>NW_027175160.1:0-1200000 GCF_028021215.1 Eschrichtius robustus | reverse complement strand
GGTGAGCAAACGCAGACCCTTTAAAGTAAAACTGCATGGTACCCATCCCATGGGTCCCAAATCTCCAGGTTGAAGGGAATCTTCCTACATCGAAAACATGCATGAGAAACCCAGAAGATGGTACACCGTGTGATTTTGAAAGGTTTCTAAAACGCACCTCATTTCTCATCTCCTTGTGCTCGGGTTCGCCTTTCCAGCTACTTTACTAGCAATCTCCCTACTTGGAGAATCAGCACCTTTAACCTCCTGTTCCCTACAGGTTGCAATTTGTCCTGAGGATGAACGGGTAGAGGGGCAACCAATGAGAGACTAGATCTAGGTGTTGGGACAGGCAGAGGTCACTCTATTTTCCCACCAGGAAGAAGAATTAACCACAGGCTCAGCCTGCCGCCCAGAAGCAGAATAGGGCCTGAGGCAATCCCGCGCTTTTGTGGCCAGCTCCCAAAAAAGACAGTTGAAAAATGGAGCTCAGGGAAACTGCAATTCACAAACCCGCAGAGTTATAAATGATAACTCTCATCCACAGATATATTGAGGGAAGGCAACGAAGAGGATTTGAAAGCAAGGCAGAATTGCAGGAAACAGATTTCAGGAGGTAGATACGAATCGCCTTTAAAGCACATGAAAAGCGGCAAAACGTCGACAATGATGCCCTTGGTCAAAAAGGGCGTATGCATTTTTTCCTGAATATATTCAGGAAAAAACGCATACGCCCTTTTTGGCCAACCAAGCAACCTGGAAAGGCAAATCAGCGCTACAAAGAAGTCTCGCTTCCCATCGGTCAAAAGGGCCATGCTGCAAAAAGTGTCAAAACCAGAAATGCAGGACAGGCCATGGAGAAATGGCAGCCTTGCTACACTGATGGGCGGGATGTAAATTGCCAACAGCCACTCTGGAGAAGTGTACGTTTTGTCCTGAAACATGGAAAAAAAACAGCTTAGGGAGCATAGGGCACGTCCACTCATGGGGGTATAAATTGGAAAAACTAAAAATCAGCAAGACACAGGCACCCGAAAGTTTAGGGCTGCTCTGTTGACAAGAACCTCCACTTCATGACACCTTAAATATCCCAGGAAAGAGAAAAATGGATAAAGAAGTTGTGGTCCTTATGTACAATGGAATATCACTCAGACATGAAATCAATGTTATAAGGCTAGTAGAAGCAAGATGAGTGGAGTTAGGAACGACGATTCTAAGTGAAATAAATCACACAGAAAAAGACACTTATCATAAGCTATCACTTATAGAGGGAATGTAAAAACCGCTAGACTTGAACTGAATTACAAAACAGAACAGAGTCACACGTTTAGAAAACACACTATGGCTGCTTAACGGGAAAGGTGACGTGGGGTGATGCATAAAACAAGGGTTTCAAATTAGCTCAGATACCGTTCCATACACCCAATATGTAATAGACAAGACCTACTCCTTGCTCAGTGAACTGAACTCAACACCCCCTATTCACCGCACAAGAATATATCTGACTAGTAAGAATCTTAAAACCTATGTATTGATATCTCTCTGGAAGTGAGTCAAGAGGGTGTCAACCGCATAAACACAGCCGTGAAAAGCAGCTATACCCCATTATAAAAATAAATTACTTTTAAAAACCCGTAAAACAAAAACAGTGAAAGAGAGAGAAATTCTTACAAAATTCGTTCAGAGGCTGTGATGCAACCTGGTTTGACCATATCTAGACCCAGAGCTGGATGAGACATAAGGGTGGACACTCTTGGGGCTGAGAGGTTGGGTGAGGTTGGGTGAGAAAACGCAGACCCTTTAAAGTAATACTGCGTGGTACCCATCCCATGGGAACCAAATCTCCAGGTTCAAGGGCATCTTCCTACATCGAAAACATGCATGAGAAACCCAGAAGATGGTACACCGTGTGATTTTCAAAGGGTTCTAAAACGCACCTCATTTCTCATCTCCTTGTGCTCGGGTTCGCCTTTCCAGCTACTTTACTAGCAATCTCCCTACTTGGAGAATCAGCACCTTTAACCTCCTGTTCCCTACAGGTTGCAATTTGTCCTGAGGATGAACGGGAAGAGGGGCAACCAATGAGAGACTAGATCTAGGTGTTGGGACAGGCAGAGGTCACTCTATTTTCCCACCAGGAAGAAGAATTAACCACAGGCTCAGCCTGCCGCCCGGAACCAGAATAGGGCCTGAGGCAATCCCGTGCTTTTGCGGTCAGCTCCCAAAAAAGACAGTTGAAAAATGGAGCTCAGGGAAACTGCAATTCACAAACCTGCAGAGTTATAAATGATAACTATCGTCCACAAATATATTGAGGGAAGGCAACGAAGAGGATTTGAAAGCAAGGCAGAATTGCAGGAAACAGATTTCAGGAGGTAGATTCGAATCGCCTTTAAAGCACATGAAAAGCGGCAAAACGTCGACAATGATGCCCTTGGCCAAAAAGGGCGTATGCGTTTTTTCCTGAATATATTCAGGAAAAAACGCATACGCACTTTTTGGCCAACCAAGCAACCTGGAAAGGCAAATCAGCGCTACATAGAAGTCTCGCTTCCCATCGGTCAAAAGGGCCATGCTGCAAAAAGTGTCAAAACCAGAAATGCAGGACAGGCCATAGAGAAATGGCAGCCTTGCTACACTGATGGGCGGGATGTAAATTGCCAACAGCCACTCTGGAGAAGTGTACGTTGTGTCCTGAAACATCGAAAAAAAACAGCTTAGGGAGCATAGGGCACGTCCACTCATAGGCGTATAAATTGGGAAAACTAAAAATCAGCAAGACACAGGCAACCCAAAGTTTAGGGCTGCTCTGTTGACAAGAACCTCCACTTCATGACACCTTAAATATCCCAGGAAAGAGAAAAATGGATAAAATAGTTGTTGTCCTTAAGTACAATGGAATATCACTCAGACATGAAATCAATGTCATAAGGCTAGTAGAAGCAAGATGAGTGGATTTAGGTATGACGATTCTAAGTGAAATAAGTCACACAGAAAAAGACACTTATCATAAGCTATCACTTATAGACGGAATGTAAAAACCGCTACACTTGAACTGAATTACAAAAGAGAACAGAGTCACACGTTTAGAAAACACACTATGGCTGCTTAACGGGAAAGTTGAGGTGGGGTGATGCGTAAAACAAGGGTTTCAAATTAGCTCAGATACCGTTCCATACACCCAATATGTAATAGACAAGACCTACTCCTTGCTCAGTGAACTGGACTCAACACCCCCTATTCACCGCACAAGAATATATCTGACTAGTAAGAATCTTAAAACCTATGTATTGATATCTCTCTGGAAGTGAGTCAAGTGGGTGTAAAGCTGCATAAACAGAGCTGTGAAAAGCAGCTAAACCCCATTATAAAAATAAATTACTTTTAAAAACCCGTAAAACAAAGACAGTGAAAGAGAGAGAAATTCTTACAAAATTCGTTCAGAGGCTGTGATGCAACCTGGATTGACCATATCTAGACCCACAGCTGGATGAGACATAAGGGTGGACAGTCTTGGGGCTGACAGGTTTGGTGAGGTTGTGTGAGCAAACGCAGACCCTTTAAAGTAATACTGCGTGGTACCCATCCCATGGGTCCCAAATCTCCAGGTTCAAGGGCATCTTCCTACATCGAAAACTTGCATGAGAAACCCAGAAGATGGTACACCGTGTGATCGGAAAAGGTTTCTAAAATGCACCTCATTTCTCATCTCCTTGTGCTCGGGTTCGCCATTCCAGCTTCTTTACTAATAATCTCCCTACTTGGCTAATCAGCACCTTTAACCTCCTGTTCCGTACAGGTTGCAATTTGTCCTGAGGATGAAAGGGAAGGGGGCAACCAATGAGAGACTAGATCTAGGTGTTGGGACAGGCACAGGTCACTCTATTTTCCCAACAGGAAGAAGAATTAACCACAGGCTCAGCCTGCCGCCCAGAAGCAGAATAGGGCCTGAGGCAATCCCGCGCTTTTGCGGCCAGCTCCCAAAAAAGACAGTTGAAAAATGGAGCTCAGGGAAAATGCAATTCACAAACCCGCAGAGTTATAAATGATAACTCTCATCCACAGATATATTGAGGGAAGGCAACGAAGAGGATTTGAAAGCAAGGCAGAATTGCAGGAAACAGATTTCAGGAGGTAGGTACGAATCGCCTTTAAAGCACATGAAAAGCGGCAAAACGTCGACAATGATGCCCTTGGCCAAAAAGGGCGTATGCGTTTTTTCCTGAATATATTCAGGAAAAAACGCATACGCCCTTTTTGGCCAACCAAGCAACCTGGAAAGGCAAATCAGCGCTACAAAGAAGTCTCGCTTCCCATCGGTGAAAAGGGCCATGCTGCAAAAAGTGTCAAAACCAGAAATGCAGGACAGGCCATGGAGAAATGGCAGCCTTGCTACACTGATAGGCGGGATGTAAATTGCCAACAGCCACTCTGGAGAAGTGTACGTTGTGTCCTGAAACATCGAAAAAAAACAGCTTAGGGAGCATAGGGCACGTCCACTCATGGGCGTATAAATTGGAAAAACTAAAAATCAGCAAGACACAGGCACCGGAAAGTTTAGGGCTGCTCTGTTGACAAGAACCTCCACTTCATGACACCTTAAATATCCCAGGAAAGAGAAAAATGGATAAAGAAGTTGTGGTCCTTATGTACAATGGAATATCACTCAGACATGAAATCAATGTCATAAGGCTAGTAGAAGCAAGATGAGTGGAGTTAGGTACGACGATTCTAAGTGAAATAAGTCACACAGAAAAAGACACTTATCATAAGCTATCACTTATAGAGGGAATGTAAAAACCGCTACACTTGAACTGAATTACAAAACAGAGCAGAGTCACACGTTTAGAAAACGCACTATATCTGCTTAACAGGAAAGGTGAAGTGGGGTGATGCATAAAACAAGGGTTTCAAATTCGCTCAGATACCGTTCCATACACCCAATATGTAATAGACAAGACCTACTCCTTGCTCAGTGAACTGGACTCAACACCCCCTATTCACCGCACAAGAATATATGTGACTAGTAAGAATCATAAAACCTATGTATTGATATCTGTCTGGAAGTGAGTCAAGTGGGTGTAAAGCCGCATAAACACAGCCATGGAAAGCAGCTAAACCCCATTATAAAAATAAATTACTTTTAAAAACCCGTAAAACAAAGACAGTGAAAGAGAGAGAAATTCTTACAAAATTCGTTCAGAGGCTGTGATGCAACCTGGATTGACCATATCTAGACCCACACCTGGATGAGACATAATGGTGGACACTCTTGGGGCTGAGAGGTTGGGTGAGGTTGGGTGAGCAAACGCAGACCCTTTAAAGTAATACTGCGTGGTACCCATCCCATGGGTCCCAAATCTCCAGGTTCAAGGGCATCTTCCTACATCGAAAACATGCATGAGAAACCCAGAAGATGGTACACCGTGTGATTTTGAAAGGTTTCTAAAACGCACCTCATTTCTCATCTCCTTGTGCTCGGTTTCGCCATTCCAGCTACTTTACTAGCAATCTCCCTACTTGGAGAATCAGCACCTTTAACCTCCTGTTCCCTACAGGTTGCAATTTCTCCTGAGAATGAACGGGAAGAGGGGCAACCAATGAGAGACTAGATCTAGGTGTTGGGACAGGCACAGGTCACTCTATTTTCCCAACAGGAAGAAGAATTAACCACAGGCTCAGCCTGCCGCCCAGAAGCAGAATAGGGCCTGAGGCAATCCCGCGCTTTTGCGGCCAGCTCCCAAAAAAGACAGTTGAAAAATGGAGCTCAGGGAAAATGCAATTCACAAACCCGCAGAGTTATAAATGATAACTCTCATCCACAGATATATTGAGGGAAGGCAACGAAGAGGATTTGAAAGCAAGGCAGAATTGCAGGAAACAGATTTCAGGAGGTAGATACGAATCGCCTTTAAAGCACATGAAAAGCGGCAAAACGTCGACAATGATGCCCTTGGCCAAAAAGGGCGTATGCGTTTTTTCCTGAATATATTCAGGAAAAAACGCATACGCCCTTTTTGGCCAACCAAGCAACCTGGAAAGGCAAGTCAGCGCTACAAAGAAGTCTCGCTTCCCATCTGTCAAAAGGGCCATGCTGCAAAAAGTGTCAAAACCAGAAATGCAGGACAGGCCATGGAGAAATGGCAGCCTTGCTACACTGATGGGCGGGATGTAAATTGCCAACAGCCACTCTGGAGAAGTGTACGTTGTGTCCTGAAACATCGAAAAAAAACAGCTTAGGGAGCATAGGGCACGTCCACTCATGGGCGTATAAATTGGAAAAACTAAAAATCAGCAAGACAAAGGCACCGGAAAGTTTAGGGCTGCTCTGTTGACAAGAACCTCCACTTCATGACACCTTAAATATCCCAGGAAAGAGAAAAATGGATAAAGAAGTTGTGGTCCTTATGTACAATGTAATATCACTCAGACATGAAATCAATGTCATAAGGCTAGTAGAAGCAAGATGAGTGGAGTTAGGTACGACGATTCTAAGTGAAATAAGTCACACAGAAAAAGACACTTATCATAAGCTATCACTTATACAGGGAATGTAAAAACCGCTACACTTGAACTGAATTACAAAACAGAACAGAGTCACACGTTTAGAAAACACACTATAGCTGCTTAACAGGAAAGGTGAGGTGGGGTGATGCATAAAACAAGGGTTTCAAATTCGCTCAGATACCGTTCCATACACCCAATATGTAATAGACAAGACCTACTCCTTGCTCAGTGAACTGGACTCAACACCCCCTATTCCCCGCACAAGAATATATGTGACTAGTAAGAATCTTAAAACCTATGTATTGATATCTGTCTGGAAGTGAGTCAAGTGGGTGTAAAGCCGCATAAACACAGCCATGAAAGGCAGCTAAACCCCATTATAAAAATAAATTACTTTTAAAAACCCGTAAAACAAAGACAGTGAAAGAGAGAGAAATTCTTACAAAATTCGTTCAGAGGCTGTGATGCAACCTGGATTGACCATATCTAGACCCACAGCTGGATGAGACATAAGGGTGGACACTCTTGGGGCTGAGAGGTTGGGTCAGGTTGGGTGAGAAAACGCAGACCCTTTAAAGTAATACTGCGTGGTACCCATCCCATGGGTCCCAAATCTCCAGGTTCAAGGGCATCTTCCTACATCGAAAACATGCATGAGAAACCCAGAAGATGGTACACCATGTGATTTTGAAAGGTTTCTAAAACGCACCTCATTTCTCATCTCCTTGTGCTCGGTTTCGCCATTCCAGCTACTTTACTAGCAATCTCCCTACTTGGAGAATCAGCACCTTTAACCTCCTGTTCCCTACCCGTTGCAATTTGTCCTGAGGATGAACGGGAAGAGGGGCAACCAATGAGAGACTAGATCTAGGTGTTGGGACAGGCACAGGTCACTCTATTTTCCCAACAGGAAGAAGAATTAACCACAGGCTCAGCCTGCCGCCCAGAAGCAGAATAGGGCCTGAGGCAATCCCGCGCTTTTGCGGCCAGCTCCAAAAAAGACAGTTGAAAAATGGAGCTCAGGGAAAATGCAATTCACAAACCCGCAGAGTTATAAATGATAACTCTCATCCACAGATATATTGAGGGAAGGCAACGAAGAGGATTTGAAAGCAAGGCAGAATTGCAGGAAAGAGATTTCAGGAAGTAGATTCGAATCGCCTTTAAAGCACATGAAAAGCGGCAAAACGTCGACAATGATGCCATTGGCCAAAAAGGGCGTATGCGTTTTTTCCTGAATATATTCAGGAAAAAACGCATACGCCCTTTTTGGCCAACCAAGCAACCTGGAAAGGCAAATCAGCGCTACCAAGAAGTCTCGCTTCCCATCGGTGAAAAGGGCCATGCTGCAAAAAGTGTCAAAACCGGAAATGCAGGACAGGCCATGGAGAAATGGCAGCCTTGCTACACTGATGGGCGGGATGTAAATTGCCAACAGCCACTCTGGAGAAGTGTACGTTGTGTCCTGAAACATCGAAAAAAAACAGCTTAGGGAGCATAGTGCACGTCCACTCATGGGCGTATAAATTGGAAAAAAGTAAAAATCAGCAAGACACAGGCACCCCAAAGTTTAGGGCTGCTCTGTTGACAAGAACCTCCACTTCATGACACCTTAAATATCCCAGGAAAGAGAAAATGGATAAAGAAGTTGTGGTCCTTATGTACAATGGAATATCACTCAGACATGAAATCAATGTTATAAGGCTAGTAGAAGCAAGATGAGTGGAGTTAGGAACGACGATTCTAAGTGAAATAAGTCACACAGAAAAAGACACTTATCATAAGCTATCACTTATAGAGGGAATGTAAAAACCGCTAGACTTGAACTGAATTACAAAACAGAACAGAGTCACACGTTTAGAAAACACACTATGGCTGCTTAACGGGAAAGGTGACGTGGGGTGATGCATAAAACAAGGTTTCAAATTAGCTCAGATACCGTTCCATACACCCAATATGTAATAGACAAGACCTACTCCTTGCTCAGTGAACTGAACTCAACACCCCCTATTCACCGCACAAGAATATATCTGACTAGTAAGAATCTTAAAACCTATGTATTGATATCTCTCTGGAAGTGAGTCAAGAGGGTGTCAACCGCATAAACACAGCCGTGAAAAGCAGCTATACCCCATTATAAAAATAAATTACTTTTAAAAACCCGTAAAACAAAAACAGTGAAAGAGAGAGAAATTCTTACAAAATTCGTTCAGAGGCTGTGATGCAACCTGGTTTGACCATATCTAGACCCACAGCTGGATGAGACATAAGGGTGGACACTCTTGGGGCTGAGAGTTTGGGTGAGGTTGGGTGAGCAAACGCAGACCCTTTAAAGTAATACTGCGTGGTACCCATCCCATGGGTCCCAAATGTCCAGGTTCAAGGGCATCTTCCTACATCGAAAACATGCATGAGAAACCCAGAAGATGGTACACCGTGTGATTTTGAAAGGTTTCTAAAACGCACCTCATTTCTCATCTCCTTGTGCTCGGTTTCGCCATTTCCAGCTACTTTACTAGCAATCTCCCTACTTGGAGAATCAGCACCTTTAACCTCCTGTTCCCTAAAGGTTGCAATTTGTCCTGAGGATGAACGGGAAGAGGGGCAACCAATGAGAGACTAGATCTAGGTGTTGGGACAGGCACAGGTCACTCTATTTTCCCAACAGGAAGAAGAATTAACCACAGGCTCAGCCTGCCGCCCAGAAGCAGAATAGGGCCTGAGGCAATCCTGCGCTTTGCGGCCAGCTCCCAAAAAAGACAGTTGAAAAATGGAGCTCAGGGAAAATGCAATTCACAAACCCGCAGAGTTATAAATGATAACTCTCATCCACAGATATATTGAGGGAAGGCAACGAAGAGGATTTGAAAGCAAGGCAGAATTGCAGGAAACAGATTTCGGGAGGTAGATACGAATCGCCTTTAAAGCACATGAAAAGCGGCAAAACGTCGACAATGATGCCCTTGGCCAAAAAGGGCGTATGCGTTTTTTCCTGAATATATTCAGGAAAAAACGCATACGCCCTTTTTGGCCAACCAAGCAACCTGGAAAGGCAAATCAGCTCTACAAAGAAGTCTCGCTTCCCATCGGTGAAAAGGGCCATGCTGCAAAAAGTGTCAAAACCAGAAATGCAGGACAGGCCATGGAGAAATGGCAGCCTGCTACACTGATGGGCGGGATGTAAATTGCCAACAGCCACTCTGGAGAAGTGTTACGTTGTGTCCTGAAACATCGAAAAAAAACAGCTTAGGGAGCATAGGGCACGTCCACTCATGGGCGTATAAATTGGAAAAACTAAAAATCAGCAAGACACAGGCACCGGAAAGTTTAGGGCTGCTCTGTTGACAAGAACCTCCACTTCATGACACCTTAAATATCCCAGGAAAGAGAAAAATGGATAAAGAAGTTGTGGTCCTTATGTACAATGGAATATCACTCAGACATGAAATCAATGTCATAAGGCTAGTAGAAGCAAGATGAGTGGAGGAGTTAGGTACGACGATTCTAAGTGAAATAAGTCACACAGAAAAAGACACTTATCATAAGCTATCACTTATAGAGGGAATGTAAAAACCGCTACACTTGAACTGAATTACAAAACAGAACAGAGTCACACGTTTAGAAAACACACTATGGCTGCTTAACGGGAAAGGTGAGGTGCGGTGATGCATAAAACAAGGGTTTAAATTTGCTCAGATACCGTTCCATACACTCAATATGTAATAGACAAGACCTACTCCTTGCTCAGTGAACTGGACTCAACACCCCCTATTCACCGCACAAGAATATATGTGACTAGTAAGAATCTTAAAACCTATGTATTGATATCTGTCTGGAAGTGAGTCAAGTGGGTGTAAAGCCGCATAAACACAGCCATGAAAAGCAGCTAAACCCCATTATAAAAATAAATTACTTTTAAAAACCCGTAAAACAAAGACAGTGAAAGAGAGAGAAATTCTTACAAAATTCGTTCAGAGGCTGTGATGCAACCTGGATTGACCATATCTAGACCCACAGCTGGATGAGATATAAGGGTGGACACTCTTGGGGCTGAGAGGTTGGGTGAGGTTGGGTGAGCAAACGCAGACCCTTTAAAGTAATACTGCGTGGTACCCATCCCATGGGTCCCAAATCTCCAGTTCAAGGGCATCTTCCTACATCGAAAACATGCATGAGAAACCCAGAAGATGGTACACCGTGTGATTTTGAAAGGTTTCTAAAACGCACCTCATTTCTCATCTCCTTGTGCTCGGTTTCGCCATTCCAGCTACTTTACTAGCAATCTCCCTACTTGGAGAATCAGCACCTTTAACCTCCTGTTCCCTACAGGTTGCAATTTGTCCTGAGGACGAACGGGAAGAGGGGCAACCAATGAGAGACTAGATCTAGGTGTTGGGACAGGCACAGGTCACTCTATTTTCCCAACAGGAAGAAGAATTAACCACAGGCTCAGCCTGCCGCCCAGAAGCAGAATAGGACCTGAGGCAATCCCGCACTTTTGCGGCCAGCTCCCAAAAAAGACAGTTGAAAAATGGAGCTCAGGGAAACTGCAATTCACAAACCCGCAGAGTTATAAATGATAACTCTCATCCACAGATATATTGAGGGAAGGCAACGAAGAGGATTTGAAAGCAAGGCAGAATTGCAGGAAAGAGATTTCAGGAAGTAGATTCGAATCGCCTTTAAAGCACATGAAAAGCGGCAAAACGTCGACAATGATGCCCTTGGCCAAAAAGGGCGTATGCGTTTTTTCCTGAATATATTCAGGAAAAAACGCATACGCCCTTTTTGGCCAACCAAGCAACCTGGAAAGGCAAATCAGCACTACCAAGAAGTCTCGCTTCCCATCGGTGAAAAGGGCCATGCTGCAAAAAGTGTCAAAACCGGAATTGCAGGACAGGCCATGGAGAAATGGCAGCCTTGCTACACTGATGGGCGGGATGTAAATTGCCAACAGCCACTCTGGAGAAGTGTACGTTGTGTCCTGAAACATCGAAAAAAAACAGCTTAGGGAGCATAGGGCACGTCCACTCATGGGCGTATAAATTGGAAAAAAGTAAAAATCAGCAAGACACAGGCACCCCAAAGTTTAGGGCTGCTCTGTTGACAAGAACCTCCACTTCATGACACCTTAAATATCCCAGGAAAGAGAAAAATGGATAAAGAAGTTGTGGTCCTTATGTACAATGGAATATCACTCAGACATGAAATCAATGTTATAAGGCTAGTAGAAGCAAGATGAGTGGAGTTAGGAACGACGATTCTAAGTGAAATAAGTCACACAGAAAAAGACACTTATCATAAGCTATCACTTATAGAGGGAATGTAAAAACCGCTACACTTGAAATGAATTACAAAAGAGAACAGAGTCACACGTTTAGAAAACACACTATGGCTGCTTAACGGGAAAGGTGACGTGGGGTGATGCATAAAACAAAGGTTTCAAATTAGCTCAGATACCGTTCCATACACCCAATATGTAATAGACAAGACCTACTCCTTGCTCAGTGAACTGAACTCAACACCCCCTATTCACTGCACAAGAATATATCTGACTAGTAAGAATCTTAAAACCTATGTAATGATATCTCTCTGGAAGTGAGTCAAGAAGGTGTAAACCGCATAAACACAGCCGTGAAAAGCAGCTAAACCCCATTATAAAAATAAATTACTTTTAAAAACCCGTAAAACAAAGACAGTGAAAGAGAGAGAAATTCTTACAAAATTCGTTCAGAGGCTGTGATGCAACCTGGATTGACCATATCTAGACCCACAGCTGGATGAGACATAAGGGTGGACACTCTTGGGGCTGAGAGGTTGGGTGAGGTTGGGTGAGCAAACGCAGACCCTTTAAAGTAAAACTGCATGGTACCCATCCCATGGGTCCCAAATCTCCAGGTTGAAGGGCATCTTCCTACATCGAAAACATGCATGAGAAACCCAGAAGATGGTACACCGTGTGATTTTGAAAGGTTTCTAAAACGCACCTCATTTCTCATCTCCTTGTGCTCGGGTTCGCCTTTCCAGCTACTTTACTAGCAATCTCCCTACTTGGAGAATCAGCACCTTTAACCTCCTGTTCCCTACAGGTTGCAATTTGTCCTGAGGATGAACGGGTAGAGGGGCAACCAATGAGAGACTAGATCTAGGTGTTGGGACAGGCAGAGGTCACTCTATTTTCCCACCAGGAAGAAGAATTAACCACAGGCTCAGCCTGCCGCCCAGAAGCAGAATAGGGCCTGAGGCAATCCCGCGCTTTTGCGGCCAGCTCCCAAAAAAGACAGTTGAAAAATGGAGCTCAGGGAAACTGCAATTCACAAACCCGCAGAGTTATAAATGATAACTCTCATCCACAGATATATTGAGGGAAGGCAACGAAGAGGATTTGAAAGCAAGGCAGAATTGCAGGAAACAGATTTCAGGAGGTAGATACGAATCGCCTTTAAAGCACATGAAAAGCGGCAAAACGTCGACAATGATGCCCTTGGCCAAAAAGGGCGTATGCGTTTTTTCCTGAATATATTCAGGAAAAAACGCATACGCCCTTTTTGGCCAACCAAGCAACCTGGAAAGGCAAATCAGCGCTACAAAGAAGTCTCGCTTCTCATCGGTCAAAAGGGCCATGCTGCAAAAAGTGTCAAACCCAGAAATCCAGGACAGGCCATGGAGAAATGGCAGCCTTGCTACACTGATGGGCGGGATGTAAATTGCCAACAGCCACTCTGGAGAAGTGTACGTTGTGTCCTGAAACATCGAAAAAAAACAGCTTAGGGAGCATAGGGCACGTCCACTCATGGGCGTATAAATTGGAAAAACTAAAAATCAGCAAGACACAGGCACCGGAAAGTTTAGGGCTGCTCTGTTGACAAGAACCTCCACTTCATGACACCTTAAATATCCCAGGAAAGAGAAAAATGGATAAAGAAGTTGTGGTCCTTATGTACAATGGAATATCACTCAGACATGAAATCAATGTTATAAGGCTAGTAGAAGCAAGATGAGTGGAGTTAGGAACGACGATTCTAAGTGAAATAAGTCACACAGAAAAAGACACTTATCATAAGCTATCACTTATAGAGGGAATGTAAAAACCGCTAGACTTGAACTGAATTACAAAACAGAACAGAGTCACACGTTTAGAAAACACACTATGGCTGCTTAACGGGAAAGGTGACGTGGGGTGATGCATAAAACAAGGGTTTCAAATTAGCTCAGATACCGTTCCATACACCCAATATGTAATAGACAAGACCTACTCCTTGCTCAGTGAACTGAACTCAACACCCCCTATTCACCGCACACGAATATATCTGACTAGTAAGAATCTTAAAACCTGTGTATTGATGTCTGTCTGGAAGTGAGTCAAGTGTGTGTAAAGCCGCATAAACACAGCCGTGAAAAGCAGCTAAACCCCATTATAAAAATAAATTACTTTCAAAAACCCATAAAACAAAGACAGTGAAAGAGAGAGAAATTCTTACAAAATTCGTTCAGAGGCTGTGATGCAACCTGGATTGACCATATCTAGACCCACAGCTGGATGAGACATAAGGGTGGACACTCTTGGGGCTGAGAGGTTGGGTGAGGTTGGGTGAGCAAACGCAGACCCTTTAAAGTAATACTGCGTGGTACCCATCCCATGGGTCCCAAATCTCCAGGTTCAAGGGCATCTTCCTACATCGAAAACATGCATGAGAAACCCAGAAGATGGTACACCGTGTGATTTTGAAAGGTTTCTAAAACGAACCTCATTTCTCATCTCCTTGTGCTCGGGTTCGCCTTTGCAGCTACTTTACTAGCAATCTCCCTACTTGGAGAATCAGCACCTTTAACCTCCTGTTCCCTACAGGTTGCAATTTGTCCTGAGGATGAATGGGAAGAGGGGCAACCAATGAGAGACTAGATCTAGGTGTTGGGACAGGCAGAGGTCACTCTATTTTCCCACCAGGAAGAAGAATTAACCACAGGCTCAGCCTGCCGCCCAGAAGCAGAATAGGGCCTGAGGCAATCCCGCACTTTTGCGGCCAGCTCCCAAAAAAGCGATTTGAAAAATGGAGCTCAGGGAAACTGCAATTCACAAACCCGCAGAGTTATAAATGATAACTCTCATCCACAGATATATTGAGGGAAGGCAACGAAGAGGATTTGAAAGCAAGGAAGAATTGCAGGAAACAGATTTCAGGAGGTAGATACGAATCGCCTTTAAAGCACATGAAAAGCGGCAAAACATCGACAATGATGCCCTTGGCCAAAAAGGGCGTATGCGTTTTTTCCTGAATATATTCAGGAAAAAACGCATACGCCCTTTCTGGCCACCCAAGCAACCTGGAAAACAAATCAGCGCTACAAAGAAGTCTCGCTTCCCATCGGTGAAAAGGGCCATGCTGCATAAATTGTCAAAACGAGAAATGCAGGACAGGCCATGGAGAAATGGCAGCCTTGCTACACTGATGGGCGGGATGTAAATTGCCAACAGCCACTCTGGAGAAGTGTACGTTGTGTCCTGAAACATCGAAAAAAAACAGCTTAGGGAGCATAGGGCACGTACCCTCATGGGCGTATAAATTGGAAAAACTAAAAATCAGCAAGACACAGGCACCCGAAAGTTTAGGGCTGCTCTGTTGACAAGAACCTCCACTTCATGACACCTTAAATATCCCAGGAAAGAGAAAAATGGATAAAGAAGTTGTGGTCCTTATGTACAATGGAATATCACTCAGACATGAAATCAATGTCATAAGGCTAGTAGAAGCAAGATGAGTGGAGTTAGGAACGACGATTCTAAGTGAAATAAGTCACACAGAAAAAGACACTTATCATAAGCTATCACTTATAGAGGGAATGTAAAAACCGCTACACTTGAACTGAATTACAAAACAGAACAGAGTCACACGTTTAGAAAACACACTATGGCTGCTTAACGGGAAAGGTGAGGTGGGGTGATGCATAAAACAAGGGTTTCAAATTCGCTGAGGTATCGTTCCATACACCCAATATGTAATAGACAAGACCTACTCCTTGCTCAGTGAACTGAACTCAACACCCCCTATTCACCGCACAAGAATATATCTGACTAGTAAGAATCTTAAAACCTATGTATTGATATCTCTCTGGAAGTGAGTCAAGAGGGTGTAAACCGCATAAACACAGCCGTGAAAAGCAGCTAAACCCCATTATAAAAATAAATTACTTTTAAAAACCCGTAAAACAAAGACAGTGAAAGAGAGAGAAATTCTTACAAAATTCGTTCAGAGGCTGTGATGCAACCTGGATTGACCATATCTAGACCCACAGCTGGATGAGACATAAGGGTGGACACTCTTGGGGCTGAGATGTTGGGTGAGGTTGGGTGAGAAAACGCAGACCCTTTAAAGTAATACTGCGTGGTACCCATCCCATGGGAACCAAATCTCCAGGTTCAAGGGCATCTTCCTACATCGAAAACATGCATGAGAAACCCAGAAGATGGTACACCGTGTGATTTTCAAAGGGTTCTAAAACGCACCTCATTTCTCATCTCCTTGTGCTCGGGTTCGCCTTTCCAGCTACTTTACTAGCAATCTCCCTACTTGGAGAATCAGCACCTTTAACCTCCTGTTCCCTACAGGTTGCAATTTGTCCTGAGGATGAACGGGAAGAGGGGCAACCAATGAGAGACTAGATCTAGGTGTTGGGACAGGCAGAGGTCACTCTATTTTCCCACCAGGAAGAAGAATTAACCACAGGCTCAGCCTGCCGCCCAGAAGCAGAATAGGACCTGAGGCAATCCCGCACTTTTGCGGCCAGCTCCCAAAAAAGACAGTTGAAAAATGGAGCTCAGGGAAACTGCAATTCACAAACCTGCAGAGTTATAAATGATAACTATCGTCCACAAATATATTGAGGGAAGGCAACGAAGAGGATTTGAAAGCAAGGCAGAATTGCAGGAAACAGATTTCAGGAGGTAGATTCGAATCGCCTTTAAAGCACATGAAAAGCGGCAAAACGTCGACAATGATGCCCTTGGCCAAAAAGGGCGTATGCGTTTTTTCCTGAATATATTCAGGAAAAAACGCATACGCCCTTTTTGGCCAACCAAGCAACCTGGAAAGGCAAATCAGCGCTACAAAGAAGTCTCGCTTCCCATCGGTGAAAAGGGCCATGCTGCAAAAAGTGTCAAAACCAGAAATGCAGGACAGGCCATGGAGAAATGGCAGCCTTGCTACACTGATAGGCGGGATGTAAATTGCCAAGAGCCACTCTGGAGAAGTGTACGTTGTGTCCTGAAACATCGAAAAAAAACAGCTTAGGGAGCATAGGGCACGTCCACTCATGGGCGTATAAATTGGAAAAACTAAAAATCAGCAAGACACAGGCACCGGAAAGTTTAGGGCTGCTCTGTTGACAAGAACCTCCACTTCATGACACCTTAAATATCCCAGGAAAGAGAAAAATGGATAAAGAAGTTGTGGTCCTTATGTACAATGGAATATCACTCAGACATGAAATCAATGTCTCATAAGGCTAGTAGAAGCAAGATGAGTGCAGTTAGGTACGACGATTCTAAGTGAAATAAGTCACACAGAAAAAGACACTTATCATAAGCTATCACTTATAGAGGGAATGTAAAAACCGCTACACTTGAAATGAATTACAAAACAGAACAGAGTCACACGTTTAGAAAACACACTATGGCTGCTTAACGGGAATGGTGAGGTGGGGTGATGCATAAAACAAGGGTTTCAAATTCGCTCAGATACCGTTCCATACACCCAATATGTAATAGACAAGACCTACTCCTTGCTCAGTGAACTGGACTCAACACCCCCTATTCCCCGCACAAGAATATATGTGACTAGTAAGAATCTTAAAACCTATGTATTGATATCTGTCTGGAAGTGAGTCAAGTGGGTGTAAAGCCGCATAAAAACAACCATGAAAAGCAGCTAAACCCCATTATAAAAATAAATTACTTTTAAAAACCCGTAAAACAAAGACAGTGAAAGAGAGAGAAATTCTTACAAAATTCGTTCAGAGGCTGTGATGCAACCTGGATTGACCATATCTAGACCCACAGCTGGATGAGACATAAGGGTGGACACTCTTGGGGCTGAGAGGTTGGGTGAGGTTGGGTGAGAAAACGCAGACCCTTTAAAGTAATACTGCGTGGTACCCATCCCATGGGAACCAAATCTCCAGGTTCAAGGGCATCTTCCTACATCGAAAACATGCATGAGAAACCCAGAAGATGGTACACTGTGTGATTTTGAAAGGTTTCTAAAACGCACCTCATTTCTCATCTCCTTGTGCTCGGGTTCGCCTTTCCAGCTACTTTACTAGCAATCTCCCTACTTGGAGAATCAGCACCTTTAACCTCCTGTTCCCTACAGGTTGCAATTTGTCCTGAGGTTGAACGGGAGGAGGGGCAACCAATGAGAGACTAGATCTAGGTGTTGGGACAGGCACAGGTCACTCTATTTTCCAAACAGGAAGAAGAATTAACCACAGGCTCAGCCTGCCGCCCAGAAGCAGAATAGGGCCTGAGGCAATCCCGCGCTTTTGCGGCCAGCTCCCAAAAAAGACAGTTGAAAAATGGACCTCAGGGAAACTGCAATTCACAAACCCGCAGAGTTATAAATGATAACTCTCATCAACAGATATATTGAGGGAAGGCAACGAAGAGGATTTGAAAGCAAGGCAGAATTGCAGGAAACAGATTTCAGGAGGTAGATACGAATCGCCTTTAAAGCACATGAAAAGCGGCAAAACGTCGACAATGATGCCCTTGGCCAAAAAGGGCGTATGCGTTTTTTCCTGAATATATTCAGGAAAAAACGCATACGCCCTTTTTGGCCAACCAAGCAACCTGGAAAGGCAAATCAGCGCTACAAAGAAGTCTCGCTTCCCATCGGTCAAAAGGGCGATGCTGCAAAAAGTGTCAAAACCAGAAATGCAGGACAGGCCATGGAGAAATGGCAGCCTTGCTACACTGATGGGCGGGATGTAAATTGCCAACAGCCACTCTGGAGAAGTGTAGGTTGTGTCCTGAAATATCGAAAAAAAACAGCTTAGGGAGCATAGGGCACGTCCACTCATGGGCGTATAAATTGGAAAAACTAAAAATCAGCAAGACACAGGCACCCCAAAGTTTAGGGCTGCTCTGTTGACAAGAACCTCCACTTCATGACACCTTAAATATCCCAGGAAAGAGAAAAATGGATAAAGAAGTTGTGGTCCTTATGTAAAATGGAATATCACTCAGACATGAAATCAATGTTATAAGGCTAGTAGAAGCAAGATGAGAGGAGTTAGGTACGACGATTCTAAGTGAAATAAGTCACACAGAAAAAGACACTTATCATAAGCTATCACTTATAGAGGGAATGTAAAAACCGCTACACTTGAACTGAATTACAAAACAGAACAGAGTCACACTTTTAGAAAACACACTATGGCTGCTTAACGGGGAAGGTGAGGTGGGGTGATGCATAAAACAAGGGTTTCAAATTCGCTCAGATACCGTTCCATACACCCAATATGCAATAGACAAGACCTACTCCTTGCTCAGTGAACTGGACTCAACACCCCCTATTCCCCGCACAAGAATATATGTGACTAGTAAGAATCTTAAAACCTATGTATTGATATCTGTCTGGAAGTGAGTCAAGTGGGTGTAAAGCCGCATAAACACAGCCATGAAAGGCAGCTAAACCCCATTATAAAAATAAATTACTTTTAAAAACCCATAAAACAAAGACAGTGAAAGAGAGAGAAATTCTTACAAAATTCGTTCAGAGGCTGTGATGCAACCTGGATTGACCATATCTAGACACACAGCTGGATGAGACATAAGGGTGGACACTCTTGGGGCTGAGAGGTTGGGTGAGGTTGGGTGAGAAAACGCAGACCCTTTAAAGTAATACTGCGTGGTCCCCATCCCATGGGTCCCAAATCTCCAGGTTCAAGGGCATCTTCCTACATCGAAAACATGCATGAGAAACCCAGAAGATGGTACACCGTGTGATTTTGAAAGGTTTCTAAAACGCACCTCATTTCTCATCTCCTTGTGCTCGGTTTCGCCTTTCCAGCTACTTTACTAGCAGTCTCCCTACTTGGAGAATCAGCACCTTATCCTCCTGTACCCTACAGGTTGCAATTTGTCCTGAGGATGAACGGGAAGAGGGGCAACCAATGAGAGAATAGATCTAGGTGTTGGGACAGGCACAGGTCACTCTATTTTCCCAACAGGAAGAAGAATTAACCACAGGCTCAGCCTGCCGCCCAGAAGCAGAATAGGGCCTGAGGCAATCCCGCGCTTTTGCGGCCAGCTCCCAAAAAAGACAGTTGAAAAATGGACCTCAGGGAAACTGCAATTCACAAACCCGCAGAGTTATAAATGATAACTCTCATCCACAGATATATTGAGGGAAGGCAACGAAGAGGATTTGAAAGCAAGGCAGAATTGCAGGAAACAGATTTCAGGAGGTAGATACGAATCGCCTTTAAAGCACATGAAAAGCGGCAAAACGTCGACAATGATGCCCTTGGCCAAAAAGGGCGTATGCGTTTTTTCCTGAATATATTCAGGAAAAAACGCATACGCCCTTTTTGGCCAACCAAGCAACCTGGAAAGGCAAATCAGCGCTACAAAGAAGTCTCGATTCCCTTCGGACAAAAGGGCCATGCTGCAAAAAGTGTCAAAACCAGAAATGCAGTACAGGCCATGGAGAAATGGCAGCCTTGCTACGCTGATGGGCGGGATGTAAATTGCCAAAAGCCACTCTGGAGAAGTGTACGGTGTGTCCTGAAACATCGAAAAAACACAGCTTAGGGAGCATAGGGCAAGTCCACTCATGGGCGTATAAATTGGGAAAACTAAAAATCAGCAAGACACAGGCACCCCAATGTTTAGGGCTGCTATGTTGACAAGAACCTCCACTTCATGACACCTTAAATATCCCAGGAAAGAGAAAAATGGATAAAGAAGTTGTGGTCCTTATGTACAATGGAATATCACTCAGACATGAAATCAATGTCATAAGGCTAGTAGAAGCAAGATGAGTGGAGTTAGGTACGACGATTCTAAGTGAAATAAGTCACACAGAAAAAGACACTTATCATAAGCTATCACTTATAGCGGGAATGTAAAAACCGCTACACTTGAACTGAATTACAAAACAGAACAGAGTCACACGTTTAGAAAACACACTATAGCTGCTTAACAGGAAAGGTGAGGTGGGGTGATGCATAAAACAAGGGTTTCAAATTCGCTCACATACCGTTCCATACACCCAATATGTAATAGACAAGACCTACTCCTTGCTCAGTGAACTGGACTCAACACCCCCTATTCCCCGCACAAGAATATATGTGACTAGTAAGAATCTTAAAACCTATGTATTGATATCTGTCTAGAAGTGAGTCAAGTGGGTGTAAAGCCGCATAAACACAGCCATGAAAGGCAGCTAAACCCCATTATAAAAATAAATTACTTTTAGAAACCCGTAAAACAAAGACAGTGAAAGAGAGAGAAATTCTTACAAAATTCGTTCAGAGGCTGTGATGCAACCTGGATTGACCATATCTAGACCCACACCTGGATGAGACATAAGGGTGGACACTCTTGGGGCTGAGAGGTTGGGTGAGGTTGGGTGAGAAAACGCAGACCCTTTAAAGTAATACTGCGTGGTACCCATCCCATGGGTCCCAAATCTCCAGGTTCAACGGCATCTTCCTACATCGAAAACATGCATGAGAAACCCAGAAGATGGTACACCGTGTGATTTTGAAAGGTTTCTAAAACGCACCTCATTTCTCATCTCCTTGTGCTCGGTTTCGCCATTCCAGCTACTTTACTAGCAATCTCCCTACTTGGAGAATCAGCACCTTTAACCTCCTGTTCCCTACAGGTTGCAATTTGTCCTGAGGACGAACGGGAAGAGGGGCAACCAAT
Source organism: Eschrichtius robustus (assembly GCF_028021215.1). Lineage (NCBI taxonomy): Eukaryota > Metazoa > Chordata > Mammalia > Artiodactyla > Eschrichtiidae > Eschrichtius > Eschrichtius robustus. The sequence continues at coordinate 1,178,582 of NW_027175160.1, read as the reverse complement.
GAGAGACTAGATCTAGGTGTTGGGACAGGCACAGGTCACTCTATTTTCCCAACAGGAAGAAGAATTAACCACAGGCTCAGCCTGCCGCCCAGAAGCAGAATAGGGCCTGAGGCAATCCCGCGCTTTTGCGGCCAGCTCCCAAAAAAGACAGTTGAAAAATGGACCTCAGGGAAACTGCAATTCACAAACCCGCAGAGTTATAAATGATAACTCTCATCCACAGATATATTGAGGGAAGGCAACGAAGAGGATTTGAAAGCAAGGCAGAATTGCAGGAAACAGATTTCAGGAGGTAGATACGAATCGCCTTTAAAGCCCATGAAAAGCGGCAAAACGTCGACAATGATGCCCTTGGCCAAAAAGGGCGTATGCGTTTTTTCCTGAATATATTCAGGAAAAAACGCATACGCCTTGTTTGGCCAACCAAGCAACCTGGAAAGGCTAATCAGCGCTACAAAGAAGTCTCGCTTCCCATCGGTCAAAAGGGCCATGCTGCAAAAAGTGTCAAACCAGAAATGCAGGACAGGCCATGGAGAAATGGCAGCCTTGCTACGCTGATGGGCGGGATGTAAATTGCCAACAGCCACTCTGGAGAAGTGTATGGTGTGTCCTGAAACATCGAAAAAACACAGCTTAGGGAGCATAGGGCACGTCCACTCATGGGCGTATAAATTGGGAAAACTAAAAATCAGCAAGACACAGGCACCCGAAAGTTTAGGGCTGCTCTGTTGACAAGAACCTCCACTTCATGACACCTTAAATATCCCAAGAAAGAGAAAAATGGATAAAGAAGTTGTGGTCCTTATGTACAATGGAATATCACTCAGACATGAAATCAATGTCATAAGGCTAGTATAAGCAAGATGAGTGGATTTAGGTACGACGATTCTAAGTGAAATAAGTCACACAGAAAAAGACACTTATCATAAGCTATCACTTATAGAGGGAATGTAAAAACCGCTACACTTGAACTGAATTACAAAACAGAACAGAGTCACACGTTTAGAAAACACACTATGGCTGCTTAACGGGAAAGGTGAGGTGGGGTGATGCATAAAACAAGGGTTTCAAATTCGCTGAGGTATCGTTCCATACACCCAATATGTAATAGACAAGACCTACTCCTTGCTCACTGAACTGAACTCAACACCCCCTATTCACCGCACAAGAATATATCTGACTAGTAAGAATCTTAAAACCTATGTATTGATATCTCTCTGGAAGTGAGTCAAGAGGGTGTAAACCGCATAAACACAGCCGTGAAAAGCAGCTAAACCCCATTATAAAAATAAATTACTTTTAAAAACCCGTAAAACAAAGACAGTGAAAGAGAGAGAAATTCTTACAAAATTCGTTCAGAGGCTGTGATGCAACCTGGATTGACCATATCTAGACCCACAGCTGGATGAGACATAAGGGTGGACACTCTTGGGGCTGAGATGTTGGGTGAGGTTGGGTGAGAAAACGCAGACCCTTTAAAGTAATACTGCGTGGTACCCATCCCATGGGAACCAAATCTCCAGGTTCAAGGGCATCTTCCTACATCGAAAACATGCATGAGAAACCCAGAAGATGGTACACCGTGTGATTTTCAAAGGGTTCTAAAACGCACCTCATTTCTCATCTCCTTGTGCTCGGGTTCGCCTTTCCAGCTACTTTACTAGCAATCTCCCTACTTGGAGAATCAGCACCTTTAACCTCCTGTTCCCTACAGGTTGCAATTTGTCCTGAGGATGAACGGGAAGAGGGGCAACCAATGAGAGACTAGATCTAGGTGTTGGGACAGGCAGAGGTCACTCTATTTTCCCACCAGGAAGAAGAATTAACCACAGGCTCAGCCTGCCGCCCAGAAGCAGAATAGGACCTGAGGCAATCCCGCACTTTTGCGGCCAGCTCCCAAAAAAGACAGTTGAAAAATGGAGCTCAGGGAAACTGCAATTCACAAACCTGCAGAGTTATAAATGATAACTATCGTCCACAAATATATTGAGGGAAGGCAACGAAGAGGATTTGAAAGCAAGGCAGAATTGCAGGAAACAGATTTCAGGAGGTAGATTCGAATCGCCTTTAAAGCACATGAAAAGCGGCAAAACGTCGACAATGATGCCCTTGGCCAAAAAGGGCGTATGCGTTTTTTCCTGAATATATTCAGGAAAAAACGCATACGCCCTTTTTGGCCAACCAAGCAACCTGGAAAGGCAAATCAGCGCTACATAGAAGTCTCGCTTCCCATCGGTCAAAAGGGCCATGCTGCAAAAAGTGTCAAAACCAGAAATGCAGGACAGGCCATAGAGAAATGGCAGCCTTGCTACACTGATGGGCGGGATGTAAATTGCCAACAGCCACTCTGGAGAAGTGTACGTTGTGTCCTGAAACATCGAAAAAAAACAGCTTAGGGAGCATAGGGCACGTCCACTCATAGGCGTATAAATTGGGAAAACTAAAAATCAGCAAGACACAGGCACCCCAAAGTTTAGGGCTGCTCTGTTGACAAGAACCTCCACTTCATGACACCTTAAATATCCCAGGAAAGAGAAAAATGGATAAAATAGTTGTTGTCCTTAAGTACAATGGAATATCACTCAGACATGAAATCAATGTCATAAGGCTAGTAGAAGCAAGATGAGTGGATTTAGGTATGACGATTCTAAGTGAAATAAGTCACACAGAAAAAGACACTTATCATAAGCTATCACTTATAGACGGAATGTAAAAACCGCTACACTTGAACTGAATTACAAAAGAGAACAGAGTCACACGTTTAGAAAACACACTATGGCTGCTTAACGGGAAAGTTGAGGTGGGGTGATGCGTAAAACAAGGGTTTCAAATTAGCTCAGATACCGTTCCATACACCCAATATGTAATAGACAAGACCTACTCCTTGCTCAGTGAACTGGACTCAACACCCCCTATTCACCGCACAAGAATATATCTGACTAGTAAGAATCTTAAAACCTATGTATTGATATCTCTCTGGAAGTGAGTCAAGTGGGTGTAAAGCTGCATAAACAGAGCTGTGAAAAGCAGCTAAACCCCATTATAAAAATAAATTACTTTTAAAAACCCGTAAAACAAAGACAGTGAAAGAGAGAGAAATTCTTACAAAATTCGTTCAGAGGCTGTGATGCAACCTGGATTGACCATATCTAGACCCACAGCTGGATGAGACATAAGGGTGGACAGTCTTGGGGCTGACAGGTTTGGTGAGGTTGTGTGAGCAAACGCAGACCCTTTAAAGTAATACTGCGTGGTACCCATCCCATGGGTCCCAAATCTCCAGGTTCAAGGGCATCTTCCTACATCGAAAACTTGCATGAGAAACCCAGAAGATGGTACACCGTGTGATCGGAAAAGGTTTCTAAAATGCACCTCATTTCTCATCTCCTTGTGCTCGGGTTCGCCATTCCAGCTTCTTTACTAATAATCTCCCTACTTGGCTAATCAGCACCTTTAACCTCCTGTTCCGTACAGGTTGCAATTTGTCCTGAGGATGAAAGGGAAGGGGGCAACCAATGAGAGACTAGATCTAGGTGTTGGGACAGGCACAGGTCACTCTATTTTCCCAACAGGAAGAAGAATTAACCACAGGCTCAGCCTGCCACCCAGAAGCAGAATAGGGCCTGAGGCAATCCCGCGCTTTTGCGGCCAGCTCCCAAAAAAGACAGTTGAAAAATGGAGCTCAGGGAAAATGCAATTCACAAACCCGCAGAGTTATAAATGATAACTCTCATCCACAGATATATTGAGGGAAGGCAACGAAGAGGATTTGAAAGCAAGGCAGAATTGCAGGAAACAGATTTCAGGAGGTAGGTACGAATCGCCTTTAAAGCACATGAAAAGCGGCAAAACGTCGACAATGATGCCCTTGGCCAAAAAGGGCGTATGCGTTTTTTCCTGAATATATTCAGGAAAAAACGCATACGCCCTTTTTGGCCAACCAAGCAACCTGGAAAGGCAAATCAGCGCTACAAAGAAGTCTCGCTTCCCATCGGTGAAAAGGGCCATGCTGCAAAAAGTGTCAAAACCAGAAATGCAGGACAGGCCATGGAGAAATGGCAGCCTTGCTACACTGATAGGCGGGATGTAAATTGCCAAGAGCCACTCTGGAGAAGTGTACGTTGTGTCCTGAAACATCGAAAAAAAACAGCTTAGGGAGCATAGGGCACGTCCACTCATGGGCGTATAAATTGGAAAAACTAAAAATCAGCAAGACACAGGCACCGGAAAGTTTAGGGCTGCTCTGTTGACAAGAACCTCCACTTCATGACACCTTAAATATCCCAGGAAAGAGAAAAATGGATAAAGAAGTTGTGGTCCTTATGTACAATGGAATATCACTCAGACATGAAATCAATGTCTCATAAGGCTTGTAGAAGCAAGATGAGTGCAGTTAGGTACGACGATTCTAAGTGAAATAAGTCACACAGAAAAAGACACTTATCATAAGCTATCACTTATAGAGGGAATGTAAAAACCGCTACACTTGAAATGAATTACAAAACAGAACAGAGTCACACATTTAGAAAACACACTATGGCTGCTTAACGGGAATGGTGAGGTGGGGTGATGCATAAAACAAGGGTTTCAAATTCGCTCAGATACCGTTCCATACACCCAATATGTAATAGACAAGACCTACTCCTTGCTCAGTGAACTGGACTCAACACCCCCTATTCCCCGCACAAGAATATATGTGACTAGTAAGAATCTTAAAACCTATGTATTGATATCTGTCTGGAAGTGAGTCAAGTGGGTGTAAAGCCGCATAAAAACAACCATGAAAAGCAGCTAAACCCCATTATAAAAATAAATTACTTTTAAAAACCCGTAAAACAAAGACAGTGAAAGAGAGAGAAATTCTTACAAAATTCGTTCAGAGGCTGTGATGCAACCTGGATTGACCATATCTAGACCCACAGCTGGATGAGACATAAGGGTGGACACTCTTGGGGCTGAGAGGTTGGGTGAGGTTGGGTGAGAAAACGCAGACCCTTTAAAGTAATACTGCGTGGTACCCATCCCATGGGAACCAAATCTCCAGGTTCAAGGGCATCTTCCTACATCGAAAACATGCATGAGAAACCCAGAAGATGGTACACTGTGTGATTTTGAAAGGTTTCTAAAACGCACCTCATTTCTCATCTCCTTGTGCTCGGGTTCGCCTTTCCAGCTACTTTACTAGCAATCTCCCTACTTGGAGAATCAGCACCTTTAACCTCCTGTTCCCTACAGGTTGCAATTTGTCCTGAGGATGAACGGGAGGAGGGGCAACCAATGAGAGACTAGATCTAGGTGTTGGGACAGGCACAGGTCACTCTATTTTCCAAACAGGAAGAAGAATTAACCACAGGCTCAGCCTGCCACCCAGAAGCAGAATAGGGCCTGAGGCAATCCCGCGCTTTTGCGGCCAGCTCCCACAAAAGACACTTGAAAAATGGAGCTCAGGGAAACTGCAATTCACAAACCCGCAGAGTTATAAATGATAACTCTCATCCACAGATATATTGAGGGAAGGCAACGAAGAGGATTTGAAAGCAAGGCAGAATTGCAGGAAACAGATTTCAGGAGGTAGATACGAATCGCCTTTAAAGCACATGAAAAGCGGCAAAACGTGGACAATGATGCCCTTGGCCAAAAAGGGCGTATGCGTTTTTTCCTGAATATATTCAGGAAAAAACGCATACGCCCTTTTTGGCCAACCAAGCAACCTGGAAAGGCAAATCAGCGCTACAAAGAAGTCTCGCTTCCCATCGGTGAAAAGGGCCATGCTGCAAAAAGTGTCAAAACCAGAAATGCAGGACAGGCCATGGAGAAATGGCAGCCTTGCTACACTGATAGGCGGGATGTAAATTGCCATGAGCCACTCTGGAGAAGTGTACGTTGTGTCCTGAAACATCGAAAAAAAACAGCTTAGGGAGCATAGGGCACGTCCACTCATGGGCGTATAAATTGGAAAAACTAAAAATCAGCAAGACACAGGCACCCCAATGTTTAGGGCTGCTCTGTTGACAAGAACCTCCACTTCATGACACCTTAAATATCCCAGGAAAGAGAAAAATGGATAAAGAAGTTGTGGTCCTTATGTACAATGGAATATCACTCAGACATGAAATCAATGTCTCATAAGGCTAGTAGAAGCAAGATGAGTGGAGTTAGGTACGACGATTCTAAGTGAAATAAGTCACACAGAAAAAGACACTTATCATAAGCTATCACTTATAGAGGGAATGTAAAAACCGCTACACTTGAACTGAATTACAAAACAGAACAGAGTCACACATTTAGAAAACACACTATGGCTGCTTAACGGGAATGGTGAGGTGAGGTGATGCATAAAACAAGGGTTTCAAATTCGCTCAGATACCGTTCCATACACCCAATATGTAATAGACAAGACCTACACCTTGCTCAGTGAACTGGACTCAACACCCCCTATTCCCCGCACAAGAATATATGTGACTAGTAAGAATCTTAAAACCTATGTATTGATATCTGTTTGGAAGTGAGTCAAGTGGGTGTAAAGCCGCATAAAAACAACCATGAAAAGCAGCTAAACCCCATTATAAAAATAAATTACTTTTAAAAACCCGTAAAACAAAGACAGTGAAAGAGAGAGAAATTCTTACAAAATTCGTTCAGAGGCTGTGATGCAACCTGGATTGACCATATCTGGACCCACACCTGGATGAGACATAAGGGTGGACACTCTTGGGGCTGAGAGGTTGGGTGAGGTTGGGTGAGCAAACGCAGACCCTTTAAAGTAATACTGCGTGGTACCCATCCCATGGGTCCCAAATCTCCAGGTTCAAGGGCATCTTCCTACATCGAAAACATGCATGAGAAAACCAGAAGATGGTACACCGTGTGATTTTGAAAGGTTTCTAAAACGCACCTCATTTCTCATCTCCTTGTGCTCGGTTTCGCCATTCCAGCTACTTTACTAGCAATCTCCCTACTTGGAGAAACAGCACCTTTAACCTCCTGTTCCCTACAGGTTGCAATTTGTCCTGAGGATGAACGGGAAGAGGGGCAACCAATGAGAGACTAGATCTAGGTGTTGGGACAGGCACAGGTCACTCTATTTTCCCACCAGGAAGAAGAATTAACCACAGGCTCAGCCTGCCGCCCAGAAGCAGAATAGGGCCTGAGGCAATCCCGCGCTTTTGCGGCCAGCTCCCAAAAAAGACAGTTGAAAAATGGACCTCAGGGAAACTGCAATTCACAAACCCGCAGAGTTATAAATGATAACTCTCATCAACAGATATATTGAGGGAAGGCAACGAAGAGGATTTGAAAGCAAGGCAGAATTGCAGGAAACAGATTTCAGGAGGTAGATACGAATCGCCTTTAAAGCACATGAAAAGCGGCAAAACGTCGACAATGATGCCCTTGGCCAAAAAGGGCGTATGCGTTTTTTCCTGAATATATTCAGGAAAAAACGCATACGCCCTTTTTGGCCAACCAAGCAACCTGGAAAGGCAAATCAGCGCTACAAAGAAGTCTCGCTTCCCATCGGTCAAAAGGGCGATGCTGCAAAAAGTGTCAAAACCAGAAATGCAGGACAGGCCATAGAGAAATGGCAGCCTTGCTACACTGATGGGCGGGATGTAAATTGCCAACAGCCACTCTGGAGAAGTGTACGTTGTGTCCTGAAACATCGAAAAAAAACAGCTTAGGGAGCATAGGGCACGTCCACTCATAGGCGTATAAATTGGGAAAACTAAAAATCAGCAAGACACAGGCACCCCAAAGTTTAGGGCTGCTCTGTTGACAAGAACCTCCACTTCATGACACCTTAAATATCCCAGGAAAGAGAAAAATGGATAAAATAGTTGTTGTCCTTAAGTACAATGGAATATCACTCAGACATGAAATCAATGTCATAAGGCTAGTAGAAGCAAGATGAGTGGATTTAGGTATGACGATTCTAAGTGAAATAAGTCACACAGAAAAAGACACTTATCATAAGCTATCACTTATAGACGGAATGTAAAAACCGCTACACTTGAACTGAATTACAAAAGAGAACAGAGTCACACGTTTAGAAAACACACTATGGCTGCTTAACGGGAAAGTTGAGGTGGGGTGATGCGTAAAACAAGGGTTTCAAATTAGCTCAGATACCGTTCCATACACCCAATATGTAATAGACAAGACCTACTCCTTGCTCAGTGAACTGGACTCAACACCCCCTATTCACCGCACAAGAATATATCTGACTAGTAAGAATCTTAAAACCTATGTATTGATATCTCTCTGGAAGTGAGTCAAGTGGGTGTAAAGCTGCATAAACAGAGCTGTGAAAAGCAGCTAAACCCCATTATAAAAATAAATTACTTTTAAAAACCCGTAAAACAAAGACAGTGAAAGAGAGAGAAATTCTTACAAAATTCGTTCAGAGGCTGTGATGCAACCTGGATTGACCATATCTAGACCCACAGCTGGATGAGACATAAGGGTGGACAGTCTTGGGGCTGACAGGTTTGGTGAGGTTGTGTGAGCAAACGCAGACCCTTTAAAGTAATACTGCGTGGTACCCATCCCATGGGTCCCAAATCTCCAGGTTCAAGGGCATCTTCCTACATCGAAAACATGCATGAGAAACCCAGAAGATGGTACACCGTGTGATTTTGAAAGGTTTCTAAAACGCACCTCATTTCTCATCTCCTTGTGCTCGGGTTCGCCTTTCCAGCTACTTTACTAGCAATCTCCCTACTTGGAGAATCAGCACCTTTAACCTCCTGTTCCCTACAGGTTGCAATTTGTCCTGAGGATGAAAGGGAAGGGGGCAACCAATGAGAGACTAGATCTAGGTGTTGGGACAGGCACAGGTCACTCTATTTTCCCAACAGGAAGAAGAATTAACCACAGGCTCAGCCTGCCGCCCAGAAGCAGAATAGGGCCTGAGGCAATCCCGCGCTTTTGCGGCCAGCTCCCAAAAAAGACAGTTGAAAAATGGAGCTCAGGGAAAATGCAATTCACAAACCCGCAGAGTTATAAATGATAACTCTCATCCACAGATATATTGAGGGAAGGCAACGAAGAGGATTTGAAAGCAAGGCAGAATTGCAGGAAACAGATTTCAGGAGGTAGGTACGAATCGCCTTTAAAGCACATGAAAAGCGGCAAAACGTCGACAATGATGCCCTTGGCCAAAAAGGGCGTATGCGTTTTTTCCTGAATATATTCAGGAAAAAACGCATACGCCCTTTTTGGCCAACCAAGCAACCTGGAAAGGCAAATCAGCGCTACAAAGAAGTCTCGCTTCCCATCGGTGAAAAGGGCCATGCTGCAAAAAGTGTCAAAACCAGAAATGCAGGACAGGCCATGGAGAAATGGCAGCCTTGCTACACTGATAGGCGGGATGTAAATTGCCAAGAGCCACTCTGGAGAAGTGTACGTTGTGTCCTGAAACATCGAAAAAAAACAGCTTAGGGAGCATAGGGCACGTCCACTCATGGGCGTATAAATTGGAAAAACTAAAAATCAGCAAGACACAGGCACCGGAAAGTTTAGGGCTGCTCTGTTGACAAGAACCTCCACTTCATGACACCTTAAATATCCCAGGAAAGAGAAAAATGGATAAAGAAGTTGTGGTCCTTATGTACAATGGAATATCACTCAGACATGAAATCAATGTCTCATAAGGCTAGTAGAAGCAAGATGAGTGCAGTTAGGTACGACGATTCTAAGTGAAATAAGTCACACAGAAAAAGACACTTATCATAAGCTATCACTTATAGAGGGAATGTAAAAACCGCTACACTTGAAATGAATTACAAAACAGAACAGAGTCACACATTTAGAAAACACACTATGGCTGCTTAACGGGAATGGTGAGGTGGGGTGATGCATAAAACAAGGGTTTCAAATTCGCTCAGATACCGTTCCATACACCCAATATGTAATAGACAAGACCTACTCCTTGCTCAGTGAACTGGACTCAACACCCCCTATTCCCCGCACAAGAATATATGTGACTAGTAAGAATCTTAAAACCTATGTATTGATATCTGTCTGGAAGTGAGTCAAGTGGGTGTAAAGCCGCATAAAAACAACCATGAAAAGCAGCTAAACCCCATTATAAAAATAAATTACTTTTAAAAACCCGTAAAACAAAGACAGTGAAAGAGAGAGAAATTCTTACAAAATTCGTTCAGAGGCTGTGATGCAACCTGGATTGACCATATCTAGACCCACAGCTGGATGAGACATAAGGGTGGACACTCTTGGGGCTGAGAGGTTGGGTGAGGTTGGGTGAGAAAACGCAGACCCTTTAAAGTAATACTGCGTGGTACCCATCCCATGGGAACCAAATCTCCAGGTTCAAGGGCATCTTCCTACATCGAAAACATGCATGAGAAACCCAGAAGATGGTACACTGTGTGATTTTGAAAGGTTTCTAAAACGCACCTCATTTCTCATCTCCTTGTGCTCGGGTTCGCCTTTCCAGCTACTTTACTAGCAATCTCCCTACTTGGAGAATCAGCACCTTTAACCTCCTGTTCCCTACAGGTTGCAATTTGTCCTGAGGATGAACGGGAGGAGGGGCAACCAATGAGAGACTAGATCTAGGTGTTGGGACAGGCACAGGTCACTCTATTTTCCAAACAGGAAGAAGAATTAACCACAGGCTCAGCCTGCCACCCAGAAGCAGAATAGGGCCTGAGGCAATCCCGCGCTTTTGCGGCCAGCTCCCACAAAAGACACTTGAAAAATGGAGCTCAGGGAAACTGCAATTCACAAACCCGCAGAGTTATAAATGATAACTCTCATCCACAGATATATTGAGGGAAGGCAACGAAGAGGATTTGAAAGCAAGGCAGAATTGCAGGAAACAGATTTCAGGAGGTAGATACGAATCGCCTTTAAAGCACATGAAAAGCGGCAAAACGTGGACAATGATGCCCTTGGCCAAAAAGGGCGTATGCGTTTTTTCCTGAATATATTCAGGAAAAAACGCATACGCCCTTTTTGGCCAACCAAGCAACCTGGAAAGGCAAATCAGCGCTACAAAGAAGTCTCGCTTCCCATCGGTGAAAAGGGCCATGCTGCAAAAAGTGTCAAAACCAGAAATGCAGGACAGGCCATGGAGAAATGGCAGCCTTGCTACACTGATAGGCGGGATGTAAATTGCCAAGAGCCACTCTGGAGAAGTGTACGTTGTGTCCTGAAACATCGAAAAAAAACAGCTTAGGGAGCATAGGGCACGTCCACTCATGGGCGTATAAATTGGAAAAACTAAAAATCAGCAAGACACAGGCACCCCAATGTTTAGGGCTGCTCTGTTGACAAGAACCTCCACTTCATGACACCTTAAATATCCCAGGAAAGAGAAAAATGGATAAAGAAGTTGTGGTCCTTATGTACAATGGAATATCACTCAGACATGAAATCAATGTCTCATAAGGCTAGTAGAAGCAAGATGAGTGGAGTTAGGTACGACGATTCTAAGTGAAATAAGTCACACAGAAAAAGACACTTATCATAAGCTATCACTTATAGAGGGAATGTAAAAACCGCTACACTTGAACTGAATTACAAAACAGAACAGAGTCACACATTTAGAAAACACACTATGGCTGCTTAACGGGAATGGTGAGGTGAGGTGATGCATAAAACAAGGGTTTCAAATTCGCTCAGATACCGTTCCATACACCCAATATGTAATAGACAAGACCTACACCTTGCTCAGTGAACTGGACTCAACACCCCCTATTCCCCGCACAAGAATATATGTGACTAGTAAGAATCTTAAAACCTATGTATTGATATCTGTTTGGAAGTGAGTCAAGTGGGTGTAAAGCCGCATAAAAACAACCATGAAAAGCAGCTAAACCCCATTATAAAAATAAATTACTTTTAAAAACCCATAAAACAAAGACAGTGAAAGAGAGAGAAATTCTTACAAAATTCGTTCAGAGGCTGTGATGCAACCTGGATTGACCATATCTGGACCCACACCTGGATGAGACATAAGGGTGGACACTCTTGGGGCTGAGAGGTTGGGTGAGGTTGGGTGAGCAAACGCAGACCCTTTAAAGTAATACTGCGTGGTACCCATCCCATGGGTCCCAAATCTCCAGGTTCAAGGGCATCTTCCTACATCGAAAACATGCATGAGAAAACCAGAAGATGGTACACCGTGTGATTTTGAAAGGTTTCTAAAACGCACCTCATTTCTCATCTCCTTGTGCTCGGTTTCGCCATTCCAGCTACTTTACTAGCAATCTCCCTACTTGGAGAATCAGCACCTTTAACCTCCTGTTCCCTACAGGTTGCAATTTGTCCTGAGGATGAACGGGAAGAGGGGCAACCAATGAGAGACTAGATCTAGGTGTTGGGACAGGCACAGGTCACTCTATTTTCCCACCAGGAAGAAGAATTAACCACAGGCTCAGCCTGCCGCCCAGAAGCAGAATAGGGCCTGAGGCAATCCCGCGCTTTTGCGGCCAGCTCCCAAAAAAGACAGTTGAAAAATGGACCTCAGGGAAACTGCAATTCACAAACCCGCAGAGTTATAAATGATAACTCTCATCAACAGATATATTGAGGGAAGGCAACGAAGAGGATTTGAAAGCAAGGCAGAATTGCAGGAAACAGATTTCAGGAGGTAGATACGAATCGCCTTTAAAGCACATGAAAAGCGGCAAAACGTCGACAATGATGCCCTTGGCCAAAAAGGGCGTATGCGTTTTTTCCTGAATATATTCAGGAAAAAACGCATACGCCCTTTTTGGCCAACCAAGCAACCTGGAAAGGCAAATCAGCGCTACAAAGAAGTCTCGCTTCCCATCGGTCAAAAGGGCGATGCTGCAAAAAGTGTCAAAACCAGAAATGCAGGACAGGCCATGGAGAAATGGCAGCCTTGCTACACTGATGGGCGGGATGTAAATTGCCAACAGCCACTCTGGAGAAGTGTAGGTTGTGTCCTGAAATATCGAAAAAAAACTGCTTAGGGAGCATAGGGCACGTCCACTCATGGGCGTATAAATTGGAAAAACTAAAAATCAGCAAGACACAGGCACCGGAAAGTTTAGGGCTGCTCTGTTGACAAGAACCTCCACTTCATGACACCTTAAATATCCCAGGAAAGAGAAAAATGGATAAAGAAGTTGTGGTCCTTATGTACAATGGAATATCACTCAGACATGAAATCAATGTTATAAGGCTAGTAGAAGCAAGATGAGAGGAGTTAGGTACGACGATTCTAAGTGAAATAAGTCACACAGAAAAAGACACTTATCATAAGCTATCACTTATAGAGGGAATGTAAAAACCGCTACACTTGAACTGAATTACAAAACAGAACAGAGTCACACTTTTAGAAAACACACTATGGCTGCTTAACGGGGAAGGTGAGGTGGGGTGATGCATAAAACAAGGGTTTCAAATTCGCTCAGATACCGTTCCATACACCCAATATGCAATAGACAAGACCTACTCCTTGCTCAGTGAACTGGACTCAACACCCCCTATTCCCCGCACAAGAATATATGTGACTAGTAAGAATCTTAAAACCTATGTATTGATATCTGTCTGGAAGTGAGTCAAGTGGGTGTAAAGCCGCATAAACACAGCCATGAAAGGCAGCTAAACCCCATTATAAAAATAAATTACTTTTAAAAACCCATAAAACAAAGACAGTGAAAGAGAGAGAAATTCTTACAAAATTCGTTCAGAGGCTGTGATGCAACCTGGATTGACCATATCTAGACACACAGCTGGATGAGACATAAGGGTGGACACTCTTGGGGCTGAGAGGTTGGGTGAGGTTGGGTGAGAAAACGCAGACCCTTTAAAGTAATACTGCGTGGTCCCCATCCCATGGGTCCCAAATCTCCAGGTTCAAGGGCATCTTCCTACATCGAAAACATGCATGAGAAACCCAGAAGATGGTACACCGTGTGATTTTGAAAGGTTTCTAAAACGCACCTCATTTCTCATCTCCTTGTGCTCGGTTTCGCCTTTCCAGCTACTTTACTAGCAGTCTCCCTACTTGGAGAATCAGCACCTTATCCTCCTGTACCCTACAGGTTGCAATTTGTCCTGAGGATGAACGGGAAGAGGGGCAACCAATGAGAGAATAGATCTAGGTGTTGGGACAGGCACAGGTCACTCTATTTTCCCAACAGGAAGAAGAATTAACCACAGGCTCAGCCTGCCGCCCAGAAGCAGAATAGGGCCTGAGGCAATCCCGCGCTTTTGCGGCCAGCTCCCAAAAAAGACAGTTGAAAAATGGACCTCAGGGAAACTGCAATTCACAAACCCGCAGAGTTATAAATGATAACTCTCATCCACAGATATATTGAGGGAAGGCAACGAAGAGGATTTGAAAGCAAGGCAGAATTGCAGGAAACAGATTTCAGGAGGTAGATACGAATCGCCTTTAAAGCACATGAAAAGCGGCAAAACGTCGACAATGATGCCCTTGGCCAAAAAGGGCGTATGCGTTTTTTCCTGAATATATTCAGGAAAAAACGCATACGCCCTTTTTGGCCAACCAAGCAACCTGGAAAGGCAAATCAGCGCTACAAAGAAGTCTCGCTTCCCTTCGGACAAAAGGGCCATGCTGCAAAAAGTGTCAAAACCAGAAATGCAGGACAGGCCATGGAGAAATGGCAGCCTTGCTACACTGATGGGCGGGATGTAAATTGCCAACAGCCACTCTGGAGAAGTATACGTTGTGTCCTGAAACATCGAAAAAAAAACAGCTTAGGGAGCATAGGGCACGTCCACTCATGGGCGTATAAATTGGAAAAACTAAAAATCAGCAAGACACAGGCACCCGAAAGTTTAGGGCTGCTCTGTTGACAAGAACCTCCACTTCATGACACCTTAAATATCCCAGGAAAGAGAAAAATGGATAAAGAAGTTGTGGTCCTTATGTACAATGGAATATCACTCAGACATGAAATCAATGTCATAAGGCTAGTAGAAGCAAGATGAGTGGAGTTAGGTACGACGATTCTAAGTGAAATAAGTCACACAGAAAAAGACACTTATCATAAGCTATCACTTATAGAGGGAATGTAAAAACCGCTACACTTGAACTGAATTACAAAACAGAACAGAGTCACACGTTTAGAAAACACACTATAGCTGCTTAACAGGAAAGGTGAGGTGGGGTGATGCATAAAACAAGGGTTTCAAATTGGCTCAGATACCGTTCCATACACCCAATATGTAATAGACAAGACCTACTCCTTGCTCAGTGAACTGGACTCAACACCCCCTATTCACCACACAAGAATATATGTGACTAGTAAGAATCTTAAAACCTATGTATTGATATCTGTCTGGAAGTGAGTCAAGTGGGTGTAAAGCCGCATAAACACAGCCATGAAAAGCAGCTAAACCCCATTATAAAAATAAATTACTTTTAAAAACCCATAAAACAAAGACAGTGAAAGAGAGAGAAATTCTT
Source organism: Eschrichtius robustus (assembly GCF_028021215.1). Lineage (NCBI taxonomy): Eukaryota > Metazoa > Chordata > Mammalia > Artiodactyla > Eschrichtiidae > Eschrichtius > Eschrichtius robustus. The sequence goes on along the minus strand of NW_027175160.1, from coordinate 1,163,152 downwards.
ACAAAATTCGTTCAGAGGCTGTGATGCAACCTGGATTGACCATATCAAGACCCACAGCTGGATGAGACATAAGGGTGGACACTCTTGGGGCTGAGAGGTTGGGTGTGGTTGGGTGAGCAAACGCAGACCCTTTAAAGTAATACTGCGTGGTACCCATCCCATGGGTCCCAAATCTCCAGGTTCAAGGGCATCTTCCTACATCGAAAACATGCATGAGAAACCCAGAAGATGGTACACCGTGTGATTTTGAAAGGTTTCTAAAACGCACCTCATTTCTCATCTCCTTGTGCTCGGTTTCGCCATTCCAGCTACTTTACTAGCAATCTCCCTACTTGGAGAATCAGCACCTTTAACCTCCTGTTCCCTACAGGTTGCAATTTGTCCTGAGGACGAACGGGAAGAGGGGCAACCAATGAGAGACTAGATCTAGGTGTTGGGACAGGCACAGGTCACTCTATTTTCCCAACAGGAAGAAGAATTAACCACAGGCTCAGCCTGCCGCCCAGAAGCAGAATAGGGCCTGAGGCAATCCCGCGCTTTTGCGGCCAGCTCCCAAAAAAGACAGTTGAAAAATGGACCTCAGGGAAACTGCAATTCACAAACCCGCAGAGTTATAAATGATAACTCTCATCCACAGATATATTGAGGGAAGGCAACGAAGAGGATTTGAAAGCAAGGCAGAATTGCAGGAAAGAGATTTCAGGAAGTAGATTCGAATCGCCTTTAAAGCACATGAAAAGCGGCAAAACGTCGACAATGATGCCCTTGGCCAAAAAGGGCGTATGCGTTTTTTCCTGAATATATTCAGGAAAAAACGCATACGCCCTTTTTGGCCAACCAAGCAACCTGGAAAGGCAAATCAGCTCTACAAAGAAGTCTCGCTTCCCATCGGTGAAAAGGGCCATGCTGCAAAAAGTGTCAAAACCAGAAATGCAGGACAGGCCATGGAGAAATGGCAGCCTTGCTACACTGATGGGCGGGATGTAAATTGCCAACAACCACTCTGGAGATGTGTACGTTGTGTCCTGAAACATCGAAAAAAAACAGCTTAGGGAGCATAGGGCACGTCCACTCATGGGCGTATAAATTGGAAAAACTAAAAATCAGCAAGACACAGGCACCGGAAAGTTTAGGGCTGCTCTGTTGACAAGAACCTCCACTTCATGACACCTTAAATATCCCAGGAAAGAGAAAAATGGATAAAGAAGTTGTGGTCCTTATGTACAATGGAATATCACTCAGACATGAAATCAATGTTATAAGGCTAGTAGAAGCAAGATGAGAGGAGTTAGGTACGACGATTCTAAGTGAAATAAGTCACACAGAAAAAGACACTTATCATAAGCTATCACTTATAGAGGGAATGTAAAAACCGCTACACTTGAACTGAATTACAAAACAGAACAGAGTCACACTTTTAGAAAACACACTATGGCTGCTTAACGGGGAAGGTGAGGTGGGGTGATGCATAAAACAAGGGTTTCAAATTCGCTCAGATACCGTTCCATACACCCAATATGCAATAGACAAGACCTACTCCTTGCTCAGTGAACTGGACTCAACACCCCCTATTCCCCGCACAAGAATATATGTGACTAGTAAGAATCTTAAAACCTATGTATTGATATCTGTCTGGAAGTGAGTCAAGTGGGTGTAAAGCCGCATAAACACAGCCATGAAAGGCAGATAAACCCCATTATAAAAATAAATTACTTTTAAAAACCCATAAAACAAAGACAGTGAAAGAGAGAGAAATTCTTACAAAATTCGTTCAGAGGCTGTGATGCAACCTGGATTGACCATATCTAGACACACAGCTGGATGAGACATAAGGGTGGACACTCTTGGGGCTGAGAGGTTGGGTGAGGTTGGGTGAGAAAACGCAGACCCTTTAAAGTAATACTGCGTGGTCCCCATCCCATGGGTCCCAAATCTCCAGGTTCAAGGGCATCTTCCTACATCGAAAACATGCATGAGAAACCCAGAAGATGGTACACCGTGTGATTTTGAAAGGTTTCTAAAACGCACCTCATTTCTCATCTCCTTGTGCTCGGTTTCGCCTTTCCAGCTACTTTACTAGCAGTCTCCCTACTTGGAGAATCAGCACCTTATCCTCCTGTACCCTACAGGTTGCAATTTGTCCTGAGGATGAACGGGAAGAGGGGCAACCAATGAGAGAATAGATCTAGGTGTTGGGACAGGCACAGGTCACTCTATTTTCCCAACAGGAAGAAGAATTAACCACAGGCTCAGCCTGCCGCCCAGAAGCAGAATAGGGCCTGAGGCAATCCCGCGCTTTTGCGGCCAGCTCCCAAAAAAGACAGTTGAAAAATGGACCTCAGGGAAACTGCAATTCACAAACCCGCAGAGTTATAAATGATAACTCTCATCCACAGATATATTGAGGGAAGGCAACGAAGAGGATTTGAAAGCAAGGCAGAATTGCAGGAAACAGATTTCAGGAGGTAGATACGAATCGCCTTTAAAGCACATGAAAAGCGGCAAAACGTCGACAATGATGCCCTTGGCCAAAAAGGGCGTATGCGTTTTTTCCTGAATATATTCAGGAAAAAACGCATACGCCCTTTTTGGCCAACCAAGCAACCTGGAAAGGCAAATCAGCGCTACAAAGAAGTCTCGCTTCCCTTCGGACAAAAGGGCCATGCTGCAAAAAGTGTCAAAACCAGAAATGCAGGACAGGCCATGGAGAAATGGCAGCCTTGCTACACTGATGGGCGGGATGTAAATTGCCAACAGCCACTCTGGAGAAGTATACGTTGTGTCCTGAAACATCGAAAAAAAAACAGCTTAGGGAGCATAGGGCACGTCCACTCATGGGCGTATAAATTGGAAAAACTAAAAATCAGCAAGACACAGGCACCCGAAAGTTTAGGGCTGCTCTGTTGACAAGAACCTCCACTTCATGACACCTTAAATATCCCAGGAAAGAGAAAAATGGATAAAGAAGTTGTGGTCCTTATGTACAATGGAATATCACTCAGACATGAAATCAATGTCATAAGGCTAGTAGAAGCAAGATGAGTGGAGTTAGGTACGACGATTCTAAGTGAAATAAGTCACACAGAAAAAGACACTTATCATAAGCTATCACTTATAGAGGGAATGTAAAAACCGCTACACTTGAACTGAATTACAAAACAGAACAGAGTCACACGTTTAGAAAACACACTATAGCTGCTTAACAGGAAAGGTGAGGTGGGGTGATGCATAAAACAAGGGTTTCAAATTGGCTCAGATACCGTTCCATACACCCAATATGTAATAGACAAGACCTACTCCTTGCTCAGTGAACTGGACTCAACACCCCCTATTCACCACACAAGAATATATGTGACTAGTAAGAATCTTAAAACCTATGTATTGATATCTGTCTGGAAGTGAGTCAAGTGGGTGTAAAGCCGCATAAACACAGCCATGAAAAGCAGCTAAACCCCATTATAAAAATAAATTACTTTTAAAAACCCATAAAACAAAGACAGTGAAAGAGAGAGAAATTCTTACAAAATTCGTTCAGAGGCTGTGATGCAACCTGGATTGACCATATCAAGACCCACAGCTGGATGAGACATAAGGGTGGACACTCTTGGGGCTGAGAGGTTGGGTGTGGTTGGGTGAGCAAACGCAGACCCTTTAAAGTAATACTGCGTGGTACCCATCCCATGGGTCCCAAATCTCCAGGTTCAAGGGCATCTTCCTACATCGAAAACATGCATGAGAAACCCAGAAGATGGTACACCGTGTGATTTTGAAAGGTTTCTAAAACGCACCTCATTTCTCATCTCCTTGTGCTCGGTTTCGCCATTCCAGCTACTTTACTAGCAATCTCCCTACTTGGAGAATCAGCACCTTTAACCTCCTGTTCCCTACAGGTTGCAATTTGTCCTGAGGACGAACGGGAAGAGGGGCAACCAATGAGAGACTAGATCTAGGTGTTGGGACAGGCACAGGTCACTCTATTTTCCCAACAGGAAGAAGAATTAACCACAGGCTCAGCCTGCCGCCCAGAAGCAGAATAGGGCCTGAGGCAATCCCGCGCTTTTGCGGCCAGCTCCCAAAAAAGACAGTTGAAAAATGGACCTCAGGGAAACTGCAATTCACAAACCCGCAGAGTTATAAATGATAACTCTCATCCACAGATATATTGAGGGAAGGCAACGAAGAGGATTTGAAAGCAAGGCAGAATTGCAGGAAAGAGATTTCAGGAAGTAGATTCGAATCGCCTTTAAAGCACATGAAAAGCGGCAAAACGTCGACAATGATGCCCTTGGCCAAAAAGGGCGTATGCGTTTTTTCCTGAATATATTCAGGAAAAAACGCATACGCCCTTTTTGGCCAACCAAGCAACCTGGAAAGGCAAATCAGCTCTACAAAGAAGTCTCGCTTCCCATCGGTGAAAAGGGCCATGCTGCAAAAAGTGTCAAAACCAGAAATGCAGGACAGGCCATGGAGAAATGGCAGCCTTGCTACACTGATGGGCGGGATGTAAATTGCCAACAACCACTCTGGAGATGTGTACGTTGTGTCCTGAAACATCGAAAAAAAACAGCTTAGGGAGCATAGGGCACGTCCACTCATGGGCGTATAAATTGGAAAAACTAAAAATCAGCAAGACACAGGCACCGGAAAGTTTAGGGCTGCTCTGTTGACAAGAACCTCCACTTCATGACACCTTAAATATCCCAGGAAAGAGAAAAATGGATAAAGAAGTTGTGGTCCTTATGTACAATGGAATATCACTCAGACATGAAATCAATGTTATAAGGCTAGTAGAAGCAAGATGAGAGGAGTTAGGTACGACGATTCTAAGTGAAATAAGTCACACAGAAAAAGACACTTATCATAAGCTATCACTTATAGAGGGAATGTAAAAACCGCTACACTTGAACTGAATTACAAAACAGAACAGAGTCACACTTTTAGAAAACACACTATGGCTGCTTAACGGGGAAGGTGAGGTGGGGTGATGCATAAAACAAGGGTTTCAAATTCGCTCAGATACCGTTCCATACACCCAATATGCAATAGACAAGACCTACTCCTTGCTCAGTGAACTGGACTCAACACCCCCTATTCCCCGCACAAGAATATATGTGACTAGTAAGAATCTTAAAACCTATGTATTGATATCTGTCTGGAAGTGAGTCAAGTGGGTGTAAAGCCGCATAAACACAGCCATGAAAGGCAGCTAAACCCCATTATAAAAATAAATTACTTTTAAAAACCCATAAAACAAAGACAGTGAAATAGAGAGAAATTCTTACAAAATTCGTTCAGAGGCTGTGATGCAACCTGGATTGACCATATCTAGACACACAGCTGGATGAGACATAAGGGTGGACACTCTTGGGGCTGAGAGGTTGGGTGAGGTTGGGTGAGAAAACGCAGACCCTTTAAAGTAATACTGCGTGGTCCCCATCCCATGGGTCCCAAATCTCCAGGTTCAAGGGCATCTTCCTACATCGAAAACATGCATGAGAAACCCAGAAGATGGTACACCGTGTGATTTTGAAAGGTTTCTAAAACGCACCTCATTTCTCATCTCCTTGTGCTCGGTTTCGCCTTTCCAGCTACTTTACTAGCAGTCTCCCTACTTGGAGAATCAGCACCTTATCCTCCTGTACCCTACAGGTTGCAATTTGTCCTGAGGATGAACGGGAAGAGGGGCAACCAATGAGAGAATAGATCTAGGTGTTGGGACAGGCACAGGTCACTCTATTTTCCCAACAGGAAGAAGAATTAACCACAGGCTCAGCCTGCCGCCCAGAAGCAGAATAGGGCCTGAGGCAATCCCGCGCTTTTGCGGCCAGCTCCCAAAAAAGACAGTTGAAAAATGGACCTCAGGGAAACTGCAATTCACAAACCCGCAGAGTTATAAATGATAACTCTCATCCACAGATATATTGAGGGAAGGCAACGAAGAGGATTTGAAAGCAAGGCAGAATTGCAGGAAACAGATTTCAGGAGGTAGATACGAATCGCCTTTAAAGCACATGAAAAGCGGCAAAACGTCGACAATGATGCCCTTGGCCAAAAAGGGCGTATGCGTTTTTTCCTGAATATATTCAGGAAAAAACGCATACGCCCTTTTTGGCCAACCAAGCAACCTGGAAAGGCAAATCAGCGCTACAAAGAAGTCTCGCTTCCCTTCGGACAAAAGGGCCATGCTGCAAAAAGTGTCAAAACCAGAAATGCAGGACAGGCCATGGAGAAATGGCAGCCTTGCTACACTGATGGGCGGGATGTAAATTGCCAACAGCCACTCTGGAGAAGTATACGTTGTGTCCTGAAACATCGAAAAAAAAACAGCTTAGGGAGCATAGGGCACGTCCACTCATGGGCGTATAAATTGGAAAAACTAAAAATCAGCAAGACACAGGCACCCGAAAGTTTAGGGCTGCTCTGTTGACAAGAACCTCCACTTCATGACACCTTAAATATCCCAGGAAAGAGAAAAATGGATAAAGAAGTTGTGGTCCTTATGTACAATGGAATATCACTCAGACATGAAATCAATGTCATAAGGCTAGTAGAAGCAAGATGAGTGGAGTTAGGTACGACGATTCTAAGTGAAATAAGTCACACAGAAAAAGACACTTATCATAAGCTATCACTTATAGAGGGAATGTAAAAACCGCTACACTTGAACTGAATTACAAAACAGAACAGAGTCACACGTTTAGAAAACACACTATAGCTGCTTAACAGGAAAGGTGAGGTGGGGTGATGCATAAAACAAGGGTTTCAAATTGGCTCAGATACCGTTCCATACACCCAATATGTAATAGACAAGACCTACTCCTTGCTCAGTGAACTGGACTCAACACCCCCTATTCACCACACAAGAATATATGTGACTAGTAAGAATCTTAAAACCTATGTATTGATATCTGTCTGGAAGTGAGTCAAGTGGGTGTAAAGCCGCATAAACACAGCCATGAAAAGCAGCTAAACCCCATTATAAAAATAAATTACTTTTAAAAACCCATAAAACAAAGACAGTGAAAGAGAGAGAAATTCTTACAAAATTCGTTCAGAGGCTGTGATGCAACCTGGATTGACCATATCAAGACCCACAGCTGGATGAGACATAAGGGTGGACACTCTTGGGGCTGAGAGGTTGGGTGTGGTTGGGTGAGCAAACGCAGACCCTTTAAAGTAATACTGCGTGGTACCCATCCCATGGGTCCCAAATCTCCAGGTTCAAGGGCATCTTCCTACATCGAAAACATGCATGAGAAACCCAGAAGATGATACACCGTGTGATTTTGAAAGGTTTCTAAAACGCACCTCATTTCTCATCTCCTTGTGCTCGGTTTCGCCATTCCAGCTACTTTACTAGCAATCTCCCTACTTGGAGAATCAGCACCTTTAACCTCCTGTTCCCTACAGGTTGCAATTTGTCCTGAGGACGAACGGGAAGAGGGGCAACCAATGAGAGACTAGATCTAGGTGTTGGGACAGGCACAGGTCACTCTATTTTCCCAACAGGAAGAAGAATTAACCACAGGCTCAGCCTGCCGCCCAGAAGCAGAATAGGGCCTGAGGCAATCCCGCGCTTTTGCGGCCAGCTCCCAAAAAAGACAGTTGAAAAATGGACCTCAGGGAAACTGCAATTCACAAACCCGCAGAGTTATAAATGATAACTCTCATCCACAGATATATTGAGGGAAGGCAACGAAGAGGATTTGAAAGCAAGGCAGAATTGCAGGAAAGAGATTTCAGGAAGTAGATTCGAATCGCCTTTAAAGCACATGAAAAGCGGCAAAACGTCGACAATGATGCCCTTGGCCAAAAAGGGCGTATGCGTTTTTTCCTGAATATATTCAGGAAAAAACGCATACGCCCTTTTTGGCCAACCAAGCAACCTGGAAAGGCAAATCAGCTCTACAAAGAAGTCTCGCTTCCCATCGGTGAAAAGGGCCATGCTGCAAAAAGTGTCAAAACCAGAAATGCAGGACAGGCCATGGAGAAATGGCAGCCTTGCTACACTGATGGGCGGGATGTAAATTGCCAACAACCACTCTGGAGATGTGTACGTTGTGTCCTGAAACATCGAAAAAAAACAGCTTAGGGAGCATAGGGCACGTCCACTCATGGGCGTATAAATTGGAAAAACTAAAAATCAGCAAGACACAGGCACCGGAAAGTTTAGGGCTGCTCTGTTGACAAGAACCTCCACTTCATGACACCTTAAATATCCCAGGAAAGAGAAAAATGGATAAAGAAGTTGTGGTCCTTATGTACAATGGAATATCACTCAGACATGAAATCAATGTCATAAGGCTAGTAGAAGCAAGATGAGTGGAGTTAGGTACGACGATTCTAAGTGAAATAAGTCACACAGAAAAAGACACTTATCATAAGCTATCACTTATAGAGGGAATGTAAAAACCGCTACACTTGAACTGAATTACAAAACAGAACAGAGTCACACGTTTAGAAAACACACTATGGCTGCTTAACGGGAAAGGTGAGGTGGGGTGATGCATAAAACAAGGGTTTCAAATTCGCTCAGATACCGTTCCATACACCCAATATGTAATAGACAAGACCTACTCCTTGCTCAGTGAACTGGACTCAACACCCCCTATTCCCCGCACAAGAATATATGTGACTAGTAAGAATCTTAAAACCTATGTATTGATATCTGTCTGGAAGTGAGTCAAGTGGGTGTAAAGCCGCATAAACACAACCATGAAAAGCAGCTAAACCCCATTATAAAAATGAATTACTTTTAAAAACCCGTAAAAAAAGATAGTGAAAGAGAGAGAAATTCTTACAAAATTCGTTCAGAGGCTGTGATGCAACCTGGATTGACCATAACTAGACCCACAGCTGGATGAGACATAAGGGTGGACACTCTTGGGGCTGAGAGGTTGGGTGAGGTTGGGTGAGCAAACGCAGACCCTTTAAAGTAATACTGCGTGGTACCCATCCCATGGGTCCCAAATCTCCAGGTTCAAGGGCATCTTCCTACATCGAAAACATGCATGAGAAACCCAGAAGATGGTACACCGTGTGATTTTGAAAGGTTTCTAAAACGCACCTCATTTCTCATCTCCTTGTGCTCGGTTTCGTCATTCCAGCTATTTTACTAGCAATCTCCCTACTTGGAGAATCAGCACCTTTAACCTCCTGTTCCCTACAGGTTGCAATTTGTCCTGAGGATGAACGGGAAGAGGGGCAACCAATGTGAGACTAGATCTAGGTGTTGGGACAGGCACAGGTCACTCTATTTTCCCAACAGGAAGAAGAATTAACCACAGGCTCAGCCTGCCGCCCAGAAGCAGAATAGGGCCTGAGGCAATCCCGCGCTTTTGCGGCCAGCTCCCAAAAAAGACAGTTGAAAAATGGAGCTCAGGGAAACTGCAATTCACAAACCCGCAGAGTTATAAATGATAACTCTCATCCACAGATATATTGAGGGAAGGCAACGAAGAGGATTTGAAAGCAAGGCAGAATTGCAGGAAACAGATTTCAGGAGGTAGATACGAATCGCCTTTAAAGCACATGAAAAGCGGCAAAACGTCCACAATGATGCCCTTGGCCAAAAAGGGCGTATGCGTTTTTTCCTGAATATATTCAGGAAAAAACGCATACGCCCTTTTTGGCCAACCAAGCAACCTGGAAAGGCAAATCAGCGCTACAAAGAAGTCTCGCTTCCCATCGGTGAAAAGGGCCATGCTGCAAAAAGTGTCAAACCCAGAAATCCAGGACAGGCCATGGAGAAATGGCAGCCTTGCTACACTGATGGGCGGGATGTAAATTGCCAACAGCCACCCTGGATAAGTGTACGTTGTGTCCTGAAACATGGAAAAAAAACAGCTTAGGGAGCATAGGGCACGTCCACTCATAGGCGTATAAATTGGAAAAACTAAAAATCAGCAAGACACAGGCACCGGAAAGTTTAGGGCTGCTCTGTTGACAAGAACCTCCACTTCATGACACCTTAAATATCCCAGGAAAGAGAAAAATGGATAAAGAAGTTGTGGTCCTTATGTACAATGGAATATCACTCAGACATGAAATCAATGTTATAAGGCTAGTAGAAGCAAGATGAGTGGAGTTAGGTACGACGATTCTAAGTGAAATAAGTCACACAGAAAAAGACACTTATCATAAGCTATCACTTATAGAGGGAATGTAAAAACCGCTACACTTGAACTGAATTACAAAACAGAACAGAGTCACACGTTTAGAAAACACACTATAGCTGCTTAACAGGAAAGGTGAGGTGGGGTGATGCATAAAACAAGGGTTTCAAATTCGCTCACTTACCGTTCCATACACCCAATATGTAATAGACAAGACCTACTCCTTGCTCAGTGAACTGGACTCAACACCCCCTATTCACCGCACAAGAATATATGTGACTAGTAAGAATCTTAAAACCTATGTATTGATATCTGTCTGGAAGTGAGTCAAGTGGGTGTAAAGCCGCATAAACACAGCCATGAAAAGCAGCTAAACCCCATTATAAAAATAAATTACTTTTAAAAACCCGTAAAACAAAGACAGTGAAAGAGAGAGAAATTCTTACAAAATTCGTTCAGAGGCTGTGATGCAACCTGGATTGACCATATCTAGACCCACAGCTGGATGAGACATAAGGGTGGACACTCTTGGGGCGGAGAGGTTGGGTGAGGTTGGGTGAGCAAACGCAGACCCTTTAAAGTAATACTGCGTGGTACCCATCCCATGGGTCCCAAATCTCCAGGTTCAAGGGCATCTTCCTACATCGAAAACATGCATGAGAAACCCAGAAGATGGTACACCGTGTGATTTTGAAAGGTTTCTAAAACGCACCTCATTTCTCATCTCCTTGTGCTCGGTTTCGCCATTCCAGCTACTTTACTAGCAATCTCCCTACTTGGAGAATCAGCACCTTTAACCTCCTGTTCCCTACAGGTTGCAATTTGTCCTGAGGATGAACGGGAAGAGGGGCAACCAATGAGAGACTAGATCTAGGTGTTGGGACAGGCACAGGTCACTCTATTTTCCCAACAGGAAGAAGAATTAACCACAGGCTCAGCCTGCCGCCCAGAAGCAGAATAGGGCCTGAGGCAATCCCGCGCTTTTGTGGCCAGCTCCCAAAAAAGACAGTTGAAAAGTGGAGCTCAGGGAAACTGCAATTCACAAACCCGCAGAGTTATAAATGATAACTGTCATCCACAGATATATTGAGGGAAGGCAACGAAGAGGATTTGAAAGCAAGGCAGAATTGCAGGAAACAGATTTCAGGAGGTAGATACGAATCGCTTTAAAGCACATGAAAAGCGGCAAAACGTCGACAATGATGCCCTTGGCCAAAAAGGGCGTATGCGTTTTTTCCTGAATATATTCAGGAAAAAACGCATACGCCCTTTTTGGCCAACCAAGCAACCTGGAAAGGCAAATCAGCACTACAAAGAAGTCTCGCTTCCCATCGGTCAAAAGGGCGATGCTGCAAAAAGTGTCAAAACCAGAAATGCAGGACAGGCCATGGAGAAATGGCAGCCTTGCTACACTGATGGGCGGGATGTAAATTGCCAACACCCACTCTGGAGAAGTGTACGTTGTGTCCTGAAACATCGAAAAAAAACAGCTTAGGGAGCATAGGGCACGTCCACTCATGGGCGTATAAATTGGAAAAACTAAAAATCAGCAAGACACAGGCACTGGAAAGTTTAGGGCTGCTCTGTTGACAAGAACCTCCACTTCATGACACCTTAAATATCCCAGGAAAGAGAAAAATGGATAAAGAAGTTGTGGTCCTTATGTACAATGGAATATCACTGAGACATGAAATCAATGTCATAAGGCTAGTAGAAGCAAGATGAGTGGAGTTAGGTACGACGATTCTAAGTGAAATAAGTCACACAGAAAAAGACACTTATCATAAGCTATCACTTATAGCGGGAATGTAAAAACCGCTACACTTGAACTGAATTACAAAACAGAACAGAGTCACACGTTTAGAAAACACACTATAGCTGCTTAACAGGAAAGGTGAGGTGGGGTGATGCATAAAACAAGGGTTTCAAATTCGCTCACATACCGTTCCATACACCCAATATGTAACAGACAAGACCTACTCCTTGCTCAGTGAACTGGACTCAACACCCCCTATTCCCCGCACAAGAATATATGTGACTAGTAAGAATCTTAAAACCTATGTATTGATATCTGTCTAGAAGTGAGTCAAGTGTGTGTAAAGCCGCATAAACACAGCCATGAAAGGCAGCTAAACCCCATTATAAAAATAAATTACTTTTAGAAACCCGTAAAACAAAGACAGTGAAAGAGAGAGAAATTCTTACAAAATTCGTTCAGAGGCTGTGATGCAACCTGGATTGACCATATCTAGACCCACACCTGGATGAGACATAAGGGTGGACACTCTTGGGGCTGAGAGGTTGGGTGAGGTTGGGTGAGAAAACGCAGACCCTTTAAAGTAATACTGCGTGGTACCCATCCCATGGGTCCCAAATCTCCAGGTTCAACGGCATCTTCCTACATCGAAAACATGCATGAGAAACCCAGAAGATGGTACACCGTGTGATTTTGAAAGGTTTCTAAAACGCACCTCATTTCTCATCTCCTTGTGCTCGGTTTCGCCATTCCAGCTACTTTACTAGCAATCTCCCTACTTGGAGAATCAGCACCTTTAACCTCCTGTTCCCTACAGGTTGCAATTTGTCCTGAGGACGAACGGGAAGAGGGGCAACCAATGAGAGACTAGATCTAGGTGTTGGGACAGGCACAGGTCACTCTATTTTCCCAACAGGAAGAAGAATTAACCACAGGCTCAGCCTGCCGCCCAGAAGCAGAATAGGGCCTGAGGCAATCCCGCGCTTTTGCGGCCAGCTCCCAAAAAAGACAGTTGAAAAATGGACCTCAGGGAAACTGCAATTCACAAACCCGCAGAGTTATAAATGATAACTCTCATCCACAGATATATTGAGGGAAGGCAACGAAGAGGATTTGAAAGCAAGGCAGAATTGCAGGAAACAGATTTCAGGAGGTAGATACGAATCGCCTTTAAAGCCCATGAAAAGCGGCAAAACGTCGACAATGATGCCCTTGGCCAAAAAGGGCGTATGCGTTTTTTCCTGAATATATTCAGGAAAAAACACATACACCCTTTTTGGCCAACCAAGCAACCTGGAAAGGCAAATCAGCGCTACAAAGAAGTCTCGCTTCCCATCGGTGAAAAGGGCCATGCTGCAAAAAGTGTCAAAACCAGAAATGCAGGACAGGCCATGGAGAAATGGCAGCCTTGCTACACTGATGGGCGGGATGTAAATTGCCAACAGCCACTCTGGAGAAGTGTACGTTGTGTCCTGAAACATCGAAAAAAAACAGCTTAGGGAGCATAGGGCACGTCCACTCATGGGCGTATAAATTGGAAAAACTAAAAATCAGCAAGACACAGGCACCCCAAAGTTTAGGGCTGCTCTGTTGACAAGAACCTCCACTTCATGACACCTTAAATATCCCAGGAAAGAGAAAAATGGATAAAGAAGTTGTGGTCCTTATGTACAATGGAATATCACTCAGACATGAAATCAATGTCATAAGGCTAGTAGAAGCAAGATGAGTGGAGTTAGGTACGACGATTCTAAGTGAAATAAGTCACACAGAAAAAGACACTTATCATAAGCTATCACTTATAGAGGGAATGTAAAAACCGCTACACTTGAACTGAATTACAAAACAGAACAGAGTCACACGTTTAGAAAACACACTATGGCTGCTTAACGGGAATGGTGAGGTGGGGTGATGCATAAAACAAGGGTTTCAAATTCGCTCAGATACCGTTCCATACACCCAATATGTAATAGACAAGACCTACTCCTTGCTCAGTGAACTGGACTCAACACCCCCTATTCACCACACAAGAATATATGTGACTAGTAAGAATCTTAAAACCTATGTATTGATATCTCTCTGGAAGTGAGTCAAGTGGGTGTAAAGCCACATAAACACAGCCATGAAAAGCAGCTAAACCCCATTATAAAAATAAATTACTTTTAAAAACCCATAAAACAAAGACAGTGAAAGAGAGAGAAATTCTTACAAAATTCGTTCAGAGGCTGTGATGCAACCTGGATTGACCATATCAAGACCCACAGCTGGATGAGACATAAGGGTGGACACTCTTGGGGCTGAGAGGTTGGGTGTGGTTGGGTGAGCAAACGCAGACCCTTTAAAGTAATACTGCGTGGTACCCATCCCATGGGTCCCAAATCTCCAGGTTCAAGGGCATCTTCCTACATCGAAAACATGCATGAGAAACCCAGAAGATGGTACACCGTGTGATTTTGAAAGGTTTCTAAAACGCACCTCATTTCTCATCTCCTTGTGCTCGGTTTCGCCATTCCAGCTACTTTACTAGCAATCTCCCTACTTGGAGAATCAGCACCTTTAACCTCCTGTTCCCTACAGGTTGCAATTTGTCCTGAGGACGAACGGGAAGAGGGGCAACCAATGAGAGACTAGATCTAGGTGTTGGGACAGGCACAGGTCACTCTATTTTCCCAACAGGAAGAAGAATTAACCACAGGCTCAGCCTGCCGCCCAGAAGCAGAATAGGGCCTGAGGCAATCCCGCGCTTTTGCGGCCAGCTCCCAAAAAAGACAGTTGAAAAATGGACCTCAGGGAAACTGCAATTCACAAACCCGCAGAGTTATAAATGATAACTCTCATCCACAGATATATTGAGGGAAGGCAACGAAGAGGATTTGAAAGCAAGGCAGAATTGCAAGAAACAGATTTCAGGAGGCAGATACGAATCGCCTTTAAAGCACATGAAAAGCGGCAAAACGTCGACAATGATGCCCTTGGCCAAAAAGGGCGTATGCGTTTTTTCCTGAATATATTCAGGAAAAAACGCATACGCCCTTTTTGGCCAACCAAGCAACCTGGAAAGGCAAATCAGCGCTACAAAGAAGTCTCGCTTCCCATCGGTGAAAAGGGCCATGCTGCAAAAAGGGTCAAAACCAGAAATGCAGGACAGGCCATGGAGAAATGGCAGCCTTGCTACACTGATGGGCGGGATGTAAATTGCCAACAACCACTCTGGAGAAGTGTACGTTGTGTCCTGAAACATCGAAAAAAAAACAGCTTAGGGAGCATAGGGCACGTCCACTCATGGGCGTATAAATTGGAAAAACTAAAAATCAGCAAGACACAGGCACCGGAAAGTTTAGGGCTGCTCTGTTGACAAGAACCTCCACTTCATGACACCTTAAATATCCCAGGAAAGAGAAAAATGGATAAAGAAGTTGTGGTCCTTATGTACAATGGAATATCACTCAGACATGAAATCAATGTCATAAGGCTAGTAGAAGCAAGATGAGTGGAGTTAGGTACGACGATTCTAAGTGAAATAAGTCCCACAGAAAAAGACACTTATCATAAGCTATCACTTATAGCGGGAATGTAAAAACCGCTACACTTGAACTGAATTACAAAACAGAACAGAGTCACACGTTTAGAAAACACACTATAGCTGCTTAACAGGAAAGGTGAGGTGGGGTGATGCATAAAACAAGGGTTTCAAATTCGCTCACATACCGTTCCATACACCCAATATGTAATAGACAAGACCTACTCCTTGCTCAGTGAACTGGACTCAACACCCCCTATTCCCCGCACAAGAATATATGTGACTAGTAAGAATCTTAAAACCTATGTATTGATATCTGTCTAGAAGTGAGTCAAGTGGGTGTAAAGCCGCATAAACACAGCCATGAAAGGCAGCTAAACCCCATTATAAAAATAAATTACTTTTAGAAACCCGTAAAACAAAGACAGTGAAAGAGAGAGAAATTCTTACAAAATTCGTTCAGAGGCTGTGATGCAACCTGGATTGACCATATCTAGACCCACACCTGGATGAGACATAAGGGTGGACACTCTTGGGGCTGAGAGGTTGGGTGAGGTTGGGTGAGAAAACGCAGACCCTTTAAAGTAATACTGCGTGGTACCCATCCCATGGGTCCCAAATCTCCAGGTTCAACGGCATCTTCCTACATCGAAAACATGCATGAGAAACCCAGAAGATGGTACACCGTGTGATTTTGAAAGGTTTCTAAAACGCACCTCATTTCTCATCTCCTTGTGCTCGGTTTCGCCATTCCAGCTACTTTACTAGCAATCTCCCTACTTGGAGAATCAGCACCTTTAACCTCCTGTTCCCTACAGGTTGCAATTTGTCCTGAGGACGAACGGGAAGAGGGGCAACCAATGAGAGACTAGATCTAGGTGTTGGGACAGGCACAGGTCACTCTATTTTCCCAACAGGAAGAAGAATTAACCACAGGCTCAGCCTGCCCCCCAGAAGCAGAATAGGGCCTGAGGCAATCCCGCGCTTTTGCGGCCAGCTCCCAAAAAAGACAGTTGAAAAATGGACCTCAGGGAAACTGCAATTCACAAACCCGCAGAGTTATAAATGATAACTCTCATCCACAGATATATTGAGGGAAGGCAACGAAGAGGATTTGAAAGCAAGGCAGAATTGCAGGAAACAGATTTCAGGAGGTAGATACGAATCGCCTTTAAAGCCCATGAAAAGCGGCAAAACGTCGACAATGATGCCCTTGGCCAAAAAGGGCGTATGCGTTTTTTCCTGAATATATTCAGGAAAAAACACATACGCCCTTTTTGGCCAACCAAGCAACCTGGAAAGGCAAATCAGCGCTACAAAGAAGTCTCGCTTCCCATCGGTGAAAAGGGCCATGCTGCAAAAAGTGTCAAAACCAGAAATGCAGGACAGGCCATGGAGAAATGGCAGCCTTGCTACACTGATGGGCGGGATGTAAATTGCCAACAGCCACTCTGGAGAAGTGTACGTTGTGTCCTGAAACATCGAAAAAAAACAGCTTAGGGAGCATAGTGCACGTCCACTCATGGGCGTATAAATTGGAAAAACTAAAAATCAGCAAGACACAGGCACCGGAAAGTTTAGGGCTGCTCTGTTGACAAGAACCTCCACTTCATGACACCTTAAATATCCCAGGAAAGAGAAAAATGGATAAAGAAGTTGTGGTCCTTATGTACAATGGAATATCACTCAGACATGAAATCAATGTCATAAGGCTAGTAGAAGCAAGATGAGTGGAGTTAGGTACGACGATTCTAAGTGAAATAAGTCACACAGAAAAAGACACTTATCATAAGCTATCACTTATAGAGGGAATGTAAAAACCGCTACACTTGAACTGAATTACAAAACAGAACAGAGTCACACGTTTAGAAAACACACTATAGCTGCTTAACAGGAAAGGTGAGGTGGGGTGATGCATAAAACAAGGGTTTCAAATTCGCTCAGATACCGTTCCATACACCCAATATGTAATAGACAAGACCTACTCCTTGCTCAGTGAACTGGACTCAACACCCCCTATTCACCACACAAGAATATATGTGACTAGTAAGAATCTTAAAACCTATGTATTGATATCTCTCTGGAAGTGAGTCAAGTGGGTGTAAAGCCACATAAACACAGCCATGAAAAGCAGCTAAACCCCATTATAAAAATAAATTACTTTTAAAAACCCATAAAACAAAGACAGTGAAAGAGAGAGAAATTCTTACAAAATTCGTTCAGAGGCTGTGATGCAACCTGGATTGACCATATCAAGACCCACAGCTGGATGAGACATAAGGGTGGACACTCTTGGGGCTGAGAGGTTGGGTTTGGTTGGGTGAGCAAACGCAGACCCTTTAAAGTAATACTGCGTGGTACCCATCCCATGGGTCCCAAATCTCCAGGTTCAAGGGCATCTTCCTACATCGAAAACATGCATGAGAAACCCAGAAGATGGTACACCGTGTGATTTTGAAAGGTTTCTAAAACGCACCTCATTTCTCATCTCCTTGTGCTCGGTTTCGCCATTCCAGCTACTTTACTAGCAATCTCCCTACTTGGAGAATCAGCACCTTTAACCTCCTGTTCCCTACAGGTTGCAATTTGTCCTGAGGACGAACGGGAAGAGGGGCAACCAATGAGAGACTAGATCTAGGTGTTGGGACAGGCACAGGTCACTCTATTTTCCCAACAGGAAGAAGAATTAACCACAGGCTCAGCCTGCCGCCCAGAAGCAGAATAGGGCCTGAGGCAATCCCGCGCTTTTGCGGCCAGCTCCCAAAAAAGACAGTTGAAAAATGGACCTCAGGGAAACTGCAATTCACAAACCCGCAGAGTTATAAATGATAACTCTCATCCACAGATATATTGAGGGAAGGCAACGAAGAGGATTTGAAAGCAAGGCAGAATTGCAAGAAACAGATTTCAGGAGGTAGATACGAATCGCCTTTAAAGCACATGAAAAGCGGCAAAACGTCGACAATGATGCCCTTGGCCAAAAAGGGCGTATGCGTTTTTTCCTGAATATATTCAGGAAAAAACGCATACGCCCTTTTTGGCCAACCAAGCAACCTGGAAAGGCAAATCAGCGCTACAAAGAAGTCTCGCTTCCCATCGGTGAAAAGGGCCATGCTGCAAAAAGTGTCAAAACCAGAAATGCAGGACAGGCCATGGAGAAATGGCAGCCTTGCTACACTGATGGGCGGGATGTAAATTGCCAACAACCACTCTGGAGAAGTGTACGTTGTGTCCTGAAACATCGAAAAAAAAACAGCTTAGGGAGCATAGGGCACGTCCACTCATGGGCGTATAAATTGGAAAAACTAAAAATCAGCAAGACACAGGCACCGGAAAGTTTAGGGCTGCTCTGTTGACAAGAACCTCCACTTCATGACACCTTAAATATCCCAGGAAAGAGAAAAATGGATAAAGAAGTTGTGGTCCTTATGTACAATGGAATATCACTCAGACATGAAATCAATGTCATAAGGCTAGTAGAAGCAAGATGAGTGGAGTTAGGTACGACGATTCTAAGTGAAATAAGTCACACAGAAAAAGACACTTATCATAAGCTATCACTTATAGAGGGAATGTAAAAACCGCTACACTTGAACTGAATTACAAAACAGAACAGAGTCACACGTTTAGAAAACACACTATGGCTGCTTAACGGGAATGGTGAGGTGGGGTGATGCATAAAACAAGGGTTTCAAATTCGCTCAGATACCGTTCCATACACCCAATATGTAATAGACAAGACCTACTCCTTGCTCAGTGAACTGGACTCAACACCCCCTATTCCCCGCACAAGAATATATGTGACTAGTAAGAATCTTAAATCCTATGTATTGATATCTGTCTGGAAGTGAGTCAAGTGGGTGTAAAGCTGCATAAACTCAGCCATGAAAGGCAGCTAAACCCCATTATAAAAATAAATTACTTTTAAAAACCCGTAAAACAAAGACAGTGAAAGAGAGAGAAATTCTTACAAAATTCGTTCAGAGGCTGTGATGCAACCTGGATTGACCATATCAAGACCCACAGCTGGATGAGACATAAGGGTGGACACTCTTGGGGCTGAGAGGTTGGGTTTGGTTGGGTGAGCAAACGCAGACCCTTTAAAGTAATACTGCGTGGTACCCATCCCATGGGTCCCAAATCTCCAGGTTCAAGGGCATCTTCCTACATCGAAAACATGCATGAGAAACCCAGAAGATGGTACACCGTGTGATTTTGAAAGGTTTCTAAAACGCACCTCATTTCTCATCTCCTTGTGCTCGGTTTCGCCATTCCAGCTACTTTACTAGCAATCTCCCTACTTGGAGAATCAGCACCTTTAACCTCCTGTTCCCTACAGGTTGCAATTTGTCCTGAGGACGAACGGGAAGAGGGGCAACCAATGAGAGACTAGATCTAGGTGTTGGGACAGGCACAGGTCACTCTATTTTCCCAACAGGAAGAAGAATTAACCACAGGCTCAGCCTGCCGCCCAGAAGCAGAATAGGGCCTGAGGCAATCCCGCGCTTTTGCGGCCAGCTCCCAAAAAAGACAGTTGAAAAATGGACCTCAGGGAAACTGCAATTCACAAACCCGCAGAGTTATAAATGATAACTCTCATCCACAGATATATTGAGGGAAGGCAACGAAGAGGATTTGAAAGCAAGGCAGAATTGCAAGAAACAGATTTCAGGAGGTAGATACGAATCGCCTTTAAAGCACATGAAAAGCGGCAAAACGTCGACAATGATGCCCTTGGCCAAAAAGGGCGTATGCGTTTTTTCCTGAATATATTCAGGAAAAAACGCATACGCCCTTTTTGGCCAACCAAGCAACCTGGAAAGGCAAATCAGCGCTACAAAGAAGTCTCGCTTCCCATCGGTGAAAAGGGCCATGCTGCAAAAAGTGTCAAAACCAGAAATGCAGGACAGGCCATGGAGAAATGGCAGCCTTGCTACACTGATGGGCGGGATGTAAATTGCCAACAACCACTCTGGAGAAGTGTACGTTGTGTCCTGAAACATCGAAAAAAAAACAGCTTAGGGAGCATAGGGCACGTCCACTCATGGGCGTATAAATTGGAAAAACTAAAAATCAGCAAGACACAGGCACCGGAAAGTTTAGGGCTGCTCTGTTGACAAGAACCTCCACTTCATGACACCTTAAATATCCCAGGAAAGAGAAAAATGGATAAAGAAGTTGTGGTCCTTATGTACAATGGAATATCACTCAGACATGAAATCAATGTCATAAGGCTAGTAGAAGCAAGATGAGTGGAGTTAGGTACGACGATTCTAAGTGAAATAAGTCACACAGAAAAAGACACTTATCATAAGCTATCACTTATAGAGGGAATGTAAAAACCGCTACACTTGAACTGAATTACAAAACAGAACAGAGTCACACGTTTAGAAAACACACTATGGCTGCTTAACGGGAATGGTGAGGTGGGGTGATGCATAAAACAAGGGTTTCAAATTCGCTCAGATACCGTTCCATACACCCAATATGTAATAGACAAGACCTACTCCTTGCTCAGTGAACTGGACTCAACACCCCCTATTCCCCGCACAAGAATATATGTGACTAGTAAGAATCTTAAATCCTATGTATTGATATCTGTCTGGAAGTGAGTCAAGTGGGTGTAAAGCTGCATAAACTCAGCCATGAAAGGCAGCTAAACCCCATTATAAAAATAAATTACTTTTAAAAACCCGTAAAACAAAGACAGTGAAAGAGAGAGAAATTCTTACAAAATTCGTTCAGAGGCTGTGATGCAACCTGGATTGACCATATCTAGACCCACACCTGGATGAGATATAAGGGTGGACACTCGTGGGGCTGAGAGGTTGGGTGAGGTTGGGTGAGAAAACGCAGACCCTTTAAAGTAATACTGCGTGGTACCCATCCCATGGGTCCCAAATATCCAGGTTCAAGGGCATCTTCCTACATCGAAAACATGCATGAGAAACCCAGAAGATGGTACACCGTGTGATTTTGAAAGGTTTCTAAAACGCACGTCATTTCTCATCTCCTTGTGCTCGGTTTCGCCATTCCAGCTAGTTTACTAGCAATCTCCCTACTTGGAGAATCAGCACCTTTAACCTCCTGTTCCCTACATGTTGCAATTTGTCCTGAGGACGAACGGGAAGAGGGGCAACCAATGAGAGACTAGATCTAGGTGTTGGGACAGGCACAGGTCACTCTATTTTCCCAACAGGAAGAAGAATTAACCACAGGCTCAGCCTGCCGCCCAGAAGCAGAATAGGGCCTGAGGCAATCCCGCGCTTTTGCGGCCAGCTCCCAAAAAAGACATTTGAAAAATGGAGCTCAGGGAAACTGCAATTCACAAACCCGCAGAGTTATAAATGATAACTCTCATCCACAGATATATTGAGGGAAGGCAACGAAGAGGATTTGAAAGCAAGGCAGAATTGCAGGAAACAGATTTCAGGAGGTAGATACGAATCGCCTTTAAAGCACATGAAAAGCGGCAAAACGTCCACAATGATGCCCTTGGCCAAAAAGGGCGTATGCGTTTTTTCCTGAATATATTCAGGAAAAAACGCATACGCCCTTTTTGGCCAACCAAGCAACCTGGAAAGGCAAATCAGCGCTACAAAGAAGTCTCGCTTCCCATCGGTGAAAAGGGCCATGCTGCAAAAAGTGTCAAACCCAGAAATCCAGGACAGGCCATGGAGAAATGGCAGCCTTGCTACACTGATGGGCGGGATGTAAATTGCCAACAGCCACTCTGGAGAAGTGTACGTTGTGTCCTGAAACATGGAAAAAAAACAGCTTAGGGAGCATAGGGCACGTCCACTCATAGGCGTATAAATTGGAAAAACTAAAAATCAGCAAGACACAGGCACCGGAAAGTTTAGGGCTGCTCTGTTGACAAGAACCTCCACTTCATGACACCTTAAATATCCCAGGAAAGAGAAAAATGGATAAAGAAGTTGTGGTCCTTATGTACAATGGAATATCACTCAGACATGAAATCAATGTCATAAGGCTAGTAGAAGCAAGATGAGTGGAGTTAGGTACGACGATTCTAAGTGAAATAAGTCACACAGAAAAAGACACTTATCATAAGCTATCACTTATAGAGGGAATGTAAAAACCGCTACACTTGAACTGAATTACAAAACAGAACAGAGTCACACGTTTAGAAAACACACTATAGCTGCTTAACAGGAAAGGTGAGGTGGGGTGATGCATAAAACAAGGGTTTCAAATTCGCTCACATACCGTTCCATACACCCAATATGTAATAGACAAGACCTACTCCTTGCTCAGTGAACTGGACTCAACACCCCCTATTCACCGCACAAGAATATATGTGACTAGTAAGAATCTTAAAACCTATGTATTGATATCTGTCTGGAAGTGAGTCAAGTGGGTGTAAAGCCGCATAAACACAGCCATGAAAAGCAGCTAAACCCCATTATAAAAATAAATTACTTTTAAAAACCCGTAAAACAAAGACAGTGAAAGAGAGAGAAATTCTTACAAAATTCGTTCAGAGGCTGTGATGCAACCTGGATTGACCATATCTAGACCCACAGCTGGATGAGACATAAGGGTGGACACTCTTGGGGCTGAGAGGTTGGGTGAGGTTGGGTGAGCAAACGCAGACCCTTTAAAGTAATACTGCGTGGTACCCATCCCATGGGTCCCAAATCTCCAGGTTCAAGGGCATCTTCCTACATCGAAAACATGCATGAGAAACCCAGAAGATGGTACACCGTGTGATTTTGAAAGGTTTCTAAAACGCACCTCATTTCTCATCTCCTTGTGCTCGGTTTCGCCATTCCAGCTACTTTACTAGCAATCTCCCTACTTGGAGAATCAGCACCTTTAACCTCCTGTTCCCTACAGGTTGCAATTTGTCCTGAGGATGAACGGGAAGAGGGGCAATCAATGAGAGACTAGATCTAGGTGTTGGGACAGGCACAGGTCACTCTATTTTCCCAACAGGAAGAAGAATTAACCACAGGCTAAGCCTGCCGCCCAGAAGCAGAATAGGGCCTGAGGCAATCCCGCGCTTTTGTGGCCAGCTCCCAAAAAAGACAGTTGAAAAATGGAGCTCAGGGAAACTGCAATTCACAAACCCGCAGAGTTATAAATGATAACTGTCATCCACAGATATATTGAGGGAAGGCAACGAAGAGGATTTGAAAGCAAGGCAGAATTGCAGGAAACAGATTTCAGGAGGTAGATACGAATCGCTTTAAAGCACATGAAAAGCGGCAAAACGTCGACAATGATGCCCTTGGCCAAAAAGGGCGTATGCGTTTTTTCCTGAATATATTCAGGAAAAAACGCATACGCCCTTTTTGGCCAACCAAGCAACCTGGAAAGGCAAATCAGCACTACAAAGAAGTCTCGCTTCCCATCGGTCAAAAGGGCGATGCTGCAAAAAGTGTCAAAACCAGAAATGCAGGACAGGCCATGGAGAAATGGCAGCCTTGCTACACTGATGGGCGGGATGTAAATTGCCAACACCCACTCTGGAGAAGTGTACTTTGTGTCCTGAAACATCGAAAAAAAACAGCTTAGGGAGCATAGGGCACGTCCACTCATGGGCGTATAAATTGGAAAAACTAAAAATCAGCAAGACACAGGCACCGGAAAGTTTAGGGCTGCTCTGTTGACAAGAACCTCCACTTCATGACACCTTAAATATCCCAGGAAAGAGAAAAATGGATAAAGAAGTTGTGGTCCTTATGTACAATGGAATATCACTCAGACATGAAATCAATGTCATAAGGCTAGTAGAAGCAAGATGAGTGGAGTTAGGTACGACGATTCTAAGTGAAATAAGTCACACAGAAAAAGACACTTATCATAAGCTATCACTTATAGCGGGAATGTAAAAACCGCTACACTTGAACTGAATTACAAAACAGAACAGAGTCACACGTTTAGAAAACACACTATAGCTGCTTAACAGGAAAGGTGAGGTGGGGTGATGCATAAAACAAGGGTTTCAAATTCGCTCACATACCGTTCCATACACCCAATATGTAATAGACAAGACCTACTCCTTGCTCAGTGAACTGGACTCAACACCCCCTATTCCCCGCACAAGAATATATGTGACTATTAAGAATCTTAAAACCTATGTATTGATATCTGTCTAGAAGTGAGTCAAGTGGGTGTAAAGCCGCATAAACACAGACATGAAAGGCAGCTAAACCCCATTATAAAAATAAATTACTTTTAGAAACCCGTAAAACAAAGACAGTGAAAGAGAGAGAAATTCTTACAAAATTCGTTCAGAGGCTGTGATGCAACCTGGATTGACCATATCAAGACCCACAGCTGGATGAGACATAAGGGTGGACACTCTTGGGGCTGAGAGGTTGGGTGTGGTTGGGTGAGCAAACACAGACCCTTTAAAGTAATACTGCATGGTACCCATCCCATGGGTCCCAAATCTCCAGGTTCAGGGGCATCTTCCTACATCGAAAACATGCATGAGAAACCCAGAAGATGGTACACCGTGTGATTTTGAAAGGTTTCTAAAACGCACCTCATTTCTCATCTCCTTGTGCTCGGTTTCGCCATTCCAGCTACTTTACTAGCAATCTCCCTACTTGGAGAATCAGCACCTTTAACCTCCTGTTCCCTACAGGTTGCAATTTGTCCTGAGGACGAACGGGAAGAGGGGCAACCAATGAGAGACTAGATCTAGGTGTTGGGACAGGCACAGGTCACTCTATTTTCCCAACAGGAAGAAGAATTAACCACAGGCTCAGCCTGCCGCCCAGAAGCAGAATAGGGCCTGAGGCAATCCCGCGCTTTTGCGGCCAGCTCCCAAAAAAGACAGTTGAAAAATGGACCTCAGGGAAACTGCAATTCACAAACCCGCAGAGTTATAAATGATAACTCTCATCCACAGATATATTGAGGGAAGGCAACGAAGAGGATTTGAAAGCAAGGCAGAATTGCAGGAAACAGATTTCAGGAGGTAGATACGAATCGCCTTTAAAGCACATGAAAAGCGGCAAAACGTCGACAATGATGCCCTTGGCCAAAAAGGGCGTATGCGTTTTTTCCCGAATATATTCAGGAAAAAACGCATACGCCCTTTTTGGCCAACCAAGCAACCTGGAAAGGCAAATCAGCGCTACAAAGAAGTCTCGCTTCCCATCGGTGAAAAGGGCCATGCTGCAAAAAGTGTCAAACCCAGAAATCCAGGACAGGCCATGGAGAAATGGCAGCCTTGCTACACTGATGGGCGGGATGTAAATTGCCAACAGCCACTCTGGAGAAGTGTACGTTGTGTCCTGAAACATGGAAAAAAAACAGCTTAGGGAGCATAGGGCACGTCCACTCATAGGCGTATAAATTGGAAAAACTAAAAATCAGCAAGACACAGGCACCGGAAAGTTTAGGGCTGCTCTGTTGACAAGAACCTCCACTTCATGACACCTTAAATATCCCAGGAAAGAGAAAAATGGATAAAGAAGTTGTGGTCCTTATGTACAATGGAATATCACTCAGACATGAAATCAATGTCATAAGGCTAGTAGAAGCAAGATGAGTGGAGTTAGGTACGACGATTCTAAGTGAAATAAGTCACACAGAAAAAGACACTTATCATAAGCTATCACTTATAGAGGGAATGTAAAAACCGCTACACTTGAACTGAATTACAAAACAGAACAGAGTCACACGTTTAGAAAACACACTATAGCTGCTTAACAGGAAAGGTGAGGTGGGGTGATGCATAAAACAAGGGTTTCAAATTCGCTCACATACCGTTCCATACACCCAATATGTAATAGACAAGACCTACTCCTTGCTCAGTGAACTGGACTCAACACCCCCTATTCACCGCACAAGAATATATGTGACTAGTAAGAATCTTAAAACCTATGTATTGATATCTGTCTGGAAGTGAGTCAAGTGGGTGTAAAGCCGCATAAACACAGCCATGAAAAGCAGCTAAACCCCATTATAAAAATAAATTACTTTTAAAAACCCGTAAAACAAAGACAGTGAAAGAGAGAGAAATTCTTACAAAATTCGTTCAGAGGCTGTGATGCAACCTGGATTGACCATATCTAGACCCACAGCTGGATGAGACATAAGGGTGGACACTCTTGGGGCTGAGAGGTTGGGTGAGGTTGGGTGAGCAAACGCAGACCCTTTAAAGTAATACTGCGTGGTACCCATCCCATGGGTCCCAAATCTCCAGGTTCAAGGGCATCTTCCTACATCGAAAACATGCATGAGAAACCCAGAAGATGGTACACCGTGTGATTTTGAAAGGTTTCTAAAACGCACCTCATTTCTCATCTCCTTGTGCTCGGTTTCGCCATTCCAGCTACTTTACTAGCAATCTCCCTACTTGGAGAATCAGCACCTTTAACCTCCTGTTCCCTACAGGTTGCAATTTGTCCTGAGGATGAACGGGAAGAGGGGCAATCAATGAGAGACTAGATCTAGGTGTTGGGACAGGCACAGGTCACTCTATTTTCCCAACAGGAAGAAGAATTAACCACAGGCTCAGCCTGCCGCCCAGAAGCAGAATAGGGCCTGAGGCAATCCCGCGCTTTTGTGGCCAGCTCCCAAAAAAGACAGTTGAAAAATGGAGCTCAGGGAAACTGCAATTCACAAACCCGCAGAGTTATAAATGATAACTGTCATCCACAGATATATTGAGGGAAGGCAACGAAGAGGATTTGAAAGCAAGGCAGAATTGCAGGAAACAGATTTCAGGAGGTAGATACGAATCGCTTTAAAGCACATGAAAAGCGGCAAAACGTCGACAATGATGCCCTTGGCCAAAAAGGGCGTATGCGTTTTTTCCTGAATATATTCAGGAAAAAACGCATACGCCCTTTTTGGCCAACCAAGCAACCTGGAAAGGCAAATCAGCACTACAAAGAAGTCTCGCTTCCCATCGGTCAAAAGGGCGATGCTGCAAAAAGTGTCAAAACCAGAAATGCAGGACAGGCCATGGAGAAATGGCAGCCTTGCTACACTGATGGACGGGATGCAAATTGCCAACACCCACTCTGGAGAAGTGTACGTTGTGTCCTGAAACATCGAAAAAAAACAGCTTAGGGAGCATAGGGCACGTCCACTCATGGGCGTATAAATTGGAAAAACTAAAAATCAGCAAGACACAGGCACCGGAAAGTTTAGGGCTGCTCTGTTGACAAGAACCTCCACTTCATGACACCTTAAATATCCCAGGAAAGAGAAAAATGGATAAAGAAGTTGTGGTCCTTATGTACAATGGAATATCACTCAGACATGAAATCAATGTCATAAGGCTAGTAGAAGCAAGATGAGTGGAGTTAGGTACGACGATTCTAAGTGAAATAAGTCACACAGAAAAAGACACTTATCATAAGCTATCACTTATAGCGGGAATGTAAAAACCGCTACACTTGAACTGAATTACAAAACAGAACAGAGTCACACGTTTAGAAAACACACTATAGCTGCTTAACAGGAAAGGTGAGGTGGGGTGATGCATAAAACAAGGGTTTCAAATTCGCTCACATACCGTTCCATACACCCAATATGTAATAGACAAGACCTACTCCTTGCTCAGTGAACTGGACTCAACACCCCCTATTCCCCGCACAAGAATATATGTGACTAGTAAGAATCTTAAAACCTATGTATTGATATCTGTCTAGAAGTGAGTCAAGTGGGTGTAAAGCCGCATAAACACAGCCATGAAAGGCAGCTAAACCCCATTATAAAAATAAATTACTTTTAGAAACCCGTAAAAAAAAGACAGTGAAAGAGAGAGAAATTCTTACAAAATTCGTTCAGAGGCTGTGATGCAACCTGGATTGACCATATCTAGACCCACACCTGGATGAGACATAAGGGTGGACACTCTTGGGGCTGAGAGGTTGGTTGAGGTTGGGTGAGAAAACGCAGACCCTTTAAAGTAATACTGCGTGGTACCCATCCCATGGGTCCCAAATCTCCAGGTTCAACGGCATCTTCCTACATCGAAAACATGCATGAGAAACCCAGAAGATGGTACACCGTGTGATTTTGAAAGGTTTCTAAAACGCACCTCATTTCTCATCTCCTTGTGCTCGGTTTCGCCATTCCAGCTACTTTACTAGCAATCTCCCTACTTGGAGAATCAGCACCTTTAACCTCCTGTTCCCTACAGGTTGCAATTTGTCCTGAGGACGAACGGGAAGAGGGGCAACCAATGAGAGACTAGATCTAGGTGTTGGGACAGGCACAGGTCACTCTATTTTCCCAACAGGAAGAAGAATTAACCACAGGCTCAGCCTGCCGCCCAGAAGCAGAATAGGGCCTGAGGCAATCCCGCGCTTTTGCGGCCAGCTCCCAAAAAAGACATTTGAAAAATGGACCTCAGGGAAACTGCAATTCACAAACCCGCAGAGTTATAAATGATAACTCTCATCCACAGATATATTGAGGGAAGGCAACGAAGAGGATTTGAAAGCAAGGCAGAATTGCAGGAAACAGATTTCAGGAGGTAGATACGAATCGCCTTTAAAGCCCATGAAAAGCGGCAAAACGTCGACAATGATGCCCTTGGCCAAAAAGGGCGTATGCGTTTTTTCCTGAATATATTCAGGAAAAAACACATACGCCCTTTTTGGCCAACCAAGCAACCCGGAAAGGCAAATCAGCGCTACAAAGAAGTCTCGCTTCCCATCGGTGAAAAGGGCCATGCTGCAAAAAGTGTCAAAACCAGAAATGCAGGACAGGCCATGGAGAAATGGCAGCCTTGCTACACTGATGGGCGGGATGTAAATTGCCAACAGCCACTCTGGATAAGTGTACGTTGTGTCCTGAAACATCGAAAAAAAACAGCTTAGGGAGCATAGGGCACGTCCACTCATGGGCGTATAAATTGGAAAAACTAAAAATCAGCAAGACACAGGCACCGGAAAGTTTAGGGCTGCTCTGTTGACAAGAACCTCCACTTCATGACACCTTAAATATCCCAGGAAAGAGAAAAATGGATAAAGAAGTTGTGGTCCTTATGTACAATGGATTATCACTCAGACATGAAATCAATGTCATAAGGCTAGTAGAAGCAAGATGAGTGGAGTTAGGTATGACGATTCTAAGTGAAATAAGTCACACAGAAAAAGACACTTATCATAAGCTATCACTTATAGAGGGAATGTAAAAACCGCTACACTTGAACTGAATTACAAAACAGAACAGAGTCACACGTTTAGAAAACACACTATGGCTGCTTAACGGGAATGGTGAGGTGGGGTGATGCATAAAACAAGGGTTTCAAATTCGCTCAGATACCGTTCCATACACCCAATATGTAATAGACAAGACCTACTCCTTGCTCAGTGAACTGGACTCAACACCCCCTATTCACCACACAAGAATATATGTGACTAGTAAGAATCTTAAAACCTATGTATTGATATCTCTCTGGAAGTGAGTCAAGTGGGTGTAAAGCCACATAAACACAGCCATGAAAAGCAGCTAAACCCCATTATAAAAATAAATTACTTTTAAAAACCCATAAAACAAAGACAGTGAAAGAGAGAGAAATTCTTACAAAATTCGTTCAGAGGCTGTGATGCAACCTGGATTGACCATATCAAGACCCACAGCTGGATGAGACATAAGGGTGGACACTCTTGGGGCTGAGAGGTTGGGTGTGGTTGGGTGAGCAAACGCAGACCCTTTAAAGTAATACTGCATGGTACCCATCCAATGGGTCCCAAATCTCCAGGTTCAAGGGCATCTTCCTACATCGAAAACATGCATGAGAAACCCAGAAGATGGTACACCGTGTGATTTTGAAAGGTTTCTAAAACGCACCTCATTTCTCATCTCCTTGTGCTCGGTTTCGCCATTCCAGCTACTTTACTAGCAATCTCCGTACTTGGAGAATCAGCACCTTTAACCTCCTGTTCCCTACAGGTTGCAATTTGTCCTGAGGACGAACGGGAAGAGGGGCAACCAATCAGAGACTAGATCTAGGTGTTGGGACAGGCACAGGTCACTCTATTTTCCCAACAGGAAGAAGAATTAACCACAGGCTCAGCCTGCCGCCCAGAAGCAGAATAGGGCCTGAGGCAATCCCGCGCTTTTGCGGCCAGCTCCCAAAAAAGACAGTTGAAAAATGGACCTCAGGGAAACTGCAATTCACAAACCCGCAGAGTTATAAATGATAACTCTCATCCACAGATATATTGAGGGAAGGCAACGAAGAGGATTTGAAAGCAAGGCAGAATTGCAGGAAACAGATTTCAGGAGGTAGATACGAATCGCCTTTAAAGCACATGAAAAGCGGCAAAACGTCGACAATGATGCCCTTGGCCAAAAAGGGCGTATGCGTTTTTTCCTGAATATATTCAGGAAAAAACGCATACGCCCTTTTTGGCCAACCAAGCAACCTGGAAAGGCAAATCAGCGCTACAAAGAAGTCTCGCTTCCCATCGGTGAAAAGGGCCATGCTGCAAAAAGTGTCAAAACCAGAAATGCAGGACAGGCCATGGAGAAATGGCAGCCTTGCTACACTGATGGGCGGGATGTAAATTGCCAACAACCACTCTGGAGAAGTGTACGTTGTGTCCTGAAACATCGAAAAAAAAACAGCTTAGGGAGCATAGGGCACGTCCACTCATGGGCGTATAAATTGGAAAAACTAAAAATCAGCAAGACACAGGCACCGGAAAGTTTAGGGCTGCTCTGTTGACAAGAACCTCCACTTCATGACACCTTAAATATCCCAGGAAAGAGAAAAATGGATAAACAAGTTGTGGTCCTTATGTACAATGGAATATCACTCAGACATGAAATCAATGTCATAAGGCTAGTAGAAGCAAGATGAGTGGAGTTAGGTACGATGATTCTAAGTGAAATAAGTCACACAGAAAAAGACACTTATCATAAGCTATCACTTATAGAGGGAATGTAAAAACCGCTACACTTGAACTGAATTACAAAACAGAACAGAGTCACACGTTTAGAAAACACACTATGGCTGCTTAACGGGAATGGTGAGGTGGGGTGATGCATAAAACAAGGGTTTCAAATTCGCTCAGATACCGTTCCATACACCCAATATGTAATAGACAAGACCTACTCCTTGCTCAGTGAACTGGACTCAACACCCCCTATTCCCCGCACAAGAATATATGTGACTAGTAAGAATCTTAAAACCTATGTATTGATATCTGTCTGGAAGTGAGTCAAGTGGGTGTAAAGCCGCATAAACAAAACCATGAAAGGCAGCTAAACCCCATTATAAAAATAAATTACTTTTAAAAACCCGTAAAACAAAGACAGTGAAAGATAGAGAAATTCTTACAAAATTCGTTCAGAGGCTGTGATGCAACCTGGATTGACCATATCTAGACCCACACCTGGATGAGACATAAGGGTGGACACTCGTGGGGCTGAGAGGTTGGGTGAGGTTGGGTGAGAAAACGCAGACCCTTTAAAGTAATACTGCGTGGTACCCATCCCATGGGTCCCAAATATCCAGGTTCATGGGCATCTTCCTACATCGAAAACATGCATGAGAAACCCAGAAGATGGTACACCGTGTGATTTTGAAAGGTTTCTAAAACGCACCTCATTTCTCATCTCCTTGTGCTCGGTTTCGCCATTCCAGCTACTTTACTAGCAATCTCCCTACTTGGAGAATCAGCACCTTTAACCTCCTGTACCCTACAGGTTGCAATTTGTCCTGAGGACGAACGGGAAGAGGGGCAACCAATGAGAGAATAGATCTAGGTGTTGGGACAGGCACTGGTCACTCTATTTTCCCAACAGGAAGAAGAATTAACCACAGGCTCAGCCTGCCGCCCAGAAGCAGAATAGGGCCTGAGGCAATCCCGCGCTTTTGCGGCCAGCTCCCAAAAAAGACAGTTGAAAAATGGAGCTCAGGGAAACTGCAATTCACAAACCCGCAGAGTTATAAATGATAACTCTCATCCACAGATATATTGAGGGAAGGCAACGAAGAGGATTTGAAAGCAAGGCAGAATTGCAGGAAACAGATTTCAGGAGGTAGATACGAATCGCCTTTAAAGCACATGAAAAGCGGCAAAACGTCGACAATGATGCCCTTGGCCAAAAAGGGCGTATGCGTTTTTTCCTGAATATATTCAGGAAAAAACACATACGCCCTTTTTGGCCAACCAAGCAACCTGGAAAGGCAAATCAGCGCTACAAAGAAGTCTTGCTTCCCATCGGTGAAAAGGGCCATGCTGCAAAAAGTGTCAAAACCAGAAATGCAGGACAGGCCATGGAGAAATGGCAGCCTTGCTACACTGATGGGCGGGATGTAAATTGCCAACAGCCACTCTGGAGAAGTGTACGTTGTGTCCTGAAACATCGAAAAAAAACAGCTTAGGGAGCATAGGGCACGTCCACTCATGGGCGTATAAATTGGAAAAACTAAAAATCAGCAAGACACAGGCACCGGAAAGTTTAGGGCTGCTCTGTTGACAAGAACCTCCACTTCATGACACCTTAAATATCCCAGGAAAGAGAAAAATGGATAAAGAAGTTGTGGTCCTTATGTACAATGGAATATCACTCACACATGAAATCAATGTCATAAGGCTAGTAGAAGCAAGATGAGTGGAGTTAGGTACGACGATTCTAAGTGAAATAAGTCACACAGAAAAAGACACTTATCATAAGCTATCACTTATAGAGGGAATGTAAAAACCGCTACACTTGAACTGAATTACAAAACAGAACAGAGTCACACGTTTAGAAAACACACTATGGCTGCTTAACGGGAATGGTGAGGTGGGGTGATGCATAAAACAAGGGTTTCAAATTCGCTCAGATACCGTTCCATACACCCAATATGTAATAGACAAGACCTACTCCTTGCTCAGTGAACTGGACTCAACACCCCCTATTCACCGCACAAGAATATATGTGACTAGTAAGAATCTTAAAACCTATGTATTGATATCTCTCTGGAAGTGAGTCAAGTGGGTGTAAAGCCGCATAAACACAGCCATGAAAAGCAGCTAAACCCCATTATAAAAATAAATTACTTTTAAAAACCCGTAAAACAAAGACAGTGAAAGAGAGAGAAATTCTTACAAAATTCGTTCAGAGGCTGTGATGCAACCTGGATTGACCATATCTAGACCCACAGCTGGATGAGACATAAGGGTGGACACTCTTGGGGCTGAGAGGTTGGGTGAGGTTGGGTGAGCAAACGCAGACCCTTTAAAGTAATACTGCGTGGTACCCATCCCATGGGTCCCAAATCTCCAGGTTCAAGGGCATCTTCCTACATCGAAAACATGCATGAGAAACCCAGAAGATGGTACACCGTGTGATTTTGAAAGGTTTCTAAAACGCACCTCATTTCTCATCTCCTTGTGCTCGGTTTCGCCATTCCAGCTACTTTACTAGCAATCTCCCTACTTGGAGAATCAGCACCTTTAACCTCCTGTTCCCTACAGGTTGCAATTTGTCCTGAGGATGAACGGGAAGAGGGGTAATCAATGAGAGACTAGATCTAGGTGTTGGGACAGGCACAGGTCACTCAATTTTCCCAACAGGAAGAAGAATTAACCACAGGCTCAGCCTGCCGCCCAGAAGCAGAATAGGGCCTGAGGCAATCCCGCGCTTTTGTGGCCAGCTCCCAAAAAAGACAGTTGAAAAATGGAGCTCAGGGAAACTGCAATTCACAAACCCGCAGAGTTATAAATGATAACTGTCATCCACAGATATATTGAGGGAAGGCAACGAAGAGGATTTGAAAGCAAGGCAGAATTGCAGGAAACAGATTTCAGGAGGTAGATACGAATCGCTTTAAAGCACATGAAAAGCGGCAAAACGTCGACAATGATGCCCTTGGCCAAAAAGGGCGTATGCGTTTTTTCCTGAATATATTCAGGAAAAAACGCATACGCCCTTTTTGGCCAACCAAGCAACCTGGAAAGGCAAATCAGCACTACAAAGAAGTCTCGCTTCCCATCGGTCAAAAGGGCGATGCTGCAAAAAGTGTCAAAACCAGAAATGCAGGACAGGCCATGGAGAAATGGCAGCCTTGCTACACTGATGGGCGGGATGTAAATTGCCAACAGCCACTCTGGAGAAGTGTACGTTGTGTCCTGAAACATCGAAAAAAAACAGCTTAGGGAGCATAGGGCACGTCCACTCATGGGCGTATAAATTGGAAAAACTAAAAATCAGCAAGACACAGGCACCGGAAAGTTTAGGGCTGCTCTGTTGACAAGAACCTCCACTTCATGACACCTTAAATATCCCAGGAAAGAGAAAAATGGATAAAGAAGTTGTGGTCCTTATGTACAATGGAATATCACTCAGACATGAAATCAATGTCATAAGGCTAGTAGAAGCAAGATGAGTGGAGTTAGGTACGACGATTCTAAGTGAAATAAGTCACACAGAAAAAGACACTTATCATAAGCTATCACTTATAGAGGGAATGTAAAAACCGCTACACTTGAACTGAATTACAAAACAGAACAGAGTCACACGTTTAGAAAACACACTATGGCTGCTTAACGGGAATGGTGAGGTGGGGTGATGCATAAAACAAGGGTTTCAAATTCGCTCAGATACCGTTCCATACACCCAATATGTAATAGACAAGACCTACTCCTTGCTCAGTGAACTGGACTCAACACCCCCTATTCCCCGCACAAGAATATATGTGACTAGTAAGAATCTTAAAACCTATGTATTGATATCTGTCTGGAAGTGAGTCAAGTGGGTGTAAAGCCGCATAAACACAACCATGAAAAGCAGCTAAACCCCATTATAAAAATGAATTACTTTTAAAAACCCGTAAAAAAAGATAGTGAAAGAGAGAGAAATTCTTACAAAATTCGTTCAGAGGCTGTGATGCAACCTGGATTGACCATATCTAGACCCACAGCTGGATGAGACATAAGGGTGGACACTCTTGGGGCTGAGAGGTTGGGTGAGGTTGGGTGAGCAAACGCAGACCCTTTAAAGTAATACTGCGTGGTACCCATCCCATGGGTCCCAAATCTCCAGGTTCAAGGGCATCTTCCTACATCGAAAACATGCATGAGAAACCCAGAAGATGGTACACCGTGTGATTTTGAAAGGTTTCTAAAACGCACGTCATTTCTCATCTCCTTGTGCTCGGTTTCGTCATTCCAGCTATTTTACTAGCAATCTCCCTACTTGGAGAATCAGCACCTTTAACCTCCTGTTCCCTACAGGTTGCAATTTGTCCTGAGGATGAACGGGAAGAGGGGCAACCAATGAGAGACTAGATCTAGGTGTTGGGACAGGCACAGGTCACTCTATTTTCCCAACAGGAAGAAGAATTAACCACAGGCTCAGCCTGCCGCCCAGAAGCAGAATAGGGCCTGAGGCAATCCCGCGCTTTTGCGGCCAGCTCCCAAAAAAGACAGTTGAAAAATGGAGCTCAGGGAAACTGCAATTCACAAACCCGCAGAGTTATAAATGATAACTCTCATCCACAGATATATTGAGGGAAGGCAACGAAGAGGATTTGAAAGCAAGGCAGAATTGCAGGAAACAGATTTCAGGAGGTAGATACGAATCGCCTTTAAAGCACATGAAAAGCGGCAAAACGTCGACAATGATGCCCTTGGCCAAAAAGCGCGTATGCGTTTTTTCCTGAATATATTCAGGAAAAAACGCATACGCCCTTTTTGGCCAACCAAGCAACCTGGAAAGGCAAATCAGCGCTACAAAGAAGTCTCGCTTCTCATCGGTCAAAAGGGCCATGCTGCAAAAAGTGTCAAACCCAGAAATCCAGGACAGGCCATGGAGAAATGGCAGCCTTGCTACACTGATGGGCGGGATGTAAATTGCCAACAGCCACTCTGGATAAGTGTACGTTGTGTCCTGAAACATGGAAAAAAAACAGCTTAGGGAGCATAGGGCACGTCCACTCATAGGCGTATAAATTGGAAAAACTAAAAATCAGCAAGACACAGGCACCGGAAAGTTTAGGGCTGCTCTGTTGACAAGAACCTCCACTTCATGACACCTTAAATATCCCAGGAAAGAGAAAAATGGATAAAGAAGTTGTGGTCCTTATGTACAATGGAATATCACTCAGACATGAAATCAATGTTATAAGGCTAGTAGAAGCAAGATGAGTGGAGTTAGGTACGACGATTCTAAGTGAAATAAGTCACACAGAAAAAGACACTTATCATAAGCTATCACTTATAGAGGGAATGTAAAAACCGCTACACTTGAACTGAATTACAAAACAGAACAGAGTCACACGTTTAGAAAACACACTATAGCTGCTTAACAGGAAAGGTGAGGTGGGATGATGCATAAAACAAGGGTTTCAAATTCGCTCACATACCGTTCCATACACCCAATATGTAATAGACAAGACCTACTCCTTGCTCAGTGAACTGGACTCAACACCCCCTATTCACCGCACAAGAATATATGTGACTAGTAAGAATCTTAAAACCTATGTATTGATATCTGTCTGGAAGTGAGTCAAGTGGGTGTAAAGCCGCATAAACACAGCCATGAAAAGCAGCTAAACCCCATTATAAAAATAAATTACTTTTAAAAACCCGTAAAACAAAGACAGTGAAAGAGAGAGAAATTCTTACAAAATTCGTTCAGAGGCTGTGATGCAACCTGGATTGACCATATCTACACCCACACCTGGATGAGACATAAGGGTGGACACTCTTGGGGCTGAGAGGTTGGGTGAGGTTGGGTGAGCAAACGCAGACCCTTTAAAGTAATACTGCGTGGTACCCATCCCATGGGTCCCAAATCTCCAGTTTCAAGGGAATCTTCCTACATCGAAAACATGCATGAGAAACCCAGAAGATGGTACACCGTGTGATTTTGAAAGGTTTCTAAAACACACCTCATTTCTCATCTCCTTGTGCTCGGTTTCGCCATTCCAGCTACTTTACTAGCAATCTCCCTACTTGGAGAATCAGCACCTTTAACCTCCTGTTCCCTACAGGTTGCAATTTGTCCTGAGGATGAACGGGAAGAGGGGCAACCAATGAGAGACTAGATCTAGGTGTTGGGACTGGCATAGGTCACTCTATTTTCCCAACAGGAAGAAGAATTAACCACAGGCTCAGCCTGCCGCCCGGAACCAGAATAGGGCCTGAGGCAATCCCGCGCTTTTGCGGCCAGCTCCCAAAAAAGACAGTTGAAAAATGGACCTCAGGGAAACTGCAATTCACAAACCCACAGAGTTATAAATGATAACTCTCATCCACAGATATATTGAGGGAAGGCAACGAAGAGGATTTGAAAGCAAGGCAGAATTGCAGGAAACAGATTTCAGGAGGTAGATACGAATCGCCTTTAAAGCACATGAAAAGCGGCAAAACGTCGACAATGATGCCCTTGGCCAAAAAGGGCGTATGCGTTTTTTCCTGAATATATTCAGGAAAAAACGCATACGCCCTTTTTGGCCAACCAAGCAACCTGGAAAGGCAAATCAGCGCTACAAAGAAGTCTTGCTTCCCATCGGTGAAAAGGGCCATGCTGCAAAAAGTGTCAAAACCAGAAATGCAGGACAGGCCATGGAGAAATGGCAGCCTTGCTACACTGATGGGCGGGATGTAAATTGCCAACAACCACTCTGGAGAAGTGTACGTTGTGTCCTGAAACATCGAAAAAAAACAGCTTAGGGAGCATAGGGCACGTCCACTCATGGGCGTATAAATTGGAAAAACTAAAAATCAGCAAGACACAGGCACCGGAAAGTTTAGGGCTGCTCTGTTGACAAGAACCTCCACTTCATGACACCTTAAATATCCCAGGAAAGAGAAAAATGGATAAACAAGTTGTGGTCCTTATGTACAATGGAATATCACTCAGACATGAAATCAATGTCATAAGGCTAGTAGAAGCAAGATGAGTGGAGTTAGGTACGACGATTCTAAGTGAAATAAGTCACACAGAAAAAGACACTTATCATAAGCTATCACTTATAGAGGGAATGTAAAAACCGCTACACTTGAACTGAATTACAAAACAGAACAGAGTCACACGTTTAGAAAACACACTATGGCTGCTTAACGGGAATGGTGAGGTGGGGTGATGCATAAAACAAGGGTTTCAAATTCGCTCAGATACCGTTCCATACACCCAATATGTAATAGACAAGACCTACTCCTTGCTCAGTGAACTGGACTCAACACCCCCTATTCCCCGCACAAGAATATATGTGACTAGTAAGAATCTTAAAACCTATGTATTGATATCTGTCTGGAAGTGAGTCAAGTGGGTGTAAAGCCGCATAAACACAACCATGAAAAGCAGCTAAACCCCATTATAAAAATAAATTACTTTTAAAAACCCGTAAAACAAAGACAGTGAAAGAGAGAGAAATTCTTACAAAATTCGTTCAGAGGCTGTGATGCAACCTGGATTGACCATATCTACACCCACACCTGGATGAGACATAAGGGTGGACACTCTTGGGGCTGAGAGGTTGGGTGAGGTTGGGTGAGCAAACGCAGACCCTTTAAAGTAATACTGCGTGGTACCCATCCCATGGGTCCCAAATCTCCAGGTTCAAGGGCATCTTCCTACATCGAAAACATGCATGAGAAACCCAGAAGATGGTACACCGTGTGATTTTGAAAGGTTTCTAAAACGCACCTCATTTCTCATCTCCTTGTGCTCGGTTTCGCCATTCCAGCTACTTTACTAGCAATCTCCCTACTTGGAGAATCAGCACCTTTAACCTCCTGTTCCCTACAGGTTGCAATTTGTCCTGAGGACGAACGGGAAGAGGGGCAACCAATGAGAGACTAGATCTAGGTGTTGGGACAGGCACAGGTCACTCTATTTTCCCAACAGGAAGAAGAATTAACCACAGGCTCAGCCTGCCGCCCAGAAGCAGAATAGGGCCTGAGGCAATCCCGCGCTTTTGCGGCCAGCTCCCAAAAAAGACAGTTGAAAAAAATGGAGCTCAGGGAAACTGCAATTCACAAACCCGCAGAGTTATAAATGATAACTCTCATCCACAGATATATTGAGGGAAGGCAACGAAGAGGATTTGAAAGCAAGGCAGAATTGCAGGAAACAGATTTCAGGAGGTAGATACGAATCGCCTTTAAAGCACATGAAAAGCGGCAAAATGTCGACAATGATGCCCTTGGCCAAAAAGGGCGTATGCGTTTTTTCCTGAATATATTCAGGAAAAAACGCATACGCCCTTTTTGGCCAACCAAGCAACCTGGAAAGGCAAATCAGCGCTACAAAGAAGTCTCGCTTCCCATCGGTCAAAAGGGCGATGCTGCAAAAAGTGTCAAAACCAGAAATGCAGGACAGGCCATGGAGAAATGGCAGCCTTGCTACACTGATGGGCGGGATGTAAATTGCCAACACCCACTCTGGAGAAGTGTACGTTGTGTCCTGAAACATCGAAAAAATACAGCTTAGGGAGCATAGGGCACGTCCACTCATGGGCGTATAAATTGGAAAAATTAAAAATCAGCAAGACACAGGCACCGGAAAGTTTAGGGCTGCTCTGTTGACAAGAACCTCCACTTCATGACACCTTAAATATCCCAGGAAAGAGAAAAATGGATAAAGAAGTTGTGGTCCTTATGTACAATGGAATATCACTCAGACATGAAATCAATGACATAAGGCTAGTAGAAGCAAGATGAGTCGAGTTAGGTACGACGATTCTAAGTGAAATAAGTCACACAGAAAAAGACACTTATCATAAGCTATCACTTATAGAGGGAATGTAAAAACCGCTACACTTGAACTGAATTACAAAACAGAACAGAGTCACACGTTTAGAAAACACACTATAGCTGCTTAACAGGAAAGGTGAGGTGGGGTGATGCATAAAACAAGGGTTTCAAATTCGCTCACATACCGTTCCATACACCCAATATGTAATAGACAAGACCTACTCCTTGCTCAGTGAACTGGACTCAACACCCCCTATTCCCCGCACAAGAATATATGTGACTAGTAAGAATCTTAAAACCTATGTATTGATATCTGTCTGGAAGTGAGTCAAGTGGGTGTAAAGCCGCATAAACACAGCCATGAAAGGCAGCTAAACCCCATTATAAAAATAAATTACTTTTAAAAACCCGTAAAACAAAGACAGTGAAAGAGAGAGAAATTCTTACAAAATTCGTTCAGAGGCTGTGATGCAACCTGGATTGACCATATCTAGACCCACACCTGGATGAGACATAAGGGTGGACACTCTTGGGGCTGAGAGGTTGGGTGAGGTTGGGTGAGCAAACGCAGACCCTTTAAAGTAATACTGCGTGGTACCCATCCCATGGGTCCCAAATCTCCAGGTTCAAGGGCATCTTCCTACATCGAAAACATG
Organism: Eschrichtius robustus; assembly: GCF_028021215.1. NCBI lineage: Eukaryota > Metazoa > Chordata > Mammalia > Artiodactyla > Eschrichtiidae > Eschrichtius > Eschrichtius robustus. The sequence continues at coordinate 1,122,461 of NW_027175160.1, read as the reverse complement.
CATGAGAAACCCAGAAGATGGTACACCGTGTGATTTTGAAAGGTTTCTAAAACGCACCTCATTTCTCATCTCCTTGTGCTCGGTTTCGCCATTCCAGCTACTTTACTAGCAATCTCCCTACTTGGAGAATCAGCACCTTATCCTCCTGTTCCCTACAGGTTGCAATTTGTCCTGAGGATGAACGGGAAGAGGGGCAACCAATGAGAGACTAGATCTAGGTGTTGGGACAGGCACAGGTCAGTCTATTTTTCCAACAGGAAGAAGAATTAACCACAGGCTCAGCCTGCCGCCCAGAAGCAGAATAGGGCCTGAGGCAATCCCGCGCTTTTGTGGCCAGCTCCAAAAAAGACAGTTGAAAAATGGACCTCAGGGAAACTGCAATTCACAAACCCGCAGAGTTATAAATGATAACTCTCATCCACAGATATATTGAGGGAAGGCAACGAAGAGGATTTGAAAGCAAGGCAGAATTGCAGGAAACAGATTTCAGGAGGTAGATACGAATCGCCTTTAAAGCACATGAAAAGCGGCAAAACGTCGACAATGATGCCCTTGGCCAAAAAGGGCGTATGCGTTTTTTCCTGAATATATTCAGGAAAAAACGCATACGCCCTTTTTGGCCAACCAAGCAACCTGGAAAGGCAAATCAGCGCTACAAAGAAGTCTCGCTTCCCTTCGGTCAAAAGGGCCATGCTGCAAAAAGTGTCAAAACCAGAAATGCAGGACAGGCCATGGAGAAAAGGCAGCCTTGCTACACTGATGGGCGGGATGTAAATTGCCAACAACCACTCTGGAGAAGTGTACGTTGTGTCCTGAAACATCGAAAAAAAACAGCTTAGGGAGCATAGGGCACGTCCACTCATGGGCGTATAAATTGGAAAAACTAAAAATCAGCAAGACACAGGCACCGGAAAGTTTACGGCTGCTCTGTTGACAAGAACCTCCACTTCATGACACCTTAAATATCCCAGGAAAGAGAAAAATGGATAAACAAGTTGTGGTCCTTATGTACAATGGAATATCACTCAGACATGAAATCAATGTCATAAGGCTAGTAGAAGCAAGATGAGTGGAGTTAGGTACGACGATTCTAAGTGAAATAAGTCACACAGAAAAAGACACTTATCATAAGCTATCACTTATAGAGGGAATGTAAAAACCGCTACACTTGAACTGAATTACAAAACAGAACAGAGTCACACGTTTAGAAAACACACTATGGCTGCTTAACGGGAATGGTGAGGTGGGGTGATGCATAAAACAAGGGTTTCAAATTCGCTCAGATACCGTTCCATACACCCAATATGTAATAGACAAGACCTACTCCTTGCTCAGTGAACTGGACTCAACACCCCCTATTCCCCGCACAAGAATATATGTGACTAGTAAGAATCTTAAAACCTATGTATTGATATCTGTCTGGTAGTGAGTCAAGTGGGTGTAAAGCCGCATAAACAAAACCATGAAAAGCAGCTAAACCCCATTATAAAAATAAATTACTTTTAAAAACCCGTAAAACAAAGACAGTGAAAGAGAGAGAAATTCTTACAAAATTCGTTCAGAGGCTGTGATGCAACCTGGATTGACCATATCTACACCCACTCCTGGATGAGACATAAGGGTGGACACTCTTGGGGCTGAGAGGTTGGGTGAGGTTGGGTGAGCAAACGCAGACCCTTTAAAGTAATACTGCGTGGTACCCATCCCATGGGTCCCAAATCTCCAGGTTCAAGGGCATCTTCCTACATCGAAAACATGCATGAGAAACCCAGAAGATGGTACACCGTGTGATTTTGAAAGGTTTCTAAAACGCACCTCATTTCTCATCTCCTTGTGCTCGATTTCGCCATTCCAGCTACTTTACTAGCAATCTCCCTACTTGGAGAATCAGCACCTTTAACCTCCTGTTCCCTACAGGTTGCAATTTGTCCTGAGGATGAACGGGAAGAGGGGCAACCAATGAGAGAATAGATCTAGGTGTTGGGACAGGCACAGGTCACTCTATTTTCCCAACAGGAAGAAGAATTAACCACAGGCTCAGCCTGCCGCCCAGAAGCAGAATAGGGCCTGAGGCAATCCCGCGCTTTTGAGGCCAGCTCCCAAAAAAGACAGTTGAAAAATGGAGCTCAGGGAAACTGCAATTCACAAACCCGCAGAGTTATAAATGATAACTCTCATCCACAGATATATTGAGGGAAGGCAACGAAGAGGATTTGAAAGCAAGGCAGAATTGCAGGAAACAGATTTCAGGAGGTAGATACGAATCGCCTTTAAAGCACATGAAAAGCGGCAAAACGTCGACAATGATGCCCTTGGCCAAAAAGGGCGTATGCGTTTTTTCCTGAATATATTCAGGAAAAAACGCATACGCCCTTTTTGGCCAACCAAGCAACCTGGAAAGGCAAATCAGCGCTACAAAGAAGTCTCGCTTCCCATCGGTGAAAAGGGCCATGCTGCAAAAAGTGTCAAAACCAGAAATGCAGGACAGGCCATGGAGAAATGGCAGCCTTGCTACACTGATGGGCGGGATGTAAATTGCCAACACCCACTCTGGAGAAGTGTACGTTGTGTCCTGAAACATCGAAAAAAAACAGCTTAGGGAGCATAGGGCACGTCCACTCATGGGCGTATAAATTGGAAAAACTAAAAATCAGCAAGACACAGGCACCGGAAAGTTTAGGGCTGCTCTGTTGACAAGAACCTCCACTTCATGACACCTTAAATATCCCAGGAAAGAGAAAAATGGATAAAGAAGTTGTGGTCCTTATGTACAATGGAATATCACTCAGACATGAAATCAATGTCTCATAAGGCTAGTAGAAGCAAGATGAGTGGAGTTAGGTACGACGATTCTAAGTGAAATAAGTCACACAGAAAAAGACACTTATCATAAGCTATCACTTATAGAGGGAATGTAAAAACCGCTACACTTGAACTGAATTACAAAACAGAACAGAGTCACACGTTTAGAAAACACACTATGGCTGCTTAACGGGAATGGTGAGGTGGGGTGATGCATAAAACAAGGGTTTCAAATTCGCTCAGATACCGTTCCATACACCCAATATGTAATAGTCAAGACCTACTCCTTTCTCAGTGAACTGGACTCAACACCCCCTATTCACCACACAAGAATATATGTGACTAGTAAGAATCTTAAAACCTATGTATTGATATCTGTCTGGAAGTGAGTCAAGTGGGTGTAAAGCCGCATAAACACAGCCGTGAAAAGCAGCTAAACCCCATTATAAAAATAAATTACTTTTAAAAACCCGTAAAACAAAGACACTGAAAGAGAGAGAAATTCTTACAAAATTCGTTCAGAGGCTGTGATGCAACCTGGATTGACCATATCTAGACCCACACCTGGATGAGACATAAGGGTGGACACTCTTGGGGATGAGAGGTTGGGTGAGGTTGGGTGAGAAAACGCAGACCCTTTAAAGTAATACTGCGTGGTACCCATCCCATGGGTCCCAAATCTCCAGGTTCAAGGGCATCTTCCTACATCGAAAACATGCATGAGAAACCCAGAAGATGGTACACCGTGTGATTTTGAAAGGTTTCTAAAACGCACCTCATTTCTCATCTCCTTGTGCTCGGTTTCGCCATTCCAGCTACTTTACTAGCAATCTCCCTACTTGGAGAATCAGCACCTTTAACCTCCTGTTCCCTACAGGTTGCAATTTGTCCTGAGGACGAACGGGAAGAGGGGCAACCAATGAGAGACTAGATCTAGGTGTTGGGACAGGCACAGGTCACTCTATTTTCCCAACAGGAAGAAGAATTAACCACAGGCTCAGCCTGCCGCCCAGAAGCAGAATAGGGCCTGAGGCAATCCCGCGCTTTTGCGGCCAGCTCCCAAAAAAGACATTTGAAAAATGGAGCTCAGGGAAACTGCAATTCACAAACCCGCAGACTTATAAATGATAACTCTCATCCACAGATATATTGAGGGAATGCAACGAAGAGGATTTGAAAGCAAGGCAGAATTGCAGGAAACAGATTTCAGGAGGTAGATACGAATCGCCTTTAAAGCACATGAAAAGCGGCAAAAGGTCGACAATGATGCCCTTGGCCAAAAAGGGCGTATGCGTTTTTTCCTGAATATATTCAGGAAAAAACACATACGCCCTTTTTGGCCAACCAAGCAACCTGGAAAGGCAAATCAGCGCTACAAAGAAGTCTCGCTTCCCATCGGTGAAAAGGGCCATGCTGCAAAAAGTGTCAAAACCAGAAATGCAGGACAGGCCATGGAGAAATGGCAGCCTTGCTACACTGATGGGCGGGATGTAAATTGCCAACAGCCACTCTGGAGAAGTGTACGTTGTGTCCTGAAACATCGAAAAAAAACAGCTTAGGGAGCATAGGGCACGTCCACTCATGGGCGTATAAATTGGAAAAACTAAAAATCAGCAAGACACAGGCACCGGAAAGCTTAGGGCTGCTCTGTTGACAAGAACCTCCACTTCATGACACCTTAAATATCCCAGGAAAGAGAAAAATGGATAAAGAAGTTGTGGTCCTTATGTACAATGGAATATCACTCAGACATGAAATCAATGTCATAAGGCTAGTAGAAGCAAGATGAGTGGAGTTAGGTACGACGATTCTAAGTGAAATAAGTCACACAGAAAAAGACACTTATCATAAGCTATCACTTATAGAGGGAATGTAAAAACCGCTACACTTGAACTGAATTACAAAACAGAACAGAGTCACACGTTTAGAAAACACACTATGGCTGCTTAACGGGAATGGTGAGGTGGGGTGATGCAAAAAACAAGGGTTTCAAATTCGCTCACATACCGTTCCATACACCCAATATGTAATAGACAAAACCTACTCCTTGCTCAGTGAACTGGACTCAACACCCCCTATTCCCCGCACAAGAATATATTTGACTAGTAAGAATCTTAAAACCTATGTATTGATATCTGTCTGGAAGTGAGTCAAGTGGGTGTAAAGCCGCATAAACACAACCATGAAAAGCAGCTAAACCCCATTATAAAAATAAATTACTTTTAAAAACCCGTAAAACAAAGACAGTGAAAGAGAGAGAAATTCTTACAAAATTCGTTCAGAGGCTGTGATGCAACCTGGATTGACCATATCTAGACCCACAGCTGGATGAGACATAAGGGTGGACACTCTTGGGGCTGAGAGGTTGGGTGAGGTTGGGTGAGCAAACGCAGACCCTTTAAAGTAATACTGCGTGGTACCCATCCCATGGGTCCCAAATCTCCAGGTTCAAGGGCATCTTCCTACATCGAAAACATGCATGAGAAACCCAGAAGATGGTACACCGTGTGATTTTGAAACGTTTCTAAAACGCACCTCATTTCTCATCTCCTTGTGCTCGGTTTCGCCATTCCAGCTACTTTACTAGCAATCTCCCTACTTGGAGAATCAGCACCTTTAACCTCCTGTTCCCTACAGGTTGCAATTTGTCCTGAGGACGAACGGGAAGAGGGTCAACCAATGAGAGACTAGATCTAGGTGTTGGGACAGGCACAGGTCACTCTATTTTCCCAACAGGAAGAAGAATTAACCACAGGCTCAGCCTGCCGCCCAGAAGCAGAATAGGGCCTGAGGCAATCCCGCGCTTTTGAGGCCAGCTCCCAAAAAAGACAGTTGAAAAATGGAGCTCAGGGAAACTGCAATTCACAAACCCGCAGAGTTATAAATGATAACTCTCATCCACAGATATATTGAGGGAAGGCAACGAAGAGGATTTGAAAGCAAGGCAGAATTGCAGGAAACAGATTTCAGGAGGTAGATACGAATCGCCTTTAAAGCACATGAAAAGCGGCAAAACGTCGACAATGATGCCCTTGGCCAAAAAGGGCGTATGCGTTTTTTCCTGAATATATTCAGGAAAAAACGCATACGCCCTTTTTGGCCAACCAAGCAACCTGGAAAGGCAAATCAGCGCTACAAAGAAGTCTCGCTTCCCTTCGGACAAAAGGGCCATGCTGCAAAAAGTGTCAAAACCAGAAATGCAGGACAGGCCATGGAGAAATGGCAGCCTTGCTACACTGATGGGCGGGATGTAAATTGCCAACAGCCACTCTGGAGAAGTATACGTTGTGTCCTGAAACATCGAAAAAAAACAGCTTAGGGAGCATAGGGCACGTCCACTCATGGGCGTATAAATTGGAAAAACTGAAAATCAGCAAGACACAGGCACCCGAAAGTTTAGGGCTGCTCTGTTGACAAGAACCTCCACTTCATGACACCTTAAATATCCCAGGAAAGAGAAAAATGGATAAAGAAGTTGTGGTCCTTATGTACAATGGAATATCACTCAACATGAAATCAATGTCATAAGGCTAGTAGAAGCAAGATGAGTGGAGTTAGGTACGACGATTCTAAGTGAAATAAGTCACACAGAAAAAGACACTTATCATAAGCTATCACTTATAGAGGGAATGTAAAAACCGCTAGACTTGAACTGAATTACAAAACAGAACAGAGTCACACGTTTAGAAAACACACTATGGCTGCTTAACGGGAATGGTGAGGTGGGGTGATGCATAAAACAAGGGTTTCAAATTCGCTCAGATACCGTTCCATACACCCAATATGTAATAGACAAGACCTACTCCTTGCTCAGTGAACTGGACTCAACACCCCCTATTCACCACACAAGAATATATGTGACTAGTAAGAATCTTAAAACCTATGTATTGATATCTCTCTGGAAGTGAGTCAAGTGGGTGTAAAGCCGCATAAACACAGCCATGAAAAGCAGCTAAACCCCATTATAAAAATAAATTACTTTTAAAAACCCATAAAACAAAGACAGTGAAAGAGAGAGAAATTCTTACAAAATTCGTTCAGAGGCTGTGATGCAACCTGGATAGACCATATCAAGACCCACAGCTGGATGAGACATAAGGGTGGACACTCTTGGGGCTGAGAGGTTGGGTGTGGTTGGGTGAGCAAACGCAGACCCTTTAAAGTAATACTGCGTGGTACCCATCCCATGGGTCCCAAATCTCCAGGTTCAAGGGCATCTTCCTACATCGAAAACATGCATGAGAAACCCAGAAGATGGTACACCGTGTGATTTTGAAAGGTTTCTAAAACGCACCTCATTTCTCATCTCCTTGTGCTCGGTTTCGCCATTCCAGCTACTTTACTAGCAATCTCCCTACTTGGAGAATCAGCACCTTTAACCTCCTGTTCCCTACAGGTTGCAATTTGTCCTGAGGACGAACGGGAAGAGGGGCAACCAATGAGAGACTAGATCTAGGTGTTGGGACAGGCACAGGTCACTCTATTTTCCCAACAGGAAGAAGAATTAACCACAGGCTCAGCCTGCCGCCCAGAAGCAGAATAGGGCCTGAGGCAATCCCGCACTTTTGCGGCCAGCTCCCAAAAAAGACATTTGAAAAATGGAGCTCAGGGAAACTGCAATTCACAAACCCGCAGAGTTATAAATGATAACTCTCATCCACAGATATATTGAGGGAAGGCAACGAAGAGGATTTGAAAGCAAGGCAGAATTGCAGGAAACAGATTTCAGGAGGTAGATACGAATCGCCTTTAAAGCACATGAAAAGCGGCAAAAGGTCGACAATGATGCCCTTGGCCAAAAAGGGCGTATGCGTTTTTTCCTGAGTATATTCAGGAAAAAACGCATACGCCCTTTTTGGCCAACCAAGCAACCTGGAAAGGCAAATCAGCGCTACAAAGAAGTCTCGCTTCCCATCGGTGAAAAGGGCCATGCTGCAAAAAGTGTCAAAACCAGAAATGCAGGACAGGCCATGGAGAAATGGCAGCCTTGCTACACTGATGGGCGGGATGTAAATTTCCAACAACCACTCTGGAGAAGTGTACGTTGTGTCCTGAAACATCGAAAAAAAACAGCTTAGGGAGCATAGGGCACGTCCACTCATGGGCGTATAAATTGGAAAAACTAAAAATCAGCAAGACACAGGCACCGGAAAGTTTACGGCTGCTCTGTTGACAAGAACCTCCACTTCATGACACCTTAAATATCCCAGGCAAGAGAAAAATGGATAAACAAGTTGTGGTCCTTATGTACAATGGAATATCACTCAGACATGAAATCAATGTCATAAGGCTAGTAGAAGCAAGATGAGTGGAGTTAGGTACGACGATTCTAAGTGAAATAAGTCACACAGAAAAAGACACTTATCATAAGCTATCACTTATAGAGGGAATGTAAAAACCGCTACACTTGAACTGAATTACAAAACAGAACAGAGTCACACGTTTAGAAAACACACTATGGCTGCTTAACGGGAATGGTGAGGTGGGGTGATGCATAAAACAAGGGTTTCAAATTCGCTGAGATACCGTTCCATACACCCAATATGTAATAGACAAGACCTACTCCTTGCTCAGTGAACTGGACTCAACACCCCCTATTCCCCGCACAAGAATATATGTGACTAGTAAGAATCTTAAAACCTATGTATTGATATCTGTCTGGTAGTGAGTCAAGTGGGTGTAAAGCCGCATAAACAAAACCATGAAAAGCAGCTAAACCCCATTATAAAAATAAATTACTTTTAAAAACCCGTAAAACAAAGACAGTGAAAGAGAGAGAAATTCTTACAAAATTCGTTCAGAGGCTGTGATGCAACCTGGATTGACCATATCTACACCCACTCCTGGATGAGACATAAGGGTGGACACTCTTGGGGCTGAGAGGTTGGGTGAGGTTGGGTGAGCAAACGCAGACCCTTTAAAGTAATACTGCGTGGTACCCATCCCATGGGTCCCAAATCTCCAGGTTCAAGGGCATCTTCCTACATCGAAAACATGCATGAGAAACCCAGAAGATGGTACACCGTGTGATTTTGAAAGGTTTCTAAAACGCACCTCATTTCTCATCTCCTTGTGCTCGATTTCGCCATTCCAGCTACTTTACTAGCAATCTCCCTACTTGGAGAATCAGCACCTTTAACCTCCTGTTCCCTACAGGTTGCAATTTGTCCTGAGGACGAACGGGAAGAGGGGCAACCAATGAGAGACTAGATCTAGGTGTTGGGACAGGCACAGGTCACTCTATTTTCCCAACAGGAAGAAGAATTAACCACAGGCTCAGCCTGCCGCCCAGAAGCAGAATAGGGCCTGAGGCAATCCCGCGCTTTTGCGGCCAGCTCCCAAAAAAGACAGTTGAAAAATGGAGCTCAGGGAAACTGCAATTCACAAACCCGCAGAGTTATAAATGATAACTCTCATCCACAGATATATTGAGGGAAGGCAACGAAGAGGATTTGAAAGCAAGGCAGAATTGCAGGAAACAGATTTCAGGAGGTAGATACGAATCACCTTTAAAGCACATGAAAAGCGGCAAAAGGTCGACAATGATGCCCTTGGCCAAAAAGGGCGTATGCGTTTTTTCCTGAATATATTCAGGAAAAAACGCATACGCCCTTCTTGGCCAACCAAGCAACCTGGAAAGGCAAATCAGCGCTACAAAGAAGTCTCGCTTCCCATCGGTGAAAAGGGCCATGCTGCAAAAAGTGTCAAAACCAGAAATGCAGGACAGGCCATGGAGAAATGGCAGCCTTGCTACACTGATGGGCGGGATGTAAATTGCCAACAGCCACTCTGGAGAAGTGTACGTTGTGTCCTGAAACATCGAAATAAAACAGCTTAGGGAGCATAGGGCACGTCCACTCATGGGCGTATAAATTGGAAAAACTAAAAATCAGCAAGACACAGGCACCGGAAAGTTTAGGGCTGCTCTGTTGACAAGAACCTCCACTTCATGACACCTTAAATATCCCAGGAAAGAGAAAAATGGATAAAGAAGTTGTGGTCCTTATGTACAATGGAATATCACTCAGACATGAAATCAATATCATAAGGCTAGTAGAAGCAAGATGAGTGGAGTTAGGTACGACGATTCTAAGTGAAATAAGTCACACAGAAAAAGACACTTATCATAAGCTATCACTTATAGAGGGAATGTAAAAACCGCTACACTTGAACTGAATTACAAAACAGAACAGAGTCACACGTTTAGAAAACACACTATAGCTGCTTAACAGGAAAGGTGAGGTGGGGTGATGCATAAAACAAGGGTTTCAAATTGGCTCAGATACCGTTCCATACACCCAATATGTAATAGACAAGACCTACTCCTTGCTCAGTGAACTGGACTCAACACCCCCTATTCCCCGCACAAGAATATATGTGACTAGTAAGAATCTTAAAACCTATGTATTGATATCTGTCTGGAAGTGAGTCAAGTGGGTGTAAAGCCGCATAAACACAGCCATGAAAGGCAGCTAAACCCCATTATAAAAATAAATTACTTTTAAAAACCCGTAAAACAAAGACAGTGAAAGAGAGAGAAATTCTTACAAAATTCGTTCAGAGGCTGTGATGCAACCTGGATTGACCATATCTAGACCCACACCTGGATGAGACATAAGGGTGGACACTCTTGGGGCTGAGAGGTTGGGTGAGGTTGGGTGAGAAAACGCAGACCCTTTAAAGTAATACTGCGTGGTACCCATCCCATGGGTCCCAAATATCCAGGTTCAAGGGCATCTTCCTACATCGAAAACATGCATGAGAAACCCAGAAGATGGTACACCGTGTGATTTTGAAAGGTTTCTAAAACGCACCTCATTTCTCATCTCCTTGTGCTCGGTTTCGCCATTCCAGCTACTTTACTAGCAATCTCCCTACTTGGAGAATCAGCACCTTTAACCTCCTGTTCCCTACAGGTTGCAATTTGTCCTGAGGACGAACGGGAAGAGGGGCAACCAATGAGAGACTAGATCTAGGTGTTGGGACAGGCACAGGTAACTCTATTTTCCCAACAGGAAGAAGAATTAACCACAGGCTCAGCCTGCCGCCCAGAAGCAGAATAGGGCCTGAGGCAATCCCGCGCTTTTGCGGCCAGCTCCCAAAAAAGACATTTGAAAAATGGAGCTCAGGGAAACTGCAATACACAAACCCGCAGAGTTATAAATGATAACTCTCATCCACAGATATATTGAGGGAAGGCAACGAAGAGGATTTGAAAGCAAGGCAGAATTGCAGGAAACAGATTTCAGGAGGTAGATACGAATCGCCTTTAAAGCACATGAAAAGCGGCAAAAGGTCGACAATGATGCCCTTAGCCAAAAAGGGCGTATGCGTTTTTTCCTGAATATATTCAGGAAAAAACACATACGCCCTTTTTGGCCAACCAAGCAACCTGGAAAGGCAAATCAGCGCTACAAAGAAGTCTCGCTTCCCATCGGTGAAAAGGGCCATGCTGCAAAAAGTGTCAAAACCAGAAATGCAGGACAGGCCATGGAGAAATGGCAGCCTTGCTACACTGATGGGCGGGATGTAAATTGCCAACACCCACTCTGGAGAAGTGTACGTTGTGTCCTGAAACATCGAAAAAAAACAGCTTAGGGAGCATAGGGCACGTCCACTCATGGGCGTATAAATTGGAAAAACTAAAAATCAGCAAGACACAGGCACCGGAAAGTATAGGGCTGCTCTGTTGACAAGAACCTCCACTTCATGACACCTTAAATATCCCAGGAAAGAGAAAAATGGATAAAGAAGTTGTGGTCCTTATGTACAATGGAATATCACTCAGACATGAAATCAATGTCTCATAAGGCTAGTAGAAGCAAGATGAGTGGAGTTAGGTACGACGATTCTAAGTGAAATAAGTCACACAGAAAAAGACACTTATCATAAGCTATCACTTATAGAGGGAATGTAAAAACCGCTACACTTGAACTGAATTACAAAACAGAACAGAGTCACACGTTTAGAAAACACACTATGGCTGCTTAACGGGAATGGTGAGGTGGGGTGATGCATAAAACAAGGGTTTCAAATTCGCTCAGATACCGTTCCATACACCCAATATGTAATAGTCAAGACCTACTCCTTTCTCAGTGAACTGGACTCAACACCCCCTATTCACCACACAAGAATATATGTGACTAGTAAGAATCTTAAAACCTATGTATTGATATCTCTCTGGAAGTGAGTCAAGTGGGTGTAAAGCCGCATAAACACAGCCATGAAAAGCAGCTAAACCCCATTATAAAAATAAATTACTTTTAAAAACCCATAAAACAAAGACAGTGAAAGAGAGAGAAATTCTTACAAAATTCGTTCAGAGGCTGTGATGCAACCTGGATTGACCATATCAAGACCCACAGCTGGATGAGACATAAGGTTGGACACTCTTGGGGCTGAGAGGTTGGGTGTGGTTGGGTGAGCAAACGCAGACCCTTTAAAGTAATACTGCGTGGTACCCATCCCATGGGTCCCAAATCTCCAGGTTCAAGGGCATCTTCCTACATCGAAAACATGCATGAGAAACCCAGAAGATGGTACACCGTGTGATTTTGAAAGGTTTCTAAAACGCACCTCATTTCTCATCTCCTTGTGCTCGGTTTCGCCATTCCAGCTACTTTACTAGCAATCTCCCTACTTGGAGAATCAGCACCTTTAACCTCCTGTTCCCTACAGGTTGCAATTTGTCCTGAGGACGAACGGGAAGAGGGGCAACCAATGAGAGACTAGATCTAGGTGTTGGGACAGGCACAGGTCACTCTATTTTCCCAACAGGAAGAAGAATTAACCACAGGCTCAGCCTGCCGCCCAGAAGCAGAATAGGGCCTGAGGCAATCCCGCGCTTTTGAGGCCAGCTCCCAAAATAGACAGTTGAAAAATGGACCTCAGGGAAACTGCAATTCACAAACCCGCAGAGTTATAAATGATAACTCTCATCTACAGATATATTGAGGGAAGGCAACGAAGAGGATTTGAAAGCAAGGCAGAATTGCAGGAAACAGATTTCAGGAGGTAGATACGAATCGCCTTTAAAGCACATGAAAAGCAGCAAAACGTCGACAATGATGCCCTTGGACAAAAAGGGCGTATGCGTTTTTTCCTGAATATATTCAGGAAAAAACGCATACGCCCTTTTTGGCCAACCAAGCAACCTGGAAAGGCAAATCAGCGCTACAAAGAAGTCTCGCTTCCCATCGGTGAAAAGGGCCATGCTGCAAAAAGTGTCAAAACCAGAAATGCAGGACAGGCCATGGAGAAATGGCAGCCTTGCTACACTGATGGGCGGGATGTAAATTGCCAACAACCACTCTGGAGAAGTGTACGTTGTGTCCTGAAACATCGAAAAAAAACAGCTTAGGGAGCATAGGGCACGTCCACTCATGGGCGTATAAATTGGAAAAACTAAAAATCAGCAAGACACAGGCACCGGAAAGTTTAGGGCTGCTCTGTTGACAAGAACCTCCACTTCATGACACCTTAAATATCCCAGGAAAGAGAAAAATGGATAAAGAAGTTGTGGTCCTTATGTACAATGGAATATCACTCAGACATGAAATCAATGTCATAAGGCTAGTAGAAGCAAGATGAGTGGAGTTAGGTACGACGATTCTAAGTGAAATAAGTCACACAGAAAAAGACACTTATCATAAGCTATCACTTATAGAGGGAATGTAAAAACCGCTACACTTGAACTGAATTACAAAACAGAACAGAGTCACACGTTTAGAAAACACACTATGGCTGCTTAACGGGAATGGTGAGGTGGGGTGATGCATAAAACAAGGGTTTCAAATTCGCTCAGATACCGTTCCATACACCCAATATGTAATAGACAAGACCTACTCCTTGCTCAGTGAACTGGACTCAACACCCCCTATTCCCCGCACAAGAATATATGTGACTAGTAAGAATCTTAAAACCTATGTATTGATATCTGTCTGGAAGTGAGTCAAGTGGGTGTAAAGCCGCATAAACACAACCATGAAAAGCAGCTAAACCCCATTATAAAAATAAATTACTTTTAAAAACCCGTAAAACAAAGACAGTGAAAGAGAGAGAAATTCTTACAAAATTCGTTCAGAGGCTGTGATGCAACCTGGATTGACCATATCTACACCCACTCCTGGATGAGACATAAGGGTGGACACTCTTGGGGCTGAGAGGTTGGGTGAGGTTGGGTGAGAAAACGCAGACCCTTTAAAGTAATACTGCGTGGTACCCATCCCATGGGTCCCAAATCTCCAGGTTCAAGGGCATCTTCCTACATCGAAAACATGCATGAGAAACCCAGAAGATGGTACACCGTGTGATTTTGAAAGGTTTCTAAAACGCACCTCATTTCTCATCTCCTTGTGCTCGGTTTCGCCATTCCAGCTACTTTACTAGCAATCTCCCTACTTGGAGAATCAGCACCTTTAACCTCCTGTTCCCTACAGGTTGCAATTTGTCCTGAGGACGAACGGGAAGAGGGGCAACCAATGAGAGACTAGATCTAGGTGTTGGGACAGGCACAGGTCACTCTATTTTCCCAACAGGAAGAAGAATTAACCACAGGCTCAGCCTGCCACCCAGAAGCAGAATAGGGCCTGAGGCAATCCCGCGCTTTTGCGGCCAGCTCCCAAAAAAGACATTTGAAAAATAGAGCTCAGGGAAACTGCAATTCAAAAACCTCAGAGTTATAAATGATAACTCTCGTCCACAAATATATTGAGGGAAGGCAACGAAGAGGATTTGAAAGCAAGGCAGAATTGCAGGAAACAGATTTCAGGAGGTAGATACGAATCGCCTTTAAAGCACATGAAAAGCGGCAAAAGGTCGACAATGATGCCCTTGGCCAAAAAGGGCGTATGCGTTTTTTCCTGAATATATTCAGGAAAAAACACATACGCCCTTCTTGGCCAACCAAGCAACCTGGAAAGGCAAATCAGCGCTACAAAGAAGTCTCGCTTCCCATCGGTGAAAAGGGCCATGCTGCAAAAAGTGTCAAAACCAGAAATGCAGGACAGGCCATGGAGAAATGGCAGCCTTGCTACACTGATGGGCGGGATGTAAATTGCCAACAGCCACTCTGGAGAAGTGTACGTTGTGTCCTGAAACATCGAAAAAAAACAGCTTAGGGAGCATAGGGCACGTCCACTCATGGGCGTATAAATTGGAAAAACTAAAAATCAGCAAGACACAGGCACCCCAAAGTTTAGGGCTGCTCTGTTGACAAGAACCTCCACTTCATGACACCTTAAATATCCCAGGAAAGAGAAAAATGGATAAAGAAGTTGTGGTCCTTATGTACAATGGAATATCACTCAGACATGAAATCAATATCATAAGGCTAGTAGAAGCAAGATGAGTGGAGTTAGGTACGACGATTCTAAGTGAAATAAGTCACACAGAAAAAGACACTTATCATAAGCTATCACTTATAGAGGGAATGTAAAAACCGCTACACTTGAACTGAATTACAAAACAGAACAGAGTCACACGTTTAGAAAACACACAGTAGCTGCTTAACAGGAAAGGTGAGGTGGGGTGATGCATAAAACAAGGGTTTCAAATTGGCTCAGATACCGTTTCATACACCCAATATGTAATAGACAAGACCTACTCCTTGCTCAGTGAACTGGACTCAACACCCCCTATTCCCCGCACAAGAATATATGTGACTAGTAAGAATCTTAAAACCTATGTATTGATATCTGTCTGGAAGTGAGTCAAGTGGGTGTAAAGCCGCATAAACACAGCCATGAAAGGCAGCTAAACCCCATTATAAAAATAAATTACTTTTAAAAACCCGTAAAACAAAGACAGTGAAAGAGAGAGAAATTCTTACAAAATTCGTTCAGAGGCTGTGATGCAACCTGGATTGACCATATCTAGACCCACACCTGGATGAGACATAAGGGTGGACACTCTTGGGGCTGAGAGGTTGGGTGAGGTTGGGTGAGAAAACGCAGACCCTTTAAAGTAATACTGCGTGGTACCCATCCCATGGGTCCCAAATCTCCAGGTTCAAGGGCATCTTCCTACATCGAAAACATGCATGAGAAACCCAGAAGATGGTACACCGTGTGATTTTGAAAGGTTTCTAAAACGCACCTCATTTCTCATCTCCTTGTGCTCGGTTTCGCCATTCCAGCTACTTTACTAGCAATCTCCCTACTTGGAGAATCAGCACCTTTAACCTCCTGTTCCCTACAGGTTGCAATTTGTCCTGAGGACGAACGGGAAGAGGGGCAACCAATGAGAGACTAGATCTAGGTGTTGGGACAGGCACAGGTCACTCTATTTTCCCAACAGGAAGAAGAATTAACCACAGGCTCAGCCTGCCGCCCAGAAGCAGAATAGGGCCTGAGGCAATCCCGCGCTTTTGCGGCCAGCTCCCAAAAAAGACATTTGAAAAATGGAGCTCAGGGAAACTGCAATTCACAAACCCGCAGAGTTATAAATGATAACTCTCATCCACAGATATATTGAGGGAAGGCAACGAAGAGGATTTGAAAGCAAGGCAGAATTGCAGGAAACAGATTTCAGGAGGTAGATACGAATCGCCTTTAAAGCACATGAAAAGCGGCAAAAGGTCGACAATGATGCCCTTGGCCAAAAAGGGCGTATGCGTTTTTTCCTGAATATATTCAGGAAAAAACGCATACGCCCTTTTTGGCCAACCAAGCAACCTGGAAAGGCAAATCAGCGCTACAAAGAAGTCTCGCTTCCCATCGGTCAAAAGGGCCATGCTGCAAAAAGTGTCAAAACCAGAAATGCAGGACAGGCCATGGAGAAATGGCAGCCTTGCTACACTGATGGGCGGGATGTAAATTGCCAACAGCCACTCTGGAGAAGTGTACGTTGTGTCCTGAAACATCGAAAAAAAACAGCTTAGGGAGCATAGGGCACGTCCACTCATGGGCGTATAAATTGGAAAAACTAAAAATCAGCAAGACACAGGCACCGGAAAGTTTAGGGCTGCTCTGTTGACAAGAACCTCCACTTCATGACACCTTAAATATCCCAGGAAAGAGAAAAATGGATAAAGAAGTTGTGGTCCTTATGTACAATGGAATATCACTCAGACATGAAATCAATGTCTCATAAGGCTAGTAGAAGCAAGATGAGTGGAGTTAGGTACGACGATTCTAAGTGAAATAAGTCACACAGAAAAAGACACTTATCATAAGCTATCACTTAGAGAGGGAATGTAAAAACCGCTACACTTGAACTGAATTACAAAACAGAACAGAGTCACACGTTTAGAAAACACACTATGGCTGCTTAACGGGAATGGTGAGGTGGGGTGATGCATAAAACAAGGGTTTCAAATTCGCTCAGATACCGTTCCATACACCCAATATGTAATAGACAAGACCTACTCCTTGCTCAGTGAACTGGACTCAACACCCCCTATTCACCACACAAGAATATATGTGACTAGTAAGAATCTTAAAACCTATGTATTGATATCTCTCTGGAAGTGAGTCAAGTGGGTGTAAAGCCGCATAAACACAGCCATGAAAAGCAGCTAAACCCCATTATAAAAATAAATTACTTTTAAAAACCCATAAAACAAAGACAGTGAAAGAGAGAGTAATTCTTACAAAATTCGTTCAGAGGCTGAGATGCAACCTGGATTGACCATATCAAGACCCACAGCTGGATGAGACATAAGGGTGGACACTCTTGGGGCTGAGAGGTTGGGTGTGGTTGGGTGAGCAAACGCAGACCCTTTAAAGTAATACTGCGTGGTACCCATCCCATGGGTCCCAAATCTCCAGGTTCAAGGGCATCTTCCTACATCGAAAACATGCATGAGAAACCCAGAAGATGGTACACCGTGTGATTTTGAAAGGTTTCTAAAACGCACCTCATTTCTCATCTCCTTGTGCTCGGTTTCGCCATTCCAGCTACTTTACTAGCAATCTCCCTACTTGGAGAATCAGCACCTTTAACCTCCTGTTCCCTACAGGTTGCAATTTGTCCTGAGGACGAACGGGAAGAGGGGCAACCAATGAGAGACTAGATCTAGGTGTTGGGACAGGCACAGGTCACTCTATTTTCCCAACAGGAAGAAGAATTAACCACAGGCTCAGCCTGCCGCCCAGAAGCAGAATAGGGCCTGAGGCAATCCCGCGCTTTTGAGGCCAGCTCCCAAAAAAGACAGTTGAAAAATGGACCTCAGGGAAACTGCAATTCACAAACCCGCAGAGTTATAAATGATAACTCTCATCCACAGATATATTGAGGGAAGGCAACGAAGAGGATTTGAAAGCAAGGCAGAATTGCAGGAAACAGATTTCAGGAGGTACATACGAATCGCCTTTAAAGCACATGAAAAGCGGCAAAACGTCGACAATGATGCCCTTGGCCAAAAAGGGCGTATGCGTTTTTTCCTGAATATATTCAGGAAAAAACGCATACGCCCTTTTTGGCCAACCAAGCAACCTGGAAAGGCAAATCAGCGCTACAAAGAAGTCTCGCTTCCCATCGGTGAAAAGGGCCATGCTGCAAAAAGTGTCAAAACCAGAAATGCAGGACAGGCCATGGAGAAATGGCAGCCTTGCTACACTGATGGGCGGGATGTAAATTGCCAACAGCCACTCTGGAGAAGTGTACGTTGTGTCCTGAAACATCGAAAAAAAACAGCTTAGGGAGCATAGGGCACGTCCACTCATGGGCGTATAAATTGGAAAAACTAAAAATCAGCAAGACACAGGCACCCGAAAGTTTAGGGCTGCTCTGTTGACAAGAACCTCCACTTCATGACACCTTAAATATCCCAGGAAAGAGAAAAATGGATAAAGAATTTGTGGTCCTTATGTACAATGGAATATCACTCAGACATGAAATCAATGTCATAAGGCTAGTAGAAGCAAGATGAGTGGAGTTAGGTACGACGATTCTAAGTGAAATAAGTCACACATAAAAAGACACTTATCATAAGCTATCACTTATAGATGGAATGTAAAAACCGCTACACTTGGACTGAATTACAAAACAGAACAGAGTCACACGTTTAGAAAACACACTATGGCTGCTTAACGGGAATGGTGAGGTGGGGTGATGCATAAAACAAGGGTTTCAAATTCGCTCAGATACCGTTCCATACACCCAATATGTAATAGACAAGACCTACTCCTTGCTCAGTGAACTGGACTCTACACCCCCTATTCACCACACAAGAATATATGTGACTAGTAAGAATCTTAAAACCTATGTATTGATATCTCTCTGGAAGTGAGTCAAGTGGGTGTAAAGCCGCATAAACACAGCCATGAAAAGCAGCTAAACCCCATTATAAAAATAAATTACTTTTAAAAACCCATAAAACAAAGACAGTGAAAGAGAGAGAAATTCTTACAAAATTCGTTCAGAGGCTGTGATGCAACCTGGATTGACCATATCAAGACCCACAGATGGATGAGACATAAGGGTGGACACTCTTGGGGCTGAGAGGTTGGGTGTGGTTGGGTGAGCAAACGCAGACCCTTTAAAGTAATACTGCGTGGTACCCATCCCATGGGTCCCAAATCTCCAGGTTCAAGGGCATCTTCCTACATCGAAAACATGCATGAGAAACCCAGAAGATGGTACACCGTGTGATTTTGAAAGGTTTCTAAAACGCACCTCATTTCTCATCTCCTTGTGCTCGGTTTCGCCATTCCAGCTACTTTACTAGCAATCTCCCTACTTGGAGAATCAGCACCTTTAACCTCCTGTTCCCTACAGGTTGCAATTTGTCCTGAGGACGAACGGGAAGAGGGGCAACCAATGAGAGACTAGATCTAGGTGTTGGGACAGGCACAGGTCACTCTATTTTCCCAACAGGAAGAAGAATTAACCACAGGCTCAGCCTGCCGCCCAGAAGCAGAATAGGGCCTGAGGCAATCCCGCGCTTTTGCGGCCAGCTCCCAAAAAAGACATTTGAAAAATGGAGCTCAGGGAAACTGCAATTCACAAACCCGCAGAGTTATAAATGATAACTCTCATCCACAGATATATTGAGGGAAGGCAACGAAGAGGATTTGAAAGCAAGGCAGAATTGCAGGAAACAGATTTCAGGAGGTAGATACGAATCGCCTTTAAAGCACATGAAAAGCGGCAAAACGTCGACAATGATGCCCTTGGCCAAAAAGGGCGTATGCGTTTTTTCCTGAATATATTCAGGAAAAAACGCATACGCCCTTTTTGGCCAACCAAGCAACCTGGAAAGGCAAATCAGCGCTACAAAGAAGTCTCGCTTCCCATCGGTGAAAAGGGCCATGCTGCAAAAAGTGTCAAAACCAGAAATGCAGGACAGGCCATGGAGAAATGGCAGCCTTGCTACACTGATGGGCGGGATGTAAATTGCCAACAACCACTCTGGAGAAGTGTACGTTGTGTCCTGAAACATCGAAAAAAAACAGCTTAGGGAGCATAGGGCACGTCCACTCATGGGCGTATAAATTGGAAAAACTAAAAATCAGCAAGACACAGGCACCGGAAAGTTTAGGGCTGCTCTGTTGACAAGAACCTCCACTTCATGACACCTTAAATATCCCAGGAAAGAGAAAAATGGATAAAGAAGTTGTGGTCCTTATGTACAATGGAATATCACTCAGACATGAAATCAATGTCATAAGGCTAGTAGAAGCAAGATGAGTGGAGTTAGGTACGACGATTCTAAGTGAAATAAGTCACACAGAAAAAGACACTTATCATAAGCTATCACTTATAGAGGGAATGTAAAAACCGCTACACTTGAACTGAATTACAAAACAGAACAGAGTCACACGTTTAGAAAACACACTATAGCTGCTTAACAGGAAAGGTGAGGTGGGGTGATGCATAAAACAAGGGTTTCAAATTGGCTCAGATACCGTTCCATACACCCAATATGTAATAGACAAGACCTACTCCTTGCTCAGTGAACTGGACTCAACACCCCCTATTCCCCGCACAAGAATATATGTGACTAGTAAGAATCTTAAAACCTATGTATTGATATCTGTCTGGAAGTGAGTCAAGTGGGTGTAAAGCCGCATAAACACAGCCATGAAAGGCAGCTAAACCCCATTATAAAAATAAATTACTTTTAAAAACCCGTAAAACAAAGACAGTGAAAGAGAGAGAAATTCTTACAAAATTCGTTCAGAGGCTGTGATGCAACCTGGATTGACCATATCTAGACCCACACCTGGATGAGACATAAGGGTGGACACTCTTGGGGCTGAGAGGTTGGGTGAGGTTGGGTGAGAAAACGCAGACCCTTTAAAGTAATACTGCGTGGTACCCATCCCATGGGTCCCAAATCTCCAGGTTCAAGGGCATCTTCCTACATCGAAAACATGCATGAGAAACCCAGAAGATGGTACACCGTGTGATTTTGAAAGGTTTCTAAAACGCACCTCATTTCTCATCTCCTTGTGCTCGGTTTCGCCATTCCAGCTACTTTACTAGCAATCTCCCTACTTGGAGAATCAGCACCTTTAACCTCCTGTTCCCTACAGGTTGCAATTTGTCCTGAGGACGAACGGGAAGAGGGGCAACCAATGAGAGACTAGATCTAGGTGTTGGGACAGGCACAGGTCACTCTATTTTCCCAACAGGAAGAAGAATTAACCACAGGCTCAGCCTGCCGCCCAGAAGCAGAATAGGGCCTGAGGCAATCCCGCGCTTTTGCGGCCAGCTCCCAAAAAAGACATTTGAAAAATGGAGCTCAGGGAAACTGCAATTCAAAAACCTCAGAGTTATAAATGATAACTCTCGTCCACAAATATATTGAGGGAAGGCAACGAAGAGGATTTGAAAGCAAGGCAGAATTGCAGGAAACAGATTTCAGGAGGTAGATACGAATCGCCTTTAAAGCACATGAAAAGCGGCAAAAGGTCGACAATGATGCCCTTGGCCAAAAAGGGCGTATGCGTTTTTTCCTGAATATATTCAGGAAAAAACACATACGCCCTTCTTGGCCAACCAAGCAACCTGGAAAGGCAAATCAGCGCTACAAAGAAGTCTCGCTTCCCATCGGTGAAAAGGGCCATGCTGCAAAAAGTGTCAAAACCAGAAATGCAGGACAGGCCATGGAGAAATGGCAGCCTTGCTACACTGATGGGCGGGATGTAAATTGCCAACAGCCACTCTGGAGAAGTGTACGTTGTGTCCTGAAACATCGAAAAAAAACAGCTTAGGGAGCATAGGGCACGTCCACTCATGGGCGTATAAATTGGAAAAACTAAAAATCAGCAAGACACAGGCACCCGAAAGTTTAGGGCTGCTCTGTTGACAAGAACCTCCACTTCATGACACCTTAAATATCCCAGGAAAGAGAAAAATGGATAAAGAAGTTGTGGTCCTTATGTACAATGGAATATCACTCAGACATGAAATCAATATCATAAGGCTAGTAGAAGCAAGATGAGTGGAGTTAGGTACGACGATTCTAAGTGAAATAAGTCACACAGAAAAAGACACTTATCATAAGCTATCACTTATAGAGGGAATGTAAAAACCGCTACACTTGAACTGAATTACAAAACAGAACAGAGTCACACGTTTAGAAAACACACTGTAGCTGCTTAACAGGAAAGGTGAGGTGGGGTGATGCATAAAACAAGGGTTTCAAATTGGCTCAGATACCGTTTCATACACCCAATATGTAATAGACAAGACCTACTCCTTGCTCAGTGAACTGGACTCAACACCCCCTATTCCCCGCACAAGAATATATGTGACTAGTAAGAATCTTAAAACCTATGTATTGATATCTGTCTGGAAGTGAGTCAAGTGGGTGTAAAGCCGCATAAACACAGCCATGAAAGGCAGCTAAACCCCATTATAAAAATAAATTACTTTTAAAAACCCGTAAAACAAAGACAGTGAAAGAGAGAGAAATTCTTACAAAATTCGTTCAGATGCTGTGATGCAACCTGGATTGACCATATCTAGACCCACACCTGGATGAGACATAAGGGTGGACACTCTTGGGGCTGAGAGGTTGGGTGAGGTTGGGTGAGAAAACGCAGACCCTTTAAAGTAATACTGCGTGGTACCCATCCCATGGGTCCCAAATCTCCAGGTTCAAGGGCATCTTCCTACATCGAAAACATGCATGAGAAACCCAGAAGATGGTACACCGTGTGATTTTGAAAGGTTTCTAAAACGCACCTCATTTCTCATCTCCTTGTGCTCGGTTTCGCCATTCCAGCTACTTTACTAGCAATCTCCCTACTTGGAGAATCAGCACCTTTAACCTCCTGTTCCCTACAGGTTGCAATTTGTCCTGAGGACGAACGGGAAGAGGGGCAACCAATGAGAGACTAGATCTAGGTGTTGGGACAGGCACAGGTCACTCTATTTTCCCAACAGGAAGAAGAATTAACCACAGGCTCAGCCTGCCGCCCAGAAGCAGAATAGGGCCTGAGGCAATCCCGCGCTTTTGCGGCCAGCTCCCAAAAAAGACATTTGAAAAATGGAGCTCAGGGAAACTGCAATTCACAAACCCGCAGAGTTATAAATGATAACTCTCATCCACAGATATATTGAGGGAAGGCAACGAAGAGGATTTGAAAGCAAGGCAGAATTGCAGGAAACAGATTTCAGGAGGTAGATACGAATCGCCTTTAAAGCACATGAAAAGCGGCAAAACGTCGACAATGATGCCCTTGGCCAAAAAGGGCGTATGCGTTTTTTCCTGAATATATTCAGGAAAAAACGCATACGCCCTTTTTGGCCAACCAAGCAACCTGGAAAGGCAAATCAGCGCTACAAAGAAGTCTCGCTTCCCATCGGTGAAAAGGGCCATGCTGCAAAAAGTGTCAAAACCAGAAATGCAGGACAGGCCATGGAGAAATGGCAGCCTTGCTACACTGATGGGCGGGATGTAAATTGCCAACAGACACTCTGGAGAAGTGTACGTTGTGTCCTGAAACATCGAAAAAAAACAGCTTAGGGAGCATAGGGCACGTCCACTCATGGGCGTATAAATTGGAAAAACTAAAAATCAGCAAGACACAGGCACCGGAAAGTTTAGGGCTGCTCTGTTGACAAGAACCTCCACTTCATGACACCTTAAATATCCCAGGAAAGAGAAAAATGGATAAAGAAGTTGTGGTCCTTATGTACAATGGAATATCACTCAGACATGAAATCAATGTCTCATAAGGCTAGTAGAAGCAAGATGAGTGGAGTTAGGTACGACGATTCTAAGTGAAATAAGTCACACAGAAAAAGACACTTATCATAAGCTATCACTTATAGAGGGAATGTAAAAACCGCTACACTTGAACTGAATTACAAAACAGAACAGAGTCACACGTTTAGAAAACACACTATGGCTGCTTAACGGGAATGGTGAGGTGGGGTGATGCATAAAACAAGGGTTTCAAATTCGCTCAGATACCGTTCCATACACCCAATATGTAATAGACAAGACCTACTCCTTGCTCAGTGAACTGGACTCAACACCCCCTATTCACCACACAAGAATATATGTGACTAGTAAGAATCTTAAAACCTATGTATTGATATCTCTCTGGAAGTGAGTCAAGTGGGTGTAAAGCCGCATAAACACAGCCATGAAAAGCAGCTAAACCCCATTATAAAAATAAATTACTTTTAAAAACCCATAAAACAAAGACAGTGAAAGAGAGAGTAATTCTTACAAAATTCGTTCAGAGGCTGTGATGCAACCTGGATTGACCATATCAAGACCCACAGCTGGATGAGACATAAGGGTGGACACTCTTGGGGCTGAGAGGTTGGGTGTGGTTGGGTGAGCAAACGCAGACCCTTTAAAGTAATACTGCGTGGTACCCATCCCATGGGTCCCAAATCTCCAGGTTCAAGGGCATCTTCCTACATCGAAAACATGCATGAGAAACCCAGAAGATGGTACACCGTGTGATTTTGAAAGGTTTCTAAAACGCACCTCATTTCTCATCTCCTTGTGCTCGGTTTCGCCATTCCAGCTACTTTACTAGCAATCTCCCTACTTGGAGAATCAGCACCTTTAACCTCCTGTTCCCTACAGGTTGCAATTTGTCCTGAGGACGAACGGGAAGAGGGGCAACCAATGAGAGACTAGATCTAGGTGTTGGGACAGGCACAGGTCACTCTATTTTCCCAACAGGAAGAAGAATTAACCACAGGCTCAGCCTGCCGCCCAGAAGCAGAATAGGGCCTGAGGCAATCCCGCGCTTTTGAGGCCAGCTCCCAAAAAAGACAGTTGAAAAATGGACCTCAGGGAAACTGCAATTCACAAACCCGCAGAGTTATAAATGATAACTCTCATCCACAGATATATTGAGGGAAGGCAACGAAGAGGATTTGAAAGCAAGGCAGAATTGCAGGAAACAGATTTCAGGAGGTAGATACGAATCGCCTTTAAAGCACATGAAAAGCGGCAAAAGGTCGACAATGATGCCCTTGGCCAAAAAGGGCGTATGCGTTTTTTCCTGAATATATTCAGGAAAAAACGCATACGCCCTTTTTGGCCAACCAAGCAACCTGGAAAGGCAAATCAGCGCTACAAAGAAGTCTCGCTTCCCATCGGTGAAAAGGGCCATGCTGCAAAAAGTGTCAAAACCAGAAATGCAGGACAGGCCATGGAGAAATGGCAGCCTTGCTACACTGATGGGCGGGATGTAAATTGCCAACAGCCACTCTGGAGAAGTGTACGTTGTGTCCTGAAACATCGAAAAAAAACAGCTTAGGGAGCATAGGGCACGTCCACTCATGGGCGTATAAATTGGAAAAACTAAAAATCAGCAAGACACAGGCACCGGAAAGTTTAGGGCTGCTCTGTTGACAAGAACCTCCACTTCATGACACCTTAAATATCCCAGGAAAGAGAAAAATGGATAAAGAATTTGTGGTCCTTATGTACAATGGAATATCACTCAGACATGAAATCAATATCATAAGGCTAGTAGAAGCAAGATGAGTGGAGTTAGGTACGACGATTCTAAGTGAAATAAGTCACACAGAAAAAGACACTTATCATAAGCTATCACTTATAGAGGGAATGTAAAAACCGCTACACTTGAACTGAATTACAAAACAGAACAGAGTCACACGTTTAGAAAACACACTATAGCTGCTTAACAGGAAAGGTGAGGTGGGGTGATGCATAAAACAAGGGTTTCAAATTGGCTCAGATACCGTTCCATACACCCAATATGTAATAGACAAGACCTACTCCTTGCTCAGTGAACTGGACTCAACACCCCCTATTCCCCGCACAAGAATATATGTGACTAGTAAGAATCTTAAAACCTATGTATTGATATCTGTCTGGAAGTGAGTCAAGTGGGTGTAAAGCCGCATAAACACAGCCATGAAAGGCAGCTAAACCCCATTATAAAAATAAATTACTTTTAAAAACCCGTAAAACAAAGACAGTGAAAGAGAGAGAAATTCTTACAAAATTCGTTCAGAGGCTGTGATGCAACCTGGATTGACCATATCTAGACCCACACCTGGATGAGACATAAGGGTGGACACTCTTGGGGCTGAGAGGTTGGGTGAGGTTGGGTGAGAAAACGCAGACCCTTTAAAGTAATACTGCGTGGTACCCATCCCATGGGTCCCAAATCTCCAGGTTCAAGGGCATCTTCCTACATCGAAAACATGCATGAGAAACCCAGAAGATGGTACACCGTGTGATTTTGAAAGGTTTCTAAAACGCACCTCATTTCTCATCTCCTTGTGCTCGGTTTCGCCATTCCAGCTACTTTACTAGCAATCTCCCTACTTGGAGAATCAGCACCTTTAACCTCCTGTTCCCTACAGGTTGCAATTTGTCCTGAGGACGAACGGGAAGAGGGGCAACCAATGAGAGACTAGATCTAGGTGTTGGGACAGGCACAGGTCACTCTATTTTCCCAACAGGAAGAAGAATTAACCACAGGCTCAGCCTGCCGCCCAGAAGCAGAATAGGGCCTGAGGCAATCCCGCGCTTTTGCGGCCAGCTCCCAAAAAAGACATTTGAAAAATGGAGCTCAGGGAAACTGCAATTCACAAACCCGCAGAGTTATAAATGATAACTCTCATCCACAGATATATTGAGGGAAGGCAACGAAGAGGATTTGAAAGCAAGGCAGAATTGCAGGAAACAGATTTCAGGAGGTAGATACGAATCGCCTTTAAAGCACATGAAAAGCGGCAAAAGGTCGACAATGATGCCCTTGGCCAAAAAGGGCGTATGCGTTTTTTCCTGAATATATTCAGGAAAAAACGCATACGCCCTTTTTGGCCAACCAAGCAACCTGGAAAGGCAAATCAGCGCTACAAAGAAGTCTCGCTTCCCATCGGTGAAAAGGGCCATGCTGCAAAAAGTGTCAAAACCAGAAATGCAGGACAGGCCATGGAGAAATGGCAGCCTTGCTACACTGATGGGCGGGTTGTAAATTGCCAACAGCCACTCTGGAGAAGTGTACGTTGTGTCCTGAAACATCGAAAAAAAACAGCTTAGGGAGCATAGGGCACTTCCACTCATGGGCGTATAAATTGGAAAAACTAAAAATCAGCAAGACACAGGCACCGGAAAGTTTAGGGATGCTCTGTTGACAAGAACCTCCACTTCATGACACCTTAAATATCCCAGGAAAGAGAAAAATGGATAAAGAAGTTGTGGTCCTTATGTACAATGGAATATCACTCAGACATGAAATCAATGTCATAAGGCTAGTAGAAGCAAGATGAGTGGAGTTAGGTACGACGATTCTAAGTGAAATAAGTCACACATAAAAAGACACTTATCATAAGCTATCACTTATAGATGGAATGTAAAAACCGCTACACTTGGACTGAATTACAAAACAGAACAGAGTCACACGTTTAGAAAACACACTATGGCTGCTTAACGGGAATGGTGAGGTGGGGTGATGCATAAAACAAGGGTTTCAAATTCGCTCAGATACCGTTCCATACACCCAATATGTAATAGACAAGACCTACTCCTTGCTCAGTGAACTGGACTCTACACCCCCTATTCACCACACAAGAATATATGTGACTAGTAAGAATCTTAAAACCTATGTATTGATATCTCTCTGGAAGTGAGTCAAGTGGGTGTAAAGCCGCATAAACACAGCCATGAAAAGCAGCTAAACCCCATTATAAAAATAAATTACTTTTAAAAACCCATAAAACAAAGACAGTGAAAGAGAGAGAAATTCTTACAAAATTCGTTCAGAGGCTGTGATGCAACCTGGATTGACCATATCAAGACCCACAGATGGATGAGACATAAGGGTGGACACTCTTGGGGCTGAGAGGTTGGGTGTGGTTGGGTGAGCAAACGCAGACCCTTTAAAGTAATACTGTGTGGTACCCATCCCATGGGTCCCAAATCTCCAGGTTCAAGGGCATCTTCCTACATCGAAAACATGCATGAGAAACCCAGAAGATGGTACACCGTGTGATTTTGAAAGGTTTCTAAAACGCACCTCATTTCTCATCTCCTTGTGCTCGGTTTCGCCATTCCAGCTACTTTACTAGCAATCTCACTACTTGGAGAATCAGCACCTTTAACCTCCTGTTCCCTACAGGTTGCAATTTGTCCTGAGGACGAACGGGAAGAGGGGCAACCAATGAGAGACTAGATCTAGGTGTTGGGACAGGCACAGGTCACTCTATTTTCCCAACAGGAAGAAGAATTAACCACAGGCTCAGCCTGCCGCCCAGAAGCAGAATAGGGCCTGAGGCAATCCCGCGCTTTTGCGGCCAGCTCCCAAAAAAGACATTTGAAAAATGGAGCTCAGGGAAACTGCAATTCACAAACCCGCAGAGTTATAAATGATAACTCTCATCCACAGATATATTGAGGGAAGGCAACGAAGAGGATTTGAAAGCAAGGCAGAATTGCAGGAAACAGATTTCAGGAGGTAGATACGAATCGCCTTTAAAGCACATGAAAAGCGGCAAAACGTCGACAATGATGCCCTTGGCCAAAAAGGGCGTATGCGTTTTTTCCTGAATATATTCAGGAAAAAACGCATACGCCCTTTTTGGCCAACCAAGCAACCTGGAAAGGCAAATCAGCGCTACAAAGAAGTCTCGCTTCCCATCGGTGAAAAGGGCCATGCTGCAAAAAGTGTCAAAACCAGAAATGCAGGACAGGCCATGGAGAAATGGCAGCCTTGCTACACTGATGGGCGGGATGTAAATTGCCAACAACCACTCTGGAGAAGTGTACGGTGTGTCCTGAAACATCGAAAAAAAACAGCTTAGGGAGCATAGGGCACGTCCACTCATGGGCGTATAAATTGGAAAAACTAAAAATCAGCAAGACACAGGCACCGGAAAGTTTAGGGCTGCTCTGTTGACAAGAACCTCCACTTCATGACACCTTAAATATCCCAGGAAAGAGAAAAATGGATAAAGAAGTTGTGGTCCTTATGTACAATGGAATATCACTCAGACATGAAATCAATGTCTCATAAGGCTAGTAGAAGCAAGATGAGTGGAGTTAGGTACGACGATTCTAAGTGAAATAAGTCACACAGAAAAAGACACTTATCATAAGCTATCACTTATAGAGGGAATGTAAAAACCGCTACACTTGAACTGAATTACAAAACAGAACAGAGTCACACGTTTAGAAAACACACTATAGCTGCTTAACAGGAAAGGTGAGGTGGGGTGATGCATAAAACAAGGGTTTCAAATTGGCTCAGATACCGTTCCATACACCCAATATGTAATAGACAAGACCTACTCCTTGCTCAGTGAACTGGACTCAACACCCCCTATTCCCCGCACAAGAATATATGTGACTAGTAAGAATCTTAAAACCTATGTATTGATATCTGTCTGGAAGTGAGTCAAGTGGGTGTAAAGCCGCATAAACACAGCCATGAAAGGCAGCTAAACCCCATTATAAAAATAAATTACTTTTAAAAACCCGTAAAACAAAGACAGTGAAAGAGAGAGAAATTCTTACAAAATTCGTTCAGAGGCTGTGATGCAACCTGGATTGACCATATCTAGACCCACACCTGGATGAGACATAAGGGTGGACACTCTTGGGGCTGAGAGGTTGGGTGAGGTTGGGTGAGAAAACGCAGACCCTTTAAAGTAATACTGCGTGGTACCCATCCCATGGGTCCCAAATCTCCAGGTTCAAGGGCATCTTCCTACATCGAAAACATGCATGAGAAACCCAGAAGATGGTACACCGTGTGATTTTGAAAGGTTTCTAAAACGCACCTCATTTCTCATCTCCTTGTGCTCGGTTTCGCCATTCCAGCTACTTTACTAGCAATCTCCCTACTTGGAGAATCAGCACCTTTAACCTCCTGTTCCCTACAGGTTGCAATTTGTCCTGAGGACGAACGGGAAGAGGGGCAACCAATGAGAGACTAGATCTAGGTGTTGGGACAGGCACAGGTCACTCTATTTTCCCAACAGGAAGAAGAATTAACCACAGGCTCAGCCTGCCGCCCAGAAGCAGAATAGGGCCTGAGGCAATCCCGCGCTTTTGCGGCCAGCTCCCAAAAAAGACATTTGAAAAATGGAGCTCAGGGAAACTGCAATTCACAAACCCGCAGAGTTATAAATGATAACTCTCATCCACAGATATATTGAGGGAAGGCAACGAAGAGGATTTGAAAGCAAGGCAGAATTGCAGGAAACAGATTTGAGGAGGTAGATACGAATCGCCTTTAAAGCACATGAAAAGCGGCAAAACGTCGACAATGATGCCCTTGGCCAAAAAGGGCGTATGCGTTTTTTCCTGAATATATTCAGGAAAAAACGCATACGCCCTTTTTGGCCAACCAAGCAACCTGGAAAGGCAAATCAGCGCTACAAAGAAGTCTCGCTTCCCATCGGTGAAAAGGGCCATGCTGCAAAAAGTGTCAAAACCAGAAATGCAGGACAGGCCATGGAGAAA
Source organism: Eschrichtius robustus (assembly GCF_028021215.1). NCBI lineage: Eukaryota > Metazoa > Chordata > Mammalia > Artiodactyla > Eschrichtiidae > Eschrichtius > Eschrichtius robustus. The sequence goes on along the minus strand of NW_027175160.1, from coordinate 1,091,794 downwards.
TGGCAGCCTTGCTACACTGATGGGCGGGATGTAAATTGCCAACAGCCACTCTGGAGAAGTGTACGTTGTGTCCTGAAACATCGAAAAAAAACAGCTTAGGGAGCATAGGGCACGTCCACTCATGGGCGTATAAATTGGAAAAACTAAAAATCAGCAAGACACAGGCACCGGAAAGTTTAGGGCTGCTCTGTTGACAAGAACCTCCACTTCATGACACCTTAAATATCCCAGGAAAGAGAAAAATGGATAAAGAAGTTGTGGTCCTTATGTACAATGGAATATCACTCAGACATGAAATCAATGTCTCATAAGGCTAGTAGAAGCAAGATGAGTGGAGTTAGGTACGACGATTCTAAGTGAAATAAGTCACACAGAAAAAGACACTTATCATAAGCTATCACTTATAGAGGGAATGTAAAAACCGCTACACTTGAACTGAATTACAAAACAGAACAGAGTCACACGTTTAGAAAACACACTATGGCTGCATAACGGGAATGGTGAGGTGGGGTGATGCATAAAACAAGGGTTTCAAATTCGCTCAGATACCGTTCCATACACCCAATATGTAATAGACAAGACCTACTCCTTGCTCAGTGAACTGGACTCAACACCCCCTATTCACCACACAAGAATATATGTGACTAGTAAGAATCTTAAAACCTATGTATTGATATCTCTCTGGAAGTGAGTCAAGTGGGTGTAAAGCCGCATAAACACAGCCATGAAAAGCAGCTAAACCCCATTATAAAAATAAATTACTTTTAAAAACCCATAAAACAAAGACAGTGAAAGAGAGAGTAATTCTTACAAAATTCGTTCAGAGGCTGTGATGCAACCTGGATTGACCATATCAAGACCCACAGCTGGATGAGACATAAGGGTGGACACTCTTGGGGCTGAGAGGTTGGGTGTGGTTGGGTGAGCAAACGCAGACCCTTTAAAGTAATACTGCGTGGTACCCATCCCATGGGTCCCAAATCTCCAGGTTCAAGGGCATCTTCCTACATCGAAAACATGCATGAGAAACCCAGAAGATGGTACACCGTGTGATTTTGAAAGGTTTCTAAAACGCACCTCATTTCTCATCTCCTTGTGCTCGGTTTTGCCATTCCAGCTACTTTACTAGCAATCTCCCTACTTGGAGAATCAGCACCTTTAACCTCCTGTTCCCTACAGGTTGCAATTTGTCCTGAGGACGAACGGGAAGAGGGGCAACCAATGAGAGACTAGATCTAGGTGTTGGGACAGGCACAGGTCACTCTATTTTCCCAACAGGAAGAAGAATTAACCACAGGCTCAGCCTGCTGCCCAGAAGCAGAATAGGGCCTGAGGCAATCCCGCGCTTTTGAGGCCAGCTCCCAAAAAAGACAGTTGAAAAATGGACCTCAGGGAAACTGCAATTCACAAACCCGCAGAGTTATAAATGATAACTCTCATCCACAGATATATTGAGGGAAGGCAACGAAGAGGATTTGAAAGCAAGGCAGAATTGCAGGAAACAGATTTCAGGAGGTAGATACGAATCGCCTTTAAAGCACATGAAAAGCGGCAAAACGTCGACAATGATGCCCTTGGCCAAAAAGGGCGTATGCGTTTTTTCCTGAATATATTCAGGAAAAAACGCATACGCCCTTTTTGGCCAACCAAGCAACCTGGAAAGGCAAATCAGCGCTACAAAGAAGTCTCGCTTCCCATCGGTCAAAAGGGCCATGCTGCAAAAAGTGTCAAAACCAGAAATGCAGGACAGGCCATGGAGAAATGGCAGCCTTGCTACACTGATGGGCGGGATGTAAATTGCCAACAGCCACTCTGGAGAAGTGTACGTTGTGTCCTGAAACATCGAAAAAAAACAGCTTAGGGAGCATAGGGCACGTCCACTCATGGGCGTATAAATTGGAAAAACTAAAAATCAGCAAGACACAGGCACCCCAAAGTTTAGGGCTGCTCTGTTGACAAGAACCTCCACTTCATGACACCTTAAATATCCCAGGAAAGAGAAAAATGGATAAAGAATTTGTGGTCCTTATGTACAATGGAATATCACTCAGACATGAAATCAATATCATAAGGCTAGTAGAAGCAAGATGAGTGGAGTTAGGTACGACGATTCTAAGTGAAATAAGTCACACAGAAAAAGACACTTATCATAAGCTATCACTTATAGAGGGAATGTAAAAACCGCTACACTTGAACTGAATTACAAAACAGAACAGAGTCACACGTTTAGAAAACACACTATAGCTGCTTAACAGGAAAGGTGAGGTGGGGTGATGCATAAAACAAGGGTTTCAAATTGGCTCAGATACCGTTCCATACACCCAATATGTAATAGACAAGACCTACTCCTTGCTCAGTGAACTGGACTCAACACCCCCTATTCCCCGCACAAGAATATATGTGACTAGTAAGAATCTTAAAACCTATGTATTGATATCTGTCTGGAAGTGAGTCAAGTGGGTGTAAAGCCGCATAAACACAGCAATGAAAGGCAGCTAAACCCCATTATAAAAATAAATTACTTTTAAAAACCCGTAAAACAAAGACAGTGAAAGAGAGAGAAATTCTTACAAAATTCGTTCAGAGGCTGTGATGCAACCTGGATTGACCATATCTAGACCCACACCTGGATGAGACATAAGGGTGGACACTCTTGGGGCTGAGAGGTTGGGTGAGGTTGGGTGAGAAAACGCAGACCCTTTAAAGTAATACTGCGTGGTACCCATCCCATGGGTCCCAAATCTCCAGGTTCAAGGGCATCTTCCAACATCGAAAACATGCATGAGAAACCCAGAAGATGGTACACCGTGTGATTTTGAAAGGTTTCTAAAACGCACCTCATTTCTCATCTCCTTGTGCTCGGTTTCGCCATTCCAGCTACTTTACTAGCAATCTCCCTACTTGGAGAATCAGCACCTTTAACCTCCTGTTCCCTACAGGTTGCAATTTGTCCTGAGGACGAACGGGAAGAGGGGCAACCAATGAGAGACTAGATCTAGGTGTTGGGACAGGCACAGGTCACTCTATTTTCCCAACAGGAAGAAGAATTAACCACAGGCTCAGCCTGCCGCCCAGAAGCAGAATAGGGCCTGAGGCAATCCCGCGCTTTTGCGGCCAGCTCCCAAAAAAGACATTTGAAAAATGGAGCTCAGGGAAACTGCAATTCACAAACCCGCAGAGTTATAAATGATAACTCTCATCCACAGATATATTGAGGGAAGGCAACGAAGAGGATTTGAAAGCAAGGCAGAATTGCAGGAAACAGATTTCAGGAGGTAGATACGAATCGCCTTTAAAGCACATGAAAAGCGGCAAAAGGTCGACAATGATGCCCTTGGCCAAAAAGGGCGTATGCGTTTTTTCCTGAATATATTCAGGAAAAAACACATACGCCCTTTTTGGCCAACCAAGCAACCTGGAAAGGCAAATCAGCGCTACAAAGAAGTCTCGCTTCCCATCGGTGAAAAGGGCCATGCTGCAAAAAGTGTCAAAACCAGAAATGCAGGACAGGCCATGGAGAAATGGCAGCCTTGCTACACTGATGGGCGGGATGTAAATTGCCAACAGCCACTCTGGAGAAGTGTACGTTGTGTCCTGAAACATCGAAAAAAAACAGCTTAGGGAGCATAGGGCACGTCCGCTCATGGGCGTATAAATTGGAAAAACTAAAAATCAGCAAGACACAGGCACCGGAAAGTTTAGGGATGCTCTGTTGACAAGAACCTCCACTTCATGACACCTTAAATATCCCAGGAAAGAGAAAAATGGATAAAGAAGTTGTGGTCCTTATGTACAATGGAATATCACTCAGACATGAAATCAATGTCATAAGGCTAGTAGAAGCAAGATGAGTGGAGTTAGGTACGACGATTCTAAGTGAAATAAGTCACACATAAAAAGACACTTATCATAAGCTATCACTTATAGATGGAATGTAAAAACCGCTACACTTGGACTGAATTACAAAACAGAACAGAGTCACACGTTTAGAAAACACACTATGGCTGCTTAACGGGAATGGTGAGGTGGGGTGATGCATAAAACAAGGGTTTCAAATTCGCTCAGATACCGTTCCATACACCCAATATGTAATAGACAAGACCTACTCCTTGCTCAGTGAACTGGACTCAACACCCCCTATTCACCACACAAGAATATATGTGACTAGTAAGAATCTTAAAACCTATGTATTGATATCTCTCTGGAAGTGAGTCAAGTGGGTGTAAAGCCGCATAAACACAGCCATGAAAAGCAGCTAAACCCCATTATAAAAATAAATTACTTTTAAAAACCCATAAAACAAAGACAGTGAAAGAGAGAGTAATTCTTACAAAATTCGTTCAGAGGCTGTGATGCAACCTGGATTGACCATATCAAGACCCACAGCTGGATGAGACATAAGGGTGGACACTCTTGGGGCTGAGAGGTTGGGTGTGGTTGGGTGAGCAAACGCAGACCCTTTAAAGTAATACTGCGTGGTACCCATCCCATGGGTCCCAAATCTCCAGGTTCAAGGGCATCTTCCTACATCGAAAACATGCATGAGAAACCCAGAAGATGGTACACCGTGTGATTTTGAAAGGTTTCTAAAACGCACCTCATTTCTCATCTCCTTGTGCTCGGTTTCGCCATTCCAGCTACTTTACTAGCAATCTCCCTACTTGGAGAATCAGCACCTTTAACCTCCTGTTCCCTACAGGTTGCAATTTGTCCTGAGGACGAACGGGAAGAGGGGCAACCAATGAGAGACTAGATCTAGGTGTTGGGACAGGCACAGGTCACTCTATTTTCCCAACAGGAAGAAGAATTAACCACAGGCTCAGCCTGCCGCCCAGAAGCAGAATAGGGCCTGAGGCAATCCCGCGCTTTTGAGGCCAGCTCCCAAAAAAGACAGTTGAAAAATGGACCTCAGGGAAACTGCAATTCACAAACCCGCAGAGTTATAAATGATAACTCTCATCCACAGATATATTGAGGGAAGGCAACGAAGAGGATTTGAAAGCAAGGCAGAATTGCAGGAAACAGATTTCAGGAGGTAGATACGAATCGCCTTTAAAGCACATGAAAAGCGGCAAAACGTCGACAATGATGCCCTTGGCCAAAAAGGGCGTATGCGTTTTTTCCTGAATATATTCAGGAAAAAACGCATACGCCCTTTTTGGCCAACCAAGCAACCTGGAAAGGCAAATCAGCGCTACAAAGAAGTCTCGCTTCCCATCGGTCAAAAGGGCCATGCTGCAAAAAGTGTCAAAACCAGAAATGCAGGACAGGCCATGGAGAAATGGCAGCCTTGCTACACTGATGGGCGGGATGTAAATTGCCAACAGCCACTCTGGAGAAGTGTACGTTGTGTCCTGAAACATCGAAAAAAAACAGCTTAGGGAGCATAGGGCACGTCCACTCATGGGCGTATAAATTGGAAAAACTAAAAATCAGCAAGACACAGGCACCCCAAAGTTTAGGGCTGCTCTGTTGACAAGAACCTCCACTTCATGACACCTTAAATATCCCAGGAAAGAGAAAAATGGATAAAGAATTTGTGGTCCTTATGTACAATGGAATATCACTCAGACATGAAATCAATATCATAAGGCTAGTAGAAGCAAGATGAGTGGAGTTAGGTACGACGATTCTAAGTGAAATAAGTCACACAGAAAAAGACACTTATCATAAGCTATCACTTATAGAGGGAATGTAAAAACCGCTACACTTGAACTGAATTACAAAACAGAACAGAGTCACACGTTTAGAAAACACACTATAGCTGCATAACAGGAAAGGTGAGGTGGGGTGATGCATAAAACAAGGGTTTCAAATTCGCTCACATACCGTTTCATACACCCAATATGTAATAGACAAGACCTACTCCTTGCTCAGTGAACTGGACTCAACACCCCCTATTCCCCGCACAAGAATATATGTGACTAGTAAGAATCTTAAAACCTATGTATTGATATCTCTCTGGAAGTGAGTCAAGTGGGTGTAAAGCCGCATAAACACAGCCATGAAAAGCAGCTAAACCCCATTATAAAAATAAATTACTTTTAAAAACCCATAAAACAAAGACAGTGAAAGAGAGAGAAATTCTTACAAAATTCGTTCAGAGGCTGTGATGCAACCTGGATTGACCATATCAAGACCCACAGCTGGATGAGACATAAGGGTGGACACTCTTGGGGCTGAGAGGTTGGGTGTGGTTGGGTGAGCAAACGCAGACCCTTTAAAGTAATACTGCGTGGTACCCATCCCATGGGTCCCAAATCTCCAGGTTCAAGGGCATCTTCCTACATCGAAAACATGCATGAGAAACCCAGAAGATGGTACACCGTGTGATTTTGAAAGGTTTCTAAAACGCACCTCATTTCTCATCTCCTTGTGCTCGGTTTCGCCATTCCAGCTACTTTACTAGCAATCTCCCTACTTGGAGAATCAGCACCTTTAACCTCCTGTTCCCTACAGGTTGCAATTTGTCCTGAGGACGAACGGGAAGAGGGGCAACCAATGAGAGACTAGATCTAGGTGTTGGGACAGGCACAGGTCACTCTATTTTCCCAACAGGAAGAAGAATTAACCACAGGCTCAGCCTGCCGCCCAGAAGCAGAATAGGGCCTGAGGCAATCCCGCGCTTTTGCGGCCAGCTCCCAAAAAAGACATTTGAAAAATGGAGCTCAGGGAAACTGCAATTCAAAAACCTCAGAGTTATAAATGATAACTCTCGTCCACAAATATATTGAGGGAAGGCAACGAAGAGGATTTGAAAGCAAGGCAGAATTGCAGGAAACAGATTTCAGGAGGTAGATACGAATCGCCTTTAAAGCACATGAAAAGCGGCAAAAGGTCGACAATGATGCCCTTGGCCAAAAAGGGCGTATGCGTTTTTTCCTGAATATATTCAGGAAAAAACACATACGCCCTTCTTGGCCAACCAAGCAACCTGGAAAGGCAAATCAGCGCTACAAAGAAGTCTCGCTTCCCATCGGTGAAAAGGGCCATGCTGCAAAAAGTGTCAAAACCAGAAATGCAGGACAGGCCATGGAGAAATGGCAGCCTTGCTACACTGATGGGCGGGATGTAAATTGCCAACAGCCACTCTGGAGAAGTGTACGTTGTGTCCTGAAACATCGAAAAAAAACAGCTTAGGGAGCATAGGGCACGTCCACTCATGGGCGTATAAATTGGAAAAACTAAAAATCAGCAAGACACAGGCACCGGAAAGTTTAGGGCTGCTCTGTTGACAAGAACCTCCACTTCATGACACCTTAAATATCCCAGGAAAGAGAAAAATGGATAAAGAAGTTGTGGTCCTTATGTACAATGGAATATCACTCAGACATGAAATCAATGTCATAAGGCTAGTAGAAGCAAGATGAGTGGAGTTAGGTACGACGATTCTAAGTGAAATAAGTCACACAGAAAAAGACACTTGTCATAAGCTATCACTTATAGAGGGAATGTAAAAACCGCTACACTTGAACTGAATTACAAAACAGAACAGAGTCACACGTTTAGAAAACACACTATGGCTGCTTAACGGGAATGGTGAGGTGGGGTGATGCATAAAACAAGGGTTTCAAATTCGCTCAGATACCGTTCCATACACCCAATATGTAATAGACAAGACCTACTCCTTGCTCAGTGAACTGGACTCAACACCCCCTATTCCCCGCACAAGAATATATGTGACTAGTAAGAACCTTAAAACCTATGTATTGATATCTGTCTGGAAGTGAGTCAAGTGGGTGTAAAGCCGCATAAACACAACCATGAAAAGCAGCTAAACCCCATTATAAAAATAAATTACTTTTAAAAACCCGTAAAACAAAGACAGTGAAAGAGAGAGAAATTCTTACAAAATTCGTTCAGAGGCTGTGATGCAACCTGGATTGACCATATCTACACCCACACCTGGATGAGACATAAGGGTGGACACTCTTGGGGCTGAGAGGTTGGGTGAGGTTGGGTGAGCAAACGCAGACCCTTTAAAGTAATACTGCGTGGTACCCATCCCATGGGTCCCAAATCTCCAGGTTCAAGGGCATCTTCCTACATCGAAAACATGCATGAGAAACCCAGAAGATGGTACACCGTGTGATTTTGAAAGGTTTCTAAAACGCACCTCATTTCTCAACTCCTTGTGCTCGGTTTCGCCATTCCAGCTACTTTACTAGCAATCTCCCTACTTGGAGAATCAGCACCTTTAACCTCCTGTTCCCTACAGGTTGCAATTTGTCCTGAGGACGAACGGGAAGAGGGGCAACCAATGAGAGACTAGATCTAGGTGTTGGGACAGGCACAGGTCACTCTATTTTCCCAACAGGAAGAAGAATTAACCACAGGCTCAGCCTGCCGCCCAGAAGCAGAATAGGGCCTGAGGCAATCCCGCGCTTTTGCGGCCAGCTCCCAAAAAAGACATTTGAAAAATGGAGCTCAGGGAAACTGCAATTCACAAACACGCAGAGTTATAAATGATAACTCTCATCCACAGATATATTGAGGGAAGGCAACGAAGAGGATTTGAAAGCAAGGCAGAATTGCAGGAAACAAATTTCAGGAGGTAGATACGAATCGCCTTTAAAGCACATGAAAAGCGGCAAAAGGTCGACAATGATGCCCTTGGCCAAAAAGGGCGTATGCGTTTTTTCCTGAATATATTCAGGAAAAAACACATACGCCCTTTTTGGCCAACCAAGCAACCTGGAAAGGCAAATCAGCGCTACAAAGAAGTCTCGCTTCCCATCAGTGAAAAGGGCCATGCTGCAAAAAGTGTCAAAACCAGAAATGCAGGACAGGCCATGGAGAAATGGCAGCCTTGCTACACTGATGGGCGGGATGTAAATTGCCAACAGCCACTCTGGAGAAGTGTACGTTGTGTCCTGAAACATCGAAAAAAAACAGCTTAGGGAGCATAGGGCACGTCCACTCATGGGCGTATAAATTGGAAAAACTAAAAATCAGCAAGACACAGGCACCGGAAAGTTTAGGGCTGCTCTGTTGACAAGAACCTCCACTTCATGACACCTTAAATATCCCAGGAAAGAGAAAAATGGATAAAGAAGTTGTGGTCCTTATGTACAATGGAATATCACTCAGACATGAAATCAATGTCATAAGGCTAGTAGAAGCAAGATGAGTGGAGTTAGGTACGACGATTCTAAGTGAAATAAGTCACACAGAAAAAGACACTTATCATAAGCTATCACTTATAGAGGGAATGTAAAAACCGCTACACTTGAACTGAATTACAAAACAGAACAGAGTCACACGTTTAGAAAACACACTATGGCTGCTTAACGGGAAAGGTGAGGTGGGGTGATGCATAAAACAAGGGTTTCAAATTCGCTCAGATACCGTTCCATACACCCAATATGTAATAGACAAGACCTACTCCTTGCTCAGTGAACTGGACTCAACACCCCCTATTCACCACACAAGAATATATGTGACTAGTAAGAATCTTAAAACCTATGTATTGATATCTGTCTGGAAGTGAGTCAAGTGGGTGTAAAGCCGCATAAACACAGCCATGAAAAGCAGCTAAACCCCATTATAAAAATAAATTACTTTTAAAAACCCGTAAAACAAAGACAGTGAAAGAGAGAGAAATTCTTACAAAATTCGTTCAGAGGCTGTGATGCAACCTGGATTGACCATATCAAGACCCACAGCTGGATGAGACATAAGGGTGGACACTCTTGGGGCTGAGAGGTTGGGTGTGGTTGGGTGAGCAAACGCAGACCCTTTAAAGTAATACTGCGTGGTACCCATCCCATGGGTCCCAAATCTCCAGGTTCAAGGGCATCTTCCTACATCGAAAACATGCATGAGAAACCCAGAAGATGGTACACCGTGTGATTTTGAAAGGTTTCTAAAACGCACCTCATTTCTCATCTCCTTGTGCTCGGTTTTGCCATTCCAGCTACTTTACTAGCAATCTCCCTACTTGGAGAATCAGCACCTTTAACCTCCTGTTCCCTACAGGTTGCAATTTGTCCTGAGGACGAACGGGAAGAGGGGCAACCAATGAGAGACTAGATCTAGGTGTTGGGACAGGCACAGGTCACTCTATTTTCCCAACAGGAAGAAGAATTAACCACAGGCTCAGCCTGCTGCCCAGAAGCAGAATAGGGCCTGAGGCAATCCCGCGCTTTTGAGGCCAGCTCCCAAAAAAGACAGTTGAAAAATGGACCTCAGGGAAACTGCAATTCACAAACACGCAGAGTTATAAATGATAACTCTCATCCACAGATATATTGAGGGAAGGCAACGAAGAGGATTTGAAAGCAAGGCAGAATTGCAGGAAACAGATTTCAGGAGGTAGATACGAATCGCCTTTAAAGCACATGAAAAGCGGCAAAACGTCGACAATGATGCCCTTGGCCAAGAAGGGCGTATGCGTTTTTTCCTGAATATATTCAGGAAAAAACGCATACGCCCTTTTTGGCCAACCAAGCAACCTGGAAAGGCAAATCAGCGCTACAAAGAAGTCTCGCTTCCCATCGGTGAAAAGGGCCATGCTGCAAAAAGTGTCAAAACCAGAAATGCAGGACAGGCCATGGAGAAATGGCAGCCTTGCTACACTGATGGGCGGGATGTAAATTGCCAACAACCACTCTGGAGAAGTGTACGGTGTGTCCTGAAACATCGAAAAAAAACAGCTTAGGGAGCATAGGGCACGTCCACTCATGGGCGTATAAATTGGAAAAACTAAAAATCAGCAAGACACAGGCACCGGAAAGTTTAGGGCTGCTCTGTTGACAAGAACCTCCACTTCATGACACCTTAAATATCCCAGGAAAGAGAAAAATGGATAAAGAAGTTGTGGTCCTTATGTACAATGGAATATCACTCAGACATGAAATCAATGTCTCATAAGGCTAGTAGAAGCAAGATGAGTGGAGTTAGGTACGACGATTCTAAGTGAAATAAGTCACACAGAAAAAGACACTTGTCATAAGCTATCACTTATAGAGGGAATGTAAAAACCGCTACACTTGAACTGAATTACAAAACAGAACAGAGTCACACGTTTAGAAAACACACTATGGCTGCTTAACGGGAATGGTGAGGTGGGGTGATGCATAAAACAAGGGTTTCAAATTCGCTCAGATACCGTTCCATACACCCAATATGTAATAGACAAGACCTACTCCTTGCTCAGTGAACTGGACTCAACACCCCCTATTCACCACACAAGAATATATGTGACTAGTAAGAATCTTAAAACCTATGTATTGATATCTGTCTGGAAGTGAGTCAAGTGGGTGTAAAGCCGCATAAACACAGCCATGAAAAGCAGCTAAACCCCATTATAAAAATAAATTACTTTTAAAAACCCGTAAAACAAAGACAGTGAAAGAGAGAGAAATTCTTACAAAATTCGTTCAGAGGCTGTGATGCAACCTGGATTGACCATATCAAGACCCACAGCTGGATGAGACATAAGGGTGGACACTCTTGGGGCTGAGAGGTTGGGTGTGGTTGGGTGAGCAAACGCAGACCCTTTAAAGTAATACTGCGTGGTACCCATCCCATGGGTCCCAAATCTCCAGGTTCAAGGGCATCTTCCTACATCGAAAACATGCATGAGAAACCCAGAAGATGGTACACCGTGTGATTTTGAAAGGTTTCTAAAACGCACCTCATTTCTCATCTCCTTGTGCTCGGTTTTGCCATTCCAGCTACTTTACTAGCAATCTCCCTACTTGGAGAATCAGCACCTTTAACCTCCTGTTCCCTACAGGTTGCAATTTGTCCTGAGGACGAACGGGAAGAGGGGCAACCAATGAGAGACTAGATCTAGGTGTTGGGACAGGCACAGGTCACTCTATTTTCCCAACAGGAAGAAGAATTAACCACAGGCTCAGCCTGCTGCCCAGAAGCAGAATAGGGCCTGAGGCAATCCCGCGCTTTTGAGGCCAGCTCCCAAAAAAGACAGTTGAAAAATGGACCTCAGGGAAACTGCAATTCACAAACCCGCAGAGTTATAAATGATAACTCTCATCCACAGATATATTGAGGGAAGGCAACGAAGAGGATTTGAAAGCAAGGCAGAATTGCAGGAAACAGATTTCAGGAGGTAGATACGAATCGCCTTTAAAGCACATGAAAAGCGGCAAAACGTCGACAATGATGCCCTTGGCCAAAAAGGGCGTATGCGTTTTTTCCTGAATATATTCAGGAAAAAACGCATACGCCCTTTTTGGCCAACCAAGCAACCTGGAAAGGCAAATCAGCGCTACAAAGAAGTCTCGCTTCCCATCGGTGAAAAGGGCCATGCTGCAAAAAGTGTCAAAACCAGAAATGCAGGACAGGCCATGGAGAAATGGCAGCCTTGCTACACTGATGGGCGGGATGTAAATTGCCAACAACCACTCTGGAGAAGTGTACGTTGTGTCCTGAAACATCGAAAAAAAACAGCTTAGGGAGCATAGGGCACGTCCACTCATGGGCGTATAAATTGGAAAAACTAAAAATCAGCAAGACACAGGCACCGGAAAGTTTAGGGCTGCTCTGTTGACAAGAACCTCCACTTCATGACACCTTAAATATCCCAGGAAAGAGAAAAATGGATAAAGAAGTTGTGGTCCTTATGTACAATGGAATATCACTCAGACATGAAATCAATGTCATAAGGCTAGTAGAAGCAAGATGAGTGGAGTTAGGTACGACGATTCTAAGTGAAATAAGTCACACAGAAAAAGACACTTATCATAAGCTATCACTTATAGATGGAATGTAAAAACCGCTACACTTGAACTGAATTACAAAACAGAACAGAGTCACACGTTTAGAAAACACACTATGGCTGCTTAACGGGAATGGTGAGGTGGGGTGATGCATAAAACAAGGGTTTCAAATTCGCTAAGATACCGTTCCATACACCCAATATGTAATAGACAAGACCTACTCCTTGCTCAGTGAACTGGACTCAACACCCCCTATTCCCCGCACAAGAATATATGTGACTAGTAAGAATCTTAAAACCTATGTATTGATATCTGTCTGGAAGTGAGTCAAGTGGGTGTAAAGCCGCATAAACACAACCATGAAAAGCAGCTAAACCCCATTATAAAAATAAATTACTTTTAAAAACCCGTAAAACAAAGACAGTGAAAGAGAGAGAAATTCTTACAAAATTCGTTCAGAGGCTGTGATGCAACCTGGATTGACCATATCTACACCCACACCTGGATGAGACATAAGGGTGGACACTCTTGGGGCTGAGAGGTTGGGTGAGGTTGGGTGAGCAAACGCAGACCCTTTAAAGTAATACTGCGTGGTACCCATCCCATGGGTCCCAAATCTCCAGGTTCAAGGGCATCTTCCTACATCGAAAACATGCATGAGAAACCCAGAAGATGGTACACCGTGTGATTTTGAAAGGTTTCTAAAACGCACCTCATTTCTCATCTCCTTGTGCTCGGTTTCGCCATTCCAGCTACTTTACTAGCAATCTCCCTACTTGGAGAATCAGCACCTTTAACCTCCTGTTCCCTACAGGTTGCAATTTGTCCTGAGGACGAACGGGAAGAGGGGCAACCAATGAGAGACTAGATCTAGGTGTTGGGACAGGCACAGGTCACTCTATTTTCCCAACAGGAAGAAGAATTAACCACAGGCTCAGCCTGCCGCCCAGAAGCAGAATAGGGCCTGAGGCAATCCCGCGCTTTTGCGGCCAGCTCCCAAAAAAGACATTTGAAAAATGGAGCTCAGGGAAACTGCAATTCACAAACCCGCAGAGTTATAAATGATAACTCTCATCCACAGATATATTGAGGGAAGGCAACGAAGAGGATTTGAAAGCAAGGCAGAATTGCAGGAAACAGATTTCAGGAGGTAGATACCAATCGCCTTTAAAGCACATGAAAAGCGGCAAAAGGTCGACAATGATGCCCTTGGCCAAAAAGGGCGTATGCGTTTTTTCCTGAATATATTCAGGAAAAAACATATACGCCCTTTTTGGCCAACCAAGCAACCTGGAAAGGCAAATCAGCGCTACAAAGAAGTCTCGCTTCCCATCGGTGAAAAGGGCCATGCTGCAAAAAGTGTCAAAACCAGAAATGCAGGACAGGCCATGGAGAAATGGCAGCCTTGCTACACTGATGGGCGGGATGTAAATTGCCAACAGCCACTCTGGAGAAGTGTACGTTGTGTCCTGAAACATCGAAAAAAAACAGCTTAGGGAGCATAGGGCACGTCCACTCATGGGCGTATAAATTGGAAAAACTAAAAATCAGCAAGACACAGGCACCGGAAAGTTTAGGGCTGCTCTGTTGACAAGAACCTCCACTTCATGACACCTTAAATATCCCAGGAAAGAGAAAAATGGATAAAGAAGTTGTGGTTCTTATGTACAATGGAATATCACTCAGACATGAAATCAATGTCATAAGGCTAGTAGAAGCAAGATGAGTGGAGTTAGGTACGACGATTCTAAGTGAAATAAGTCACACAGAAAAAGACACTTATCATAAGCTATCACTTATAGAGGGAATGTAAAAACCGCTACACTTGAACTGAATTACAAAACAGAACAGAGTCACACGTTTAGAAAACACACTATGGCTGCTTAACGGGAATGGTGAGGTGGGGTGATGCATAAAACAAGGGTTTCAAATTCGCTCAGATACCGTTCCATACACCCAATATGTAATAGAGAAGACCTACTCCTTGCTCAGTGAACTGGACTCAACACCCCCTATTCACCACACAAGAATATATGTGACTAGTAAGAATCTTAAAACCTATGTATTGATATCTCTCTGGAAGTGAGTCAAGTGGGTGTAAAGCCGCATAAACACAGCCATGAAAAGCAGCTAAACCCCATTATAAAAATAAATTACTTTTAAAAACCCGTAAAACAAAGACAGTGAAAGAGAGAGAAATTCTTACAAAATTCGTTCAGAGGCTGTGATGCACCCTGGATTGACCATATCAAGACCCACAGCTGGATGAGACATAAGGGTGGACACTCTTGGGGCTGAGAGGTTGGGTGTGGTTGGGTGAGCAAACGCAGACCCTTTAAAGTAATACTGCGTGGTACCCATCCCATGGGTCCCAAATCTCCAGGTTCAAGGGCATCTTCCTACATCGAAAACATGCATGAGAAACCCAGAAGATGGTACACCGTGTGATTTTGAAAGGTTTCTAAAACGCACCTCATTTCTCATCTCCTTGTGCTCGGTTTCGCCATTCCAGCTACTTTACTAGCAATCTCCCTACTTGGAGAATCAGCACCTTTAACCTCCTGTTCCCTACAGGTTGCAATTTGTCCTGAGGACGAACGGGAAGAGGGGCAACCAATGAGAGACTAGATCTAGGTGTTGGGACAGGCACAGGTCACTCTATTTTCCCAACAGGAAGAAGAATTAACCACAGGCTCAGCCTGCCGCCCAGAAGCAGAATAGGGCCTGAGGCAATCCCGCGCTTTTGAGGCCAGCTCCCAAAAAAGACAGTTGAAAAATGGACCTCAGGGAAACTGCAATTCACAAACCCGCAGAGTTATAAATGATAACTCTCATCCACAGATATATTGAGGGAAGGCAACGAAGAGGATTTGAAAGCAAGGCAGAATTGCAGGAAACAGATTTCAGGAGGTAGATACGAATCGCCTTTAAAGCACATGAAAAGCGGCAAAACGTCGACAATGATGCCCTTGGCCAAAAAGGGCGTATGCGTTTTTTCCTGAATATATTCAGGAAAAAACGCATACGCACTTTTTGGCCAACCAAGCAACCTGGAAAGGCAAATCAGCGCTACAAAGAAGTCTCGCTTCCCATCGGTGAAAAGGGCCATGCTGCAAAAAGTGTCAAAACCAGAAATGCAGGACAGGCCATGGAGAAATGGCAGCCTTGCTACACTGATGGGCGGGATGTAAATTGCCAACAACCACTCTGGAGAAGTGTACGTTGTGTCCTGAAACATCGAAAAAAAACAGCTTAGGGAGCATAGGGCACGTCCACTCATGGGCGTATAAATTGGAAAAACTAAAAATCAGCAAGACACAGGCACCGGAAAGTTTAGGGCTGCTCTGTTGACAAGAACCTCCACTTCATGACACCTTAAATATCCCAGGAAAGAGAAAAATGGATAAACAAGTTGTGGTCCTTATGTACAATGGAATATCACTCAGACATGAAATCAATGTCATAAGGCTAGTAGAAGCAAGATGTGTGGAGTTAGGTACGACGATTCTAAGTGAAATAAGTCACACAGAAAAAGACACTTATCATAAGCTATCACTTATAGAGGGAATGTAAAAACCGCTACACTTGAACTGAATTACAAAACAGAACAGAGTCACACGTTTAGAAAACACACTATGGCTGCTTAACGGGAATGGTGAGGTGGGGTGATGCATAAAACAAGGGTTTCAAATTCGCTCAGATACCGTTCCATACACCCAATATGTAATAGACAAGACCTACACCTTGCTCAGTGAACTGGACTCAACACCCCCTATTCCCCGCACAAGAATATATGTGACTAGTAAGAATCTTAAAACCTATGTATTGATATCTGTCTGGAAGTGAGTCAAGTGGGTGTAAAGCCGCATAAACACAACCATGAAAAGCAGCTAAACCCCATTATAAAAATAAATTACTTTTAAAAACCCGTAAAACAAAGACAGTGAAAGAGAAAGAAATTCTTACAAAATTCGTTCAGAGGCTGTGATGCAACCTGGATTGACCATATCTACACCCACACCTGGATGAGACATAAGTGTGGACACTCTTGGGGCTGAGAGGTTGGGTGAGGTTGGGTGAGCAAACGCAGACCCTTTAAAGTAATACTGCGTGGTACCCATCCCATGGGTCCCAAATCTCCAGGTTCAAGGGCATCTTCCTACATCGAAAACATGCATGAGAAACCCAGAAGATGGTACACCGTGTGATTTTGAAAGGTTTCTAAAACGCACCTCATTTCTCATCTCCTTGTGCTCGGTTTCGCCATTCCAGCTACTTTACTAGCAATCTCCCTACTTGAAGAATCAGCACCTTTAACCTCCTGTTTCCTACAGGTTGCAATTTGTCCTGAGGACGAACGGGAAGAGGGGCAACCAATGAGAGACTAGATCTAGGTGTTGGGACAGGCACAGGTCACTCTATTTTCCCAACAGGAAGAAGAATTAACCACAGGCTCAGCCTGCCGCCCAGAAGCAGAATAGGGCCTGAGGCAATCCCGCGCTTTTGCGGCCAGCTCCCAAAAAAGACAGTTGAAAAATGGAGCTCAGGGAAACTGCAATTCACAAACCCGCAGAGTTATAAATGATAACTCTCATCCACAGATATATTGAGGGAAGGCAACGAAGAGGATTTGAAAGCAAGGCAGAATTGCAGGAAACAGATTTCAGGAGGTAGATACGAATCGCCTTTAAAGCACATGAAAAGCGGCAAAACGTCCACAATGATGCCCTTGGCCAAAAAGGGCGTATGCGTTTTTTCCTGAATATATTCAGGAAAAAACGCATACGCCCTTTTTGGCCAACCAAGCAACCTGGAAAGGCAAATCAGCGCTACAAAGAAGTCTCGCTTCCCATCGGTCAAAAGGGCCATGCTGCAAAAAGTGTCAAAACCAGAAATGCAGGACAGGCCATGGAGAAATGGCAGCCTTGCTACACTGATGGGCGGGATGTAAATTGCCAACAGCCACTCTGGAGAAGTATACGTTGTGTCCTGAAACATCGAAAAAAACAGCTTAGGGAGCATAGGGCACGTCCACTCATGGGCGTATAAATTGGAAAAACTAAAAATCAGCAAGACACAGGCACCGGAAAGTTTAGGGCTGCTCTGTTGACAAGAACCTCCACTTCATGACACCTTAAATATCCCAGGAAAGAGAAAAATGGATAAAGAAGTTGTGGTCCTTATGTACAATGGAATATCACTCAGACATGAAAACAATGTCATAAGGCTAGTAGAAGCAAGATGAGTGGAGTTAGGTACGACGATTCTAAGTGAAATAAGTCACACAGAAAAAGACACTTATCATAAGCTATCACTTATAGAGGGAATGTAAAAACCGCTACACTTGAACTGAATTACAAAACAGAACAGAGTCACACGTTTAGAAAACACACTATGGCTGCTTAACGGGAATGGTGAGGTGGGGTGATGCATAAAACAAGGGTTTTAAATTCGCTCAGATACCGTTCCATACACCCAATATGTAATAGACAAGACCTACTCCTTTCTCAGTGAACTGGACTCAACACCCCCTATTCACCACACAAGAATATATGTGACTAGTAAGAATCTTAAAACCTATGTATTGATATCTCTCTGGAAGTGAGTCAAGTGGGTGTAAAGCCGCATAAACACAGCCATGAAAAGCAGCTAAACCCCATTATAAAAATAAATTACTTTTAAAAACCCATAAAACAAAGACAGTGAAAGAGAGAGAAATTCTTACAAAATTCGTTCAGAGGCTGTGATGCAAACTGGATTGACCATATCAAGACCCACAGCTGGATGAGACATAAGGGTGGACACTCTTGGGGCTGAGAGGTTGGGTGTGGTTGGGTGAGCAAACGCAGACCCTTTAAAGTAATACTGCGTGGTACCCATCCCATGGGTCCCAAATCTCCAGGTTCAAGGGCATCTTCCTACATCGAAAACATGCATGAGAAACCCAGAAGATGGTACACCGTGTGATTTTGAAAGGTTTCTAAAATGCACCTCATTTCTCATCTCCTTGTGCTCGGTTTCGCCATTCCAGCTACTTTACTAGCAATCTCCCTACTTGGAGAATCAGCACCTTTAACCTCCTGTTCCCTACAGGTTGCAATTTGTCCTGAGGATGAACGGGAAGAGGGGCAACCAATGAGAGACTAGATCTAGGTGTTGGGACAGGCACAGGTCACTCTATTTTCCAAACAGGAAGAAGAATTAACCACAGGCTCAGCCTGCCGCCCAGAAGCAGAATAGGGCCTGAGGCAATCCCGCGCTTTTGCGGCCAGCTCCCAAAAAAGACATTTGAAAAATGGAGCTCAGGGAAACTGCAATTCACAAACCCGCAGAGTTATAAATGATAACTCTCATCCACAGATATATTGAGGGAAGGCAACGAAGAGGATTTGAAAGCAAGGCAGAATTGCAGGAAACAGATTTCAGGAGGTAGATACGAATCGCCTTTAAAGCACATGAAAAGCGGCAAAACGTCGACAATGATGCCCTTGACCAAAATGGGCTTATGCGTTTTTTCCTGAATATATTCAGGAAAAAACGCATACGCCCTTTTTGGACAACCAAGCAACCTGGAAAGGCAAATCAGCGCTACAAAGAAGTCTCGCTTCCCATCGGTCAAAAGGGCCATGCTGCAAAAAGTGTCAAAACCAGAAATGCAGAACAGGCCATGGAGAAATGGCAGCCTTGCTACACTGATGGGCGGGATGTAAATTGCCAACAGCCACTCTGGAGAAGTGTACGTTGTGTCCTGAAACATCGAAAAAAAACAGCTTAGGGAGCATAGGGCACGTCCACTCATGGGCGTATAAATTGGAAAAACTAAAAATCAGCAAGACACAGGCACCGGAAAGTTTAGGGCTGCTCTGTTGACAAGAACCTCCACTTCATGACACCTTAAATATCCCAGGAAAGAGAAAAATGGATAAAGAAGTTGTGGTCCTTATGTACAATGGAATATCACTCAGACATGAAATCAATGTCATAAGGCTAGTAGAAGCAAGATGAGTGGAGTTAGGTACGACGATTCTAAGTGAAATAAGTCACACAGAAAAAGACACTTATCATAAGCTATCACTTATAGAGGGAATGTAAAAACCGCTACACTTGAACTGAATTACAAAACAGAACAGAGTCACACGTTTAGAAAACACACTATGGCTGCTTAACGGGAATGGTGAGGTGGGGTGATGCATAAAACAAGGGTTTCAAATTCGCTCAGATACCGTTCCATACACCCAATATGTAATAGACAAGACCTACTCCTTGCTCAGTGAACTGGACTCAACACCCCCTATTCACCACACAAGAATATATGTGACTAGTAAGAATCTTAAAACCTATGTATTGATATCTCTCTGGAAGTGAGTCAAGTGGGTGTAAAGCCGCATAAACACAGCCATGAAAAGCAGCTAAACCCCATTATAAAAATAAATTACTTTTAAAAACCCGTAAAACAAAGACAGTGAAAGAGAGAGAAATTCTTACAAAATTCGTTCAGAGGCTGTGATGCAACCTGGATTGACCATATCAAGACCCACAGCTGGATGAGACATAAGGGTGGACACTCTTGGGGCTGAGAGTTTGGGTGTGGTTGGGTGAGCAAACGCAGACCCTTTAAAGTAATACTGCGTGGTACCCATCCCATGGGTCCCAAATCTCCAGGTTCAAGGGCATCTTCCTACATCGAAAACATGCATGAGAAACCCAGAAGATGGTACACCGTGTGATTTTGAAAGGTTTCTAAAACGCACCTAATTTCTCATCTCCTTGTGCTCGGTTTCGCCATTCCAGCTACTTTACTAGCAATCTCCCTACTTGGAGAATCAGCACCTTTAACCTCCTGTTCCCTACAGGTTGCAATTTGTCCTGAGGACGAACGGGAAGAGGGGCAACCAATGAGAGACTAGATCTAGGTGTTGGGACAGGCACAGGTCACTCTATTTTCCCAACAGGAAGAAGAATTAACCACAGGCTCAGCCTGCCGCCCAGAAGCAGAATAGGGCCTGAGGCAATCCCGCGCTTTTGAGGCCAGCTCCCAAAAAAGACAGTTGAAAAATGGACCTCAGGGAAACTGCAATTCACAAACCCGCAGAGTTATAAATGATAACTCTCATCCACAGATATATTGAGGGAAGGCAACGAAGAGGATTTGAAAGCAAGGCAGAATTGCAGGAAACAGATTTCAGGAGGTAGATACGAATCGCCTTTAAAGCACATGAAAAGCGGCAAAACGTCGACAATGATGCCCTTGGCCAAAAAGGGCGTATGCGTTTTTTCCTGAATATATTCAGGAAAAAACGCATACGCCCTTTTTGGCCAACCAAGCAACCTGGAAAGGCAAATCAGCGCTACAAAGAAGTCTCGCTTCCCATCGGTGAAAAGGGCCATGCTGCAAAAAGTGTCAAAACCAGAAATGCAGGACAGGCCATGGAGAAATGGCAGCCTTGCTACACTGATGGGCGGGATGTAAATTGCCAACAACCACTCTGGAGAAGTGTACGTTGTGTCCTGAAACATCGAAAAAAAACAGCTTAGGGAGCATAGGGCACGTCCACTCATGGGCGTATAAATTGGAAAAACTAAAAATCAGCAAGACACAGGCACCGGAAAGTTTAGGGCTGCTCTGTTGACAAGAACCTCCACTTCATGACACCTTAAATATCCCAGGAAAGAGAAAAATGGATAAACAAGTTGTGGTCCTTATGTACAATGGAATATCACTCAGACATGAAATCAATGTCATAAGGCTAGTAGAAGCAAGATGTGTGGAGTTAGGTACGACGATTCTAAGTGAAATAAGTCACACAGAAAAAGACACTTATCATAAGCTATCACTTATAGAGGGAATGTAAAAACCGCTACACTTGAACTGAATTACAAAACAGAACAGAGTCACACGTTTAGAAAACACACTATGGCTGCTTAACGGGAATGGTGAGGTGGGGTGATGCATAAAACAAGGGTTTCAAATTCGCTCAGATACCGTTCCATACACCCAATATGTAATAGACAAGACCTACTCCTTGCTCAGTGAACTGGACTCAACACCCCCTATTCCCCGCACAAGAATATATGTGACTAGTAAGAATCTTAAAACCTATGTATTGATATCTCTCTGGAAGTGAGTCAAGTGGGTGTAAAGCCGCATAAACACAGCCATGAAAAGCAGCTAAACCCCATTATAAAAATAAATTACTTTTAAAAACCCGTAAAACAAAGACAGTGAAAGAGAGAGAAATTCTTACAAAATTCGTTCAGAGGCTGTGATGCAACCTGGATTGACCATATCAAGACCCACAGCTGGATGAGACATAAGGGTGGACACTCTTGGGGCTGAGAGTTTGGGTGTGGTTGGGTGAGCAAACGCAGACCCTTTAAAGTAATACTGCGTGGTACCCATCCCATGGGTCCCAAATCTCCAGGTTCAAGGGCATCTTCCTACATCGAAAACATGCATGAGAAACCCAGAAGATGGTACACCGTGTGATTTTGAAAGGTTTCTAAAACGCACCTAATTTCTCATCTCCTTGTGCTCGGTTTCGCCATTCCAGCTACTTTACTAGCAATCTCCCTACTTGGAGAATCAGCACCTTTAACCTCCTGTTCCCTACAGGTTGCAATTTGTCCTGAGGACGAACGGGAAGAGGGGCAACCAATGAGAGACTAGATCTAGGTGTTGGGACAGGCACAGGTCACTCTATTTTCCCAACAGGAAGAAGAATTAACCACAGGCTCAGCCTGCCGCCCAGAAGCAGAATAGGGCCTGAGGCAATCCCGCGCTTTTGAGGCCAGCTCCCAAAAAAGACAGTTGAAAAATGGACCTCAGGGAAACTGCAATTCACAAACCCGCAGAGTTATAAATGATAACTCTCATCCACAGATATATTGAGGGAAGGCAACGAAGAGGATTTGAAAGCAAGGCAGAATTGCAGGAAACAGATTTCAGGAGGTAGATACGAATCACCTTTAAAGCACATGAAAAGCGGCAAAACGTCGACAATGATGCCCTTGACCAAAATGGGCTTATGCGTTTTTTCCTGAATATATTCAGGAAAAAACGCATACGCCCTTTTTGGCCAACCAAGCAACCTGGAAAGGCAAATCAGCGCTACAAAGAAGTCTCGCTTCCCATCGGTCAAAAGGGCCATGCTGCAAAAAGTGTCAAAACCAGAAATGCAGGACAGGCCATGGAGAAATGGCAGCCTTGCTACACTGATGGGCGGGATGTAAATTGCCAACAGCCACTCTGGAGAAGTATACGTTGTGTCCTGAAACATCGAAAAAAAACAGCTTAGGGAGCATAGGGCACGTCCACTCATGGGCGTATAAATTGGAAAAACTAAAAATCAGCAAGACACAGGCACCGGAAAGTTTAGGGCTGCTCTGTTGACAAGAACCTCCACTTCATGACACCTTAAATATCCCAGGAAAGAGAAAAATGGATAAAGAAGTTGTGGTCCTTATGTACAATGGAATATCACTCAGACATGAAATCAATGTCATAAGGCTAGTAGAAGCAAGATGAGTGGAGTTAGGTACGACGATTCTAAGTGAAATAAGTCACACAGAAAAAGACACTTATCATAAGCTATCACTTATAGAGGGAATGTAAAAACCGCTACACTTGAACTGAATTACAAAACAGAACAGAGTCACACGTTTAGAAAACACACTATAGCTGCTTAACAGGAAAGGTGAGGTGGGGTGATGCATAAAACAAGGGTTTCAAATTCGCTCAGATACCGTTCCATACACCCAATATGTAATAGACAAGACCTACTCCTTGCTCAGTGAACTGGACTCAACACCCCCTATTCCCCGCACAAGAATATATGTGACTAGTAAGAATCTTAAAACCTATGTATTGATATCTGTCTGGAAGTGAGTCAAGTGGGTGTAAAGCCGCATAAACACAGCCATGAAAGGCAGCTAAACCCCATTATAAAAATAAATTACTTTTAAAAACCCGTAAAACAAAGACAGTGAAAGAGAGAGAAATTCTTACAAAATTCGTTCAGAGGCTGTGATGCAACCTGGATTGACCATATCTAGACCCACACCTGGATGAGACATAAGGGTGGACACTCTTGGGGTTGAGTGGTTGGGTGAGGTTGGGTGAGCAAACGCAGACCCTTTAAAGTAATACTGCGTGGTACCCATCCCATGGGTCCCAAATCTCCAGGTTCAAGGGCATCTTCCTACATCGAAAACATGCATGAGAAACCTAGATGATGGTACACCGTGTGATTTTGAAAGGTTTCTAAAACGCACCTCATTTCTCATCTCCTTGTGTTCGGGTTCGCCATTCCAGCTACTTTACTAGCAATCTCCCTACTTGGGGAATCAGCACCTTTAACCTCCTCTTCCGTTCAGGTTGCAATTTGTTCTGAGGATGAAAGGGAAGAGGGGCAACCAATGAGAGACTAGATCTAGGTTTTGGGACAGGCCCAGGTCACTGTATTTTCCCATCAGGAAGAAGAATTAACCACAGGCTCAGCCTGCACGCCGGAACCAGAATAGGGCCTGAAGCAATCCTGTGCTTTGCGGCCAGCTCCCAAGAAAGCGAGTTGAAAAATGGAGCTCAGGGGCACTGCAATTCAGAGACCTGCAGAGTTATAAATGATAACTCTTGGCCACAAATATATTGAGGGAAGGCAACCAAGAGGAGTTGAAAGCAAGGCAGAATTGCAGGAAACAGATTTCAGGAGGTAGATTCGAATCACCTTTAAAGCACATGAAAAGTGGCAAAACGTGGACAATGATGCCCTTGGCCCAAAAGGGCGTATGCGTTTTTTCCTGAATATATTCAGGAAAAAACGCATACGCCCTTTTTGGCCAACCAAGCAACCTGGAAAGGCAAATCAGCGCTATAAAGAAGTCTCGCTTCCCATTGGTCAAAGGGTCATGCTGAAAAAAGTGTAAAAACCAGAAAAGCAGGACAGTCCATGTAGAAATCGGAGCCTTGCTATGCTGATGGGCGGGATGTAATTTGCCAACAGCCACTCTGGAGAATTGTACGGTGTGTCCTGAAACATCTAAAAAACACAGCTTAGTGAGCATAGGGCACTTCAACTCATGGGCGTATAAATTGGGAAAACTAAAAATCATCAAGACACAGGCACCCCAAAGTTTAGGGCTGCTCTGTTCCCAAGAACCTCCACTTCGGTACTCCTTAAACATCCCAGGAAGAGGAAAATTGATAAAGAAGTTGTGGTACTTATGTACAATGGAATATCACTCAGCCATGAAATCAATGTCATAAGGCTACTAGCAGCATGATGAGTGGATGTAGGTATGATGATTTTAAGTGAAATAAGTCACATAGAAAAAGACACTTATCAAAGACATCACTTATATAGGGAATGTAAAAATCGCTACACTTAAACTGATTTACAAAACAGAACAGAGTCACACATTTTCAAAACACACTATGGCTGCTTAACGGGAAAGGTGAGGTGGGTGATGCATAAACCCGGGATTTGAAATTAGCACAGATATCACTCCATAAATCAAATATGTAATAGACAAGACCTACTCCTTGCTCAGTGAACTGGACGCAACACCCTCTATTCACCGCACAAGAATATATCTGACTAGTAAGAATCTTAAAACCTATGTATTGATATCTCTCTTTAAGTGAGTCAAGTGGGTGTAAAGCGGGCTAAACACAGCAGTGAAAAGCAGCGAAACCCCATTTTAAAATAAATAACTTTAAAAAACCCAAAAACCTAAGACAGTGATAGAGAGAGGAAATTTTACATAATTCGTTCCTGGGCTGTGATGCAACCTTGTTTGACCATATCTAGACCCACAGCTGGATGAGAAATAAAGCTGGACACTCTTGCAGCTGAAGGTCTCTTTCCCTAGTTACCAGATTGGGGAACGTAAAAAGGCTGCTGCCCTCTGGCCGTTACCTGCAAAAGCAGCTTTAATACCTGTGTTAATGGTCACTTCATATGAACAAGTACTTCAGGGCTGTAAATGAAACCTGCCCTCAAAATGTCTTGAGGGAGGTAATGGCCAAAACTTTTCAAAATGTGACACTTACTTTAAGAAAACAATTTGAAGAACTAAGCTGTAATCACAGTTTGATAAATAAAAAGAGCATGCTTTAAAGATCAATTTCAACAGATTATGGGACACATGCAAATTCAACCACACAGAGGTATCAGCTCGCACCTGTTAGAATAACCAGCAGCAAGCAAACTACAAACAATAAATATTGAAGGCGTTTTGGAGAAATGCATACCCTCAATTTTAAGTGGGACATAACCTGGAAAGAGCCACTAATGAGAACTGAATGGTGGTGCCTTTAAAACGTACACACTGAGCTACCATATGATACAGCAAGCCCACTCCTTGGCCTATAACATAAGGAGATAGAACTGGAAAGACACAGGCAAGCAAATGTGCATTGCAGCAGTATTACAATAACCAAGACATGGAGGCAACCAAAAAGTCCATCAAGAGGTGCGTGGCCAAAGAATAACTGGTACACGTACAGATGGAATATGAGCCAGGGAAAAAAACAAAACAATGTCAATTGCAGCACTGTGTATGATTCTTGAGTTAATCAGGCAAATTGTACTAAGTCAGAAAGCAAAAGACACATATCCTATAATATCACTTATAGGTCTTAGCTAAAAATTGATACCAATGAAGATATTTCCACAGAGAAATGCAATCACAGATTCATTAAACAAACTTAGGGTTCACCAAATGGAAAGGTGTGAGGATTGGATACATTAGGATATTGGGGTTAAGATAGATATAGAAACACATGTGAAATATGTAATCACCAAAGACCTACGTAATACCAAGACAAGACTACTCAACATGGTGTCATAACCTACATGGGAAAATGATCCAAAGAAGAATAGATATATGTATATGTTTAAAAGAACCACATCTTGCACACCTAGAAGAAACAAAACATTTTAATCAAATTTGCTCTGACAAAAAATAAAAATTAAATTAAAAAAAGAACAAGAAGTAATGAGACATAAACTTAAGGGGCTTTTTGCTGGCACATTGCATTCTAATTTACAACCAGAACATGACTTCCATTAAGGCTCTGTCATCACTAATAAAGCAGCTTTATAAGCAATGTTGAAGGTAGCTTAAAAGAAGTCTCACTAATTATTGATAGTAACAAGGAAACAAAGAAAAGTAAAAGTCTCACTGCAAAAAGTATACATAGGGTAAGGATAGTAGATCAAACACTGATTACACTTCTGTAAAGAATAAAAGACAACAGTAGTATGTTTTGTTAAAAAAGAGAGGGCCCAAATAAATCTGAAATGAAAGAGATGATGTTACAACAGACACCACAGAAATACAAAGTATCCTAAGATACACACAGGGTAACTCAGGGCTCAGACTGGACAGAGCCCACTCTCCAGTCCCCTGTACATGACTTACAGGAGCCTCAGGAACTGAGGAGGGGGTCCCTGAGGAGAGGCTCAAGATAGAATATGGTAGGCATTAACATGACTGCATTCATCTTAAACATGCCTGAACTACATTCACACGAGATGATTTTGTCCTGTATGTACATCGGCACCTCTAGCCGGAACTGCAGATCTTTGGCTTCAACACCTCTACTGACAACATTAGCTTCACCTGCTGTGGACCGTCTCCTATAGGATTTCTAGAATCACAAAACATCGAAGCTTCACAGGACCCAGAGTCTGTGCGACTCCACACAGAGTCTCAGAGTCTCAACTCCACTCAGATACTCCACTCTTGGAGGGCACACACAAAGTAGTGTGTACATCAGGACCCAGGGGAAGGAGCAGTGACCCCGTAGGAGAATGACCAGAACTACCTGCTACTTTTAGAGGGTCTCCTGCAGAGGCAGCTGGTGGCTGTGGCTGTGGCTCACCGTGAGGACAACGACACTGGCAGCAGAAGTTCTGGGAAATACTCCTTGGTGTGAGCCCTCCCAGAGTCCGCCATTAGCCCCACCAAGAGCAAGGTAGGCTCCAGTGCTGGGTCGCCTCAGGCCAAACAACCAACAGGGAGGGAACCCAGCCCCATGCATCAGCAGACAAGCGGATTCAACTTTTTATTAAAGTTTTATTTAATCCGTAGACAAGCGGATTAAAGCTCTGCCCACCAAAGCAACACCCAGCTCTACCCACCACCAGTCCCTCCCATCAGGAAGCTTGCACAAGTCTCTAAGATAGACTCATCCACCAGAGAGCAGACAGCAGAAGCAAGAAGAACTACAATTCTGCAGCCTGTGGAAGGAAAACCACATTCACAGGAAGATAGATAAAATGAAAAGGCAGAGGACTTTATACCAGATCAAGGAACAAGATAAAACCCCAGAAAAAAAACGAAATGAGGTGGAGATAGGGAACCTTCCAGAAAAAGAATTCAGAATAATGATAGTGAAGTTGAGCCAAGACCTTAGAAAAAGAAAGGAGGCAAAGATCGAGAAGACACAAGAAATGCTTAACAAAGACCTAGAAGAATTAAGGAACAAACACCTAGAAGAATTAAAGAACAAACAAACAGAGGTGAACAATGTCATAACTGAAATGAAAAATACACTAGAAGGAATCAGTAGCAGAATAACTGTGGCAGAAGAACGGATAAGTGGCCTGGAAGACAGAAAGGTGGAAATCACTGCCATGGAACAGAATAAAGAAAAAGAATGAAAATAAATGAAGACACCCCAAGAGTCCTCTGGGACAACATTAAACGCAACAACATTCGCATTATAGGGGTCCCAGAAGGAGAAGAGAGAGAGAAAGGACCCGAGAATATATTTGAAGAGATTATGGTCAAAAACTTCCCTAGCATGGGAAAAGAAATAGCCACCCAAGTCCAGAAGCACAGAGTGTCCCAGGCAGGAGAAACCAAAGGAGAAAAATGACAAGACACATAGTAATCAAATTGACAAAAATTAACGACAAAGAAAAATTATTGAAAGCAGCAAGGGAAAAATGACAAATAACATACAAGGGAAATCCCATAAGGATAACAGCTGATTTCTCAGCAGAAAATCTACAAGCCAGAAGGAAGTGGCATGATAAATTTAAAGTGATGAAAGGGAAGAACCTACAACCAAGAGTACTGCACCCTGCAAAGAGCTCATTCAGATTTGATGGAGAAATCAAAAGCCTTACAGACAAGCAAAAGCTAAGAGAATTCAGCACCATGCAACCAGCTCTACACCAAATGCTAAAAGAAATTCTCTAAGTGGGAAACACAAGAGAAGAAAAGGACCCACCAAGACAAACCCATAATAATTAAGAAAATAGTAGTAGGAACATACATATCGATAATTACCTTAAACGTGAATGCACTAAATGTTCCAACCAAAAGACATAGACTGGCTGAATGGATACAAAAACAAGACCCATATATATGCTGTCTACAAGAGACCCATTTCAGACCTAGGGACACATACAGACTGAAAGTGAGGCGATGGAAAAATATATTCTATGCTAATGAAAATCAAAAGAAAGCTGGAGTAGCAATACTCATATCAGATAAAATAGACTTTAAAATAAAGAATGTTACAAGAGACAAGGAAAGACGCTACATAATGGTCAAGGGATCAAACCAAGAAGAAGACATAACAATTATAAATATATATGTACCCAACATAGGAGCACCTCAATGTATAAGGCAACTGCTAACAGCTATAAAAGAGGAAATCGACAGTAACACAATAATAGCGGGGGACTTTAACAGCTCACTTACACCAGTGGAGATCAGCCAGACAGAAAATTAATAAGGAAACACAAGCTTTAAATGACACAATAGACCAGATAGAGTTCATTGATATTTATAGGACATTCCATCCAAAAACAGCAGATTACACGTTCTTCTCAACTGCACACGGAACATTCTCCAGGATAGATCACATCTTGGGTCACAGATAAAGCCTCAGTAAATTTAAGAAAACTGAAATCATATCAAGCAGCTGTTCCGACCACAATGCTATGAGATTAGAAATCAATTACACGGAAAAAACCGTAAAAAACACAAACACATGGAGGCTAAACAATACGTTACTAAATAACCAAGAGATCACTGAAGAAATCAAAGGGGAAATCAAAAACTACCTAGAGACAAATGACAACAAAAACACGATGACCAAAACCTATGGGATGCAGCAAAAGGAGTTCTAAGAGGGAAGTATATAGCAATACAAGCCTACCTCAAGAAACAAGAAAAATCTCAAATAAACAATCTAACCTTACACCTAGAGGAACTAGAGAAAGAAGAACAAAACCCAAAGTTAGTAGAAGGAAAGAAATCCTAAAGATCAGAGCAGAAATAAATGAAATAGAAACAAAGAAAACGGAAGCAAAGATCAACAAAACTAAAAGCTGGTTCTTTGAGAAGATAAGCAAAAATGATCAACCTTTAGCCAGACTCAAGAAAAAGAGGGAGAGGATGCAAATCAACAAAATTAGAAGTGAAAAAGGAGAAGTTACAACAGACACCACAGGAATACAAAGCATCCTAAGAGACTACTACAAGCAACTCTATGCCAATAAAATGGACAATCTGGAAGAAATGGACAAATTCTTAGAAAGGGATAACCTTCAAAGATTGAACCAGGAAGAAATAGAAAATATGAACAAACCTATCACTAGCAATGAAATTGAAACTGTGATTAAAAATCTTCCAACAAACAGAAGTCCAGAACCAGATGGCATCACAGGTGAATTCTATCAAACATTTAGAGAAGAGCTAACACCCAACCTTCTCAAATTCTTCAAAACAATTGCAGGGGAAGGAACACTCCCAAACTCATTCTATGAGACCACCATCACCCTGATACCAAAATCAGACAGAGATACTACAAGGAAAGAAAATTATAGACCAATATCACTGATGAATATAGATGTAAAAATCCTCAACAAAATACTAGCAAACAGAATCGAACAACAGATTAAAAGGATCATACACCATGATCAAGTGGGGTTTTTTCCCAGGGATGCAAGGATTCTTCAATATACACAAATCAATGTGATACACCATATTAACAAATTGTAGAATAAAACCATATGATCATCTCAATAGATGAAGGAAAAGATTTTGAGAAAATTCAACACTCATTTACGATAAAAACTCTGCAGAGTGTGGGCATAGAGGGAAACTACCTCAACATAATAAAGGCCATATATGACAAACCCACAGCAAACAGCATTCTCAATGGTGAAAAACTGAAAGCGTTTCCTCTAAGATCAGAAAGAAGACGAGGATGCCCACTCTCACCACTGCTATTCAACATAGTTTTGGAAGTCCTAGCCATGGCAATCAGAGAAGAAAAAGAAATAAAAGGAATACAAAAAGGAAAAGAAGAAGTAAAATTGTCACTGTTTGCAGATGACATGATATCATAGATAGAGAATCCTAAAGACGCCACCAGAAAACCACTGGAGCTAATCAATGAATTTGGTAAAGTTGCAGGATACAAAATTAATGCACAGAAATTGCTTGCATTCCTATACACTAACAATGAAAGATCAGAAAGAGAAATTAAGGAAACAATCCCATTACCACTGCAACAAAAAGAATAAAATACCTAGGAATAAACCTACCTAAGGAAGTAAAAGACCTGTACTCAGAAAACTATAAGACACTGATGAAAGAAATCAAAGATGATATAAACAGATGGAGACATATACCATGTTCTTGGATTAGAAGAATCAATATTGTGAAAATGACTATACTACCCAAAGCAATCTACAGATTCAATGCAATCCCGATCAAAATACCTTTGGCATTTTCTACAGAACAAGAAAAAAAAAATCTTAAAATTTATAGGGAGACACAAAAGACCCTGGATAGCCAAAGCAGTCTTGAGGGGGAAAAAAAGAGCTGGAGGAATCAGACTTCCAGACTTCAGACTATATTACAAAGCTACAGAAATCAAGATAATATGGTACTGACACAAAAACAGAAATATAGGTCAATAGAACAGGATAGAAAGCACAGAGATAAACCCACGTACCTATGGTTAACTAATCTATGACAAAGGAGGCAAGGGTATACAATGGAGAAAAGACAGTGTCTTCAGTAAGTGGTGGGGGGAAAACTGGACAGCTACATGTAAAAGAATGAAATTAGTACACTCCCTAACACCATACACAAAAATAACTCAAAATGGATTAGAGACCTAAATATAAGACCAGCCACTATAAAACTCTTAGAAGAAAACATAAGCAGAACAGTCTATGACATAAATCACAGCAAGATCCTTTTTGACCCACCTCCTAGAGAAATGGAAATAAAAACAAAAATTAAAAAATGGGACCAAATGAAACATAAATTCTTTTGCACAGCAAAGGAAAACTTAAGCAAGATGAAAAGACAACCATCAGAATGGGAGAAAATATTTTCAAATGAAGCAAATGGCAAAGGATTAATCTACAAAAAGCAGCTCATGTAGCTCAATATCACAAAACCAAACAACCCAATCCAAAAATGGGCAGAAGACCTAAATAGACATTTCTCCAAAGAAGATATACAGGTTGCCAACAAACACATGAAAGGATGCTGAACATCACTAATCATTGGAGAAATGCAAATCAAAACTACAGTGAGGTATCACCTCACACCAGTCAGAATGGCCATCATCAAAAAATCTACCAACAGTAAATGCTGGAGAGGCATTTATTGGAGAAAAAGGAACCCTCTTGCACTGTTGGTGGGAATGTAAATTGATATAGCCACTAGGGAGAACGGTATGGGGCTTCCTTAAAAACTAAAAATAGAACTACCATACAACCCAGCAAACCCACTCCTGGACATTTACCCTGAGAAAACCATAATTCAAAAAGAGTCATGTACCACAATGTTCACTGTAGCTCTATTTACAATAGCCAGGACATGGAAGCAAACTAAGTGTCCATCAACAGATAAATGGATAAAGAAGATGTGGCACATATATACAATGGAACATTATTCAGCCATAAAAAGAAACGAAATTGAGTTATTTTTAGTGAGGTGGATGGATCTAGAGTCTGTCCTACAGAGTGAAGTAAGTCAGAAAGAGAAAAACAAATACCGTATGCTAACACATATATATGGAATCTAAAAAAAAAAAAGTTTATGAAGAACCTAGGGGCAGGAAAGGATTAAGGACACAGACGTAGAGAAAGGACTTGAGGACATGGGGAGAGGGAAGGGTAAGCTGGGACAAAGTGAGAGAGTGGTATGGACATATATACACTACCAAATGTAAAATTGATAGCTACTGGGAAGCAGCCACATAGCACAGGGAGATCAGCTCTGTGCTTTGTGACCACCTAAAAGGGTGGGATAAGGGAGTGAGAGGGAGGTGCAAGAGGGAGGGGATATGGTGTTATATGTATACGCATAGCTGATTCACTTTTTTATACAGCAGAAACTAACACACAATTGTAAAGCAATTATACTCCAATAAAGATGTAAAAGAAAAAAAAAAAAAAAAGAAAGCCCAGAGATAAACCTACACACCTAT
The DNA here is from genome assembly GCF_028021215.1 of Eschrichtius robustus. Taxonomy (NCBI): domain Eukaryota; kingdom Metazoa; phylum Chordata; class Mammalia; order Artiodactyla; family Eschrichtiidae; genus Eschrichtius; species Eschrichtius robustus. The sequence goes on along the minus strand of NW_027175160.1, from coordinate 1,058,635 downwards.
GGCCCACTAATCTATGACAAAGGAGGCAAGGGTATACAATGGAGAAAAGACAGTCTCTTCAATAAGTGGTGCTGGGAAAAATGGACAGTTACATGTAAAAGAATGAAATTAGAACACTCCCTAACACCATACACAAAAAATAAACTCCAAATGGATTAGAGACCGAAATGTAAGACCGGACACTATAAAACTCTTAGAGGAAAACATAGGAAGAATACTCTTTGACATAAATCACAGCAAGATCTTTTTTGATCCACCTCCTAGAGTAATGGAATAAAAAAAAAAAAACAAAAACAAATGGGAGCAAATGAAACCTAAAAGCTTTTGCAAAGCAAAGGAAACTACAAACAAGACGAAAAGACAACCCTCAGAATGGGAGAAAATATTTGCAAACGAATCAATGGACAAAGGATTAATCTCCAATGTATATAAACAGCTCATGCAGCTCAACAGTAAAAAAACAAACAAACCAATCCAAAAATGGGCAGATGACGTAAATAGACATTTGTCCCAAGAAGACATACAGATGACCAAGAAACACATGAAAAGCTACTCAACATCACTAATTATTAGAGAAATATAAACCAAAACTACAATGAGGTATCACCTCACACGAGTTAGAATGGGCATCATCAGAAAATCTACAAACAACAAATGCTGGAGAGGGTGTGGAGAAAAGGGAACCCTCTTACACTATTTGTGGGAATGTAAATTGATACAGTCACTATGGAGAACAGTATGGAGGTTCCTTAAAAAACTAAAAATAGAATTACCATATGACCCAGCAATCCCACTACTGGCCATATACCCAGAGAAAACCATAATTCAAAAAGACATATTCACCACAATATTCATTGCAGCACTATTTACAATAGCCAGGTCATGGAAGCAACCTAAATGCCCATAGACAGACGAACGGAAAAGATGTGCTACATATATAAAATGGAATATTACTCAGCCATAAAAAGGAATGAAATTGGGTCATTTGTAGAGACGTGGATAGATCTAGAGACTGTCATACAGAGTGAAGTAAGTCAGAAAGAGAAAAACAAATATCGTATATTAACGCATACATGTAGAACCTAGAAAAATGGTAAAGATGAACTGGTTTGCAAGGCAGAAATAGAGACACAGATGTAGAGAACAAATGTATGGACACCAAGGGGGGAAAGTGGCAGGGTGGTGGTGGTGGGATGAATTGCGACCCTGGGATTGACATATATACACTTATATGTATAAAATAGATAACCAATAAGAGCCTGCTGTATAAAAAAATGAATAAAATAAATTCAAAAATTAAAAAATAAATAATACTTAAGAAAATAAAACAGAAAAAAAAGTTCTGTCCTTCCCATAGACGTATTTATATGAATGAATGATTTCCATGCTTATATCCATAAATACAAAAAGAGGAATAAAACTTACCTTGAACCAAAAAAGAAAAAAAAAAAAACTGAACCCACTGGTCATACAGAGGAAAACCCTATCAGCGCACTTGCTCCAGTGGTAAACAATTCTTAAGTTGGTCACAGGTGGGGAATCATCTCCCATGCAGCCAGCAGCCCCCACACAAGGAGCGTCCTCATTGCAAAGCTGGGGGACTGTGAGGAGGCGTCTCTGACTAGACGTAGGCTGAGCCCCAGGCCAGCTGCTGCTGAACTTTTCCCACCGTTCCCAGGTAAAACACCTGAATGTGTGCAAAGACTAAAAACTAGAGGAAGGGGCTTGGAGTCACACCAGCAACAGCACGCAGGCCGACTTGGTGCCTGCAGGCCAGCCAGGATGGTCCTGGCCCCGGGCGCTCGTCTGGAAACTTTCCATTTCCCTGCCTGAGGTACCCCTCCTGTCCCGGCCCCCACTGCTTTTTTCCTTCCTTACCTCTGCCCGGGGAGAAATTCCAGCAGCAAGTATGGGTGACACATCCTCTTCTTTAGCAGGTGGCAGCCCGGCAACTCCTGCAGAAAGTCCAGTAGAGCCCCAGTCACAACGGGCCACTCATAGAGCCGTGGGCCCTACTGCCTCCCACCAGCCCAACCCCGAGACTGCTGATGGGGCAGAGAATATGGCGTCAGGCACAGCTGCAGAAGCTTTTGCTGCCTGGAGGGGTGTTTATATTGACCTCAACCCAGGCACACCTGGGAAGGGCTGGCCGGCCGGGTCAGGCTGCCCAGGTCAGCCAATCCTCGCCCCTCAGGGGCTCAGATTTGCAGAAAATGGGCCTTGCTGCACCGGCCAGATCCAAGGAACAGGTGTAGGGTCCCGAGAGTCAGGATAGATAAGGGGCGGCAGCCCTGGCTTGTTTTCTAATCATTTTATCTGGTCCATGAGTGGGAGACAACTTCAAGAAGACCCTCTGCTAATGAGAGGAACCCAGGAGTCAGGGAGAGGAGGGGTGGTGGGTGGAGACAGAGGCCTGGTGCCCCGGCTGCTGTGGAAGCCCCTGGAAGACCAGGCAGAGGGAGGTCGCACAGAGTGAAGCCTAGGGTCACAGACCTGTTGGAGCTGCTGTTTATTAGTTCAAGCTCTGCTCTGAGGTGCTCTGTGTCAGCTCTGAGTGACAGGTGTGCTGGGGGTGCTCTGCAATGAGGGCTATGTGCACAGTTCCTGTGTGCCCAGCCCTGTCGGGGTACCTGTCCACGGGAGCTCCATATCCAGGGAGGGGCCTGCCCACGAGAGCCCCGTGGGCTGCTGGGTACCTGCCCAGGTGAGCTCCATATCCTGGGAGGGGTCTGACCATGATGGCCCCATGGGCTGCTGGGTACCTGCCCAGGTGAGCTCCATATCCTGGGAGGGGCCTGACCACCAGAGCCCCATGGGCTGCTGGGGACCTGGTAGAGGACGCCAGGACAGTCAGTGAAGCCACAGAGGATATACATCTAGTAGTTCCTAATTCCTACACCCTGCTGGTCATTCTACCATCCACCAGGACATGGTATTCTGTATTAGACTTCAATGATGCCTTCTTCTGTATTCCATTCGTCCCAGAGTCACAAGAAATTTTGGCTGTGAGTGGCAGGACTCAACATACAACAAAAACAATACTGCTGGGCCGTCCTGCCCCAGGGGTTCAAAAATTCCCACACCATCTTTGGGGAAACGTTAGCTAAAGACCTAAAAGATCTACCTCTGGAGAAGGGAACCCTCCTTCAATATGCAGATGACATTCTGATCACCAGCCCGACTAAGGAGGCCTCTGAACTACCTAGCCAATAAAAGATAGAAGGTGTCCAAGAAAAAGGCTCAAATATCACAAACTAAGGTGACCTTCTTGGGCTTCATTCGCTCAGAAGGTCGGAGAAGCCCACCCCAGGAAAGGGAAGAAGCCATTTGCAGCCTCACCCTTCCTGAAACTAGAAGACAGCTTAGGGGTTCCTGGGGAGACCGGGGTTTGCTGCATCTGGATCCCTAACTACAGTCTAATAGCTGGGCCTCTATATGAAACACTGAAAGGAAAAGATGATGATCCTTTTGAATAGAATCCAGAAGCGGCCTTTCAAGAATGGAAAGAGCAGTCAGTTCAGACCCGTGCCCTGGACCTCCCTAAGTTAGCTAAACCCTTTGACCTTTACATTCCTGGTCCAAGGCGAATCGCCCTTGGAGTATTAGTGCAAAAACTGGGACCACTTGAAATGGAACAATGCAAGAATGCCCTCCAGGCATTGGCCAGCCACCCCATCCGACCAGGATACTGGGGGTATCTAAAAACCTGGAAATCAGCAGCCCACAAGGCCAGCTCCCTCCTAAGGGAAAAGGACGCCACTTGGTGATCCTAACCACCCACCATGCCCTGAAGTTGCAGGGATTGCTCCGTGGGCACAATGACCTCGAGTGAGGAGGCCCTCCAACACCAACCTCCAGAGAGACAACCTGGGGCAATGGGCCCCCATGACGACTCGTGTGACCATCACTTGACCTGGAGCTTCTCTCAGAAAACAACAAGAGTGTGCCCCAAAAGAGCAGACTATTGCTTACAGGACTTACTGCACCCAGAGCGGAGCTAATAAACTTGGTAGGGGAACCGTAAATAACGCTGCCACCATAGAAAAGCCTACAGACACCGCGGTGACGGCGGCCAATGAGACCGGCTGTACTCCTGGCTACTTCAAAAGGCCGTTGACTGAGTGGCCATCATGGTCCTGGATCACCACCGGCCCTGGACTGTCTGGGAGTTGAGCAAGCAGGGCTCTGACACCTGGTGCTGCTTGTACGTTAATTCAGTGGCCTAACTGAAGAAAGCGCAGACTACTGGTCAGAGCATCTAGGCTGGCAGAAACCGTCAGCCTAAGGGGGCCGAACCAATGTGGAGCAGGGTAAAACGGCCCACCCCCCCCCAGCGTCTCTGCACATCTCTTTCCTGGACCCTTAAAGATCATTAGAATCTATAAAACTTCCAATGCTGGTGCTCAGGCAGACGAGCAGTGAGGGAGGAGGCCTGGGGACAATCAACCTCACATGGAGGCTGCTTGGGAGAAGTCCTCCCCCTCGCCCCGGGTATGAGGACACCCAACTCAGCACGAAGCATTTACAGAAGAGGTGTATGCACCCTCAGCACCCCAAGAATGAGGAATGGGACAAAAGGCAGAGGAGGGCTTTGTCACTGGCAAAGCCCATGAAAAATTCCTGGGAGATGAAAATAGAATCTGGGCAATAAAATAAAGTCTAACCATTTTTTCCTTTGTGCTTTGTCTAATTTCACTTGCTCCTAGGTTTCCACATGCAGAGGTCCCACACCCGACACTTCAGACCCGATTTCCTAGTGCAAAATGGCTGGGCCGACACCTCAGCTCGTGGGGTCCCGTGCAGACTCTGCGACATAGAGCCTGAGCTCCAGCCAACCCGGCCCTCGAGAGCTCTACCCCCTCCCTCCTGCTGACGCTGCCAGGATCTCTACACAGCAGCCCGGCCCACAACCCGCAAGGGAGCACACACTCTCACCTCTCCATTCTCTGATCAAAATATAAAGTTTTCCTTTGCTTCTGAACCAAAGTCAGTCTCGATCTGTTGGCTCCAATGACACTGGGCAGGGAGACCCTTGTTGGGACCCACTCTGCAGGATCAGTAACAGAATTTGAGAACATTGTAACTTCAAAGAACAGATGTGTGAGCCAAACTGTAATTAACATAAAGCAGTGTATAAGGCTCGTGTAAAATAAGATGTTTCTAACACTTCCATTTGATATTTCCATCACTTTATTATAAGCAAGTTCAGTGGAGGGGTTTGTCTTATTTGTCAGGTCAACAGTAGAGAAATGCAGTGATTTCTTTCCAAGGATGGACATCTAATAATCTTGGTTGAAGTTTCAACCTTGTTTTGAATGATTTTCCATTGAAAATGATACCTCTCTTTCAGCTCCTAGATTTCTGAGAAGTATAAAATCTTATATTTTTTTATTACCAAAGGGGAAAGGTGGGAGGAGGGATAAATTAACAGTTTCAGATTAACATATACACACTGCTATGTATAAAATATATCATCAACAAGGAACTACTGTATAACACAGGGAACTATACTCAATATTTTGTAATGACCCCTAAGGGGAAATAATCTGAAAAACAATAGATATCTATATCGACATCATCTATAAACTACAGATAAAATGGAAACTAAAGGAGGCCGATGGTGAGCGTTTCTGAACCTGAAGACTTCAATCATCTAAAGTTCGGACTCTGACTAAGGCCCAAGTCCCTTAAAGAACACACATGTACCAGTAGCTTAAAAATTCCCCAGATTGGAGTTCGGGGAGACACTGATTTGGAAAAATCCCTGGTGTTCTCCTTACATACACGGGACCTTTCCTACAGCTAAAACATGCCTGTGACACCCAGAAGATGGAACACGGTTGGATCAGGGAGATTTTGGAAAAGGCACAAAAACTCCTAATTTCCTGGTTGTTGGGTTCACCCCTCCAGCCTTTTTCCTTAAAATCTCCCCACTTGAGGATGTCAGCACCTTCAACATCCAGTTGCACAAAATTTGGAATTTTTCCAAAGGAAGAAGGGGAAGGAGGAGAAACAAGGAGAGCCAAGCCCTAAATGTTCGGACAGGAACATGTCACTCTACTTTCCAATCAGGAAGAAGAATTAAGCAAAGGCTTAGCCTGCCACCGGGAACCAGGGTAGGGCCAGAAGCAAACCAGCGGTTCTGCGGACAGCTCCCAAAAAAGCGAGTTGAAAAATGGAGGTCAGGGGCACTGCAATTCACAAACCTGCAGAGTTATAAATTATAACTATCGTCCAAAATTATATTGAGGGAAGTCAATGAACAGGATTGGAAAGGAAGGCAGAATTGCAGGAAACAGATTTCAGGAGTCAGATTCGAATAGCCCCTAAAGCACATGAAAAGCGGCCAAACGTCGACAATGATGCACAAGGCCAAAAAGAGCATATGTGTTTTTTTCTGAATAAATTCAGGAAAAAACGCATAGGCCCTCTTTGGCCAACCAAGCAAGCCGGAAATAAAATTCAGCACTACAAAGAAGTCTCACTTCCCATCGGTCAAAAGCGCCTTCCTAAAAAAGTGTAAAAAAAAAATACTGGAGAGGCCAGGGAGGACAGGGAGCATTGTTACACTGATGGTCGGGATGTAAATTGCCAATGGCGACTCTGGAGAAGGGTATGGTATTTCCTAAAACATCTAAAAAACACAGCTAGAGAGAAAGGGGCACATCCATTCATGGGCGTATAAATTGGAAAAATAAAAATCAAAAAGACACAGGCACCCAGAAGTTAAAGGGCTGCTCTGGTTACAAGAACCTCCACTTGTGTACATCTTAAATATCCCAGGGATGAAAAAAATGGTAAAGAAGTTGTGGTCCTTATGTACAATGGAATATCATTCAGCCATGAAATCAATGTCCTAAGGCTAGTAGCAGCATGATGAGTGGATTTAGGTACGACGATTCTAAGTGAAATAAGTCACACAGAAAAACACACTTATCATTAGATATCACTTAGAGAGGGAATGTAAAAACTGATACCCTTGAACTGAATTACAAAACAGAACAGAGTCACACATTTTGAAAACACACTATGGCTGCTTAACGCGAAAGGTGAGGTGGGGTGATGCATAAAACAAGGGTTTCAAATTAGCTCAGATACCGTTCCATAAACCAAATATGTAATAAACAAGACCTACTCCTTCCTCAGTGAACTGGACTCAACACCCCCTATTCACCGCACAAGAATATATCTGACTAGTAAGAATCTGAAAACCTATGTATTGATCTCTCTCTGGAAGAGAGTCAAGTGAGTGTAAAGTGGCATAAACACAGCCGTGAAAAGCAGCTAAACCCCATTTTAAAAATAAATTACCTTTAAAAACCCGTGAAACAAAGACAGGGAAAGAAAGAGAAATTCTTACAAAATTCGTTCAGGGGCTGTGATGCAACCTGGATTGACCATATCTAGACCCACAGGTGATTGAGACATAAAGGTGGGCACTCATGGGGCTGAGACTTTGGGTGAGGTTGGGTGAGCAAACGCAGACCCTTTAAAATAATACTGCGTGGTACCCATCCCATGGGTCCCAAATCTCCAGGTTCAAGGGCATCTTCCTACATCGAAAACATGCATGAGAAACCCAGAAGATGGTACACCGTCTGATCGGGAAAGGCTTCTGAAACGCACCTCATTTCTCATCTCCTTGTGCTAGGGTTCGCCTTTCCAGCCACTTTACTGGAATCTCCCTACTTGGGGAATAAGCACCTTTAACCTCCTCTTCTCTGCAGGTTGCAATTTGTCCTGAGGATGAACGGGAAGAGGGGGAACCAATGAGAGACTAGATCTAGGTGTTGGGACAGGCACAGGTCACTCTATTTTCCCAACAGGAAGAAGAATTAACCACAGGCTCAGCATGCCCCCCGGAACCAGAATAGGGCCTGAAGCAATCCTGCGCATTTGCGGCCAGCTCCCAAAAAATCCAGTTGAAAAATGGAGCTCAGGGACACTGCAATTCACAAACCTGCAGAGTTATAAATGATAAGTCTCGTACACAAATATATTGAGGGAAGGCAATGAAGAGGATTTGAAAGCAAGGCAGAATTGCAGGAAACAGGTATCAGGAGGTAGATTCGAATCGCCTTTAAAGCACATGAAAAGGGGCAAAACGTGGACAATGATGCCCTTGGCCTAAAAGGGCATATACGTTTTTTCCTGAATATATTCAGGAAAAAACGCATACGCCCTTTTTGGCCAACCAAGCAACCTGGAAAGGCAAATCAGCGCTACAATGAAGTCTCGCTTCCCATCGTTCAAAGGCCGTGCTGAAAAAAGTGTCAAAACCAGAAATGCAGGACAGGCCATGGAGAAATGGCAGCCTTGCTACGCTGATGGGCGGGATGTAAATTGCCAACAGCCACTCTGGAGAAGTGTACGGTGTGTCCTGAAACATCTAAAACACACAGCTTAGAGAGCACAGGGCACTTCCACTCATGGGTGTGTAAATAGGGAAAACTAAAAATCAGCAAGACACAGGCACCCCAAAATTTAGGGCTGCTCTGTTGACAAGAACCTCCACTTCATGACTCCTTAAATATCCCAGGAAATATTAAAATGGATAAAGATGTTGAGGTCCTTATGTACAATGGAATTTCACTCAGCCATGAAATCAATGTCCTAAGGCAAGTAGCAGCATGATGAGTGGATTTAGGTATGACGATTGTAAGTGAAATAAGTCACACAGAAAAAGACACTTATTATAAGATATCACTTATAGAGGGAATGTAAAAACCGTTACCATTGAACTGAATTACAAAACAGAACAGAGTCACACATTTTGAAAACACACTATGGCTTCTTAACGGGAAATGTGAGGTGGGGTGATGCATAAAACAAGGGTTTCTAATTAGCTCAGATACCGTTCCATAAACCCAATATGTACTAGACAAGACCTACTCCTTGCTCAGTGAACTGGACTAAACACCCACTATTCACCGCACAAGAATATATCTGACTAGTAAGAATCTTAAAACCTATGTATTGATATCTGTCTGGAAGTGAGTCAAGTGGGTGTAAAGCCGCATAAACACAGCAGTGAAAAGCAGCTAAAGCCCATTATAAAAATCAATTGCTTTTAAAAACCCATGCAACAAAGAGAGTGAAAGAGAGAGAAATTCTGACACCATTCGTTCAGGGGCTGTGATGCAACCTGGATTTACCATATCTAGACCCACAGCTAGATGAGACATAAGGGTGGACACTCTTGGGGCTGAGAGGTTTGGTGAGGTTGGGTGAGCAAATGCAGACCCTTTAAAGTAATACTGCGTGGTACCCGTCCAATGGGTCCCAAATCTCCAGGTTCAAGGGCATCTACCTACATCGAAAACATGTACTAGAAACCCAGAAGATGGTACACCGTCTGATTGGGAAAGGTTTCTAAAAGGCACCTCATTTCTCATCTCCTTGTGCTCGGGTTCGCCATTCCATCCACTCTACTAGCAATATCCCCCCTTGGAGAATCAGCACCTTTAACCTCCTGTTCTGTACAGGTTGCAATTTGTCCTGAGAATGAACGGGAAGTGGGGGAACCAATGAGAGACTTGCTCTAGGTTTTGTGACAGGCACAGGTCAATCTTTTTTCCCATTAGGAAGAAGAATTAACCACAGGCTCAGCCTGCCCCACAGAACCAGAAGAGGGTCTGAAGCAATCCTGCGCTTTTGCGGCCAGCTCCCAAAAAAGCCCGTTGAAAAATGGAGCACATGAGCACTGCAATTCACAAACCTGCAAAGTTATAAATGATAACTCTCGTCCACAAATATATTGAGGGAAGGCAATGAAGAGGATTTGAAAGCAAGTCAGAATTGCAGGAAACAGATTTCAGGAGGTAGATTCAAATCGATTTGAAAGCACATGAAAAGCGGCAAAAGGTCGACAATGATGCCCTTGGTCAAAAAGGGCGTATGCGTTTTTTCCTGAATATATTCAGGAAAAAACGCATACGCCCTTTTTGGCCAACCAAGCAACCTGGAAAGGAAAATCAGCGCTACAAAGAAGTCTCGCTTCCCATCGGTCATAAGGGCTATGCTGAAAAAAGTGTAAAAACCAGAAATGCAGGACAGGCCATGGAGAAATGGCAGCCTTGCTACGCTGATGGGCGGGATGTAAATTGCCAAGAGGCACTCTGGAGAAGTGTACGGTGTGTCCTGAAACATCGAAAAAGCACAGGTTAGGGAGCATAGGGCACTTCCACTCATGGGCGTATAAATTGGGAAAACTAAAAATCAGCAAGACACAGGCACCCCAAAGTTTAGGGCTGCTCTGTTGACAAGAACCTCCACTTCATGACACCTTAAATATCCCAGGAAAGAGAAAAATGGATAAAGAAGTTGTGGTCCTTATGTACAATGGAATATCACTCAGACATGAAATCAATGTCATAAGGCTAGTAGAAGCAAGATGAGTGGAGTTAGGTACGACGATTCTAAGTGAAATAAGTCACACAGAAAAAGACACTTATCATAAGCTATCACTTATAGAGGGAATGTAAAAACCGCTACACTTGAACTGAATTACAAAACAGAACAGAGTCACACGTTTAGAAAACACACTATGGCTGCTTAACGGGAAAGGTGAGGTGGGGTGATGCATAAAACAAGGGTTTCAAATTCGCTCAGATACCGATCCATACACCCAATATGTAATAGACAAGACCTACTCCTTGCTCAGTGAATTGGACTCAACACCCCCTATTCACCGCACAAGAATATATGTGACTAGTAAGAATCTTAAAACCTATGTATTGATATCTGTCTGGAAGTGAGTCAAGTGGGTGTAAAGCCGCATAAACACAGCCGTGAAAAGCAGCTAAACCCCATTATAAAAATAAATTACTTTTAAAAACCCGTAAAACAAAGACAGTGAAAGAGAGAGAAATTCTTACAAAATTCGTTCAGGGGCTGTGATGCAACCTGGATTGACCATATCTAGACCCACAGCTGGATGAGGCATAAGGGTGGACAATCTTGAGGCTGAGAGGTTGGGTGAGGTTGGGTGAGCAAACGCAGAACCTTTAAAGTAATAGTGCGTGGTACCCATCCCATGGGTCCCAAATCTCCAGGTTCAAGGGCATCTTCCTACATCGAAAACATGCATGAGAAACCCAGAAGATGGTACACCGTGTGATCGGGAAAGGTTCATAAAACGCACCTCATTTCTCAACTCCTTGTGCTCGGGTTCGCCTTTCCACCTACTTTACTAGCAATCTCCCTACTTGGAGAATCAGCACCTTTAAGCTCCTGTTCCCTACAGGTTGCAATTTGTCCTGAGGATGAACGGGAAGAGGGGCAACCAATGAGAGACTAGATCTAGGTGTTGGGACAGGCACAGTTCACTCTATTTTCCCAACAGGAAGAAGAATTAAACACAGGTTCAGCCTGCCGCCGGGAACCAGAATAGGGCCTGAGGCAATCCCGTGCTTTTGCCGCCAGCTCCCAAAAAAGAGAGTTGAAAAATGGAGCTCAGGGGCACTGCCATTCACAAACCTGCTGAGTTATAAATGATAACTCTCATCCACAAATATATTGAGGGAAGGCAACGAAGAGGATTTGAAAGCAAGGCAGAATTGCAGGAAACAGATTTCAGGAGGTAGATACGAATCGCCTTTAAAGCACATGAAAAGCGGCAAAACGTCGACAATGATGCCCTTGACCAAAATGGGCTTATGCGTTTTTTCCTGAATATATTCAGGAAAAAACGCATACGCCCTTTTTGGCCAACCAAGCAACCTGGAAAGGCAAATCAGCGCTACAAAGAAGTCTCGCTTCCCATCGGTCAAAAGGGCCATGCTGCAAAAAGTGTCAAAACCAGAAATGCAGGACAGGCCATGGAGAAATGGCAGCCTTGCTACACTGATGGGCGGGATGTAAATTGCCAACAGCCACTCTGGAGAAGTATACGTTGTGTCCTGAAACATCGAAAAAAAACAGCTTAGGGAGCATAGGGCACGTCCACTCATGGGCGTATAAATTGGAAAAACTAAAAATCAGCAAGACACAGGCACCGGAAAGTTTAGGGCTGCTCTGTTGACAAGAACCTCCACTTCATGACACCTTAAATATCCCAGGAAAGAGAAAAATGGATAAAGAAGTTGTGGTCCTTATGTACAATGGAATATCACTCAGACATGAAATCAATGTCATAAGGCTAGTAGAAGCAAGATGAGTGGAGTTAGGTACGACGATTCTAAGTGAAATAAGTCACACAGAAAAAGACACTTATCATAAGCTATCACTTATAGAGGGAATGTAAAAACCGCTACACTTGAACTGAATTACAAAACAGAACAGAGTCACACGTTTAGAAAACACACTATAGCTGCTTAACAGGAAAGGTGAGGTGGGGTGATGCATAAAACAAGGGTTTCAAATTCGCTCAGATACCGTTCCATACACCCAATATGTAATAGACAAGACCTACTCCTTGCTCAGTGAACTGGACTCAACACCCCCTATTCCCCGCACAAGAATATATGTGACTAGTAAGAATCTTAAAACCTATGTATTGATATCTGTCTGGAAGTGAGTCAAGTGGGTGTAAAGCCGCATAAACACAGCCATGAAAGGCAGCTAAACCCCATTATAAAAATAAATTACTTTTAAAAACCCGTAAAACAAAGACAGTGAAAGAGAGAGAAATTCTTACAAAATTCGTTCAGAGGCTGTGATGCAACCTGGATTGACCATATCTAGACCCACACCTGGATGAGACATAAGGGTGGACACTCTTGGGGTTGAGTGGTTGGGTGAGGTTGGGTGAGCAAACGCAGACCCTTTAAAGTAATACTGCGTGGTACCCATCCCATGGGTCCCAAATCTCCAGGTTCAAGGGCATCTTCCTACATCGAAAACATGCATGAGAAACCTAGATGATGGTACACCGTGTGATTTTGAAAGGTTTCTAAAACGCACCTCATTTCTCATCTCCTTGTGTTCGGGTTCGCCATTCCAGCTACTTTACTAGCAATCTCCCTACTTGGGGAATCAGCACCTTTAACCTCCTGTTCCGTTCAGGTTGCAATTTGTTCTGAGGATGAAAGGGAAGAGGGGCAACCAATGAGAGACTAGATCTAGGTTTTGGGACAGGCCCAGGTCACTGTATTTTCCCATCAGGAAGAAGAATTAACCACAGGCTCAGCCTGCACGCCGGAACCAGAATAGGGCCTGAAGCAATCCTGTGCTTTGCGGCCAGCTCCCAAGAAAGCGAGTTGAAAAATGGAGCTCAGGGGCACTGCAATTCAGAGACCTGCAGAGTTATAAATGATAACTCTTGGCCACAAATATATTGAGGGAAGGCAACCAAGAGGAGTTGAAAGCAAGGCAGAATTGCAGGAAACAGATTTCAGGAGGTAGATTCGAATCACCTTTAAAGCACATGAAAAGTGGCAAAACGTGGACAATGATGCCCTTGGCCCAAAAGGGCGTATGCGTTTTTTCCTGAATATATTCAGGAAAAAACGCATACGCCCTTTTTGGCCAACCAAGCAACCTGGAAAGGCAAATCAGCGCTATAAAGAAGTCTCGCTTCCCATTGGTCAAAGGGTCATGCTGAAAAAAGTGTAAAAACCAGAAAAGCAGGACAGTCCATGTAGAAATCGGAGCCTTGCTATGCTGATGGGCGGGATGTAATTTGCCAACAGCCACTCTGGAGAATTGTACGGTGTGTCCTGAAACATCTAAAAAACACAGCTTAGTGAGCATAGGGCACTTCAACTCATGGGCGTATAAATTGGGAAAACTAAAAATCATCAAGACACAGGCACCCCAAAGTTTAGGGCTGCTCTGTTCCCAAGAACCTCCACTTCGGTACTCCTTAAACATCCCAGGAAGAGGAAAATTGATAAAGAAGTTGTGGTACTTATGTACAATGGAATATCACTCAGCCATGAAATCAATGTCATAAGGCTACTAGCAGCATGATGAGTGGATGTAGGTATGATGATTTTAAGTGAAATAAGTCACATAGAAAAAGACACTTATCAAAGACATCACTTATATAGGGAATGTAAAAATCGCTACACTTAAACTGATTTACAAAACAGAACAGAGTCACACATTTTCAAAACACACTATGGCTGCTTAACGGGAAAGGTGAGGTGGGTGATGCATAAACCCGGGATTTGAAATTAGCACAGATATCACTCCATAAATCAAATATGTAATAGACAAGACCTACTCCTTGCTCAGTGAACTGGACGCAACACCCTCTATTCACCGCACAAGAATATATCTGACTAGTAAGAATCTTAAAACCTATGTATTGATATCTCTCTTTAAGTGAGTCAAGTGGGTGTAAAGCGGGCTAAACACAGCAGTGAAAAGCAGCGAAACCCCATTTTAAAATAAATAACTTTAAAAAACCCAAAAACCTAAGACAGTGATAGAGAGAGGAAATTTTACATAATTCGTTCCTGGGCTGTGATGCAACCTTGTTTGACCATATCTAGACCCACAGCTGGATGAGAAATAAAGCTGGACACTCTTGCAGCTGAAGGTCTCTTTCCCTAGTTACCAGATTGGGGAACGTAAAAAGGCTGCTGCCCTCTGGCCGTTACCTGCAAAAGCAGCTTTAATACCTGTGTTAATGGTCACTTCATATGAACAAGTACTTCAGGGCTGTAAATGAAACCTGCCCTCAAAATGTCTTGAGGGAGGTAATGGCCAAAACTTTTCAAAATGTGACACTTACTTTAAGAAAACAATTTGAAGAACTAAGCTGTAATCACAGTTTGATAAATAAAAAGAGCATGCTTTAAAGATCAATTTCAACAGATTATGGGACACATGCAAATTCAACCACACAGAGGTATCAGCTCGCACCTGTTAGAATAACCAGCAGCAAGCAAACTACAAACAATAAATATTGAAGGCGTTTTGGAGAAATGCATACCCTCAATTTTAAGTGGGACATAACCTGGAAAGAGCCACTAATGAGAACTGAATGGTGGTGCCTTTAAAACGTACACACTGAGCTACCATATGATACAGCAAGCCCACTCCTTGGCCTATAACATAAGGAGATAGAACTGGAAAGACACAGGCAAGCAAATGTGCATTGCAGCAGTATTACAATAACCAAGACATGGAGGCAACCAAAAAGTCCATCAAGAGGTGCGTGGCCAAAGAATAACTGGTACACGTACAGATGGAATATGAGCCAGGGAAAAAAACAAAACAATGTCAATTGCAGCACTGTGTATGATTCTTGAGTTAATCAGGCAAATTGTACTAAGTCAGAAAGCAAAAGACACATATCCTATAATATCACTTATAGGTCTTAGCTAAAAATTGATACCAATGAAGATATTTCCACAGAGAAATGCAATCACAGATTCATTAAACAAACTTAGGGTTCACCAAATGGAAAGGTGTGAGGATTGGATACATTAGGATATTGGGGTTAAGATAGATATAGAAACACATGTGAAATATGTAATCACCAAAGACCTACGTAATACCAAGACAAGACTACTCAACATGGTGTCATAACCTACATGGGAAAATGATCCAAAGAAGAATAGATATATGTATATGTTTAAAAGAACCACATCTTGCACACCTAGAAGAAACAAAACATTTTAATCAAATTTGCTCTGACAAAAAATAAAAATTAAATTAAAAAAAGAACAAGAAGTAATGAGACATAAACTTAAGGGGCTTTTTGCTGGCACATTGCATTCTAATTTACAACCAGAACATGACTTCCATTAAGGCTCTGTCATCACTAATAAAGCAGCTTTATAAGCAATGTTGAAGGTAGCTTAAAAGAAGTCTCACTAATTATTGATAGTAACAAGGAAACAAAGAAAAGTAAAAGTCTCACTGCAAAAAGTATACATAGGGTAAGGATAGTAGATCAAACACTGATTACACTTCTGTAAAGAATAAAAGACAACAGTAGTATGTTTTGTTAAAAAAGAGAGGGCCCAAATAAATCTGAAATGAAAGAGATGATGTTACAACAGACACCACAGAAATACAAAGTATCCTAAGATACACACAGGGTAACTCAGGGCTCAGACTGGACAGAGCCCACTCTCCAGTCCCCTGTACATGACTTACAGGAGCCTCAGGAACTGAGGAGGGGGTCCCTGAGGAGAGGCTCAAGATAGAATATGGTAGGCATTAACATGACTGCATTCATCTTAAACATGCCTGAACTACATTCACACGAGATGATTTTGTCCTGTATGTACATCGGCACCTCTAGCCGGAACTGCAGATCTTTGGCTTCAACACCTCTACTGACAACATTAGCTTCACCTGCTGTGGACCGTCTCCTATAGGATTTCTAGAATCACAAAACATCGAAGCTTCACAGGACCCAGAGTCTGTGCGACTCCACACAGAGTCTCAGAGTCTCAACTCCACTCAGATACTCCACTCTTGGAGGGCACACACAAAGTAGTGTGTACATCAGGACCCAGGGGAAGGAGCAGTGACCCCGTAGGAGAATGACCAGAACTACCTGCTACTTTTAGAGGGTCTCCTGCAGAGGCAGCTGGTGGCTGTGGCTGTGGCTCACCGTGAGGACAACGACACTGGCAGCAGAAGTTCTGGGAAATACTCCTTGGTGTGAGCCCTCCCAGAGTCCGCCATTAGCCCCACCAAGAGCAAGGTAGGCTCCAGTGCTGGGTCGCCTCAGGCCAAACAACCAACAGGGAGGGAACCCAGCCCCATGCATCAGCAGACAAGCGGATTCAACTTTTTATTAAAGTTTTATTTAATCCGTAGACAAGCGGATTAAAGCTCTGCCCACCAAAGCAACACCCAGCTCTACCCACCACCAGTCCCTCCCATCAGGAAGCTTGCACAAGTCTCTAAGATAGACTCATCCACCAGAGAGCAGACAGCAGAAGCAAGAAGAACTACAATTCTGCAGCCTGTGGAAGGAAAACCACATTCACAGGAAGATAGATAAAATGAAAAGGCAGAGGACTTTATACCAGATCAAGGAACAAGATAAAACCCCAGAAAAAAAACGAAATGAGGTGGAGATAGGGAACCTTCCAGAAAAAGAATTCAGAATAATGATAGTGAAGTTGAGCCAAGACCTTAGAAAAAGAAAGGAGGCAAAGATCGAGAAGACACAAGAAATGCTTAACAAAGACCTAGAAGAATTAAGGAACAAACACCTAGAAGAATTAAAGAACAAACAAACAGAGGTGAACAATGTCATAACTGAAATGAAAAATACACTAGAAGGAATCAGTAGCAGAATAACTGTGGCAGAAGAACGGATAAGTGGCCTGGAAGACAGAAAGGTGGAAATCACTGCCATGGAACAGAATAAAGAAAAAGAATGAAAATAAATGAAGACACCCCAAGAGTCCTCTGGGACAACATTAAACGCAACAACATTCGCATTATAGGGGTCCCAGAAGGAGAAGAGAGAGAGAAAGGACCCGAGAATATATTTGAAGAGATTATGGTCAAAAACTTCCCTAGCATGGGAAAAGAAATAGCCACCCAAGTCCAGAAGCACAGAGTGTCCCAGGCAGGAGAAACCAAAGGAGAAAAATGACAAGACACATAGTAATCAAATTGACAAAAATTAACGACAAAGAAAAATTATTGAAAGCAGCAAGGGAAAAATGACAAATAACATACAAGGGAAATCCCATAAGGATAACAGCTGATTTCTCAGCAGAAAATCTACAAGCCAGAAGGAAGTGGCATGATAAATTTAAAGTGATGAAAGGGAAGAACCTACAACCAAGAGTACTGCACCCTGCAAAGAGCTCATTCAGATTTGATGGAGAAATCAAAAGCCTTACAGACAAGCAAAAGCTAAGAGAATTCAGCACCATGCAACCAGCTCTACACCAAATGCTAAAAGAACTTCTCTAAGTGGGAAACACAAGAGAAGAAAAGGACCCACCAAGACAAACCCATAACAATTAAGAAAATAGTAGTAGGAACATACATATCGATAATTACCTTAAACGTGAATGCACTAAATGTTCCAACCAAAAGACATAGACTGGCTGAATGGATACAAAAACAAGACCCATATATATGCTGTCTACAAGAGACCCATTTCAGACCTAGGGACACATACAGACTGAAAGTGAGGCGATGGAAAAATATATTCTATGCTAATGAAAATCAAAAGAAAGCTGGAGTAGCAATACTCATATCAGATAAAATAGACTTTAAAATAAAGAATGTTACAAGAGACAAGGAAAGACGCTACATAATGGTCAAGGGATCAAACCAAGAAGAAGACATAACAATTATAAATATATATGTACCCAACATAGGAGCACCTCAATGTATAAGGCAACTGCTAACAGCTATAAAAGAGGAAATCGACAGTAACACAATAATAGCGGGGGACTTTAACAGCTCACTTACACCAGTGGAGATCAGCCAGACAGAAAATTAATAAGGAAACACAAGCTTTAAATGACACAATAGACCAGATAGAGTTCATTGATATTTATAGGACATTCCATCCAAAAACAGCAGATTACACGTTCTTCTCAACTGCACACGGAACATTCTCCAGGATAGATCACATCTTGGGTCACAGATAAAGCCTCAGTAAATTTAAGAAAACTGAAATCATATCAAGCAGCTGTTCCGACCACAATGCTATGAGATTAGAAATCAATTACACGGAAAAAACCGTAAAAAACACAAACACATGGAGGCTAAACAATACGTTACTAAATAACCAAGAGATCACTGAAGAAATCAAAGGGGAAATCAAAAACTACCTAGAGACAAATGACAACAAAAACACGATGACCAAAACCTATGGGATGCAGCAAAAGGAGTTCTAAGAGGGAAGTATATAGCAATACAAGCCTACCTCAAGAAACAAGAAAAATCTCAAATAAACAATCTAACCTTACACCTAGAGGAACTAGAGAAAGAAGAACAAAACCCAAAGTTAGTAGAAGGAAAGAAATCCTAAAGATCAGAGCAGAAATAAATGAAATAGAAACAAAGAAAACGGAAGCAAAGATCAACAAAACTAAAAGCTGGTTCTTTGAGAAGATAAGCAAAAATGATCAACCTTTAGCCAGACTCAAGAAAAAGAGGGAGAGGATGCAAATCAACAAAATTAGAAGTGAAAAAGGAGAAGTTACAACAGACACCACAGGAATACAAAGCATCCTAAGAGACTACTACAAGCAACTCTATGCCAATAAAATGGACAATCTGGAAGAAATGGACAAATTCTTAGAAAGGGATAACCTTCAAAGATTGAACCAGGAAGAAATAGAAAATATGAACAAACCTATCACTAGCAATGAAATTGAAACTGTGATTAAAAATCTTCCAACAAACAGAAGTCCAGAACCAGATGGCATCACAGGTGAATTCTATCAAACATTTAGAGAAGAGCTAACACCCAACCTTCTCAAATTCTTCAAAACAATTGCAGGGGAAGGAACACTCCCAAACTCATTCTATGAGACCACCATCACCCTGATACCAAAATCAGACAGAGATACTACAAGGAAAGAAAATTATAGACCAATATCACTGATGAATATAGATGTAAAAATCCTCAACAAAATACTAGCAAACAGAATCGAACAACAGATTAAAAGGATCATACACCATGATCAAGTGGGGTTTTTTCCCAGGGATGCAAGGATTCTTCAATATACACAAATCAATGTGATACACCATATTAACAAATTGTAGAATAAAACCATATGATCATCTCAATAGATGAAGGAAAAGATTTTGAGAAAATTCAACACTCATTTACGATAAAAACTCTGCAGAGTGTGGGCATAGAGGGAAACTACCTCAACATAATAAAGGCCATATATGACAAACCCACAGCAAACAGCATTCTCAATGGTGAAAAACTGAAAGCGTTTCCTCTAAGATCAGAAAGAAGACGAGGATGCCCACTCTCACCACTGCTATTCAACATAGTTTTGGAAGTCCTAGCCATGGCAATCAGAGAAGAAAAAGAAATAAAAGGAATACAAAAAGGAAAAGAAGAAGTAAAATTGTCACTGTTTGCAGATGACATGATATCATAGATAGAGAATCCTAAAGACGCCACCAGAAAACCACTGGAGCTAATCAATGAATTTGGTAAAGTTGCAGGATACAAAATTAATGCACAGAAATTGCTTGCATTCCTATACACTAACAATGAAAGATCAGAAAGAGAAATTAAGGAAACAATCCCATTACCACTGCAACAAAAAGAATAAAATACCTAGGAATAAACCTACCTAAGGAAGTAAAAGACCTGTACTCAGAAAACTATAAGACACTGATGAAAGAAATCAAAGATGATATAAACAGATGGAGACATATACCATGTTCTTGGATTAGAAGAATCAATATTGTGAAAATGACTATACTACCCAAAGCAATCTACAGATTCAATGCAATCCCGATCAAAATACCTTTGGCATTTTCTACAGAACAAGAAAAAAAAAATCTTAAAATTTATAGGGAGACACAAAAGACCCTGGATAGCCAAAGCAGTCTTGAGGGGGAAAAAAAGAGCTGGAGGAATCAGACTTCCAGACTTCAGACTATATTACAAAGCTACAGAAATCAAGATAATATGGTACTGACACAAAAACAGAAATATAGGTCAATAGAACAGGATAGAAAGCACAGAGATAAACCCACGTACCTATGGTTAACTAATCTATGACAAAGGAGGCAAGGGTATACAATGGAGAAAAGACAGTGTCTTCAGTAAGTGGTGGGGGGAAAACTGGACAGCTACATGTAAAAGAATGAAATTAGTACACTCCCTAACACCATACACAAAAATAACTCAAAATGGATTAGAGACCTAAATATAAGACCAGCCACTATAAAACTCTTAGAAGAAAACATAAGCAGAACAGTCTATGACATAAATCACAGCAAGATCCTTTTTGACCCACCTCCTAGAGAAATGGAAATAAAAACAAAAATTAAAAAATGGGACCAAATGAAACATAAATTCTTTTGCACAGCAAAGGAAAACTTAAGCAAGATGAAAAGACAACCATCAGAATGGGAGAAAATATTTTCAAATGAAGCAAATGGCAAAGGATTAATCTACAAAAAGCAGCTCATGTAGCTCAATATCACAAAACCAAACAACCCAATCCAAAAATGGGCAGAAGACCTAAATAGACATTTCTCCAAAGAAGATATACAGGTTGCCAACAAACACATGAAAGGATGCTGAACATCACTAATCATTGGAGAAATGCAAATCAAAACTACAGTGAGGTATCACCTCACACCAGTCAGAATGGCCATCATCAAAAAATCTACCAACAGTAAATGCTGGAGAGGCATTTATTGGAGAAAAAGGAACCCTCTTGCACTGTTGGTGGGAATGTAAATTGATATAGCCACTAGGGAGAACGGTATGGGGCTTCCTTAAAAACTAAAAATAGAACTACCATACAACCCAGCAAACCCACTCCTGGACATTTACCCTGAGAAAACCATAATTCAAAAAGAGTCATGTACCACAATGTTCACTGTAGCTCTATTTACAATAGCCAGGACATGGAAGCAAACTAAGTGTCCATCAACAGATAAATGGATAAAGAAGATGTGGCACATATATACAATGGAACATTATTCAGCCATAAAAAGAAACGAAATTGAGTTATTTTTAGTGAGGTGGATGGATCTAGAGTCTGTCCTACAGAGTGAAGTAAGTCAGAAAGAGAAAAACAAATACCGTATGCTAACACATATATATGGAATCTAAAAAAAAAAAAGTTTATGAAGAACCTAGGGGCAGGAAAGGATTAAGGACACAGACGTAGAGAAAGGACTTGAGGACATGGGGAGAGGGAAGGGTAAGCTGGGACAAAGTGAGAGAGTGGTATGGACATATATACACTACCAAATGTAAAATTGATAGCTACTGGGAAGCAGCCACATAGCACAGGGAGATCAGCTCTGTGCTTTGTGACCACCTAAAAGGGTGGGATAAGGGAGTGAGAGGGAGGTGCAAGAGGGAGGGGATATGGTGTTATATGTATACGCATAGCTGATTCACTTTTTTATACAGCAGAAACTAACACACAATTGTAAAGCAATTATACTCCAATAAAGATGTAAAAGAAAAAAAAAAAAAAAGAAAGCCCAGAGATAAACCTACACACCTATGGCCCACTAATCTATGACAAAGGAGGCAAGGGTATACAATGGAGAAAAGACAGTCTCTTCAATAAGTGGTGCTGGGAAAAATGGACAGTTACATGTAAAAGAATGAAATTAGAACACTCCCTAACACCATACACAAAAAATAAACTCCAAATGGATTAGAGACCGAAATGTAAGACCGGACACTATAAAACTCTTAGAGGAAAACATAGGAAGAATACTCTTTGACATAAATCACAGCAAGATCTTTTTTGATCCACCTCCTAGAGTAATGGAATAAAAAAAAAAAAACAAAAACAAATGGGAGCAAATGAAACCTAAAAGCTTTTGCAAAGCAAAGGAAACTACAAACAAGACGAAAAGACAACCCTCAGAATGGGAGAAAATATTTGCAAACGAATCAATGGACAAAGGATTAATCTCCAATGTATATAAACAGCTCATGCAGCTCAACAGTAAAAAAACAAACAAACCAATCCAAAAATGGGCAGATGACGTAAATAGACATTTGTCCCAAGAAGACATACAGATGACCAAGAAACACATGAAAAGCTACTCAACATCACTAATTATTAGAGAAATATAAACCAAAACTACAATGAGGTATCACCTCACACGAGTTAGAATGGGCATCATCAGAAAATCTACAAACAACAAATGCTGGAGAGGGTGTGGAGAAAAGGGAACCCTCTTACACTATTTGTGGGAATGTAAATTGATACAGTCACTATGGAGAACAGTATGGAGGTTCCTTAAAAAACTAAAAATAGAATTACCATATGACCCAGCAATCCCACTACTGGCCATATACCCAGAGAAAACCATAATTCAAAAAGACATATTCACCACAATATTCATTGCAGCACTATTTACAATAGCCAGGTCATGGAAGCAACCTAAATGCCCATAGACAGACGAACGGAAAAGATGTGCTACATATATAAAATGGAATATTACTCAGCCATAAAAAGGAATGAAATTGGGTCATTTGTAGAGACGTGGATAGATCTAGAGACTGTCATACAGAGTGAAGTAAGTCAGAAAGAGAAAAACAAATATCGTATATTAACGCATACATGTAGAACCTAGAAAAATGGTAAAGATGAACTGGTTTGCAAGGCAGAAATAGAGACACAGATGTAGAGAACAAATGTATGGACACCAAGGGGGGAAAGTGGCAGGGTGGTGGTGGTGGGATGAATTGCGACCCTGGGATTGACATATATACACTTATATGTATAAAATAGATAACCAATAAGAGCCTGCTGTATAAAAAAATGAATAAAATAAATTCAAAAATTAAAAAATAAATAATACTTAAGAAAATAAAACAGAAAAAAAAGTTCTGTCCTTCCCATAGACGTATTTATATGAATGAATGATTTCCATGCTTATATCCATAAATACAAAAAGAGGAATAAAACTTACCTTGAACCAAAAAAGAAAAAAAAAAAAACTGAACCCACTGGTCATACAGAGGAAAACCCTATCAGCGCACTTGCTCCAGTGGTAAACAATTCTTAAGTTGGTCACAGGTGGGGAATCATCTCCCATGCAGCCAGCAGCCCCCACACAAGGAGCGTCCTCATTGCAAAGCTGGGGGACTGTGAGGAGGCGTCTCTGACTAGACGTAGGCTGAGCCCCAGGCCAGCTGCTGCTGAACTTTTCCCACCGTTCCCAGGTAAAACACCTGAATGTGTGCAAAGACTAAAAACTAGAGGAAGGGGCTTGGAGTCACACCAGCAACAGCACGCAGGCCGACTTGGTGCCTGCAGGCCAGCCAGGATGGTCCTGGCCCCGGGCGCTCGTCTGGAAACTTTCCATTTCCCTGCCTGAGGTACCCCTCCTGTCCCGGCCCCCACTGCTTTTTTCCTTCCTTACCTCTGCCCGGGGAGAAATTCCAGCAGCAAGTATGGGTGACACATCCTCTTCTTTAGCAGGTGGCAGCCCGGCAACTCCTGCAGAAAGTCCAGTAGAGCCCCAGTCACAACGGGCCACTCATAGAGCCGTGGGCCCTACTGCCTCCCACCAGCCCAACCCCGAGACTGCTGATGGGGCAGAGAATATGGCGTCAGGCACAGCTGCAGAAGCTTTTGCTGCCTGGAGGGGTGTTTATATTGACCTCAACCCAGGCACACCTGGGAAGGGCTGGCCGGCCGGGTCAGGCTGCCCAGGTCAGCCAATCCTCGCCCCTCAGGGGCTCAGATTTGCAGAAAATGGGCCTTGCTGCACCGGCCAGATCCAAGGAACAGGTGTAGGGTCCCGAGAGTCAGGATAGATAAGGGGCGGCAGCCCTGGCTTGTTTTCTAATCATTTTATCTGGTCCATGAGTGGGAGACAACTTCAAGAAGACCCTCTGCTAATGAGAGGAACCCAGGAGTCAGGGAGAGGAGGGGTGGTGGGTGGAGACAGAGGCCTGGTGCCCCGGCTGCTGTGGAAGCCCCTGGAAGACCAGGCAGAGGGAGGTCGCACAGAGTGAAGCCTAGGGTCACAGACCTGTTGGAGCTGCTGTTTATTAGTTCAAGCTCTGCTCTGAGGTGCTCTGTGTCAGCTCTGAGTGACAGGTGTGCTGGGGGTGCTCTGCAATGAGGGCTATGTGCACAGTTCCTGTGTGCCCAGCCCTGTCGGGGTACCTGTCCACGGGAGCTCCATATCCAGGGAGGGGCCTGCCCACGAGAGCCCCGTGGGCTGCTGGGTACCTGCCCAGGTGAGCTCCATATCCTGGGAGGGGTCTGACCATGATGGCCCCATGGGCTGCTGGGTACCTGCCCAGGTGAGCTCCATATCCTGGGAGGGGCCTGACCACCAGAGCCCCATGGGCTGCTGGGGACCTGGTAGAGGACGCCAGGACAGTCAGTGAAGCCACAGAGGATATACATCTAGTAGTTCCTAATTCCTACACCCTGCTGGTCATTCTACCATCCACCAGGACATGGTATTCTGTATTAGACTTCAATGATGCCTTCTTCTGTATTCCATTCGTCCCAGAGTCACAAGAAATTTTGGCTGTGAGTGGCAGGACTCAACATACAACAAAAACAATACTGCTGGGCCGTCCTGCCCCAGGGGTTCAAAAATTCCCACACCATCTTTGGGGAAACGTTAGCTAAAGACCTAAAAGATCTACCTCTGGAGAAGGGAACCCTCCTTCAATATGCAGATGACATTCTGATCACCAGCCCGACTAAGGAGGCCTCTGAACTACCTAGCCAATAAAAGATAGAAGGTGTCCAAGAAAAAGGCTCAAATATCACAAACTAAGGTGACCTTCTTGGGCTTCATTCGCTCAGAAGGTCGGAGAAGCCCACCCCAGGAAAGGGAAGAAGCCATTTGCAGCCTCACCCTTCCTGAAACTAGAAGACAGCTTAGGGGTTCCTGGGGAGACCGGGGTTTGCTGCATCTGGATCCCTAACTACAGTCTAATAGCTGGGCCTCTATATGAAACACTGAAAGGAAAAGATGATGATCCTTTTGAATAGAATCCAGAAGCGGCCTTTCAAGAATGGAAAGAGCAGTCAGTTCAGACCCGTGCCCTGGACCTCCCTAAGTTAGCTAAACCCTTTGACCTTTACATTCCTGGTCCAAGGCGAATCGCCCTTGGAGTATTAGTGCAAAAACTGGGACCACTTGAAATGGAACAATGCAAGAATGCCCTCCAGGCATTGGCCAGCCACCCCATCCGACCAGGATACTGGGGGTATCTAAAAACCTGGAAATCAGCAGCCCACAAGGCCAGCTCCCTCCTAAGGGAAAAGGACGCCACTTGGTGATCCTAACCACCCACCATGCCCTGAAGTTGCAGGGATTGCTCCGTGGGCACAATGACCTCGAGTGAGGAGGCCCTCCAACACCAACCTCCAGAGAGACAACCTGGGGCAATGGGCCCCCATGACGACTCGTGTGACCATCACTTGACCTGGAGCTTCTCTCAGAAAACAACAAGAGTGTGCCCCAAAAGAGCAGACTATTGCTTACAGGACTTACTGCACCCAGAGCGGAGCTAATAAACTTGGTAGGGGAACCGTAAATAACGCTGCCACCATAGAAAAGCCTACAGACACCGCGGTGACGGCGGCCAATGAGACCGGCTGTACTCCTGGCTACTTCAAAAGGCCGTTGACTGAGTGGCCATCATGGTCCTGGATCACCACCGGCCCTGGACTGTCTGGGAGTTGAGCAAGCAGGGCTCTGACACCTGGTGCTGCTTGTACGTTAATTCAGTGGCCTAACTGAAGAAAGCGCAGACTACTGGTCAGAGCATCTAGGCTGGCAGAAACCGTCAGCCTAAGGGGGCCGAACCAATGTGGAGCAGGGTAAAACGGCCCACCCCCCCCCAGCGTCTCTGCACATCTCTTTCCTGGACCCTTAAAGATCATTAGAATCTATAAAACTTCCAATGCTGGTGCTCAGGCAGACGAGCAGTGAGGGAGGAGGCCTGGGGACAATCAACCTCACATGGAGGCTGCTTGGGAGAAGTCCTCCCCCTCGCCCCGGGTATGAGGACACCCAACTCAGCACGAAGCATTTACAGAAGAGGTGTATGCACCCTCAGCACCCCAAGAATGAGGAATGGGACAAAAGGCAGAGGAGGGCTTTGTCACTGGCAAAGCCCATGAAAAATTCCTGGGAGATGAAAATAGAATCTGGGCAATAAAATAAAGTCTAACCATTTTTTCCTTTGTGCTTTGTCTAATTTCACTTGCTCCTAGGTTTCCACATGCAGAGGTCCCACACCCGACACTTCAGACCCGATTTCCTAGTGCAAAATGGCTGGGCCGACACCTCAGCTCGTGGGGTCCCGTGCAGACTCTGCGACATAGAGCCTGAGCTCCAGCCAACCCGGCCCTCGAGAGCTCTACCCCCTCCCTCCTGCTGACGCTGCCAGGATCTCTACACAGCAGCCCGGCCCACAACCCGCAAGGGAGCACACACTCTCACCTCTCCATTCTCTGATCAAAATATAAAGTTTTCCTTTGCTTCTGAACCAAAGTCAGTCTCGATCTGTTGGCTCCAATGACACTGGGCAGGGAGACCCTTGTTGGGACCCACTCTGCAGGATCAGTAACAGAATTTGAGAACATTGTAACTTCAAAGAACAGATGTGTGAGCCAAACTGTAATTAACATAAAGCAGTGTATAAGGCTCGTGTAAAATAAGATGTTTCTAACACTTCCATTTGATATTTCCATCACTTTATTATAAGCAAGTTCAGTGGAGGGGTTTGTCTTATTTGTCAGGTCAACAGTAGAGAAATGCAGTGATTTCTTTCCAAGGATGGACATCTAATAATCTTGGTTGAAGTTTCAACCTTGTTTTGAATGATTTTCCATTGAAAATGATACCTCTCTTTCAGCTCCTAGATTTCTGAGAAGTATAAAATCTTATATTTTTTTATTACCAAAGGGGAAAGGTGGGAGGAGGGATAAATTAACAGTTTCAGATTAACATATACACACTGCTATGTATAAAATATATCATCAACAAGGAACTACTGTATAACACAGGGAACTATACTCAATATTTTGTAATGACCCCTAAGGGGAAATAATCTGAAAAACAATAGATATCTATATCGACATCATCTATAAACTACAGATAAAATGGAAACTAAAGGAGGCCGATGGTGAGCGTTTCTGAACCTGAAGACTTCAATCATCTAAAGTTCGGACTCTGACTAAGGCCCAAGTCCCTTAAAGAACACACATGTACCAGTAGCTTAAAAATTCCCCAGATTGGAGTTCGGGGAGACACTGATTTGGAAAAATCCCTGGTGTTCTCCTTACATACACGGGACCTTTCCTACAGCTAAAACATGCCTGTGACACCCAGAAGATGGAACACGGTTGGATCAGGGAGATTTTGGAAAAGGCACAAAAACTCCTAATTTCCTGGTTGTTGGGTTCACCCCTCCAGCCTTTTTCCTTAAAATCTCCCCACTTGAGGATGTCAGCACCTTCAACATCCAGTTGCACAAAATTTGGAATTTTTCCAAAGGAAGAAGGGGAAGGAGGAGAAACAAGGAGAGCCAAGCCCTAAATGTTCGGACAGGAACATGTCACTCTACTTTCCAATCAGGAAGAAGAATTAAGCAAAGGCTTAGCCTGCCACCGGGAACCAGGGTAGGGCCAGAAGCAAACCAGCGGTTCTGCGGACAGCTCCCAAAAAAGCGAGTTGAAAAATGGAGGTCAGGGGCACTGCAATTCACAAACCTGCAGAGTTATAAATTATAACTATCGTCCAAAATTATATTGAGGGAAGTCAATGAACAGGATTGGAAAGGAAGGCAGAATTGCAGGAAACAGATTTCAGGAGTCAGATTCGAATAGCCCCTAAAGCACATGAAAAGCGGCCAAACGTCGACAATGATGCACAAGGCCAAAAAGAGCATATGTGTTTTTTTCTGAATAAATTCAGGAAAAAACGCATAGGCCCTCTTTGGCCAACCAAGCAAGCCGGAAATAAAATTCAGCACTACAAAGAAGTCTCACTTCCCATCGGTCAAAAGCGCCTTCCTAAAAAAGTGTAAAAAAAAAATACTGGAGAGGCCAGGGAGGACAGGGAGCATTGTTACACTGATGGTCGGGATGTAAATTGCCAATGGCGACTCTGGAGAAGGGTATGGTATTTCCTAAAACATCTAAAAAACACAGCTAGAGAGAAAGGGGCACATCCATTCATGGGCGTATAAATTGGAAAAATAAAAATCAAAAAGACACAGGCACCCAGAAGTTAAAGGGCTGCTCTGGTTACAAGAACCTCCACTTGTGTACATCTTAAATATCCCAGGGATGAAAAAAATGGTAAAGAAGTTGTGGTCCTTATGTACAATGGAATATCATTCAGCCATGAAATCAATGTCCTAAGGCTAGTAGCAGCATGATGAGTGGATTTAGGTACGACGATTCTAAGTGAAATAAGTCACACAGAAAAACACACTTATCATTAGATATCACTTAGAGAGGGAATGTAAAAACTGATACCCTTGAACTGAATTACAAAACAGAACAGAGTCACACATTTTGAAAACACACTATGGCTGCTTAACGCGAAAGGTGAGGTGGGGTGATGCATAAAACAAGGGTTTCAAATTAGCTCAGATACCGTTCCATAAACCAAATATGTAATAAACAAGACCTACTCCTTCCTCAGTGAACTGGACTCAACACCCCCTATTCACCGCACAAGAATATATCTGACTAGTAAGAATCTGAAAACCTATGTATTGATCTCTCTCTGGAAGAGAGTCAAGTGAGTGTAAAGTGGCATAAACACAGCCGTGAAAAGCAGCTAAACCCCATTTTAAAAATAAATTACCTTTAAAAACCCGTGAAACAAAGACAGGGAAAGAAAGAGAAATTCTTACAAAATTCGTTCAGGGGCTGTGATGCAACCTGGATTGACCATATCTAGACCCACAGGTGATTGAGACATAAAGGTGGGCACTCATGGGGCTGAGACTTTGGGTGAGGTTGGGTGAGCAAACGCAGACCCTTTAAAATAATACTGCGTGGTACCCATCCCATGGGTCCCAAATCTCCAGGTTCAAGGGCATCTTCCTACATCGAAAACATGCATGAGAAACCCAGAAGATGGTACACCGTCTGATCGGGAAAGGCTTCTGAAACGCACCTCATTTCTCATCTCCTTGTGCTAGGGTTCGCCTTTCCAGCCACTTTACTGGAATCTCCCTACTTGGGGAATAAGCACCTTTAACCTCCTCTTCTCTGCAGGTTGCAATTTGTCCTGAGGATGAACGGGAAGAGGGGGAACCAATGAGAGACTAGATCTAGGTGTTGGGACAGGCACAGGTCACTCTATTTTCCCAACAGGAAGAAGAATTAACCACAGGCTCAGCATGCCCCCCGGAACCAGAATAGGGCCTGAAGCAATCCTGCGCATTTGCGGCCAGCTCCCAAAAAATCCAGTTGAAAAATGGAGCTCAGGGACACTGCAATTCACAAACCTGCAGAGTTATAAATGATAAGTCTCGTACACAAATATATTGAGGGAAGGCAATGAAGAGGATTTGAAAGCAAGGCAGAATTGCAGGAAACAGGTATCAGGAGGTAGATTCGAATCGCCTTTAAAGCACATGAAAAGGGGCAAAACGTGGACAATGATGCCCTTGGCCTAAAAGGGCATATACGTTTTTTCCTGAATATATTCAGGAAAAAACGCATACGCCCTTTTTGGCCAACCAAGCAACCTGGAAAGGCAAATCAGCGCTACAATGAAGTCTCGCTTCCCATCGTTCAAAGGCCGTGCTGAAAAAAGTGTCAAAACCAGAAATGCAGGACAGGCCATGGAGAAATGGCAGCCTTGCTACGCTGATGGGCGGGATGTAAATTGCCAACAGCCACTCTGGAGAAGTGTACGGTGTGTCCTGAAACATCTAAAACACACAGCTTAGAGAGCACAGGGCACTTCCACTCATGGGTGTGTAAATAGGGAAAACTAAAAATCAGCAAGACACAGGCACCCCAAAATTTAGGGCTGCTCTGTTGACAAGAACCTCCACTTCATGACTCCTTAAATATCCCAGGAAATATTAAAATGGATAAAGATGTTGAGGTCCTTATGTACAATGGAATTTCACTCAGCCATGAAATCAATGTCCTAAGGCAAGTAGCAGCATGATGAGTGGATTTAGGTATGACGATTGTAAGTGAAATAAGTCACACAGAAAAAGACACTTATTATAAGATATCACTTATAGAGGGAATGTAAAAACCGTTACCATTGAACTGAATTACAAAACAGAACAGAGTCACACATTTTGAAAACACACTATGGCTTCTTAACGGGAAATGTGAGGTGGGGTGATGCATAAAACAAGGGTTTCTAATTAGCTCAGATACCGTTCCATAAACCCAATATGTACTAGACAAGACCTACTCCTTGCTCAGTGAACTGGACTAAACACCCACTATTCACCGCACAAGAATATATCTGACTAGTAAGAATCTTAAAACCTATGTATTGATATCTGTCTGGAAGTGAGTCAAGTGGGTGTAAAGCCGCATAAACACAGCAGTGAAAAGCAGCTAAAGCCCATTATAAAAATCAATTGCTTTTAAAAACCCATGCAACAAAGAGAGTGAAAGAGAGAGAAATTCTGACACCATTCGTTCAGGGGCTGTGATGCAACCTGGATTTACCATATCTAGACCCACAGCTAGATGAGACATAAGGGTGGACACTCTTGGGGCTGAGAGGTTTGGTGAGGTTGGGTGAGCAAATGCAGACCCTTTAAAGTAATACTGCGTGGTACCCGTCCAATGGGTCCCAAATCTCCAGGTTCAAGGGCATCTACCTACATCGAAAACATGTACTAGAAACCCAGAAGATGGTACACCGTCTGATTGGGAAAGGTTTCTAAAAGGCACCTCATTTCTCATCTCCTTGTGCTCGGGTTCGCCATTCCATCCACTCTACTAGCAATATCCCCCCTTGGAGAATCAGCACCTTTAACCTCCTGTTCTGTACAGGTTGCAATTTGTCCTGAGAATGAACGGGAAGTGGGGGAACCAATGAGAGACTTGCTCTAGGTTTTGTGACAGGCACAGGTCAATCTTTTTTCCCATTAGGAAGAAGAATTAACCACAGGCTCAGCCTGCCCCACAGAACCAGAAGAGGGTCTGAAGCAATCCTGCGCTTTTGCGGCCAGCTCCCAAAAAAGCCCGTTGAAAAATGGAGCACATGAGCACTGCAATTCACAAACCTGCAAAGTTATAAATGATAACTCTCGTCCACAAATATATTGAGGGAAGGCAATGAAGAGGATTTGAAAGCAAGTCAGAATTGCAGGAAACAGATTTCAGGAGGTAGATTCAAATCGATTTGAAAGCACATGAAAAGCGGCAAAAGGTCGACAATGATGCCCTTGGTCAAAAAGGGCGTATGCGTTTTTTCCTGAATATATTCAGGAAAAAACGCATACGCCCTTTTTGGCCAACCAAGCAACCTGGAAAGGAAAATCAGCGCTACAAAGAAGTCTCGCTTCCCATCGGTCATAAGGGCTATGCTGAAAAAAGTGTAAAAACCAGAAATGCAGGACAGGCCATGGAGAAATGGCAGCCTTGCTACGCTGATGGGCGGGATGTAAATTGCCAAGAGGCACTCTGGAGAAGTGTACGGTGTGTCCTGAAACATCGAAAAAGCACAGGTTAGGGAGCATAGGGCACTTCCACTCATGGGCGTATAAATTGGGAAAACTAAAAATCAGCAAGACACAGGCACCCCAAAGTTTAGGGCTGCTCTGTTGACAAGAACCTCCACTTCATGACACCTTAAATATCCCAGGAAAGAGAAAAATGGATAAAGAAGTTGTGGTCCTTATGTACAATGGAATATCACTCAGACATGAAATCAATGTCATAAGGCTAGTAGAAGCAAGATGAGTGGAGTTAGGTACGACGATTCTAAGTGAAATAAGTCACACAGAAAAAGACACTTATCATAAGCTATCACTTATAGAGGGAATGTAAAAACCGCTACACTTGAACTGAATTACAAAACAGAACAGAGTCACACGTTTAGAAAACACACTATGGCTGCTTAACGGGAAAGGTGAGGTGGGGTGATGCATAAAACAAGGGTTTCAAATTCGCTCAGATACCGATCCATACACCCAATATGTAATAGACAAGACCTACTCCTTGCTCAGTGAATTGGACTCAACACCCCCTATTCACCGCACAAGAATATATGTGACTAGTAAGAATCTTAAAACCTATGTATTGATATCTGTCTGGAAGTGAGTCAAGTGGGTGTAAAGCCGCATAAACACAGCCGTGAAAAGCAGCTAAACCCCATTATAAAAATAAATTACTTTTAAAAACCCGTAAAACAAAGACAGTGAAAGAGAGAGAAATTCTTACAAAATTCGTTCAGGGGCTGTGATGCAACCTGGATTGACCATATCTAGACCCACAGCTGGATGAGGCATAAGGGTGGACAATCTTGAGACTGAGAGGTTGGGTGAGGTTGGGTGAGCAAACGCAGAACCTTTAAAGTAATAGTGCGTGGTACCCATCCCATGGGTCCCAAATCTCCAGGTTCAAGGGCATCTTCCTACATCGAAAACATGCATGAGAAACCCAGAAGATGGTACACCGTGTGATCGGGAAAGGTTCATAAAACGCACCTCATTTCTCAACTCCTTGTGCTCGGGTTCGCCTTTCCACCTACTTTACTAGCAATCTCCCTACTTGGAGAATCAGCACCTTTAAGCTCCTGTTCCCTACAGGTTGCAATTTGTCCTGAGGATGAACGGGAAGAGGGGCAACCAATGAGAGACTAGATCTAGGTGTTGGGACAGGCACAGTTCACTCTATTTTCCCAACAGGAAGAAGAATTAAACACAGGTTCAGCCTGCCGCCGGGAACCAGAATAGGGCCTGAGGCAATCCCGTGCTTTTGCCGCGAGCTCCCAAAAAAGAGAGTTGAAAAATGGAGCTCAGGGGCACTGCCATTCACAAACCTGCTGAGTTATAAATGATAACTCTCATCCACAAATATATTGAGGGAAGGCAACGAAGAGGATTTGAAAGCAAGGCAGAATTGCAGGAAACAGATTTCAGGAGGTAGATACGAATCGCCTTTAAAGCACATGAAAAGCGGCAAAACGTCGACAATGATGCCCTTGACCAAAATGGGCTTATGCGTTTTTTCCTGAATATATTCAGGAAAAAACGCATACGCCCTTTTTGGCCAACCAAGCAACCTGGAAAGGCAAATCAGCGCTACAAAGAAGTCTCGCTTCCCATCGGTCAAAAGGGCCATGCTGCAAAAAGTGTCAAAACCAGAAATGCAGGACAGGCCATGGAGAAATGGCAGCCTTGCTACACTGATGGGCGGGATGTAAATTGCCAACAGCCACTCTGGAGAAGTATACGTTGTGTCCTGAAACATCGAAAAAAAACAGCTTAGGGAGCATAGGGCACGTCCACTCATGGGCGTATAAATTGGAAAAACTAAAAATCAGCAAGACACAGGCACCGGAAAGTTTAGGGCTGCTCTGTTGACAAGAACCTCCACTTCATGACACCTTAAATATCCCAGGAAAGAGAAAAATGGATAAAGAAGTTGTGGTCCTTATGTACAATGGAATATCACTCAGACATGAAATCAATGTCATAAGGCTAGTAGAAGCAAGATGAGTGGAGTTAGGTACGACGATTCTAAGTGAAATAAGTCACACAGAAAAAGACACTTATCATAAGCTATCACTTATAGAGGGAATGTAAAAACCGCTACACTTGAACTGAATTACAAAACAGAACAGAGTCACACGTTTAGAAAACACACTATAGCTGCTTAACAGGAAAGGTGAGGTGGGGTGATGCATAAAACAAGGGTTTCAAATTCGCTCAGATACCGTTCCATACACCCAATATGTAATAGACAAGACCTACTCCTTGCTCAGTGAACTGGACTCAACACCCCCTATTCACCGCACAAGAATATATGTGACTAGTAAGAATCTTAAAACCTATGTATTGATATCTGTCTGGAAGTGAGTCAAGTGGGTGTAAAGCCGCATAAACACAGCCATGAAAGGCAGCTAAACCCCATTATAAAAATAAATTACTTTTAAAAACCCGTAAAACAAAGACAGTGAAAGAGAGAGAAATTCTTACAAAATTCGTTCAGAGGCTGTGATGCAACCTGGATTGACCATATCTAGACCCACACCTGGATGAGACATAAGGGTGGACACTCTTGGGGTTGAGTGGTTGGGTGAGGTTGGGTGAGCAAACGCAGACCCTTTAAAGTAATACTGCGTGGTACCCATCCCATGGGTCCCAAATCTCCAGGTTCAAGGGCATCTTCCTACATCGAAAACATGCATGAGAAACCTAGATGATGGTACACCGTGTGATTTTGAAAGGTTTCTAAAACGCACCTCATTTCTCATCTCCTTGTGTTCGGGTTCGCCATTCCAGCTACTTTACTAGCAATCTCCCTACTTGGGGAATCAGCACCTTTAACCTCCTGTTCCGTTCAGGTTGCAATTTGTTCTGAGGATGAAAGGGAAGAGGGGCAACCAATGAGAGACTAGATCTAGGTTTTGGGACAGGCCCAGGTCACTGTATTTTCCCATCAGGAAGAAGAATTAACCACAGGCTCAGCCTGCACGCCGGAACCAGAATAGGGCCTGAAGCAATCCTGTGCTTTGCGGCCAGCTCCCAAGAAAGCGAGTTGAAAAATGGAGCTCAGGGGCACTGCAATTCAGAGACCTGCAGAGTTATAAATGATAACTCTTGGCCACAAATATATTGAGGGAAGGCAACCAAGAGGAGTTGAAAGCAAGGCAGAATTGCAGGAAACAGATTTCAGGAGGTAGATTCGAATCACCTTTAAAGCACATGAAAAGTGGCAAAACGTGGACAATGATGCCCTTGGCCCAAAAGGGCGTATGCGTTTTTTCCTGAATATATTCAGGAAAAAACGCATACGCCCTTTTTGGCCAACCAAGCAACCTGGAAAGGCAAATCAGCGCTATAAAGAAGTCTCGCTTCCCATTGGTCAAAGGGTCATGCTGAAAAAAGTGTAAAAACCAGAAAAGCAGGACAGTCCATGTAGAAATCGGAGCCTTGCTATGCTGATGGGCGGGATGTAATTTGCCAACAGCCACTCTGGA
Source organism: Eschrichtius robustus (assembly GCF_028021215.1). Classification (NCBI taxonomy): domain Eukaryota; kingdom Metazoa; phylum Chordata; class Mammalia; order Artiodactyla; family Eschrichtiidae; genus Eschrichtius; species Eschrichtius robustus. Next base: position 1,022,890 of record NW_027175160.1, on the reverse strand, counting down.
GAATTGTACGGTGTGTCCTGAAACATCTAAAAAACACAGCTTAGTGAGCATAGGGCACTTCAACTCATGGGCGTATAAATTGGGAAAACTAAAAATCATCAAGACACAGGCACCCCAAAGTTTAGGGCTGCTCTGTTCCCAAGAACCTCCACTTCGGTACTCCTTAAACATCCCAGGAAGAGGAAAATTGATAAAGAAGTTGTGGTACTTATGTACAATGGAATATCACTCAGCCATGAAATCAATGTCATAAGGCTACTAGCAGCATGATGAGTGGATGTAGGTATGATGATTTTAAGTGAAATAAGTCACATAGAAAAAGACACTTATCAAAGACATCACTTATATAGGGAATGTAAAAATCGCTACACTTAAACTGATTTACAAAACAGAACAGAGTCACACATTTTCAAAACACACTATGGCTGCTTAACGGGAAAGGTGAGGTGGGTGATGCATAAACCCGGGATTTGAAATTAGCACAGATATCACTCCATAAATCAAATATGTAATAGACAAGACCTACTCCTTGCTCAGTGAACTGGACGCAACACCCTCTATTCACCGCACAAGAATATATCTGACTAGTAAGAATCTTAAAACCTATGTATTGATATCTCTCTTTAAGTGAGTCAAGTGGGTGTAAAGCGGGCTAAACACAGCAGTGAAAAGCAGCGAAACCCCATTTTAAAATAAATAACTTTAAAAAACCCAAAAACCTAAGACAGTGATAGAGAGAGGAAATTTTACATAATTCGTTCCTGGGCTGTGATGCAACCTTGTTTGACCATATCTAGACCCACAGCTGGATGAGAAATAAAGCTGGACACTCTTGCAGCTGAAGGTCTCTTTCCCTAGTTACCAGATTGGGGAACGTAAAAAGGCTGCTGCCCTCTGGCCGTTACCTGCAAAAGCAGCTTTAATACCTGTGTTAATGGTCACTTCATATGAACAAGTACTTCAGGGCTGTAAATGAAACCTGCCCTCAAAATGTCTTGAGGGAGGTAATGGCCAAAACTTTTCAAAATGTGACACTTACTTTAAGAAAACAATTTGAAGAACTAAGCTGTAATCACAGTTTGATAAATAAAAAGAGCATGCTTTAAAGATCAATTTCAACAGATTATGGGACACATGCAAATTCAACCACACAGAGGTATCAGCTCGCACCTGTTAGAATAACCAGCAGCAAGCAAACTACAAACAATAAATATTGAAGGCGTTTTGGAGAAATGCATACCCTCAATTTTAAGTGGGACATAACCTGGAAAGAGCCACTAATGAGAACTGAATGGTGGTGCCTTTAAAACGTACACACTGAGCTACCATATGATACAGCAAGCCCACTCCTTGGCCTATAACATAAGGAGATAGAACTGGAAAGACACAGGCAAGCAAATGTGCATTGCAGCAGTATTACAATAACCAAGACATGGAGGCAACCAAAAAGTCCATCAAGAGGTGCGTGGCCAAAGAATAACTGGTACACGTACAGATGGAATATGAGCCAGGGAAAAAAACAAAACAATGTCAATTGCAGCACTGTGTATGATTCTTGAGTTAATCAGGCAAATTGTACTAAGTCAGAAAGCAAAAGACACATATCCTATAATATCACTTATAGGTCTTAGCTAAAAATTGATACCAATGAAGATATTTCCACAGAGAAATGCAATCACAGATTCATTAAACAAACTTAGGGTTCACCAAATGGAAAGGTGTGAGGATTGGATACATTAGGATATTGGGGTTAAGATAGATATAGAAACACATGTGAAATATGTAATCACCAAAGACCTACGTAATACCAAGACAAGACTACTCAACATGGTGTCATAACCTACATGGGAAAATGATCCAAAGAAGAATAGATATATGTATATGTTTAAAAGAACCACATCTTGCACACCTAGAAGAAACAAAACATTTTAATCAAATTTGCTCTGACAAAAAATAAAAATTAAATTAAAAAAAGAACAAGAAGTAATGAGACATAAACTTAAGGGGCTTTTTGCTGGCACATTGCATTCTAATTTACAACCAGAACATGACTTCCATTAAGGCTCTGTCATCACTAATAAAGCAGCTTTATAAGCAATGTTGAAGGTAGCTTAAAAGAAGTCTCACTAATTATTGATAGTAACAAGGAAACAAAGAAAAGTAAAAGTCTCACTGCAAAAAGTATACATAGGGTAAGGATAGTAGATCAAACACTGATTACACTTCTGTAAAGAATAAAAGACAACAGTAGTATGTTTTGTTAAAAAAGAGAGGGCCCAAATAAATCTGAAATGAAAGAGATGATGTTACAACAGACACCACAGAAATACAAAGTATCCTAAGATACACACAGGGTAACTCAGGGCTCAGACTGGACAGAGCCCACTCTCCAGTCCCCTGTACATGACTTACAGGAGCCTCAGGAACTGAGGAGGGGGTCCCTGAGGAGAGGCTCAAGATAGAATATGGTAGGCATTAACATGACTGCATTCATCTTAAACATGCCTGAACTACATTCACACGAGATGATTTTGTCCTGTATGTACATCGGCACCTCTAGCCGGAACTGCAGATCTTTGGCTTCAACACCTCTACTGACAACATTAGCTTCACCTGCTGTGGACCGTCTCCTATAGGATTTCTAGAATCACAAAACATCGAAGCTTCACAGGACCCAGAGTCTGTGCGACTCCACACAGAGTCTCAGAGTCTCAACTCCACTCAGATACTCCACTCTTGGAGGGCACACACAAAGTAGTGTGTACATCAGGACCCAGGGGAAGGAGCAGTGACCCCGTAGGAGAATGACCAGAACTACCTGCTACTTTTAGAGGGTCTCCTGCAGAGGCAGCTGGTGGCTGTGGCTGTGGCTCACCGTGAGGACAACGACACTGGCAGCAGAAGTTCTGGGAAATACTCCTTGGTGTGAGCCCTCCCAGAGTCCGCCATTAGCCCCACCAAGAGCAAGGTAGGCTCCAGTGCTGGGTCGCCTCAGGCCAAACAACCAACAGGGAGGGAACCCAGCCCCATGCATCAGCAGACAAGCGGATTCAACTTTTTATTAAAGTTTTATTTAATCCGTAGACAAGCGGATTAAAGCTCTGCCCACCAAAGCAACACCCAGCTCTACCCACCACCAGTCCCTCCCATCAGGAAGCTTGCACAAGTCTCTAAGATAGACTCATCCACCAGAGAGCAGACAGCAGAAGCAAGAAGAACTACAATTCTGCAGCCTGTGGAAGGAAAACCACATTCACAGGAAGATAGATAAAATGAAAAGGCAGAGGACTTTATACCAGATCAAGGAACAAGATAAAACCCCAGAAAAAAAACGAAATGAGGTGGAGATAGGGAACCTTCCAGAAAAAGAATTCAGAATAATGATAGTGAAGTTGAGCCAAGACCTTAGAAAAAGAAAGGAGGCAAAGATCGAGAAGACACAAGAAATGCTTAACAAAGACCTAGAAGAATTAAGGAACAAACACCTAGAAGAATTAAAGAACAAACAAACAGAGGTGAACAATGTCATAACTGAAATGAAAAATACACTAGAAGGAATCAGTAGCAGAATAACTGTGGCAGAAGAACGGATAAGTGGCCTGGAAGACAGAAAGGTGGAAATCACTGCCATGGAACAGAATAAAGAAAAAGAATGAAAATAAATGAAGACACCCCAAGAGTCCTCTGGGACAACATTAAACGCAACAACATTCGCATTATAGGGGTCCCAGAAGGAGAAGAGAGAGAGAAAGGACCCGAGAATATATTTGAAGAGATTATGGTCAAAAACTTCCCTAGCATGGGAAAAGAAATAGCCACCCAAGTCCAGAAGCACAGAGTGTCCCAGGCAGGAGAAACCAAAGGAGAAAAATGACAAGACACATAGTAATCAAATTGACAAAAATTAACGACAAAGAAAAATTATTGAAAGCAGCAAGGGAAAAATGACAAATAACATACAAGGGAAATCCCATAAGGATAACAGCTGATTTCTCAGCAGAAAATCTACAAGCCAGAAGGAAGTGGCATGATAAATTTAAAGTGATGAAAGGGAAGAACCTACAACCAAGAGTACTGCACCCTGCAAAGAGCTCATTCAGATTTGATGGAGAAATCAAAAGCCTTACAGACAAGCAAAAGCTAAGAGAATTCAGCACCATGCAACCAGCTCTACACCAAATGCTAAAAGAACTTCTCTAAGTGGGAAACACAAGAGAAGAAAAGGACCCACCAAGACAAACCCATAACAATTAAGAAAATAGTAGTAGGAACATACATATCGATAATTACCTTAAACGTGAATGCACTAAATGTTCCAACCAAAAGACATAGACTGGCTGAATGGATACAAAAACAAGACCCATATATATGCTGTCTACAAGAGACCCATTTCAGACCTAGGGACACATACAGACTGAAAGTGAGGCGATGGAAAAATATATTCTATGCTAATGAAAATCAAAAGAAAGCTGGAGTAGCAATACTCATATCAGATAAAATAGACTTTAAAATAAAGAATGTTACAAGAGACAAGGAAAGACGCTACATAATGGTCAAGGGATCAAACCAAGAAGAAGACATAACAATTATAAATATATATGTACCCAACATAGGAGCACCTCAATGTATAAGGCAACTGCTAACAGCTATAAAAGAGGAAATCGACAGTAACACAATAATAGCGGGGGACTTTAACAGCTCACTTACACCAGTGGAGATCAGCCAGACAGAAAATTAATAAGGAAACACAAGCTTTAAATGACACAATAGACCAGATAGAGTTCATTGATATTTATAGGACATTCCATCCAAAAACAGCAGATTACACGTTCTTCTCAACTGCACACGGAACATTCTCCAGGATAGATCACATCTTGGGTCACAGATAAAGCCTCAGTAAATTTAAGAAAACTGAAATCATATCAAGCAGCTGTTCCGACCACAATGCTATGAGATTAGAAATCAATTACACGGAAAAAACCGTAAAAAACACAAACACATGGAGGCTAAACAATACGTTACTAAATAACCAAGAGATCACTGAAGAAATCAAAGGGGAAATCAAAAACTACCTAGAGACAAATGACAACAAAAACACGATGACCAAAACCTATGGGATGCAGCAAAAGGAGTTCTAAGAGGGAAGTATATAGCAATACAAGCCTACCTCAAGAAACAAGAAAAATCTCAAATAAACAATCTAACCTTACACCTAGAGGAACTAGAGAAAGAAGAACAAAACCCAAAGTTAGTAGAAGGAAAGAAATCCTAAAGATCAGAGCAGAAATAAATGAAATAGAAACAAAGAAAACGGAAGCAAAGATCAACAAAACTAAAAGCTGGTTCTTTGAGAAGATAAGCAAAAATGATCAACCTTTAGCCAGACTCAAGAAAAAGAGGGAGAGGATGCAAATCAACAAAATTAGAAGTGAAAAAGGAGAAGTTACAACAGACACCACAGGAATACAAAGCATCCTAAGAGACTACTACAAGCAACTCTATGCCAATAAAATGGACAATCTGGAAGAAATGGACAAATTCTTAGAAAGGGATAACCTTCAAAGATTGAACCAGGAAGAAATAGAAAATATGAACAAACCTATCACTAGCAATGAAATTGAAACTGTGATTAAAAATCTTCCAACAAACAGAAGTCCAGAACCAGATGGCATCACAGGTGAATTCTATCAAACATTTAGAGAAGAGCTAACACCCAACCTTCTCAAATTCTTCAAAACAATTGCAGGGGAAGGAACACTCCCAAACTCATTCTATGAGACCACCATCACCCTGATACCAAAATCAGACAGAGATACTACAAGGAAAGAAAATTATAGACCAATATCACTGATGAATATAGATGTAAAAATCCTCAACAAAATACTAGCAAACAGAATCGAACAACAGATTAAAAGGATCATACACCATGATCAAGTGGGGTTTTTTCCCAGGGATGCAAGGATTCTTCAATATACACAAATCAATGTGATACACCATATTAACAAATTGTAGAATAAAACCATATGATCATCTCAATAGATGAAGGAAAATATTTTGAGAAAATTCAACACTCATTTACGATAAAAACTCTGCAGAGTGTGGGCATAGAGGGAAACTACCTCAACATAATAAAGGCCATATATGACAAACCCACAGCAAACAGCATTCTCAATGGTGAAAAACTGAAAGCGTTTCCTCTAAGATCAGAAAGAAGACGAGGATGCCCACTCTCACCACTGCTATTCAACATAGTTTTGGAAGTCCTAGCCATGGCAATCAGAGAAGAAAAAGAAATAAAAGGAATACAAAAAGGAAAAGAAGAAGTAAAATTGTCACTGTTTGCAGATGACATGATATCATAGATAGAGAATCCTAAAGACGCCACCAGAAAACCACTGGAGCTAATCAATGAATTTGGTAAAGTTGCAGGATACAAAATTAATGCACAGAAATTGCTTGCATTCCTATACACTAACAATGAAAGATCAGAAAGAGAAATTAAGGAAACAATCCCATTACCACTGCAACAAAAAGAATAAAATACCTAGGAATAAACCTACCTAAGGAAGTAAAAGACCTGTACTCAGAAAACTATAAGACACTGATGAAAGAAATCAAAGATGATATAAACAGATGGAGACATATACCATGTTCTTGGATTAGAAGAATCAATATTGTGAAAATGACTATACTACCCAAAGCAATCTACAGATTCAATGCAATCCCGATCAAAATACCTTTGGCATTTTCTACAGAACAAGAAAAAAAAAATCTTAAAATTTATAGGGAGACACAAAAGACCCTGGATAGCCAAAGCAGTCTTGAGGGGGAAAAAAAGAGCTGGAGGAATCAGACTTCCAGACTTCAGACTATATTACAAAGCTACAGAAATCAAGATAATATGGTACTGACACAAAAACAGAAATATAGGTCAATAGAACAGGATAGAAAGCACAGAGATAAACCCACGTACCTATGGTTAACTAATCTATGACAAAGGAGGCAAGGGTATACAATGGAGAAAAGACAGTGTCTTCAGTAAGTGGTGGGGGGAAAACTGGACAGCTACATGTAAAAGAATGAAATTAGTACACTCCCTAACACCATACACAAAAATAACTCAAAATGGATTAGAGACCTAAATATAAGACCAGCCACTATAAAACTCTTAGAAGAAAACATAAGCAGAACAGTCTATGACATAAATCACAGCAAGATCCTTTTTGACCCACCTCCTAGAGAAATGGAAATAAAAACAAAAATTAAAAAATGGGACCAAATGAAACATAAATTCTTTTGCACAGCAAAGGAAAACTTAAGCAAGATGAAAAGACAACCATCAGAATGGGAGAAAATATTTTCAAATGAAGCAAATGGCAAAGGATTAATCTACAAAAAGCAGCTCATGTAGCTCAATATCACAAAACCAAACAACCCAATCCAAAAATGGGCAGAAGACCTAAATAGACATTTCTCCAAAGAAGATATACAGGTTGCCAACAAACACATGAAAGGATGCTGAACATCACTAATCATTGGAGAAATGCAAATCAAAACTACAGTGAGGTATCACCTCACACCAGTCAGAATGGCCATCATCAAAAAATCTACCAACAGTAAATGCTGGAGAGGCATTTATTGGAGAAAAAGGAACCCTCTTGCACTGTTGGTGGGAATGTAAATTGATATAGCCACTAGGGAGAACGGTATGGGGCTTCCTTAAAAACTAAAAATAGAACTACCATACAACCCAGCAAACCCACTCCTGGACATTTACCCTGAGAAAACCATAATTCAAAAAGAGTCATGTACCACAATGTTCACTGTAGCTCTATTTACAATAGCCAGGACATGGAAGCAAACTAAGTGTCCATCAACAGATAAATGGATAAAGAAGATGTGGCACATATATACAATGGAACATTATTCAGCCATAAAAAGAAACGAAATTGAGTTATTTTTAGTGAGGTGGATGGATCTAGAGTCTGTCCTACAGAGTGAAGTAAGTCAGAAAGAGAAAAACAAATACCGTATGCTAACACATATATATGGAATCTAAAAAAAAAAAAGTTTATGAAGAACCTAGGGGCAGGAAAGGATTAAGGACACAGACGTAGAGAAAGGACTTGAGGACATGGGGAGAGGGAAGGGTAAGCTGGGACAAAGTGAGAGAGTGGTATGGACATATATACACTACCAAATGTAAAATTGATAGCTACTGGGAAGCAGCCACATAGCACAGGGAGATCAGCTCTGTGCTTTGTGACCACCTAAAAGGGTGGGATAAGGGAGTGAGAGGGAGGTGCAAGAGGGAGGGGATATGGTGTTATATGTATACGCATAGCTGATTCACTTTTTTATACAGCAGAAACTAACACACAATTGTAAAGCAATTATACTCCAATAAAGATGTAAAAGAAAAAAAAAAAAAAAAGAAAGCCCAGAGATAAACCTACACACCTATGGCCCACTAATCTATGACAAAGGAGGCAAGGGTATACAATGGAGAAAAGACAGTCTCTTCAATAAGTGGTGCTGGGAAAAATGGACAGTTACATGTAAAAGAATGAAATTAGAACACTCCCTAACACCATACACAAAAAATAAACTCCAAATGGATTAGAGACCGAAATGTAAGACCGGACACTATAAAACTCTTAGAGGAAAACATAGGAAGAATACTCTTTGACATAAATCACAGCAAGATCTTTTTTGATCCACCTCCTAGAGTAATGGAATAAAAAAAAAAAAACAAAAACAAATGGGAGCAAATGAAACCTAAAAGCTTTTGCAAAGCAAAGGAAACTACAAACAAGACGAAAAGACAACCCTCAGAATGGGAGAAAATATTTGCAAACGAATCAATGGACAAAGGATTAATCTCCAATGTATATAAACAGCTCATGCAGCTCAACAGTAAAAAAACAAACAAACCAATCCAAAAATGGGCAGATGACGTAAATAGACATTTGTCCCAAGAAGACATACAGATGACCAAGAAACACATGAAAAGCTACTCAACATCACTAATTATTAGAGAAATATAAACCAAAACTACAATGAGGTATCACCTCACACGAGTTAGAATGGGCATCATCAGAAAATCTACAAACAACAAATGCTGGAGAGGGTGTGGAGAAAAGGGAACCCTCTTACACTATTTGTGGGAATGTAAATTGATACAGTCACTATGGAGAACAGTATGGAGGTTCCTTAAAAAACTAAAAATAGAATTACCATATGACCCAGCAATCCCACTACTGGCCATATACCCAGAGAAAACCATAATTCAAAAAGACATATTCACCACAATATTCACTGCAGCACTATTTACAATAGCCAGGTCATGGAAGCAACCTAAATGCCCATAGACAGACGAACGGAAAAGATGTGCTACATATATAAAATGGAATATTACTCAGCCATAAAAAGGAATGAAATTGGGTCATTTGTAGAGACGTGGATAGATCTAGAGACTGTCATACAGAGTGAAGTAAGTCAGAAAGAGAAAAACAAATATCGTATATTAACGCATACATGTAGAACCTAGAAAAATGGTAAAGATGAACTGGTTTGCAAGGCAGAAATAGAGACACAGATGTAGAGAACAAATGTATGGACACCAAGGGGGGAAAGTGGCAGGGTGGTGGTGGTGGGATGAATTGCGACCCTGGGATTGACATATATACACTTATATGTATAAAATAGATAACCAATAAGAGCCTGCTGTATAAAAAAATGAATAAAATAAATTCAAAAATTAAAAAATAAATAATACTTAAGAAAATAAAACAGAAAAAAAAGTTCTGTCCTTCCCATAGACGTATTTATATGAATGAATGATTTCCATGCTTATATCCATAAATACAAAAAGAGGAATAAAACTTACCTTGAACCAAAAAAGAAAAAAAAAAAAACTGAACCCACTGGTCATACAGAGGAAAACCCTATCAGCGCACTTGCTCCAGTGGTAAACAATTCTTAAGTTGGTCACAGGTGGGGAATCATCTCCCATGCAGCCAGCAGCCCCCACACAAGGAGCGTCCTCATTGCAAAGCTGGGGGACTGTGAGGAGGCGTCTCTGACTAGACGTAGGCTGAGCCCCAGGCCAGCTGCTGCTGAACTTTTCCCACCGTTCCCAGGTAAAACACCTGAATGTGTGCAAAGACTAAAAACTAGAGGAAGGGGCTTGGAGTCACACCAGCAACAGCACGCAGGCCGACTTGGTGCCTGCAGGCCAGCCAGGATGGTCCTGGCCCCGGGCGCTCGTCTGGAAACTTTCCATTTCCCTGCCTGAGGTACCCCTCCTGTCCCGGCCCCCACTGCTTTTTTCCTTCCTTACCTCTGCCCGGGGAGAAATTCCAGCAGCAAGTATGGGTGACACATCCTCTTCTTTAGCAGGTGGCAGCCCGGCAACTCCTGCAGAAAGTCCAGTAGAGCCCCAGTCACAACGGGCCACTCATAGAGCCGTGGGCCCTACTGCCTCCCACCAGCCCAACCCCGAGACTGCTGATGGGGCAGAGAATATGGCGTCAGGCACAGCTGCAGAAGCTTTTGCTGCCTGGAGGGGTGTTTATATTGACCTCAACCCAGGCACACCTGGGAAGGGCTGGCCGGCCGGGTCAGGCTGCCCAGGTCAGCCAATCCTCGCCCCTCAGGGGCTCAGATTTGCAGAAAATGGGCCTTGCTGCACCGGCCAGATCCAAGGAACAGGTGTAGGGTCCCGAGAGTCAGGATAGATAAGGGGCGGCAGCCCTGGCTTGTTTTCTAATCATTTTATCTGGTCCATGAGTGGGAGACAACTTCAAGAAGACCCTCTGCTAATGAGAGGAACCCAGGAGTCAGGGAGAGGAGGGGTGGTGGGTGGAGACAGAGGCCTGGTGCCCCGGCTGCTGTGGAAGCCCCTGGAAGACCAGGCAGAGGGAGGTCGCACAGAGTGAAGCCTAGGGTCACAGACCTGTTGGAGCTGCTGTTTATTAGTTCAAGCTCTGCTCTGAGGTGCTCTGTGTCAGCTCTGAGTGACAGGTGTGCTGGGGGTGCTCTGCAATGAGGGCTATGTGCACAGTTCCTGTGTGCCCAGCCCTGTCGGGGTACCTGTCCACGGGAGCTCCATATCCAGGGAGGGGCCTGCCCACGAGAGCCCCGTGGGCTGCTGGGTACCTGCCCAGGTGAGCTCCATATCCTGGGAGGGGTCTGACCATGATGGCCCCATGGGCTGCTGGGTACCTGCCCAGGTGAGCTCCATATCCTGGGAGGGGCCTGACCACCAGAGCCCCATGGGCTGCTGGGGACCTGGTAGAGGACGCCAGGACAGTCAGTGAAGCCACAGAGGATATACATCTAGTAGTTCCTAATTCCTACACCCTGCTGGTCATTCTACCATCCACCAGGACATGGTATTCTGTATTAGACTTCAATGATGCCTTCTTCTGTATTCCATTCGTCCCAGAGTCACAAGAAATTTTGGCTGTGAGTGGCAGGACTCAACATACAACAAAAACAATACTGCTGGGCCGTCCTGCCCCAGGGGTTCAAAAATTCCCACACCATCTTTGGGGAAACGTTAGCTAAAGACCTAAAAGATCTACCTCTGGAGAAGGGAACCCTCCTTCAATATGCAGATGACATTCTGATCACCAGCCCGACTAAGGAGGCCTCTGAACTACCTAGCCAATAAAAGATAGAAGGTGTCCAAGAAAAAGGCTCAAATATCACAAACTAAGGTGACCTTCTTGGGCTTCATTCGCTCAGAAGGTCGGAGAAGCCCACCCCAGGAAAGGGAAGAAGCCATTTGCAGCCTCACCCTTCCTGAAACTAGAAGACAGCTTAGGGGTTCCTGGGGAGACCGGGGTTTGCTGCATCTGGATCCCTAACTACAGTCTAATAGCTGGGCCTCTATATGAAACACTGAAAGGAAAAGATGATGATCCTTTTGAATAGAATCCAGAAGCGGCCTTTCAAGAATGGAAAGAGCAGTCAGTTCAGACCCGTGCCCTGGACCTCCCTAAGTTAGCTAAACCCTTTGACCTTTACATTCCTGGTCCAAGGCGAATCGCCCTTGGAGTATTAGTGCAAAAACTGGGACCACTTGAAATGGAACAATGCAAGAATGCCCTCCAGGCATTGGCCAGCCACCCCATCCGACCAGGATACTGGGGGTATCTAAAAACCTGGAAATCAGCAGCCCACAAGGCCAGCTCCCTCCTAAGGGAAAAGGACGCCACTTGGTGATCCTAACCACCCACCATGCCCTGAAGTTGCAGGGATTGCTCCGTGGGCACAATGACCTCGAGTGAGGAGGCCCTCCAACACCAACCTCCAGAGAGACAACCTGGGGCAATGGGCCCCCATGACGACTCGTGTGACCATCACTTGACCTGGAGCTTCTCTCAGAAAACAACAAGAGTGTGCCCCAAAAGAGCAGACTATTGCTTACAGGACTTACTGCACCCAGAGCGGAGCTAATAAACTTGGTAGGGGAACCGTAAATAACGCTGCCACCATAGAAAAGCCTACAGACACCGCGGTGACGGCGGCCAATGAGACCGGCTGTACTCCTGGCTACTTCAAAAGGCCGTTGACTGAGTGGCCATCATGGTCCTGGATCACCACCGGCCCTGGACTGTCTGGGAGTTGAGCAAGCAGGGCTCTGACACCTGGTGCTGCTTGTACGTTAATTCAGTGGCCTAACTGAAGAAAGCACAGACTACTGGTCAGAGCATCTAGGCTGGCAGAAACCGTCAGCCTAAGGGGGCCGAACCAATGTGGAGCAGGGTAAAACGGCCCACCCCCCCCCAGCGTCTCTGCACATCTCTTTCCTGGACCCTTAAAGATCATTAGAATCTATAAAACTTCCAATGCTGGTGCTCAGGCAGACGAGCAGTGAGGGAGGAGGCCTGGGGACAATCAACCTCACATGGAGGCTGCTTGGGAGAAGTCCTCCCCCTCGCCCCGGGTATGAGGACACCCAACTCAGCACGAAGCATTTACAGAAGAGGTGTATGCACCCTCAGCACCCCAAGAATGAGGAATGGGACAAAAGGCAGAGGAGGGCTTTGTCACTGGCAAAGCCCATGAAAAATTCCTGGGAGATGAAAATAGAATCTGGGCAATAAAATAAAGTCTAACCATTTTTTCCTTTGTGCTTTGTCTAATTTCACTTGCTCCTAGGTTTCCACATGCAGAGGTCCCACACCCGACACTTCAGACCCGATTTCCTAGTGCAAAATGGCTGGGCCGACACCTCAGCTCGTGGGGTCCCGTGCAGACTCTGCGACATAGAGCCTGAGCTCCAGCCAACCCGGCCCTCGAGAGCTCTACCCCCTCCCTCCTGCTGACGCTGCCAGGATCTCTACACAGCAGCCCGGCCCACAACCCGCAAGGGAGCACACACTCTCACCTCTCCATTCTCTGATCAAAATATAAAGTTTTCCTTTGCTTCTGAACCAAAGTCAGTCTCGATCTGTTGGCTCCAATGACACTGGGCAGGGAGACCCTTGTTGGGACCCACTCTGCAGGATCAGTAACAGAATTTGAGAACATTGTAACTTCAAAGAACAGATGTGTGAGCCAAACTGTAATTAACATAAAGCAGTGTATAAGGCTCGTGTAAAATAAGATGTTTCTAACACTTCCATTTGATATTTCCATCACTTTATTATAAGCAAGTTCAGTGGAGGGGTTTGTCTTATTTGTCAGGTCAACAGTAGAGAAATGCAGTGATTTCTTTCCAAGGATGGACATCTAATAATCTTGGTTGAAGTTTCAACCTTGTTTTGAATGATTTTCCATTGAAAATGATACCTCTCTTTCAGCTCCTAGATTTCTGAGAAGTATAAAATCTTATATTTTTTTATTACCAAAGGGGAAAGGTGGGAGGAGGGATAAATTAACAGTTTCAGATTAACATATACACACTGCTATGTATAAAATATATCATCAACAAGGAACTACTGTATAACACAGGGAACTATACTCAATATTTTGTAATGACCCCTAAGGGGAAATAATCTGAAAAACAATAGATATCTATATCGACATCATCTATCAACTACAGATAAAATGGAAACTAAAGGAGGCCGATGGTGAGCGTTTCTGAACCTGAAGACTTCAATCATCTAAAGTTCGGACTCTGACTAAGGCCCAAGTCCCTTAAAGAACACACATGTACCAGTAGCTTAAAAATTCCCCAGATTGGAGTTCGGGGAGACACTGATTTGGAAAAATCCCTGGTGTTCTCCTTACATACACGGGACCTTTCCTACAGCTAAAACATGCCTGTGACACCCAGAAGATGGAACACGGTTGGATCAGGGAGATTTTGGAAAAGGCACAAAAACTCCTAATTTCCTGGTTGTTGGGTTCACCCCTCCAGCCTTTTTCCTTAAAATCTCCCCACTTGAGGATGTCAGCACCTTCAACATCCAGTTGCACAAAATTTGGAATTTTTCCAAAGGAAGAAGGGGAAGGAGGAGAAACAAGGAGAGCCAAGCCCTAAATGTTCGGACAGGAACATGTCACTCTACTTTCCAATCAGGAAGAAGAATTAAGCAAAGGCTTAGCCTGCCACCGGGAACCAGGGTAGGGCCAGAAGCAAACCAGCGGTTCTGCGGACAGCTCCCAAAAAAGCGAGTTGAAAAATGGAGGTCAGGGGCACTGCAATTCACAAACCTGCAGAGTTATAAATTATAACTATCGTCCAAAATTATATTGAGGGAAGTCAATGAACAGGATTGGAAAGGAAGGCAGAATTGCAGGAAACAGATTTCAGGAGTCAGATTCGAATAGCCCCTAAAGCACATGAAAAGCGGCCAAACGTCGACAATGATGCACAAGGCCAAAAAGAGCATATGTGTTTTTTTCTGAATAAATTCAGGAAAAAACGCATAGGCCCTCTTTGGCCAACCAAGCAAGCCGGAAATAAAATTCAGCACTACAAAGAAGTCTCACTTCCCATCGGTCAAAAGCGCCTTCCTAAAAAAGTGTAAAAAAAAAATACTGGAGAGGCCAGGGAGGACAGGGAGCATTGTTACACTGATGGTCGGGATGTAAATTGCCAATGGCGACTCTGGAGAAGGGTATGGTATTTCCTAAAACATCTAAAAAACACAGCTAGAGAGAAAGGGGCACATCCATTCATGGGCGTATAAATTGGAAAAATAAAAATCAAAAAGACACAGGCACCCAGAAGTTAAAGGGCTGCTCTGGTTACAAGAACCTCCACTTGTGTACATCTTAAATATCCCAGGGATGAAAAAAATGGTAAAGAAGTTGTGGTCCTTATGTACAATGGAATATCATTCAGCCATGAAATCAATGTCCTAAGGCTAGTAGCAGCATGATGAGTGGATTTAGGTACGACGATTCTAAGTGAAATAAGTCACACAGAAAAACACACTTATCATTAGATATCACTTAGAGAGGGAATGTAAAAACTGATACCCTTGAACTGAATTACAAAACAGAACAGAGTCACACATTTTGAAAACACACTATGGCTGCTTAACGCGAAAGGTGAGGTGGGGTGATGCATAAAACAAGGGTTTCAAATTAGCTCAGATACCGTTCCATAAACCAAATATGTAATAAACAAGACCTACTCCTTCCTCAGTGAACTGGACTCAACACCCCCTATTCACCGCACAAGAATATATCTGACTAGTAAGAATCTGAAAACCTATGTATTGATCTCTCTCTGGAAGAGAGTCAAGTGAGTGTAAAGTGGCATAAACACAGCCGTGAAAAGCAGCTAAACCCCATTTTAAAAATAAATTACCTTTAAAAACCCGTGAAACAAAGACAGGGAAAGAAAGAGAAATTCTTACAAAATTCGTTCAGGGGCTGTGATGCAACCTGGATTGACCATATCTAGACCCACAGGTGATTGAGACATAAAGGTGGGCACTCATGGGGCTGAGACTTTGGGTGAGGTTGGGTGAGCAAACGCAGACCCTTTAAAATAATACTGCGTGGTACCCATCCCATGGGTCCCAAATCTCCAGGTTCAAGGGCATCTTCCTACATCGAAAACATGCATGAGAAACCCAGAAGATGGTACACCGTCTGATCGGGAAAGGCTTCTGAAACGCACCTCATTTCTCATCTCCTTGTGCTAGGGTTCGCCTTTCCAGCCACTTTACTGGAATCTCCCTACTTGGGGAATAAGCACCTTTAACCTCCTCTTCTCTGCAGGTTGCAATTTGTCCTGAGGATGAACGGGAAGAGGGGGAACCAATGAGAGACTAGATCTAGGTGTTGGGACAGGCACAGGTCACTCTATTTTCCCAACAGGAAGAAGAATTAACCACAGGCTCAGCATGCCCCCCGGAACCAGAATAGGGCCTGAAGCAATCCTGCGCATTTGCGGCCAGCTCCCAAAAAATCCAGTTGAAAAATGGAGCTCAGGGACACTGCAATTCACAAACCTGCAGAGTTATAAATGATAAGTCTCGTACACAAATATATTGAGGGAAGGCAATGAAGAGGATTTGAAAGCAAGGCAGAATTGCAGGAAACAGGTATCAGGAGGTAGATTCGAATCGCCTTTAAAGCACATGAAAAGGGGCAAAACGTGGACAATGATGCCCTTGGCCTAAAAGGGCATATACGTTTTTTCCTGAATATATTCAGGAAAAAACGCATACGCCCTTTTTGGCCAACCAAGCAACCTGGAAAGGCAAATCAGCGCTACAATGAAGTCTCGCTTCCCATCGTTCAAAGGCCGTGCTGAAAAAAGTGTCAAAACCAGAAATGCAGGACAGGCCATGGAGAAATGGCAGCCTTGCTACGCTGATGGGCGGGATGTAAATTGCCAACAGCCACTCTGGAGAAGTGTACGGTGTGTCCTGAAACATCTAAAACACACAGCTTAGAGAGCACAGGGCACTTCCACTCATGGGTGTGTAAATAGGGAAAACTAAAAATCAGCAAGACACAGGCACCCCAAAATTTAGGGCTGCTCTGTTGACAAGAACCTCCACTTCATGACTCCTTAAATATCCCAGGAAATATTAAAATGGATAAAGATGTTGAGGTCCTTATGTACAATGGAATTTCACTCAGCCATGAAATCAATGTCCTAAGGCAAGTAGCAGCATGATGAGTGGATTTAGGTATGACGATTGTAAGTGAAATAAGTCACACAGAAAAAGACACTTATTATAAGATATCACTTATAGAGGGAATGTAAAAACCGTTACCATTGAACTGAATTACAAAACAGAACAGAGTCACACATTTTGAAAACACACTATGGCTTCTTAACGGGAAATGTGAGGTGGGGTGATGCATAAAACAAGGGTTTCTAATTAGCTCAGATACCGTTCCATAAACCCAATATGTACTAGACAAGACCTACTCCTTGCTCAGTGAACTGGACTAAACACCCACTATTCACCGCACAAGAATATATCTGACTAGTAAGAATCTTAAAACCTATGTATTGATATCTGTCTGGAAGTGAGTCAAGTGGGTGTAAAGCCGCATAAACACAGCAGTGAAAAGCAGCTAAAGCCCATTATAAAAATCAATTGCTTTTAAAAACCCATGCAACAAAGAGAGTGAAAGAGAGAGAAATTCTGACACCATTCGTTCAGGGGCTGTGATGCAACCTGGATTTACCATATCTAGACCCACAGCTAGATGAGACATAAGGGTGGACACTCTTGGGGCTGAGAGGTTTGGTGAGGTTGGGTGAGCAAATGCAGACCCTTTAAAGTAATACTGCGTGGTACCCGTCCAATGGGTCCCAAATCTCCAGGTTCAAGGGCATCTACCTACATCGAAAACATGTACTAGAAACCCAGAAGATGGTACACCGTCTGATTGGGAAAGGTTTCTAAAAGGCACCTCATTTCTCATCTCCTTGTGCTCGGGTTCGCCATTCCATCCACTCTACTAGCAATATCCCCCCTTGGAGAATCAGCACCTTTAACCTCCTGTTCTGTACAGGTTGCAATTTGTCCTGAGAATGAACGGGAAGTGGGGGAACCAATGAGAGACTTGCTCTAGGTTTTGTGACAGGCACAGGTCAATCTTTTTTCCCATTAGGAAGAAGAATTAACCACAGGCTCAGCCTGCCCCACAGAACCAGAAGAGGGTCTGAAGCAATCCTGCGCTTTTGCGGCCAGCTCCCAAAAAAGCCCGTTGAAAAATGGAGCACATGAGCACTGCAATTCACAAACCTGCAAAGTTATAAATGATAACTCTCGTCCACAAATATATTGAGGGAAGGCAATGAAGAGGATTTGAAAGCAAGTCAGAATTGCAGGAAACAGATTTCAGGAGGTAGATTCAAATCGATTTGAAAGCACATGAAAAGCGGCAAAAGGTCGACAATGATGCCCTTGGTCAAAAAGGGCGTATGCGTTTTTTCCTGAATATATTCAGGAAAAAACGCATACGCCCTTTTTGGCCAACCAAGCAACCTGGAAAGGAAAATCAGCGCTACAAAGAAGTCTCGCTTCCCATCGGTCATAAGGGCTATGCTGAAAAAAGTGTAAAAACCAGAAATGCAGGACAGGCCATGGAGAAATGGCAGCCTTGCTACGCTGATGGGCGGGATGTAAATTGCCAAGAGGCACTCTGGAGAAGTGTACGGTGTGTCCTGAAACATCGAAAAAGCACAGGTTAGGGAGCATAGGGCACTTCCACTCATGGGCGTATAAATTGGGAAAACTAAAAATCAGCAAGACACAGGCACCCCAAAGTTTAGGGCTGCTCTGTTGACAAGAACCTCCACTTCATGACACCTTAAATATCCCAGGAAAGAGAAAAATGGATAAAGAAGTTGTGGTCCTTATGTACAATGGAATATCACTCAGACATGAAATCAATGTCATAAGGCTAGTAGAAGCAAGATGAGTGGAGTTAGGTACGACGATTCTAAGTGAAATAAGTCACACAGAAAAAGACACTTATCATAAGCTATCACTTATAGAGGGAATGTAAAAACCGCTACACTTGAACTGAATTACAAAACAGAACAGAGTCACACGTTTAGAAAACACACTATGGCTGCTTAACGGGAAAGGTGAGGTGGGGTGATGCATAAAACAAGGGTTTCAAATTCGCTCAGATACCGATCCATACACCCAATATGTAATAGACAAGACCTACTCCTTGCTCAGTGAATTGGACTCAACACCCCCTATTCACCGCACAAGAATATATGTGACTAGTAAGAATCTTAAAACCTATGTATTGATATCTGTCTGGAAGTGAGTCAAGTGGGTGTAAAGCCGCATAAACACAGCCGTGAAAAGCAGCTAAACCCCATTATAAAAATAAATTACTTTTAAAAACCCGTAAAACAAAGACAGTGAAAGAGAGAGAAATTCTTACAAAATTCGTTCAGGGGCTGTGATGCAACCTGGATTGACCATATCTAGACCCACAGCTGGATGAGGCATAAGGGTGGACAATCTTGAGGCTGAGAGGTTGGGTGAGGTTGGGTGAGCAAACGCAGAACCTTTAAAGTAATAGTGCGTGGTACCCATCCCATGGGTCCCAAATCTCCAGGTTCAAGGGCATCTTCCTACATCGAAAACATGCATGAGAAACCCAGAAGATGGTACACCGTGTGATCGGGAAAGGTTCATAAAACGCACCTCATTTCTCAACTCCTTGTGCTCGGGTTCGCCTTTCCACCTACTTTACTAGCAATCTCCCTACTTGGAGAATCAGCACCTTTAAGCTCCTGTTCCCTACAGGTTGCAATTTGTCCTGAGGATGAACGGGAAGAGGGGCAACCAATGAGAGACTAGATCTAGGTGTTGGGACAGGCACAGTTCACTCTATTTTCCCAACAGGAAGAAGAATTAAACACAGGTTCAGCCTGCCGCCGGGAACCAGAATAGGGCCTGAGGCAATCCCGTGCTTTTGCCGCCAGCTCCCAAAAAAGAGAGTTGAAAAATGGAGCTCAGGGGCACTGCCATTCACAAACCTGCTGAGTTATAAATGATAACTCTCATCCACAAATATATTGAGGGAAGGCAACGAAGAGGATTTGAAAGCAAGGCAGAATTGCAGGAAACAGATTTCAGGAGGTAGATACGAATCGCCTTTAAAGCACATGAAAAGCGGCAAAACGTCGACAATGATGCCCTTGACCAAAATGGGCTTATGCGTTTTTTCCTGAATATATTCAGGAAAAAACGCATACGCCCTTTTTGGCCAACCAAGCAACCTGGAAAGGCAAATCAGCGCTACAAAGAAGTCTCGCTTCCCATCGGTCAAAAGGGCCATGCTGCAAAAAGTGTCAAAACCAGAAATGCAGGACAGGCCATGGAGAAATGGCAGCCTTGCTACACTGATGGGCGGGATGTAAATTGCCAACAGCCACTCTGGAGAAGTATACGTTGTGTCCTGAAACATCGAAAAAAAACAGCTTAGGGAGCATAGGGCACGTCCACTCATGGGCGTATAAATTGGAAAAACTAAAAATCAGCAAGACACAGGCACCGGAAAGTTTAGGGCTGCTCTGTTGACAAGAACCTCCACTTCATGACACCTTAAATATCCCAGGAAAGAGAAAAATGGATAAAGAAGTTGTGGTCCTTATGTACAATGGAATATCACTCAGACATGAAATCAATGTCATAAGGCTAGTAGAAGCAAGATGAGTGGAGTTAGGTACGACGATTCTAAGTGAAATAAGTCACACAGAAAAAGACACTTATCATAAGCTATCACTTATAGAGGGAATGTAAAAACCGCTACACTTGAACTGAATTACAAAACAGAACAGAGTCACACGTTTAGAAAACACACTATAGCTGCTTAACAGGAAAGGTGAGGTGGGGTGATGCATAAAACAAGGGTTTCAAATTCGCTCAGATACCGTTCCATACACCCAATATGTAATAGACAAGACCTACTCCTTGCTCAGTGAACTGGACTCAACACCCCCTATTCACCGCACAAGAATATATGTGACTAGTAAGAATCTTAAAACCTATGTATTGATATCTGTCTGGAAGTGAGTCAAGTGGGTGTAAAGCCGCATAAACACAGCCATGAAAGGCAGCTAAACCCCATTATAAAAATAAATTACTTTTAAAAACCCGTAAAACAAAGACAGTGAAAGAGAGAGAAATTCTTACAAAATTCGTTCAGAGGCTGTGATGCAACCTGGATTGACCATATCTAGACCCACACCTGGATGAGACATAAGGGTGGACACTCTTGGGGTTGAGTGGTTGGGTGAGGTTGGGTGAGCAAACGCAGACCCTTTAAAGTAATACTGCGTGGTACCCATCCCATGGGTCCCAAATCTCCAGGTTCAAGGGCATCTTCCTACATCGAAAACATGCATGAGAAACCTAGATGATGGTACACCGTGTGATTTTGAAAGGTTTCTAAAACGCACCTCATTTCTCATCTCCTTGTGTTCGGGTTCGCCATTCCAGCTACTTTACTAGCAATCTCCCTACTTGGGGAATCAGCACCTTTAACCTCCTGTTCCGTTCAGGTTGCAATTTGTTCTGAGGATGAAAGGGAAGAGGGGCAACCAATGAGAGACTAGATCTAGGTTTTGGGACAGGCCCAGGTCACTGTATTTTCCCATCAGGAAGAAGAATTAACCACAGGCTCAGCCTGCACGCCGGAACCAGAATAGGGCCTGAAGCAATCCTGTGCTTTGCGGCCAGCTCCCAAGAAAGCGAGTTGAAAAATGGAGCTCAGGGGCACTGCAATTCAGAGACCTGCAGAGTTATAAATGATAACTCTTGGCCACAAATATATTGAGGGAAGGCAACCAAGAGGAGTTGAAAGCAAGGCAGAATTGCAGGAAACAGATTTCAGGAGGTAGATTCGAATCACCTTTAAAGCACATGAAAAGTGGCAAAACGTGGACAATGATGCCCTTGGCCCAAAAGGGCGTATGCGTTTTTTCCTGAATATATTCAGGAAAAAACGCATACGCCCTTTTTGGCCAACCAAGCAACCTGGAAAGGCAAATCAGCGCTATAAAGAAGTCTCGCTTCCCATTGGTCAAAGGGTCATGCTGAAAAAAGTGTAAAAACCAGAAAAGCAGGACAGTCCATGTAGAAATCGGAGCCTTGCTATGCTGATGGGCGGGATGTAATTTGCCAACAGCCACTCTGGAGAATTGTACGGTGTGTCCTGAAACATCTAAAAAACACAGCTTAGTGAGCATAGGGCACTTCAACTCATGGGCGTATAAATTGGGAAAACTAAAAATCATCAAGACACAGGCACCCCAAAGTTTAGGGCTGCTCTGTTCCCAAGAACCTCCACTTCGGTACTCCTTAAACATCCCAGGAAGAGGAAAATTGATAAAGAAGTTGTGGTACTTATGTACAATGGAATATCACTCAGCCATGAAATCAATGTCATAAGGCTACTAGCAGCATGATGAGTGGATGTAGGTATGATGATTTTAAGTGAAATAAGTCACATAGAAAAAGACACTTATCAAAGACATCACTTATATAGGGAATGTAAAAATCGCTACACTTAAACTGATTTACAAAACAGAACAGAGTCACACATTTTCAAAACACACTATGGCTGCTTAACGGGAAAGGTGAGGTGGGTGATGCATAAACCCGGGATTTGAAATTAGCACAGATATCACTCCATAAATCAAATATGTAATAGACAAGACCTACTCCTTGCTCAGTGAACTGGACGCAACACCCTCTATTCACCGCACAAGAATATATCTGACTAGTAAGAATCTTAAAACCTATGTATTGATATCTCTCTTTAAGTGAGTCAAGTGGGTGTAAAGCGGGCTAAACACAGCAGTGAAAAGCAGCGAAACCCCATTTTAAAATAAATAACTTTAAAAAACCCAAAAACCTAAGACAGTGATAGAGAGAGGAAATTTTACATAATTCGTTCCTGGGCTGTGATGCAACCTTGTTTGACCATATCTAGACCCACAGCTGGATGAGAAATAAAGCTGGACACTCTTGCAGCTGAAGGTCTCTTTCCCTAGTTACCAGATTGGGGAACGTAAAAAGGCTGCTGCCCTCTGGCCGTTACCTGCAAAAGCAGCTTTAATACCTGTGTTAATGGTCACTTCATATGAACAAGTACTTCAGGGCTGTAAATGAAACCTGCCCTCAAAATGTCTTGAGGGAGGTAATGGCCAAAACTTTTCAAAATGTGACACTTACTTTAAGAAAACAATTTGAAGAACTAAGCTGTAATCACAGTTTGATAAATAAAAAGAGCATGCTTTAAAGATCAATTTCAACAGATTATGGGACACATGCAAATTCAACCACACAGAGGTATCAGCTCGCACCTGTTAGAATAACCAGCAGCAAGCAAACTACAAACAATAAATATTGAAGGCGTTTTGGAGAAATGCATACCCTCAATTTTAAGTGGGACATAACCTGGAAAGAGCCACTAATGAGAACTGAATGGTGGTGCCTTTAAAACGTACACACTGAGCTACCATATGATACAGCAAGCCCACTCCTTGGCCTATAACATAAGGAGATAGAACTGGAAAGACACAGGCAAGCAAATGTGCATTGCAGCAGTATTACAATAACCAAGACATGGAGGCAACCAAAAAGTCCATCAAGAGGTGCGTGGCCAAAGAATAACTGGTACACGTACAGATGGAATATGAGCCAGGGAAAAAAACAAAACAATGTCAATTGCAGCACTGTGTATGATTCTTGAGTTAATCAGGCAAATTGTACTAAGTCAGAAAGCAAAAGACACATATCCTATAATATCACTTATAGGTCTTAGCTAAAAATTGATACCAATGAAGATATTTCCACAGAGAAATGCAATCACAGATTCATTAAACAAACTTAGGGTTCACCAAATGGAAAGGTGTGAGGATTGGATACATTAGGATATTGGGGTTAAGATAGATATAGAAACACATGTGAAATATGTAATCACCAAAGACCTACGTAATACCAAGACAAGACTACTCAACATGGTGTCATAACCTACATGGGAAAATGATCCAAAGAAGAATAGATATATGTATATGTTTAAAAGAACCACATCTTGCACACCTAGAAGAAACAAAACATTTTAATCAAATTTGCTCTGACAAAAAATAAAAATTAAATTAAAAAAAGAACAAGAAGTAATGAGACATAAACTTAAGGGGCTTTTTGCTGGCACATTGCATTCTAATTTACAACCAGAACATGACTTCCATTAAGGCTCTGTCATCACTAATAAAGCAGCTTTATAAGCAATGTTGAAGGTAGCTTAAAAGAAGTCTCACTAATTATTGATAGTAACAAGGAAACAAAGAAAAGTAAAAGTCTCACTGCAAAAAGTATACATAGGGTAAGGATAGTAGATCAAACACTGATTACACTTCTGTAAAGAATAAAAGACAACAGTAGTATGTTTTGTTAAAAAAGAGAGGGCCCAAATAAATCTGAAATGAAAGAGATGATGTTACAACAGACACCACAGAAATACAAAGTATCCTAAGATACACACAGGGTAACTCAGGGCTCAGACTGGACAGAGCCCACTCTCCAGTCCCCTGTACATGACTTACAGGAGCCTCAGGAACTGAGGAGGGGGTCCCTGAGGAGAGGCTCAAGATAGAATATGGTAGGCATTAACATGACTGCATTCATCTTAAACATGCCTGAACTACATTCACACGAGATGATTTTGTCCTGTATGTACATCGGCACCTCTAGCCGGAACTGCAGATCTTTGGCTTCAACACCTCTACTGACAACATTAGCTTCACCTGCTGTGGACCGTCTCCTATAGGATTTCTAGAATCACAAAACATCGAAGCTTCACAGGACCCAGAGTCTGTGCGACTCCACACAGAGTCTCAGAGTCTCAACTCCACTCAGATACTCCACTCTTGGAGGGCACACACAAAGTAGTGTGTACATCAGGACCCAGGGGAAGGAGCAGTGACCCCGTAGGAGAATGACCAGAACTACCTGCTACTTTTAGAGGGTCTCCTGCAGAGGCAGCTGGTGGCTGTGGCTGTGGCTCACCGTGAGGACAACGACACTGGCAGCAGAAGTTCTGGGAAATACTCCTTGGTGTGAGCCCTCCCAGAGTCCGCCATTAGCCCCACCAAGAGCAAGGTAGGCTCCAGTGCTGGGTCGCCTCAGGCCAAACAACCAACAGGGAGGGAACCCAGCCCCATGCATCAGCAGACAAGCGGATTCAACTTTTTATTAAAGTTTTATTTAATCCGTAGACAAGCGGATTAAAGCTCTGCCCACCAAAGCAACACCCAGCTCTACCCACCACCAGTCCCTCCCATCAGGAAGCTTGCACAAGTCTCTAAGATAGACTCATCCACCAGAGAGCAGACAGCAGAAGCAAGAAGAACTACAATTCTGCAGCCTGTGGAAGGAAAACCACATTCACAGGAAGATAGATAAAATGAAAAGGCAGAGGACTTTATACCAGATCAAGGAACAAGATAAAACCCCAGAAAAAAAACGAAATGAGGTGGAGATAGGGAACCTTCCAGAAAAAGAATTCAGAATAATGATAGTGAAGTTGAGCCAAGACCTTAGAAAAAGAAAGGAGGCAAAGATCGAGAAGACACAAGAAATGCTTAACAAAGACCTAGAAGAATTAAGGAACAAACACCTAGAAGAATTAAAGAACAAACAAACAGAGGTGAACAATGTCATAACTGAAATGAAAAATACACTAGAAGGAATCAGTAGCAGAATAACTGTGGCAGAAGAACGGATAAGTGGCCTGGAAGACAGAAAGGTGGAAATCACTGCCATGGAACAGAATAAAGAAAAAGAATGAAAATAAATGAAGACACCCCAAGAGTCCTCTGGGACAACATTAAACGCAACAACATTCGCATTATAGGGGTCCCAGAAGGAGAAGAGAGAGAGAAAGGACCCGAGAATATATTTGAAGAGATTATGGTCAAAAACTTCCCTAGCATGGGAAAAGAAATAGCCACCCAAGTCCAGAAGCACAGAGTGTCCCAGGCAGGAGAAACCAAAGGAGAAAAATGACAAGACACATAGTAATCAAATTGACAAAAATTAACGACAAAGAAAAATTATTGAAAGCAGCAAGGGAAAAATGACAAATAACATACAAGGGAAATCCCATAAGGATAACAGCTGATTTCTCAGCAGAAAATCTACAAGCCAGAAGGAAGTGGCATGATAAATTTAAAGTGATGAAAGGGAAGAACCTACAACCAAGAGTACTGCACCCTGCAAAGAGCTCATTCAGATTTGATGGAGAAATCAAAAGCCTTACAGACAAGCAAAAGCTAAGAGAATTCAGCACCATGCAACCAGCTCTACACCAAATGCTAAAAGAACTTCTCTAAGTGGGAAACACAAGAGAAGAAAAGGACCCACCAAGACAAACCCATAACAATTAAGAAAATAGTAGTAGGAACATACATATCGATAATTACCTTAAACGTGAATGCACTAAATGTTCCAACCAAAAGACATAGACTGGCTGAATGGATACAAAAACAAGACCCATATATATGCTGTCTACAAGAGACCCATTTCAGACCTAGGGACACATACAGACTGAAAGTGAGGCGATGGAAAAATATATTCTATGCTAATGAAAATCAAAAGAAAGCTGGAGTAGCAATACTCATATCAGATAAAATAGACTTTAAAATAAAGAATGTTACAAGAGACAAGGAAAGACGCTACATAATGGTCAAGGGATCAAACCAAGAAGAAGACATAACAATTATAAATATATATGTACCCAACATAGGAGCACCTCAATGTATAAGGCAACTGCTAACAGCTATAAAAGAGGAAATCGACAGTAACACAATAATAGCGGGGGACTTTAACAGCTCACTTACACCAGTGGAGATCAGCCAGACAGAAAATTAATAAGGAAACACAAGCTTTAAATGACACAATAGACCAGATAGAGTTCATTGATATTTATAGGACATTCCATCCAAAAACAGCAGATTACACGTTCTTCTCAACTGCACACGGAACATTCTCCAGGATAGATCACATCTTGGGTCACAGATAAAGCCTCAGTAAATTTAAGAAAACTGAAATCATATCAAGCAGCTGTTCCGACCACAATGCTATGAGATTAGAAATCAATTACACGGAAAAAACCGTAAAAAACACAAACACATGGAGGCTAAACAATACGTTACTAAATAACCAAGAGATCACTGAAGAAATCAAAGGGGAAATCAAAAACTACCTAGAGACAAATGACAACAAAAACACGATGACCAAAACCTATGGGATGCAGCAAAAGGAGTTCTAAGAGGGAAGTATATAGCAATACAAGCCTACCTCAAGAAACAAGAAAAATCTCAAATAAACAATCTAACCTTACACCTAGAGGAACTAGAGAAAGAAGAACAAAACCCAAAGTTAGTAGAAGGAAAGAAATCCTAAAGATCAGAGCAGAAATAAATGAAATAGAAACAAAGAAAACGGAAGCAAAGATCAACAAAACTAAAAGCTGGTTCTTTGAGAAGATAAGCAAAAATGATCAACCTTTAGCCAGACTCAAGAAAAAGAGGGAGAGGATGCAAATCAACAAAATTAGAAGTGAAAAAGGAGAAGTTACAACAGACACCACAGGAATACAAAGCATCCTAAGAGACTACTACAAGCAACTCTATGCCAATAAAATGGACAATCTGGAAGAAATGGACAAATTCTTAGAAAGGGATAACCTTCAAAGATTGAACCAGGAAGAAATAGAAAATATGAACAAACCTATCACTAGCAATGAAATTGAAACTGTGATTAAAAATCTTCCAACAAACAGAAGTCCAGAACCAGATGGCATCACAGGTGAATTCTATCAAACATTTAGAGAAGAGCTAACACCCAACCTTCTCAAATTCTTCAAAACAATTGCAGGGGAAGGAACACTCCCAAACTCATTCTATGAGACCACCATCACCCTGATACCAAAATCAGACAGAGATACTACAAGGAAAGAAAATTATAGACCAATATCACTGATGAATATAGATGTAAAAATCCTCAACAAAATACTAGCAAACAGAATCGAACAACAGATTAAAAGGATCATACACCATGATCAAGTGGGGTTTTTTCCCAGGGATGCAAGGATTCTTCAATATACACAAATCAATGTGATACACCATATTAACAAATTGTAGAATAAAACCATATGATCATCTCAATAGATGAAGGAAAAGATTTTGAGAAAATTCAACACTCATTTACGATAAAAACTCTGCAGAGTGTGGGCATAGAGGGAAACTACCTCAACATAATAAAGGCCATATATGACAAACCCACAGCAAACAGCATTCTCAATGGTGAAAAACTGAAAGCGTTTCCTCTAAGATCAGAAAGAAGACGAGGATGCCCACTCTCACCACTGCTATTCAACATAGTTTTGGAAGTCCTAGCCATGGCAATCAGAGAAGAAAAAGAAATAAAAGGAATACAAAAAGGAAAAGAAGAAGTAAAATTGTCACTGTTTGCAGATGACATGATATCATAGATAGAGAATCCTAAAGACGCCACCAGAAAACCACTGGAGCTAATCAATGAATTTGGTAAAGTTGCAGGATACAAAATTAATGCACAGAAATTGCTTGCATTCCTATACACTAACAATGAAAGATCAGAAAGAGAAATTAAGGAAACAATCCCATTACCACTGCAACAAAAAGAATAAAATACCTAGGAATAAACCTACCTAAGGAAGTAAAAGACCTGTACTCAGAAAACTATAAGACACTGATGAAAGAAATCAAAGATGATATAAACAGATGGAGACATATACCATGTTCTTGGATTAGAAGAATCAATATTGTGAAAATGACTATACTACCCAAAGCAATCTACAGATTCAATGCAATCCCGATCAAAATACCTTTGGCATTTTCTACAGAACAAGAAAAAAAAAATCTTAAAATTTATAGGGAGACACAAAAGACCCTGGATAGCCAAAGCAGTCTTGAGGGGGAAAAAAAGAGCTGGAGGAATCAGACTTCCAGACTTCAGACTATATTACAAAGCTACAGAAATCAAGATAATATGGTACTGACACAAAAACAGAAATATAGGTCAATAGAACAGGATAGAAAGCACAGAGATAAACCCACGTACCTATGGTTAACTAATCTATGACAAAGGAGGCAAGGGTATACAATGGAGAAAAGACAGTGTCTTCAGTAAGTGGTGGGGGGAAAACTGGACAGCTACATGTAAAAGAATGAAATTAGTACACTCCCTAACACCATACACAAAAATAACTCAAAATGGATTAGAGACCTAAATATAAGACCAGCCACTATAAAACTCTTAGAAGAAAACATAAGCAGAACAGTCTATGACATAAATCACAGCAAGATCCTTTTTGACCCACCTCCTAGAGAAATGGAAATAAAAACAAAAATTAAAAAATGGGACCAAATGAAACATAAATTCTTTTGCACAGCAAAGGAAAACTTAAGCAAGATGAAAAGACAACCATCAGAATGGGAGAAAATATTTTCAAATGAAGCAAATGGCAAAGGATTAATCTACAAAAAGCAGCTCATGTAGCTCAATATCACAAAACCAAACAACCCAATCCAAAAATGGGCAGAAGACCTAAATAGACATTTCTCCAAAGAAGATATACAGGTTGCCAACAAACACATGAAAGGATGCTGAACATCACTAATCATTGGAGAAATGCAAATCAAAACTACAGTGAGGTATCACCTCACACCAGTCAGAATGGCCATCATCAAAAAATCTACCAACAGTAAATGCTGGAGAGGCATTTATTGGAGAAAAAGGAACCCCCTTGCACTGTTGGTGGGAATGTAAATTGATATAGCCACTAGGGAGAACGGTATGGGGCTTCCTTAAAAACTAAAAATAGAACTACCATACAACCCAGCAAACCCACTCCTGGACATTTACCCTGAGAAAACCATAATTCAAAAAGAGTCATGTACCACAATGTTCACTGTAGCTCTATTTACAATAGCCAGGACATGGAAGCAAACTAAGTGTCCATCAACAGATAAATGGATAAAGAAGATGTGGCACATATATACAATGGAACATTATTCAGCCATAAAAAGAAACGAAATTGAGTTATTTTTAGTGAGGTGGATGGATCTAGAGTCTGTCCTACAGAGTGAAGTAAGTCAGAAAGAGAAAAACAAATACCGTATGCTAACACATATATATGGAATCTAAAAAAAAAAAAGTTTATGAAGAACCTAGGGGCAGGAAAGGATTAAGGACACAGACGTAGAGAAAGGACTTGAGGACATGGGGAGAGGGAAGGGTAAGCTGGGACAAAGTGAGAGAGTGGTATGGACATATATACACTACCAAATGTAAAATTGATAGCTACTGGGAAGCAGCCACATAGCACAGGGAGATCAGCTCTGTGCTTTGTGACCACCTAAAAGGGTGGGATAAGGGAGTGAGAGGGAGGTGCAAGAGGGAGGGGATATGGTGTTATATGTATACGCATAGCTGATTCACTTTTTTATACAGCAGAAACTAACACACAATTGTAAAGCAATTATACTCCAATAAAGATGTAAAAGAAAAAAAAAAAAAAAAGAAAGCCCAGAGATAAACCTACACACCTATGGCCCACTAATCTATGACAAAGGAGGCAAGGGTATACAATGGAGAAAAGACAGTCTCTTCAATAAGTGGTGCTGGGAAAAATGGACAGTTACATGTAAAAGAATGAAATTAGAACACTCCCTAACACCATACACAAAAAATAAACTCCAAATGGATTAGAGACCGAAATGTAAGACCGGACACTATAAAACTCTTAGAGGAAAACATAGGAAGAATACTCTTTGACATAAATCACAGCAAGATCTTTTTTGATCCACCTCCTAGAGTAATGGAATAAAAAAAAAAAAACAAAAACAAATGGGAGCAAATGAAACCTAAAAGCTTTTGCAAAGCAAAGGAAACTACAAACAAGACGAAAAGACAACCCTCAGAATGGGAGAAAATATTTGCAAACGAATCAATGGACAAAGGATTAATCTCCAATGTATATAAACAGCTCATGCAGCTCAACAGTAAAAAAACAAACAAACCAATCCAAAAATGGGCAGATGACGTAAATAGACATTTGTCCCAAGAAGACATACAGATGACCAAGAAACACATGAAAAGCTACTCAACATCACTAATTATTAGAGAAATATAAACCAAAACTACAATGAGGTATCACCTCACACGAGTTAGAATGGGCATCATCAGAAAATCTACAAACAACAAATGCTGGAGAGGGTGTGGAGAAAAGGGAACCCTCTTACACTATTTGTGGGAATGTAAATTGATACAGTCACTATGGAGAACAGTATGGAGGTTCCTTAAAAAACTAAAAATAGAATTACCATATGACCCAGCAATCCCACTACTGGCCATATACCCAGAGAAAACCATAATTCAAAAAGACATATTCACCACAATATTCATTGCAGCACTATTTACAATAGCCAGGTCATGGAAGCAACCTAAATGCCCATAGACAGACGAACGGAAAAGATGTGCTACATATATAAAATGGAATATTACTCAGCCATAAAAAGGAATGAAATTGGGTCATTTGTAGAGACGTGGATAGATCTAGAGACTGTCATACAGAGTGAAGTAAGTCAGAAAGAGAAAAACAAATATCGTATATTAACGCATACATGTAGAACCTAGAAAAATGGTAAAGATGAACTGGTTTGCAAGGCAGAAATAGAGACACAGATGTAGAGAACAAATGTATGGACACCAAGGGGGGAAAGTGGCAGGGTGGTGGTGGTGGGATGAATTGCGACCCTGGGATTGACATATATACACTTATATGTATAAAATAGATAACCAATAAGAGCCTGCTGTATAAAAAAATGAATAAAATAAATTCAAAAATTAAAAAATAAATAATACTTAAGAAAATAAAACAGAAAAAAAAGTTCTGTCCTTCCCATAGACGTATTTATATGAATGAATGATTTCCATGCTTATATCCATAAATACAAAAAGAGGAATAAAACTTACCTTGAACCAAAAAAGAAAAAAAAAAAAACTGAACCCACTGGTCATACAGAGGAAAACCCTATCAGCGCACTTGCTCCAGTGGTAAACAATTCTTAAGTTGGTCACAGGTGGGGAATCATCTCCCATGCAGCCAGCAGCCCCCACACAAGGAGCGTCCTCATTGCAAAGCTGGGGGACTGTGAGGAGGCGTCTCTGACTAGACGTAGGCTGAGCCCCAGGCCAGCTGCTGCTGAACTTTTCCCACCGTTCCCAGGTAAAACACCTGAATGTGTGCAAAGACTAAAAACTAGAGGAAGGGGCTTGGAGTCACACCAGCAACAGCACGCAGGCCGACTTGGTGCCTGCAGGCCAGCCAGGATGGTCCTGGCCCCGGGCGCTCGTCTGGAAACTTTCCATTTCCCTGCCTGAGGTACCCCTCCTGTCCCGGCCCCCACTGCTTTTTTCCTTCCTTACCTCTGCCCGGGGAGAAATTCCAGCAGCAAGTATGGGTGACACATCCTCTTCTTTAGCAGGTGGCAGCCCGGCAACTCCTGCAGAAAGTCCAGTAGAGCCCCAGTCACAACGGGCCACTCATAGAGCCGTGGGCCCTACTGCCTCCCACCAGCCCAACCCCGAGACTGCTGATGGGGCAGAGAATATGGCGTCAGGCACAGCTGCAGAAGCTTTTGCTGCCTGGAGGGGTGTTTATATTGACCTCAACCCAGGCACACCTGGGAAGGGCTGGCCGGCCGGGTCAGGCTGCCCAGGTCAGCCAATCCTCGCCCCTCAGGGGCTCAGATTTGCAGAAAATGGGCCTTGCTGCACCGGCCAGATCCAAGGAACAGGTGTAGGGTCCCGAGAGTCAGGATAGATAAGGGGCGGCAGCCCTGGCTTGTTTTCTAATCATTTTATCTGGTCCATGAGTGGGAGACAACTTCAAGAAGACCCTCTGCTAATGAGAGGAACCCAGGAGTCAGGGAGAGGAGGGGTGGTGGGTGGAGACAGAGGCCTGGTGCCCCGGCTGCTGTGGAAGCCCCTGGAAGACCAGGCAGAGGGAGGTCGCACAGAGTGAAGCCTAGGGTCACAGACCTGTTGGAGCTGCTGTTTATTAGTTCAAGCTCTGCTCTGAGGTGCTCTGTGTCAGCTCTGAGTGACAGGTGTGCTGGGGGTGCTCTGCAATGAGGGCTATGTGCACAGTTCCTGTGTGCCCAGCCCTGTCGGGGTACCTGTCCACGGGAGCTCCATATCCAGGGAGGGGCCTGCCCACGAGAGCCCCGTGGGCTGCTGGGTACCTGCCCAGGTGAGCTCCATATCCTGGGAGGGGTCTGACCATGATGGCCCCATGGGCTGCTGGGTACCTGCCCAGGTGAGCTCCATATCCTGGGAGGGGCCTGACCACCAGAGCCCCATGGGCTGCTGGGGACCTGGTAGAGGACGCCAGGACAGTCAGTGAAGCCACAGAGGATATACATCTAGTAGTTCCTAATTCCTACACCCTGCTGGTCATTCTACCATCCACCAGGACATGGTATTCTGTATTAGACTTCAATGATGCCTTCTTCTGTATTCCATTCGTCCCAGAGTCACAAGAAATTTTGGCTGTGAGTGGCAGGACTCAACATACAACAAAAACAATACTGCTGGGCCGTCCTGCCCCAGGGGTTCAAAAATTCCCACACCATCTTTGGGGAAACGTTAGCTAAAGACCTAAAAGATCTACCTCTGGAGAAGGGAACCCTCCTTCAATATGCAGATGACATTCTGATCACCAGCCCGACTAAGGAGGCCTCTGAACTACCTAGCCAATAAAAGATAGAAGGTGTCCAAGAAAAAGGCTCAAATATCACAAACTAAGGTGACCTTCTTGGGCTTCATTCGCTCAGAAGGTCGGAGAAGCCCACCCCAGGAAAGGGAAGAAGCCATTTGCAGCCTCACCCTTCCTGAAACTAGAAGACAGCTTAGGGGTTCCTGGGGAGACCGGGGTTTGCTGCATCTGGATCCCTAACTACAGTCTAATAGCTGGGCCTCTATATGAAACACTGAAAGGAAAAGATGATGATCCTTTTGAATAGAATCCAGAAGCGGCCTTTCAAGAATGGAAAGAGCAGTCAGTTCAGACCCGTGCCCTGGACCTCCCTAAGTTAGCTAAACCCTTTGACCTTTACATTCCTGGTCCAAGGCGAATCGCCCTTGGAGTATTAGTGCAAAAACTGGGACCACTTGAAATGGAACAATGCAAGAATGCCCTCCAGGCATTGGCCAGCCACCCCATCCGACCAGGATACTGGGGGTATCTAAAAACCTGGAAATCAGCAGCCCACAAGGCCAGCTCCCTCCTAAGGGAAAAGGACGCCACTTGGTGATCCTAACCACCCACCATGCCCTGAAGTTGCAGGGATTGCTCCGTGGGCACAATGACCTCGAGTGAGGAGGCCCTCCAACACCAACCTCCAGAGAGACAACCTGGGGCAATGGGCCCCCATGACGACTCGTGTGACCATCACTTGACCTGGAGCTTCTCTCAGAAAACAACAAGAGTGTGCCCCAAAAGAGCAGACTATTGCTTACAGGACTTACTGCACCCAGAGCGGAGCTAATAAACTTGGTAGGGGAACCGTAAATAACGCTGCCACCATAGAAAAGCCTACAGACACCGCGGTGACGGCGGCCAATGAGACCGGCTGTACTCCTGGCTACTTCAAAAGGCCGTTGACTGAGTGGCCATCATGGTCCTGGATCACCACCGGCCCTGGACTGTCTGGGAGTTGAGCAAGCAGGGCTCTGACACCTGGTGCTGCTTGTACGTTAATTCAGTGGCCTAACTGAAGAAAGCGCAGACTACTGGTCAGAGCATCTAGGCTGGCAGAAACCGTCAGCCTAAGGGGGCCGAACCAATGTGGAGCAGGGTAAAACGGCCCACCCCCCCCCAGCGTCTCTGCACATCTCTTTCCTGGACCCTTAAAGATCATTAGAATCTATAAAACTTCCAATGCTGGTGCTCAGGCAGACGAGCAGTGAGGGAGGAGGCCTGGGGACAATCAACCTCACATGGAGGCTGCTTGGGAGAAGTCCTCCCCCTCGCCCCGGGTATGAGGACACCCAACTCAGCACGAAGCATTTACAGAAGAGGTGTATGCACCCTCAGCACCCCAAGAATGAGGAATGGGACAAAAGGCAGAGGAGGGCTTTGTCACTGGCAAAGCCCATGAAAAATTCCTGGGAGATGAAAATAGAATCTGGGCAATAAAATAAAGTCTAACCATTTTTTCCTTTGTGCTTTGTCTAATTTCACTTGCTCCTAGGTTTCCACATGCAGAGGTCCCACACCCGACACTTCAGACCCGATTTCCTAGTGCAAAATGGCTGGGCCGACACCTCAGCTCGTGGGGTCCCGTGCAGACTCTGCGACATAGAGCCTGAGCTCCAGCCAACCCGGCCCTCGAGAGCTCTACCCCCTCCCTCCTGCTGACGCTGCCAGGATCTCTACACAGCAGCCCGGCCCACAACCCGCAAGGGAGCACACACTCTCACCTCTCCATTCTCTGATCAAAATATAAAGTTTTCCTTTGCTTCTGAACCAAAGTCAGTCTCGATCTGTTGGCTCCAATGACACTGGGCAGGGAGACCCTTGTTGGGACCCACTCTGCAGGATCAGTAACAGAATTTGAGAACATTGTAACTTCAAAGAACAGATGTGTGAGCCAAACTGTAATTAACATAAAGCAGTGTATAAGGCTCGTGTAAAATAAGATGTTTCTAACACTTCCATTTGATATTTCCATCACTTTATTATAAGCAAGTTCAGTGGAGGGGTTTGTCTTATTTGTCAGGTCAACAGTAGAGAAATGCAGTGATTTCTTTCCAAGGATGGACATCTAATAATCTTGGTTGAAGTTTCAACCTTGTTTTGAATGATTTTCCATTGAAAATGATACCTCTCTTTCAGCTCCTAGATTTCTGAGAAGTATAAAATCTTATATTTTTTTATTACCAAAGGGGAAAGGTGGGAGGAGGGATAAATTAACAGTTTCAGATTAACATATACACACTGCTATGTATAAAATATATCATCAACAAGGAACTACTGTATAACACAGGGAACTATACTCAATATTTTGTAATGACCCCTAAGGGGAAATAATCTGAAAAACAATAGATATCTATATCGACATCATCTATCAACTACAGATAAAATGGAAACTAAAGGAGGCCGATGGTGAGCGTTTCTGAACCTGAAGACTTCAATCATCTAAAGTTCGGACTCTGACTAAGGCCCAAGTCCCTTAAAGAACACACATGTACCAGTAGCTTAAAAATTCCCCAGATTGGAGTTCGGGGAGACACTGATTTGGAAAAATCCCTGGTGTTCTCCTTACATACACGGGACCTTTCCTACAGCTAAAACATGCCTGTGACACCCAGAAGATGGAACACGGTTGGATCAGGGAGATTTTGGAAAAGGCACAAAAACTCCTAATTTCCTGGTTGTTGGGTTCACCCCTCCAGCCTTTTTCCTTAAAATCTCCCCACTTGAGGATGTCAGCACCTTCAACATCCAGTTGCACAAAATTTGGAATTTTTCCAAAGGAAGAAGGGGAAGGAGGAGAAACAAGGAGAGCCAAGCCCTAAATGTTCGGACAGGAACATGTCACTCTACTTTCCAATCAGGAAGAAGAATTAAGCAAAGGCTTAGCCTGCCACCGGGAACCAGGGTAGGGCCAGAAGCAAACCAGCGGTTCTGCGGACAGCTCCCAAAAAAGCGAGTTGAAAAATGGAGGTCAGGGGCACTGCAATTCACAAACCTGCAGAGTTATAAATTATAACTATCGTCCAAAATTATATTGAGGGAAGTCAATGAACAGGATTGGAAAGGAAGGCAGAATTGCAGGAAACAGATTTCAGGAGTCAGATTCGAATAGCCCCTAAAGCACATGAAAAGCGGCCAAACGTCGACAATGATGCACAAGGCCAAAAAGAGCATATGTGTTTTTTTCTGAATAAATTCAGGAAAAAACGCATAGGCCCTCTTTGGCCAACCAAGCAAGCCGGAAATAAAATTCAGCACTACAAAGAAGTCTCACTTCCCATCGGTCAAAAGCGCCTTCCTAAAAAAGTGTAAAAAAAAAATACTGGAGAGGCCAGGGAGGACAGGGAGCATTGTTACACTGATGGTCGGGATGTAAATTGCCAATGGCGACTCTGGAGAAGGGTATGGTATTTCCTAAAACATCTAAAAAACACAGCTAGAGAGAAAGGGGCACATCCATTCATGGGCGTATAAATTGGAAAAATAAAAATCAAAAAGACACAGGCACCCAGAAGTTAAAGGGCTGCTCTGGTTACAAGAACCTCCACTTGTGTACATCTTAAATATCCCAGGGATGAAAAAAATGGTAAAGAAGTTGTGGTCCTTATGTACAATGGAATATCATTCAGCCATGAAATCAATGTCCTAAGGCTAGTAGCAGCATGATGAGTGGATTTAGGTACGACGATTCTAAGTGAAATAAGTCACACAGAAAAACACACTTATCATTAGATATCACTTAGAGAGGGAATGTAAAAACTGATACCCTTGAACTGAATTACAAAACAGAACAGAGTCACACATTTTGAAAACACACTATGGCTGCTTAACGCGAAAGGTGAGGTGGGGTGATGCATAAAACAAGGGTTTCAAATTAGCTCAGATACCGTTCCATAAACCAAATATGTAATAAACAAGACCTACTCCTTCCTCAGTGAACTGGACTCAACACCCCCTATTCACCGCACAAGAATATATCTGACTAGTAAGAATCTGAAAACCTATGTATTGATCTCTCTCTGGAAGAGAGTCAAGTGAGTGTAAAGTGGCATAAACACAGCCGTGAAAAGCAGCTAAACCCCATTTTAAAAATAAATTACCTTTAAAAACCCGTGAAACAAAGACAGGGAAAGAAAGAGAAATTCTTACAAAATTCGTTCAGGGGCTGTGATGCAACCTGGATTGACCATATCTAGACCCACAGGTGATTGAGACATAAAGGTGGGCACTCATGGGGCTGAGACTTTGGGTGAGGTTGGGTGAGCAAACGCAGACCCTTTAAAATAATACTGCGTGGTACCCATCCCATGGGTCCCAAATCTCCAGGTTCAAGGGCATCTTCCTACATCGAAAACATGCATGAGAAACCCAGAAGATGGTACACCGTCTGATCGGGAAAGGCTTCTGAAACGCACCTCATTTCTCATCTCCTTGTGCTAGGGTTCGCCTTTCCAGCCACTTTACTAGGAATCTCCCTACTTGGGGAATAAGCACCTTTAACCTCCTCTTCTCTGCAGGTTGCAATTTGTCCTGAGGATGAACGGGAAGAGGGGGAACCAATGAGAGACTAGATCTAGGTGTTGGGACAGGCACAGGTCACTCTATTTTCCCAACAGGAAGAAGAATTAACCACAGGCTCAGCATGCCCCCCGGAACCAGAATAGGGCCTGAAGCAATCCTGCGCATTTGCGGCCAGCTCCCAAAAAATCCAGTTGAAAAATGGAGCTCAGGGACACTGCAATTCACAAACCTGCAGAGTTATAAATGATAAGTCTCGTACACAAATATATTGAGGGAAGGCAATGAAGAGGATTTGAAAGCAAGGCAGAATTGCAGGAAACAGGTATCAGGAGGTAGATTCGAATCGCCTTTAAAGCACATGAAAAGGGGCAAAACGTGGACAATGATGCCCTTGGCCTAAAAGGGCATATACGTTTTTTCCTGAATATATTCAGGAAAAAACGCATACGCCCTTTTTGGCCAACCAAGCAACCTGGAAAGGCAAATCAGCGCTACAATGAAGTCTCGCTTCCCATCGTTCAAAGGCCGTGCTGAAAAAAGTGTCAAAACCAGAAATGCAGGACAGGCCATGGAGAAATGGCAGCCTTGCTACGCTGATGGGCGGGATGTAAATTGCCAACAGCCACTCTGGAGAAGTGTACGGTGTGTCCTGAAACATCTAAAACACACAGCTTAGAGAGCACAGGGCACTTCCACTCATGGGTGTGTAAATAGGGAAAACTAAAAATCAGCAAGACACAGGCACCCCAAAATTTAGGGCTGCTCTGTTGACAAGAACCTCCACTTCATGACTCCTTAAATATCCCAGGAAATATTAAAATGGATAAAGATGTTGAGGTCCTTATGTACAATGGAATTTCACTCAGCCATGAAATCAATGTCCTAAGGCAAGTAGCAGCATGATGAGTGGATTAAGGTATGACGATTGTAAGTGAAATAAGTCACACAGAAAAAGACACTTATAAGATATCACTTATAGAGGGAATGTAAAAACCGTTACCATTGAACTGAATTACAAAACAGAACAGAGTCACACATTTTGAAAACACACTATGGCTTCTTAACGGGAAATGTGAGGTGGGGTGATGCATAAAACAAGGGTTTCTAATTAGCTCAGATACCGTTCCATAAACCCAATATGTACTAGACAAGACCTACTCCTTGCTCAGTGAACTGGACTAAACACCCACTATTCACCGCACAAGAATATATCTGACTAGTAAGAATCTT
The DNA here is from genome assembly GCF_028021215.1 of Eschrichtius robustus. NCBI lineage: Eukaryota > Metazoa > Chordata > Mammalia > Artiodactyla > Eschrichtiidae > Eschrichtius > Eschrichtius robustus. The sequence continues at coordinate 983,359 of NW_027175160.1, read as the reverse complement.
AAAACCTATGTATTGATATCTGTCTGGAAGTGAGTCAAGTGGGTGTAAAGCCGCATAAACACAGCAGTGAAAAGCAGCTAAAGCCCATTATAAAAATCAATTGCTTTTAAAAACCCATGCAACAAAGAGAGTGAAAGAGAGAGAAATTCTGACACCATTCGTTCAGGGGCTGTGATGCAACCTGGATTTACCATATCTAGACCCACAGCTAGATGAGACATAAGGGTGGACACTCTTGGGGCTGAGAGGTTTGGTGAGGTTGGGTGAGCAAATGCAGACCCTTTAAAGTAATACTGCGTGGTACCCGTCCAATGGGTCCCAAATCTCCAGGTTCAAGGGCATCTACCTACATCGAAAACATGTACTAGAAACCCAGAAGATGGTACACCGTCTGATTGGGAAAGGTTTCTAAAAGGCACCTCATTTCTCATCTCCTTGTTCTCGGGTTCGCCATTCCATCCACTCTACTAGCAATCTCCCCCCTTGGAGAATCAGCACCTTTAACCTCCTGTTCTGTACAGGTTGCAATTTGTCCTGAGAATGAACGGGAAGTGGGGGAACCAATGAGAGACTTGCTCTAGGTTTTGTGACAGGCACAGGTCAATCTTTTTTCCCATTAGGAAGAAGAATTAACCACAGGCTCAGCCTGCCCCACAGAACCAGAAGAGGGTCTGAAGCAATCCTGCGCTTTTGCGGCCAGCTCCCAAAAAAGCCCGTTGAAAAATGGAGCACATGAGCACTGCAATTCACAAACCTGCAAAGTTATAAATGATAACTCTCGTCCACAAATATATTGAGGGAAGGCAATGAAGAGGATTTGAAAGCAAGTCAGAATTGCAGGAAACAGATTTCAGGAGGTAGATTCAAATCGATTTGAAAGCACATGAAAAGCGGCAAAAGGTCGACAATGATGCCCTTGGTCAAAAAGGGCGTATGCGTTTTTTCCTGAATATATTCAGGAAAAAACGCATACGCCCTTTTTGGCCAACCAAGCAACCTGGAAAGGAAAATCAGCGCTACAAAGAAGTCTCGCTTCCCATCGGTCATAAGGGCTATGCTGAAAAAAGTGTAAAAACCAGAAATGCAGGACAGGCCATGGAGAAATGGCAGCCTTGCTACGCTGATGGGCGGGATGTAAATTGCCAAGAGGCACTCTGGAGAAGTGTACGGTGTGTCCTGAAACATCGAAAAAACACAGGTTAGGGAGCATAGGGCACTTCCACTCATGGGCGTATAAATTGGGAAAACTAAAAATCAGCAAGACACAGGCACCCCAAAGTTTAGGGCTGCTCTGTTGACAAGAACCTCCACTTCATGACACCTTAAATATCCCAGGAAAGAGAAAAACGGATAAAGAAGTTGTGGTCCTTATGTACAATGGAATATCACTCAGACATGAAATCAATGTCATAAGGCTAGTAGAAGCAAGATGAGTGGAGTTAGGTACGACGATTCTAAGTGAAATAAGTCACACAGAAAAAGACACTTATCATAAGCTATCACTTATAGAGGGAATGTAAAAACCGCTACACTTGAACTGAATTACAAAACAGAACAGAGTCACACGTTTAGAAAACACACTATGGCTGCTTAACGGGAAAGGTGAGGTGGGGTGATGCATAAAACAAGGGTTTCAAATTCGCTCAGATACCGATCCATACACCCAATATGTAATAGACAAGACCTACTCCTTGCTCAGTGAAGTGGACTCAACACCCCCTATTCACCGCACAAGAATATATGTGACTAGTAAGAATCTTAAAACCTATGTATTGATATCTGTCTGGAAGTGAGTCAAGTGGGTGTAAAGCCGCATAAACACAGCCATGAAAGGCAGCTAAACCCCATTATAAAAATAAATTACTTTTAAAAACCCGTAAAACAAAGACAGTGAAAGAGAGAGAAATTCTTACAAAATTCGTTCAGAGGCTGTGATGCAACCTGGATTGACCATATCTAGACCCACACCTGGATGAGACATAAGGGTGGACACTCTTGGGGTTGAGTGGTTGGGTGAGGTTGGGTGAGCAAACGCAGACCCTTTAAAGTAATACTGCGTGGTACCCATCCCATGGGTCCCAAATCTCCAGGTTCAAGGGCATCTTCCTACATCGAAAACATGCATGAGAAACCTAGATGATGGTACACCGTGTGATTTTGAAAGGTTTCTAAAACGCACCTCATTTCTCATCTCCTTGTGTTCGGGTTCGCCATTCCAGCTACTTTACTAGCAATCTCCCTACTTGGGGAATCAGCACCTTTAACCTCCTGTTCCGTTCAGGTTGCAATTTGTTCTGAGGATGAAAGGGAAGAGGGGCAACCAATGAGAGACTAGATCTAGGTTTTGGGACAGGCCCAGGTCACTGTATTTTCCCATCAGGAAGAAGAATTAACCACAGGCTCAGCCTGCACGCCGGAACCAGAATAGGGCCTGAAGCAATCCTGTGCTTTGCGGCCAGCTCCCAAGAAAGCGAGTTGAAAAATGGAGCTCAGGGGCACTGCAATTCAGAGACCTGCAGAGTTATAAATGATAACTCTTGGCCACAAATATATTGAGGGAAGGCAACCAAGAGGAGTTGAAAGCAAGGCAGAATTGCAGGAAACAGATTTCAGGAGGTAGATTCGAATCACCTTTAAAGCACATGAAAAGTGGCAAAACGTGGACAATGATGCCCTTGGCCCAAAAGGGCGTATGCGTTTTTTCCTGAATATATTCAGGAAAAAACGCATACGCCCTTTTTGGCCAACCAAGCAACCTGGAAAGGCAAATCAGCGCTATAAAGAAGTCTCGCTTCCCATTGGTCAAAGGGTCATGCTGAAAAAAGTGTAAAAACCAGAAAAGCAGGACAGTCCATGTAGAAATCGGAGCCTTGCTATGCTGATGGGCGGGATGTAATTTGCCAACAGCCACTCTGGTGAATTGTACGGTGTGTCCTGAAACATCTAAAAAACACAGCTTAGTGAGCATAGGGCACTTCAACTCATGGGCGTATAAATTGGGAAAACTAAAAATCATCAAGACACAGGCACCCCAAAGTTTAGGGCTGCTCTGTTCCCAAGAACCTCCACTTCGGTACTCCTTAAACATCCCAGGAAGAGGAAAATTGATAAAGAAGTTGTGGTACTTATGTACAATGGAATATCACTCAGCCATGAAATCAATGTCATAAGGCTACTAGCAGCATGATGAGTGGATGTAGGTATGATGATTTTAAGTGAAATAAGTCACATAGAAAAAGACACTTATCAAAGACATCACTTATATAGGGAATGTAAAAATCGCTACACTTAAACTGATTTACAAAACAGAACAGAGTCACACATTTTCAAAACACACTATGGCTGCTTAACGGGAAAGGTGAGGTGGGTGATGCATAAACCCGGGATTTGAAATTAGCACAGATATCACTCCATAAATCAAATATGTAATAGACAAGACCTACTCCTTGCTCAGTGAACTGGACGCAACACCCTCTATTCACCGCACAAGAATATATCTGACTAGTAAGAATCTTAAAACCTATGTATTGATATCTCTCTTTAAGTGAGTCAAGTGGGTGTAAAGCGGGCTAAACACAGCAGTGAAAAGCAGCGAAACCCCATTTTAAAATAAATAACTTTAAAAAACCCAAAAACCTAAGACAGTGATAGAGAGAGGAAATTTTACATAATTCGTTCCTGGGCTGTGATGCAACCTTGTTTGACCATATCTAGACCCACAGCTGGATGAGAAATAAAGCTGGACACTCTTGCAGCTGAAGGTCTCTTTCCCTAGTTACCAGATTGGGGAACGTAAAAAGGCTGCTGCCCTCTGGCCGTTACCTGCAAAAGCAGCTTTAATACCTGTGTTAATGGTCACTTCATATGAACAAGTACTTCAGGGCTGTAAATGAAACCTGCCCTCAAAATGTCTTGAGGGAGGTAATGGCCAAAACTTTTCAAAATGTGACACTTACTTTAAGAAAACAATTTGAAGAACTAAGCTGTAATCACAGTTTGATAAATAAAAAGAGCATGCTTTAAAGATCAATTTCAACAGATTATGGGACACATGCAAATTCAACCACACAGAGGTATCAGCTCGCACCTGTTAGAATAACCAGCAGCAAGCAAACTACAAACAATAAATATTGAAGGCGTTTTGGAGAAATGCATACCCTCAATTTTAAGTGGGACATAACCTGGAAAGAGCCACTAATGAGAACTGAATGGTGGTGCCTTTAAAACGTACACACTGAGCTACCATATGATACAGCAAGCCCACTCCTTGGCCTATAACATAAGGAGATAGAACTGGAAAGACACAGGCAAGCAAATGTGCATTGCAGCAGTATTACAATAACCAAGACATGGAGGCAACCAAAAAGTCCATCAAGAGGTGCGTGGCCAAAGAATAACTGGTACACGTACAGATGGAATATGAGCCAGGGAAAAAAACAAAACAATGTCAATTGCAGCACTGTGTATGATTCTTGAGTTAATCAGGCAAATTGTACTAAGTCAGAAAGCAAAAGACACATATCCTATAATATCACTTATAGGTCTTAGCTAAAAATTGATACCAATGAAGATATTTCCACAGAGAAATGCAATCACAGATTCATTAAACAAACTTAGGGTTCACCAAATGGAAAGGTGTGAGGATTGGATACATTAGGATATTGGGGTTAAGATAGATATAGAAACACATGTGAAATATGTAATCACCAAAGACCTACGTAATACCAAGACAAGACTACTCAACATGGTGTCATAACCTACATGGGAAAATGATCCAAAGAAGAATAGATATATGTATATGTTTAAAAGAACCACATCTTGCACACCTAGAAGAAACAAAACATTTTAATCAAATTTGCTCTGACAAAAAATAAAAATTAAATTAAAAAAAGAACAAGAAGTAATGAGACATAAACTTAAGGGGCTTTTTGCTGGCACATTGCATTCTAATTTACAACCAGAACATGACTTCCATTAAGGCTCTGTCATCACTAATAAAGCAGCTTTATAAGCAATGTTGAAGGTAGCTTAAAAGAAGTCTCACTAATTATTGATAGTAACAAGGAAACAAAGAAAAGTAAAAGTCTCACTGCAAAAAGTATACATAGGGTAAGGATAGTAGATCAAACACTGATTACACTTCTGTAAAGAATAAAAGACAACAGTAGTATGTTTTGTTAAAAAAGAGAGGGCCCAAATAAATCTGAAATGAAAGAGATGATGTTACAACAGACACCACAGAAATACAAAGTATCCTAAGATACACACAGGGTAACTCAGGGCTCAGACTGGACAGAGCCCACTCTCCAGTCCCCTGTACATGACTTACAGGAGCCTCAGGAACTGAGGAGGGGGTCCCTGAGGAGAGGCTCAAGATAGAATATGGTAGGCATTAACATGACTGCATTCATCTTAAACATGCCTGAACTACATTCACACGAGATGATTTTGTCCTGTATGTACATCGGCACCTCTAGCCGGAACTGCAGATCTTTGGCTTCAACACCTCTACTGACAACATTAGCTTCACCTGCTGTGGACCGTCTCCTATAGGATTTCTAGAATCACAAAACATCGAAGCTTCACAGGACCCAGAGTCTGTGCGACTCCACACAGAGTCTCAGAGTCTCAACTCCACTCAGATACTCCACTCTTGGAGGGCACACACAAAGTAGTGTGTACATCAGGACCCAGGGGAAGGAGCAGTGACCCCGTAGGAGAATGACCAGAACTACCTGCTACTTTTAGAGGGTCTCCTGCAGAGGCAGCTGGTGGCTGTGGCTGTGGCTCACCGTGAGGACAACGACACTGGCAGCAGAAGTTCTGGGAAATACTCCTTGGTGTGAGCCCTCCCAGAGTCCGCCATTAGCCCCACCAAGAGCAAGGTAGGCTCCAGTGCTGGGTCGCCTCAGGCCAAACAACCAACAGGGAGGGAACCCAGCCCCATGCATCAGCAGACAAGCGGATTCAACTTTTTATTAAAGTTTTATTTAATCCGTAGACAAGCGGATTAAAGCTCTGCCCACCAAAGCAACACCCAGCTCTACCCACCACCAGTCCCTCCCATCAGGAAGCTTGCACAAGTCTCTAAGATAGACTCATCCACCAGAGAGCAGACAGCAGAAGCAAGAAGAACTACAATTCTGCAGCCTGTGGAAGGAAAACCACATTCACAGGAAGATAGATAAAATGAAAAGGCAGAGGACTTTATACCAGATCAAGGAACAAGATAAAACCCCAGAAAAAAAACGAAATGAGGTGGAGATAGGGAACCTTCCAGAAAAAGAATTCAGAATAATGATAGTGAAGTTGAGCCAAGACCTTAGAAAAAGAAAGGAGGCAAAGATCGAGAAGACACAAGAAATGCTTAACAAAGACCTAGAAGAATTAAGGAACAAACACCTAGAAGAATTAAAGAACAAACAAACAGAGGTGAACAATGTCATAACTGAAATGAAAAATACACTAGAAGGAATCAGTAGCAGAATAACTGTGGCAGAAGAACGGATAAGTGGCCTGGAAGACAGAAAGGTGGAAATCACTGCCATGGAACAGAATAAAGAAAAAGAATGAAAATAAATGAAGACACCCCAAGAGTCCTCTGGGACAACATTAAACGCAACAACATTCGCATTATAGGGGTCCCAGAAGGAGAAGAGAGAGAGAAAGGACCCGAGAATATATTTGAAGAGATTATGGTCAAAAACTTCCCTAGCATGGGAAAAGAAATAGCCACCCAAGTCCAGAAGCACAGAGTGTCCCAGGCAGGAGAAACCAAAGGAGAAAAATGACAAGACACATAGTAATCAAATTGACAAAAATTAACGACAAAGAAAAATTATTGAAAGCAGCAAGGGAAAAATGACAAATAACATACAAGGGAAATCCCATAAGGATAACAGCTGATTTCTCAGCAGAAAATCTACAAGCCAGAAGGAAGTGGCATGATAAATTTAAAGTGATGAAAGGGAAGAACCTACAACCAAGAGTACTGCACCCTGCAAAGAGCTCATTCAGATTTGATGGAGAAATCAAAAGCCTTACAGACAAGCAAAAGCTAAGAGAATTCAGCACCATGCAACCAGCTCTACACCAAATGCTAAAAGAAATTCTCTAAGTGGGAAACACAAGAGAAGAAAAGGACCCACCAAGACAAACCCATAACAATTAAGAAAATAGTAGTAGGAACATACATATCGATAATTACCTTAAACGTGAATGCACTAAATGTTCCAACCAAAAGACATAGACTGGCTGAATGGATACAAAAACAAGACCCATATATATGCTGTCTACAAGAGACCCATTTCAGACCTAGGGACACATACAGACTGAAAGTGAGGCGATGGAAAAATATATTCTATGCTAATGAAAATCAAAAGAAAGCTGGAGTAGCAATACTCATATCAGATAAAATAGACTTTAAAATAAAGAATGTTACAAGAGACAAGGAAAGACGCTACATAATGGTCAAGGGATCAAACCAAGAAGAAGACATAACAATTATAAATATATATGTACCCAACATAGGAGCACCTCAATGTATAAGGCAACTGCTAACAGCTATAAAAGAGGAAATCGACAGTAACACAATAATAGCGGGGGACTTTAACAGCTCACTTACACCAGTGGAGATCAGCCAGACAGAAAATTAATAAGGAAACACAAGCTTTAAATGACACAATAGACCAGATAGAGTTCATTGATATTTATAGGACATTCCATCCAAAAACAGCAGATTACACGTTCTTCTCAACTGCACACGGAACATTCTCCAGGATAGATCACATCTTGGGTCACAGATAAAGCCTCAGTAAATTTAAGAAAACTGAAATCATATCAAGCAGCTGTTCCGACCACAATGCTATGAGATTAGAAATCAATTACACGGAAAAAACCGTAAAAAACACAAACACATGGAGGCTAAACAATACGTTACTAAATAACCAAGAGATCACTGAAGAAATCAAAGGGGAAATCAAAAACTACCTAGAGACAAATGACAACAAAAACACGATGACCAAAACCTATGGGATGCAGCAAAAGGAGTTCTAAGAGGGAAGTATATAGCAATACAAGCCTACCTCAAGAAACAAGAAAAATCTCAAATAAACAATCTAACCTTACACCTAGAGGAACTAGAGAAAGAAGAACAAAACCCAAAGTTAGTAGAAGGAAAGAAATCCTAAAGATCAGAGCAGAAATAAATGAAATAGAAACAAAGAAAACGGAAGCAAAGATCAACAAAACTAAAAGCTGGTTCTTTGAGAAGATAAGCAAAAATGATCAACCTTTAGCCAGACTCAAGAAAAAGAGGGAGAGGATGCAAATCAACAAAATTAGAAGTGAAAAAGGAGAAGTTACAACAGACACCACAGGAATACAAAGCATCCTAAGAGACTACTACAAGCAACTCTATGCCAATAAAATGGACAATCTGGAAGAAATGGACAAATTCTTAGAAAGGGATAACCTTCAAAGATTGAACCAGGAAGAAATAGAAAATATGAACAAACCTATCACTAGCAATGAAATTGAAACTGTGATTAAAAATCTTCCAACAAACAGAAGTCCAGAACCAGATGGCATCACAGGTGAATTCTATCAAACATTTAGAGAAGAGCTAACACCCAACCTTCTCAAATTCTTCAAAACAATTGCAGGGGAAGGAACACTCCCAAACTCATTCTATGAGACCACCATCACCCTGATACCAAAATCAGACAGAGATACTACAAGGAAAGAAAATTATAGACCAATATCACTGATGAATATAGATGTAAAAATCCTCAACAAAATACTAGCAAACAGAATCGAACAACAGATTAAAAGGATCATACACCATGATCAAGTGGGGTTTTTTCCCAGGGATGCAAGGATTCTTCAATATACACAAATCAATGTGATACACCATATTAACAAATTGTAGAATAAAACCATATGATCATCTCAATAGATGAAGGAAAAGATTTTGAGAAAATTCAACACTCATTTACGATAAAAACTCTGCAGAGTGTGGGCATAGAGGGAAACTACCTCAACATAATAAAGGCCATATATGACAAACCCACAGCAAACAGCATTCTCAATGGTGAAAAACTGAAAGCGTTTCCTCTAAGATCAGAAAGAAGACGAGGATGCCCACTCTCACCACTGCTATTCAACATAGTTTTGGAAGTCCTAGCCATGGCAATCAGAGAAGAAAAAGAAATAAAAGGAATACAAAACGGAAAAGAAGAAGTAAAATTGTCACTGTTTGCAGATGACATGATATCATAGATAGAGAATCTTAAAGATGCCACCAGAAAACCACTGGAGCTAATCAATGAATTTGGTAAAGTTGCAGGATACAAAATTAATGCACAGAAATTGCTTGCATTCCTATACACTAACAATGAAAGATCAGAAAGAGAAATTAAGGAAACAATCCCATTACCACTGCAACAAAAAGAATAAAATACCTAGGAATAAACCTACCTAAGGAAGTAAAAGACCTGTACTCAGAAAACTATAAGACACTGATGAAAGAAATCAAAGATGATATAAACAGATGGAGACATATACCATGTTCTTGGATTAGAAGAATCAATATTGTGAAAATGACTATACTACCCAAAGCAATCTACAGATTCAATGCAATCCCGATCAAAATACCTTTGGCATTTTCTACAGAACAAGAAAAAAAAAATCTTAAAATTTATAGGGAGACACAAAAGACCCTGGATAGCCAAAGCAGTCTTGAGGGGGAAAAAAAGAGCTGGAGGAATCAGACTTCCAGACTTCAGACTATATTACAAAGCTACAGAAATCAAGATAATATGGTACTGACACAAAAACAGAAATATAGGTCAATAGAACAGGATAGAAAGCACAGAGATAAACCCACGTACCTATGGTTAACTAATCTATGACAAAGGAGGCAAGGGTATACAATGGAGAAAAGACAGTGTCTTCAGTAAGTGGTGGGGGGAAAACTGGACAGCTACATGTAAAAGAATGAAATTAGTACACTCCCTAACACCATACACAAAAATAACTCAAAATGGATTAGAGACCTAAATATAAGACCAGCCACTATAAAACTCTTAGAAGAAAACATAAGCAGAACAGTCTATGACATAAATCACAGCAAGATCCTTTTTGACCCACCTCCTAGAGAAATGGAAATAAAAACAAAAATTAAAAAATGGGACCAAATGAAACATAAATTCTTTTGCACAGCAAAGGAAAACTTAAGCAAGATGAAAAGACAACCATCAGAATGGGAGAAAATATTTTCAAATGAAGCAAATGGCAAAGGATTAATCTACAAAAAGCAGCTCATGTAGCTCAATATCACAAAACCAAACAACCCAATCCAAAAATGGGCAGAAGACCTAAATAGACATTTCTCCAAAGAAGATATACAGGTTGCCAACAAACACATGAAAGGATGCTGAACATCACTAATCATTGGAGAAATGCAAATCAAAACTACAGTGAGGTATCACCTCACACCAGTCAGAATGGCCATCATCAAAAAATCTACCAACAGTAAATGCTGGAGAGGCATTTATTGGAGAAAAAGGAACCCTCTTGCACTGTTGGTGGGAATGTAAATTGATATAGCCACTAGGGAGAACGGTATGGGGCTTCCTTAAAAACTAAAAATAGAACTACCATACAACCCAGCAAACCCACTCCTGGACATTTACCCTGAGAAAACCATAATTCAAAAAGAGTCATGTACCACAATGTTCACTGTAGCTCTATTTACAATAGCCAGGACATGGAAGCAAACTAAGTGTCCATCAACAGATAAATGGATAAAGAAGATGTGGCACATATATACAATGGAACATTATTCAGCCATAAAAAGAAACGAAATTGAGTTATTTTTAGTGAGGTGGATGGATCTAGAGTCTGTCCTACAGAGTGAAGTAAGTCAGAAAGAGAAAAACAAATACCGTATGCTAACACATATATATGGAATCTAAAAAAAAAAAAGTTTATGAAGAACCTAGGGGCAGGAAAGGATTAAGGACACAGACGTAGAGAAAGGACTTGAGGACATGGGGAGAGGGAAGGGTAAGCTGGGACAAAGTGAGAGAGTGGTATGGACATATATACACTACCAAATGTAAAATTGATAGCTACTGGGAAGCAGCCACATAGCACAGGGAGATCAGCTCTGTGCTTTGTGACCACCTAAAAGGGTGGGATAAGGGAGTGAGAGGGAGGTGCAAGAGGGAGGGGATATGGTGTTATATGTATACGCATAGCTGATTCACTTTTTTATACAGCAGAAACTAACACACAATTGTAAAGCAATTATACTCCAATAAAGATGTAAAAGAAAAAAAAAAAAAAAGAAAGCCCAGAGATAAACCTACACACCTATGGCCCACTAATCTATGACAAAGGAGGCAAGGGTATACAATGGAGAAAAGACAGTCTCTTCAATAAGTGGTGCTGGGAAAAATGGACAGTTACATGTAAAAGAATGAAATTAGAACACTCCCTAACACCATACACAAAAAATAAACTCCAAATGGATTAGAGACCGAAATGTAAGACCGGACACTATAAAACTCTTAGAGGAAAACATAGGAAGAATACTCTTTGACATAAATCACAGCAAGATCTTTTTTGATCCACCTCCTAGAGTAATGGAATAAAAAAAAAAAAACAAAAACAAATGGGAGCAAATGAAACCTAAAAGCTTTTGCAAAGCAAAGGAAACTACAAACAAGACGAAAAGACAACCCTCAGAATGGGAGAAAATATTTGCAAACGAATCAATGGACAAAGGATTAATCTCCAATGTATATAAACAGCTCATGCAGCTCAACAGTAAAAAAACAAACAAACCAATCCAAAAATGGGCAGATGACGTAAATAGACATTTGTCCCAAGAAGACATACAGATGACCAAGAAACACATGAAAAGCTACTCAACATCACTAATTATTAGAGAAATATAAACCAAAACTACAATGAGGTATCACCTCACACGAGTTAGAATGGGCATCATCAGAAAATCTACAAACAACAAATGCTGGAGAGGGTGTGGAGAAAAGGGAACCCTCTTACACTATTTGTGGGAATGTAAATTGATACAGTCACTATGGAGAACAGTATGGAGGTTCCTTAAAAAACTAAAAATAGAATTACCATATGACCCAGCAATCCCACTACTGGCCATATACCCAGAGAAAACCATAATTCAAAAAGACATATTCACCACAATATTCATTGCAGCACTATTTACAATAGCCAGGTCATGGAAGCAACCTAAATGCCCATAGACAGACGAACGGAAAAGATGTGCTACATATATAAAATGGAATATTACTCAGCCATAAAAAGGAATGAAATTGGGTCATTTGTAGAGACGTGGATAGATCTAGAGACTGTCATACAGAGTGAAGTAAGTCAGAAAGAGAAAAACAAATATCGTATATTAACGCATACATGTAGAACCTAGAAAAATGGTAAAGATGAACTGGTTTGCAAGGCAGAAATAGAGACACAGATGTAGAGAACAAATGTATGGACACCAAGGGGGGAAAGTGGCAGGGTGGTGGTGGTGGGATGAATTGCGACCCTGGGATTGACATATATACACTTATATGTATAAAATAGATAACCAATAAGAGCCTGCTGTATAAAAAAATGAATAAAATAAATTCAAAAATTAAAAAATAAATAATACTTAAGAAAATAAAACAGAAAAAAAAGTTCTGTCCTTCCCATAGACGTATTTATATGAATGAATGATTTCCATGCTTATATCCATAAATACAAAAAGAGGAATAAAACTTACCTTGAACCAAAAAAGAAAAAAAAAAAAACTGAACCCACTGGTCATACAGAGGAAAACCCTATCAGCGCACTTGCTCCAGTGGTAAACAATTCTTAAGTTGGTCACAGGTGGGGAATCATCTCCCATGCAGCCAGCAGCCCCCACACAAGGAGCGTCCTCATTGCAAAGCTGGGGGACTGTGAGGAGGCGTCTCTGACTAGACGTGAGCTGAGCCCCAGGCCAGCTGCTGCTGAACTTTTCCCACCGTTCCCAGGTAAAACACCTGAATGTGTGCAAAGACTAAAAACTAGAGGAAGGGGCTTGGAGTCACACCAGCAACAGCACGCAGGCCGACTTGGTGCCTGCAGGCCAGCCAGGATGGTCCTGGCCCCGGGCGCTCGTCTGGAAACTTTCCATTTCCCTGCCTGAGGTACCCCTCCTGTCCCGGCCCCCACTGCTTTTTTCCTTCCTTACCTCTGCCCGGGGAGAAATTCCAGCAGCAAGTATGGGTGACACATCCTCTTCTTTAGCAGGTGGCAGCCCGGCAACTCCTGCAGAAAGTCCAGTAGAGCCCCAGTCACAACGGGCCACTCATAGAGCCGTGGGCCCTACTGCCTCCCACCAGCCCAACCCCGAGACTGCTGATGGGGCAGAGAATATGGCGTCAGGCACAGCTGCAGAAGCTTTTGCTGCCTGGAGGGGTGTTTATATTGACCTCAACCCAGGCACACCTGGGAAGGGCTGGCCGGCCGGGTCAGGCTGCCCAGGTCAGCCAATCCTCGCCCCTCAGGGGCTCAGATTTGCAGAAAATGGGCCTTGCTGCACCGGCCAGATCCAAGGAACAGGTGTAGGGTCCCGAGAGTCAGGATAGATAAGGGGCGGCAGCCCTGGCTTGTTTTCTAATCATTTTATCTGGTCCATGAGTGGGAGACAACTTCAAGAAGACCCTCTGCTAATGAGAGGAACCCAGGAGTCAGGGAGAGGAGGGGTGGTGGGTGGAGACAGAGGCCTGGTGCCCCGGCTGCTGTGGAAGCCCCTGGAAGACCAGGCAGAGGGAGGTCGCACAGAGTGAAGCCTAGGGTCACAGACCTGTTGGAGCTGCTGTTTATTAGTTCAAGCTCTGCTCTGAGGTGCTCTGTGTCAGCTCTGAGTGACAGGTGTGCTGGGGGTGCTCTGCAATGAGGGCTATGTGCACAGTTCCTGTGTGCCCAGCCCTGTCGGGGTACCTGTCCACGGGAGCTCCATATCCAGGGAGGGGCCTGCCCACGAGAGCCCCGTGGGCTGCTGGGTACCTGCCCAGGTGAGCTCCATATCCTGGGAGGGGTCTGACCATGATGGCCCCATGGGCTGCTGGGTACCTGCCCAGGTGAGCTCCATATCCTGGGAGGGGCCTGACCACCAGAGCCCCATGGGCTGCTGGGGACCTGGTAGAGGACGCCAGGACAGTCAGTGAAGCCACAGAGGATATACATCTAGTAGTTCCTAATTCCTACACCCTGCTGGTCATTCTACCATCCACCAGGACATGGTATTCTGTATTAGACTTCAATGATGCCTTCTTCTGTATTCCATTCGTCCCAGAGTCACAAGAAATTTTGGCTGTGAGTGGCAGGACTCAACATACAACAAAAACAATACTGCTGGGCCGTCCTGCCCCAGGGGTTCAAAAATTCCCACACCATCTTTGGGGAAACGTTAGCTAAAGACCTAAAAGATCTACCTCTGGAGAAGGGAACCCTCCTTCAATATGCAGATGACATTCTGATCACCAGCCCGACTAAGGAGGCCTCTGAACTACCTAGCCAATAAAAGATAGAAGGTGTCCAAGAAAAAGGCTCAAATATCACAAACTAAGGTGACCTTCTTGGGCTTCATTCGCTCAGAAGGTCGGAGAAGCCCACCCCAGGAAAGGGAAGAAGCCATTTGCAGCCTCACCCTTCCTGAAACTAGAAGACAGCTTAGGGGTTCCTGGGGAGACCGGGGTTTGCTGCATCTGGATCCCTAACTACAGTCTAATAGCTGGGCCTCTATATGAAACACTGAAAGGAAAAGATGATGATCCTTTTGAATAGAATCCAGAAGCGGCCTTTCAAGAATGGAAAGAGCAGTCAGTTCAGACCCGTGCCCTGGACCTCCCTAAGTTAGCTAAACCCTTTGACCTTTACATTCCTGGTCCAAGGCGAATCGCCCTTGGAGTATTAGTGCAAAAACTGGGACCACTTGAAATGGAACAATGCAAGAATGCCCTCCAGGCATTGGCCAGCCACCCCATCCGACCAGGATACTGGGGGTATCTAAAAACCTGGAAATCAGCAGCCCACAAGGCCAGCTCCCTCCTAAGGGAAAAGGACGCCACTTGGTGATCCTAACCACCCACCATGCCCTGAAGTTGCAGGGATTGCTCCGTGGGCACAATGACCTCGAGTGAGGAGGCCCTCCAACACCAACCTCCAGAGAGACAACCTGGGGCAATGGGCCCCCATGACGACTCGTGTGACCATCACTTGACCTGGAGCTTCTCTCAGAAAACAACAAGAGTGTGCCCCAAAAGAGCAGACTATTGCTTACAGGACTTACTGCACCCAGAGCGGAGCTAATAAACTTGGTAGGGGAACCGTAAATAACGCTGCCACCATAGAAAAGCCTACAGACACCGCGGTGACGGCGGCCAATGAGACCGGCTGTACTCCTGGCTACTTCAAAAGGCCGTTGACTGAGTGGCCATCATGGTCCTGGATCACCACCGGCCCTGGACTGTCTGGGAGTTGAGCAAGCAGGGCTCTGACACCTGGTGCTGCTTGTACGTTAATTCAGTGGCCTAACTGAAGAAAGCGCAGACTACTGGTCAGAGCATCTAGGCTGGCAGAAACCGTCAGCCTAAGGGGGCCGAACCAATGTGGAGCAGGGTAAAACGGCCCACCCCCCCCCCAGCGTCTCTGCACATCTCTTTCCTGGACCCTTAAAGATCATTAGAATCTATAAAACTTCCAATGCTGGTGCTCAGGCAGACGAGCAGTGAGGGAGGAGGCCTGGGGACAATCAACCTCACATGGAGGCTGCTTGGGAGAAGTCCTCCCCCTCGCCCCGGGTATGAGGACACCCAACTCAGCACGAAGCATTTACAGAAGAGGTGTATGCACCCTCAGCACCCCAAGAATGAGGAATGGGACAAAAGGCAGAGGAGGGCATTGTCACTGGCAAAGCCCATGAAAAATTCCTGGGAGATGAAAATAGAATCTGGGCAATAAAATAAAGTCTAACCATTTTTTCCTTTGTGCTTTGTCTAATTTCACTTGCTCCTAGGTTTCCACATGCAGAGGTCCCACACCCGACACTTCAGACCCGATTTCCTAGTGCAAAATGGCTGGGCCGACACCTCAGCTCGTGGGGTCCCGTGCAGACTCTGCGACATAGAGCCTGAGCTCCAGCCAACCCGGCCCTCGAGAGCTCTACCCCCTCCCTCCTGCTGACGCTGCCAGGATCTCTACACAGCAGCCCGGCCCACAACCCGCAAGGGAGCACACACTCTCACCTCTCCATTCTCTGATCAAAATATAAAGTTTTCCTTTGCTTCTGAACCAAAGTCAGTCTCGATCTGTTGGCTCCAATGACACTGGGCAGGGAGACCCTTGTTGGGACCCACTCTGCAGGATCAGTAACAGAATTTGAGAACATTGTAACTTCAAAGAACAGATGTGTGAGCCAAACTGTAATTAACATAAAGCAGTGTATAAGGCTCGTGTAAAATAAGATGTTTCTAACACTTCCATTTGATATTTCCATCACTTTATTATAAGCAAGTTCAGTGGAGGGGTTTGTCTTATTTGTCAGGTCAACAGTAGAGAAATGCAGTGATTTCTTTCCAAGGATGGACATCTAATAATCTTGGTTGAAGTTTCAACCTTGTTTTGAATGATTTTCCATTGAAAATGATACCTCTCTTTCAGCTCCTAGATTTCTGAGAAGTATAAAATCTTATATTTTTTTATTACCAAAGGGGAAAGGTGGGAGGAGGGATAAATTAACAGTTTCAGATTAACATATACACACTGCTATGTATAAAATATATCATCAACAAGGAACTACTGTATAACACAGGGAACTATACTCAATATTTTGTAATGACCCCTAAGGGGAAATAATCTGAAAAACAATAGATATCTATATCGACATCATCTATCAACTACAGATAAAATGGAAACTAAAGGAGGCCGATGGTGAGCGTTTCTGAACCTGAAGACTTCAATCATCTAAAGTTCGGACTCTGACTAAGGCCCAAGTCCCTTAAAGAACACACATGTACCAGTAGCTTAAAAATTCCCCAGATTGGAGTTCGGGGAGACACTGATTTGGAAAAATCCCTGGTGTTCTCCTTACATACACGGGACCTTTCCTACAGCTAAAACATGCCTGTGACACCCAGAAGATGGAACACGGTTGGATCAGGGAGATTTTGGAAAAGGCACAAAAACTCCTAATTTCCTGGTTGTTGGGTTCACCCCTCCAGCCTTTTTCCTTAAAATCTCCCCACTTGAGGATGTCAGCACCTTCAACATCCAGTTGCACAAAATTTGGAATTTTTCCAAAGGAAGAAGGGGAAGGAGGAGAAACAAGGAGAGCCAAGCCCTAAATGTTCGGACAGGAATATGTCACTCTACTTTCCAATCAGGAAGAAGAATTAAGCAAAGGCTTAGCCTGCCACCGGGAACCAGAGTAGGGCCAGAAGCAAACCAGCGGTTCTGCGGACAGCTCCCAAAAAAGCGAGTTGAAAAATGGAGGTCAGGGGCACTGCAATTCACAAACCTGCAGAGTTATAAATTATAACTATCGTCCAAAATTATATTGAGGGAAGTCAATGAACAGGATTGGAAAGGAAGGCAGAATTGCAGGAAACAGATTTCAGGAGTCAGATTCGAATAGCCCCTAAAGCACATGAAAAGCGGCCAAACGTCGACAATGATGCACAAGGCCAAAAAGAGCATATGTGTTTTTTTCTGAAAAAATTCAGGAAAAAACGCATAGGCCCTCTTTGGCCAACCAAGCAAGCCGGAAATAAAATTCAGCACTACAAAGAAGTCTCACTTCCCATCGGTCAAAAGCGCCTTCCTAAAAAAGTGTAAAAAAAAAATACTGGAGAGGCCAGGGAGGACAGGGAGCATTGTTACACTGATGGTCGGGATGTAAATTGCCAATGGCGACTCTGGAGAAGGGTATGGTATTTCCTAAAACATCTAAAAAACACAGCTAGAGAGAAAGGGGCACATCCATTCATGGGCGTATAAATTGGAAAAATAAAAATCAAAAAGACACAGGCACCCAGAAGTTAAAGGGCTGCTCTGGTTACAAGAACCTCCACTTGTGTATATCTTAAATATCCCAGGGATGAAAAAAATGGTAAAGAAGTTGTGGTCCTTATGTACAATGGAATATCATTCAGCCATGAAATCAATGTCCTAAGGCTAGTAGCAGCATGATGAGTGGATTTAGGTACGACGATTCTAAGTGAAATAAGTCACACAGAAAAACACACTTATCATTAGATATCACTTAGAGAGGGAATGTAAAAACTGATACCCTTGAACTGAATTACAAAACAGAACAGAGTCACACATTTTGAAAACACACTATGGCTGCTTAACGCGAAAGGTGAGGTGGGGTGATGCATAAAACAAGGGTTTCAAATTAGCTCAGATACCGTTCCATAAACCAAATATGTAATAGACAAGACCTACTCCTTGCTCAGTGAACTGGACTCAACACCCCCTATTCACCGCACAAGAATATATCTGACTAGTAAGAATCTGAAAACCTATGTATTGATCTCTCTCTGGAAGAGAGTCAAGTGAGTGTAAAGTGGCATAAACACAGCCGTAAAAAGCAGCTAAACCCCATTTTAAAAATAAATTACCTTTAAAAACCCGTGAAACAAAGACAGGGAAAGAAAGAGAAATTCTTACAAAATTCGTTCAGGGGCTGTGATGCAACCTGGATTGACCATATCTAGACCCACAGGTGATTGAGACATAAAGGTGGGCACTCATGGGGCTGAGACTTTGGGTGAGGTTGGGTGAGCAAACGCAGACCCTTTAAAATAATACTGCGTGGTACCCATCCCATGGGTCCCAAATCTCCAGGTTCAAGGGCATCTTCCTACATCGAAAACATGCATGAGAAACCCAGAAGATGGTACACCGTCTGATCGGGAAAGGCTTCTGAAACGCACCTCATTTCTCATCTCCTTGTGCTAGGGTTCGCCTTTCCAGCCACTTTACTAGGAATCTCCCTATTGGGGAATAAGCACCTTTAACCTCCTCTTCTCTGCAGGTTGCAATTTGTCCTGAGGATGAACGGGAAGAGGGGGAACCAATGAGAGACTAGATCTAGGTGTTGTGACAGGCACAGGTCACTCTATTTTCCCATCAGGAAGAAGAATTAACCACAGGCTCAGCATGCCCCCCGGAACCAGAATAGGGCCTGAAGCAATCCTGCTCATTTGCGGCCAGCTCCCAAAAAATCCAGTTGAAAAATGGAGCTCAGGGACACTGCAATTCACAAACCTGCAGAGTTATAAATGATAAGTCTCGTACACAAATATATTGAGGGAAGGCAATGAAGAGGATTTCAAAGCAAGGCAGAATTGCAGGAAACAGGTATCAGGAGGTAGATTCGAATCGCCTTTAAAGCACATGAAAAGGGGCAAAACGTGGACAATGATGCCCTTGGCCTAAAAGGGCATATACGTTTTTTCCTGAATATATTCAGGAAAAAACGCATACGCCCTTTTTGGCCAACCAAGCAACCTGGAAAGGCAAATCAGCGCTACAATGAAGTCTCGCTTCCCATCGTTCAAAGGCCGTGCTGAAAAAAGTGTCAAAACCAGAAATGCAGGACAGGCCATGGAGAAATGGCAGCCTTGCTACGCTGATGGGCGGGATGTAAATTGCCAACAGCCACTCTGGAGAAGTGTACGGTGTGTCCTGAAACATCTAAAACACACAACTTAGAGAGCACAGGGCACTTCCACTCATGGGTGTGTAAATAGGGAAAACTAAAAATCAGCAAGACACAGGCACCCCAAAATTTAGGGCTGCTCTGTTGACAAGAACCTCCACTTCATGACTCCTTAAATATCCCAGGAAATATTAAAATGGATAAAGATGTTGAGGTCCTTATGTACAATGGAATTTCACTCAGCCATGAAATCAATGTCCTAAGGCAAGTAGCAGCATGATGAGTGGATTTAGGTATGACGATTGTAAGTGAAATAAGTCACACAGAAAAAGACACTTATTATAAGATATCACTTATAGAGGGAATGTAAAAACCGTTACCATTGAACTGAATTACAAAACAGAACAGAGTCACACATTTTGAAAACACACTATGGCTTCTTAACGGGAAAGGTGAGGTGGGGTGATGCATAAAACAAGGGTTTCTAATTAGCTCAGATACCGTTCCATAAACCCAATATGTACTAGACAAGACCTACTCCTTGCTCAGTGAACTGGACTAAACACCCACTATTCACCGCACAAGAATATATCTGACTAGTAAGAATCTTAAAACCTATGTATTGATATCTGTCTGGAAGTGAGTCAAGTGGGTGTAAAGCCGCATAAACACAGCAGTGAAAAGCAGCTAAAGCCCATTATAAAAATCAATTGCTTTTAAAAACCCATGCAACAAAGAGAGTGAAAGAGAGAGAAATTCTGACACAATTCGTTCAGGGGCTGTGATGCAACCTGGATTTACCATATCTAGACCCACAGCTAGATGAGACATAAGGGTGGACACTCTTGGGGCTGAGAGGTTTGGTGAGGTTGGGTGAGCAAATGCAGACCCTTTAAAGTAATACTGCGTGGTACCCGTCCAATGGGTCCCAAATCTCCAGGTTCAAGGGCATTTCCTACATCGAAAACAAGTACTAGAAACCCATTAGATGGTACACCGTCTGATTGGGAAAGGTTTCTAAAAGGCACCTCATTTCTCATCTCCTTGTGCTCGGGTTCGCCATTCCATCCACTCTACTAGCAATCTCCCCCCTTGGAGAATCAGCACCTTTAACCTCCTGTTCTGTACAGGTTGCAATTTGTCCTGAGAATGAACGGGAAGTGGGGGAACCAATGAGAGACTTGCTCTAGGTTTTGTGACAGGCACAGGTCAATCTTTTTTCCCATTAGGAAGAAGAATTAACCACAGGCTCAGCCTGCCCCACAGAACCAGAAGAGGGTCTGAAGCAATCCTGCGCTTTTGCGGCCAGCTCCCAAAAAAGCCCGTTGAAAAATGGAGCACATGAGCACTGCAATTCACAAACCTTCAAAGTTATAAATGATAACTCTCGTCCACAAATATATTGAGGGAAGGCAATGAAGAGGATTTGAAAGCAAGGCAGAATTGCAGGAAACAGATTTCAGGAGGTAGATTCAAATCGATTTGAAAGCACATGAAAAGCGGCAAAAGGTCGACAATGATGCCCTTGGTCAAAAAGGGCGTATGCGTTTTTTCCTGAATATATTCAGGAAAATACGCATACGTCCTTTTTGGCCAACCAAGCAACCTGGAAAGGAAAATCAGCGCTACAAAGAAGTCTCGCTTCCCATCGGTCATAAGGGCTATGCTGAAAAAAGTGTAAAAACCAGAAATGCAGGACAGGCCATGGAGAAATGGCAGCCTTGCTACGCTGACGGGCGGGATGTAAATTGACAAGAGGCACTCTGGAGAAGTGTACGGTGTGTCCTGAAACATCGAAAAAACACAGGTTAGGGAGCATAGGGCACTTCCACTCATGGGCGTATAAATTGGGAAAACTAAAAATCAGCAAGACACAGGCACCCCAAAGTTTAGGGCTGCTCTGTTGACAAGAACCTCCACTTCATGACACCTTAAATATCCCAGGAAAGAGAAAAATGGATAAAGAAGTTGTGGTCCTTATGTACAATGGAATATCACTCAGACATGAAATCAATGTCATAAGGCTAGTAGAAGCAAGATGAGTGGAGTTAGGTACGACGATTCTAAGTGAAATAAGTCACACAGAAAAAGACACTTATCATAAGCTATCACTTATAGAGGGAATGTAAAAACCGCTACACTTGAACTGAATTACAAAACAGAACAGAGTCACACGTTTAGAAAACACACTATGGCTGCTTAACGGGAAAGGTGAGGTGGGGTGATGCATAAAACAAGGGTTTCAAATTCGCTCAGATACCGATCCATACACCCAATATGTAATAGACAAGACCTACTCCTTGCTCAGTGAAGTGGACTCAACACCCCCTATTCACCGCACAAGAATATATGTGACTAGTAAGAATCTTAAAACCTATGTATTGATATCTGTCTGGAAGTGAGTCAAGTGGGTGTAAAGCCGCATAAACACAGCCGTGAAAAGCAGCTAAACCCCATTATAAAAATAAATTACTTTTAAAAACCCGTAAAACAAAGACAGTGAAAGAGAGAGAAATTCTTACAAAATTCGTTCAGCGGCTGTGATGCAACCTGGATTGACCATATCTAGACCCACAGCTGGATGAGGCATAAGGGTGGACAATCTTGAGGCTGAGAGGTTGGGTGAGGTTGGGTGAGCAAACGCAGAACCTTTAAAGTATTAGTGCCTGGTACCCATCCCATGGGTCCCAAATCTCCAGGTTCAAGGGCATCTTCCTACATCGAAAACATGCATGAGAAACCCAGATGATGGTACACCGTGTGATCGGGAAAGGTTTCTAAAACGCACCTCATTTCTCAACTCCTTGTGCTCGGGTTCGCCTTTCCAGCTACTTTACTAGCAATCTCCCTACTTGGAGAATCAGCACCTTTAAGCTCCTGTTCCCTACAGGTTGCAATTTGTCCTGAGGATGAACGGGAAGAGGGGCAACCAATGAGAGACTAGATCTAGGTGTTGGGACAGGCACAGGTCACTCTATTTTCCCATCAGGAAGAAGAATTAACCACAGGCTCAGCCTGCCGCCCAGAAGAAGAATAGGGCCTGAGGCAATCCTGCGCTTTTGCGGCCAGCTCCCAAAAAACCGAGATGAAAAATGGAGCTCAGGGACACTGCAATTCACAAACCCGCAGAGTTATAAATGATAACTATCATCCACAGATATATTGAGGGAAGGCAACGAAGAGGATTTGAAAGCAAGGCAGAATTGCAGGAAACAGATTTCAGGAGGTAGATTCGAATCGCCTTGAAAGCACATGAAAAGCGGCAAAACGTCGACAATGATGCCCTTGGCCAAAAAGGGTTATGCGTTTTTTCCTGAGTATATTCAGGAAAACACGCATACGCCCTTTTTGGCCAACCAAGCAACCTGGAAAGGCAAATCAGCGCTACAAAGAAGGCTCGCTTCCCATCGGTCAAAAGGGCCATGCTGCAAAAAGTGTCAAAACCAGAAATGCAGGACAGGCCATGGAGAAATGGCAGCCTTGCTATGGTGATGGGTGGGATGTAAATTGCCAACAGCCACTCTGGAGAAGTGTACGGTGTGTCCTGAAACATCGAAAAAACTCAGCTTAGGGAGCATAGGGCACGTCCACTCATGGGCGTATAAATTGGGAAAAGTAAAAATCAGCAAGACACAGGCTCCCCAAAGTTTAGGGCTGCTCTGTTGACAAGAACCTCCACTTCATGACACCTTAAATATCCCAGGAAAGAGAAAAATGGATAAAGAAGTTGTGGTCCTTATGTACAATGGAATATCACTCAGACATGAAATCAATGTCATAAGGCTAGTAGAAGCAAGATGAGTGGATTTAGGTACGACGATTCTAAGTGAAATAAGTCACACAGAAAAAGACACTAATTATAAGCTATCACTTATAGAGGGAATGTAAAAACTGCTACACTTGAATTGAATTACAAAACAGAACAGATTCACACGTTTAGAAAACACACTATGGCTGCTTAACGGGAAAGGTGAGGTGGGGTGATGCATAAAACAAGGGTTTCAAATTCTCTCAGATACAGTTCCATACACCCAATATGTAATAGAAAAGACCAACTCCTTGCTCAGTGAACTGGACTCAACACCCCCTATTCACCGCACAAGAATATATCTGACTAGTAAGAATCGTAAAACCTATGTATTGATATCTTTCTGGAAGTGAGTCAAGTGGCTGTAAATCCGCATAAACACAGCCGTGAAAAGCAGCTAAACCCCATTATAAAAATAAATTACTTTTAAAAACGCGTAAAACAAAGACAGTGAAAGAGAGAGAAATTCTTACAAAATTCGTTCAGGGGCTGTGATGCAACCTGGATTGACCATATCTAGTCCCACACCTGGATGAGACATAAGTGTGGACACTCTTGGGGCTGAGAGTTTGGGTGAGGTTGGGTGAGCAAACGCAGACCCTTTAAAGTAATACTGCATGATACCCATCCCATGGGTCCCAAATCTCCAGGTTCAAGGGCATCTTCCTACATCGAAAACATGCATGAGATACCCAGAAGATGGTACACCGTGTGATTTTGAAAGGTTTCTAAAACGCACCTCATTTCTCATCTCCTTGTGTTCGGGTTCGCCATTCCAGCTACTTTACTAGCAATCTCCCTACTTGGAGAATCAGCACCTTTAAGCTCCTGTTCCCTACAGGTTGCAATTTGTCCTGAGGATGAAGGGGAAGAGGGGCAACCAATGAGAGACTAGATCTAGGTGTTGGGACAGGCAGAGGTCACTCTATTTTCCCATCAGGAAGAAGAATTAACCACAGGCTCAGCCTGCCGCCGGGAACCAGAATAGGGCCTGAGGCAATCCCGTGCTTTTTTGGCCAGCTCCCAAAAAAGACAGTTGAAAATTGGAGCACATGAGCACTGCAATTCACAAACCTGCAAATTTATAAATGATAACTCTCGTCCACAAATATATTGAGGGAAGGCAATGAAGAGGATTTGAAAGCAAGGCAGAATTGCAGGAAACATATTTCAGGACGTAGATACAAATCGATTTAAAAGCACATGAAAAGCGGCAAAAGTTCGACAATGATGCCCTTGGCCAAAAAGTGCGTATGCGTTTTTTCCTGAATATATTCAGGAAAAAAGGCATACGCCCTTTTTGGCCAACCAAGCAACCTGGAAAGGCAAATCAGCGCTACAAAGAAGTCTCGCTTCCCATCGGTGAAAAGGGCCATGCTGCAAAAAGTGTCAAAACCAGAAATGCAGGACAGGCCATGGAGAAATGGCAGCCTTGCTACACTGATGGGCGGGATGTAAATTGCCAACAGCCACTCTGGAGAAGTGTACGTTGTGTCCTGAAACATGGAAAAAAAACAGCTTAGGGAGCATAGGGCACGTCCACTCATGGGCGTATAAATTGGAAAAACTAAAAATCAGCAAGTCACAGTCACCCGAATGTTTAGGGCTGCTCTGTTGACAAGAACCTCCACTTCATGACACCTTAAATATCCCAGGAAAGAGAAAAATGGATAAAGAAGTTGTGGTCCTTATGTACAATGGAATATCACTGAGACATGAAATCAATGTCATAAGGCTAGTAGAAGCAAGATGAGTGGAGTTAGGTACGACGATTCTAAGTGAAATAAGTCACACAGAAAAAGACACTTATCATAAGCTATCACTTATAGAGGGAATGTAAAAACCGCTACACTTGAACTGAATTACAAAACAGAACAGAGTCACACGTTTAGAAAACACACTATGGCTGCTTAACGGGAAAGGTGAGTTGGGGTGATGCATAAAACAAGGGTTTCAAATTCGCTCAGATACCGTTCCATACACCCAATATGTAATAGACAAGACCTACTCCTTGCTGAGCGAACTGGACTCAACACCCCCTATTCACCACACAAGAATATATGTGACTAGTAAGAATCTTAAAACCTATGTATTGATATCTCTCTGGAAGTGAGTCAAGTGGGTGTAAAGCCGCATAAACACAGCCATGAAAAACATCTAAACCCCATTATAAAAATAAATTACTTTTAAAAACCCGTAAAACAAAGACAGTGAAAGAGAGAGAAATTCTTACAAAATTCGTTCAGAGGCTGTGACGCAACCTGGATTGACCATATCTAGACCCACAGCTGGATGAGACATAAGGGTGGACACCCTTCGGGCTGAGAGGTTGGGTGAGGTTGGGAGAGCAAACGCAGACCCTTTAAAGTAATACTGCGTGGTACCCATCCCATGGGTCCCAAATCTCCAGGTTCAAGGGCATTTTCCTACATCGAAAACATGCATGAGAAACCCAGAAGATGGTACACCGTGTGATTTTGAAAGGTTTCTAAAACGCACCTCATTTCTCATCTCCTCGTGCTCGGTTTCGCCATTCCAGCTACTTTACTAGCAATCTCCCTACTTGGAGAATCAGCA
The DNA here is from genome assembly GCF_028021215.1 of Eschrichtius robustus. Taxonomy (NCBI): domain Eukaryota; kingdom Metazoa; phylum Chordata; class Mammalia; order Artiodactyla; family Eschrichtiidae; genus Eschrichtius; species Eschrichtius robustus. The sequence goes on along the minus strand of NW_027175160.1, from coordinate 957,239 downwards.
CCTTTAACCTCCTGTTCCCTACAGGTTGCAATTTGTCCTGAGGATGAACGGGAAGAGGGGCAACCAATGAGAGACTAGATCTAGGTGTTGGGACAGGCACAGGTCACTCTATTTTCCCAACAGGAAGAAGAATTAACCACAGGCTCAGCCTGCCGCCCAGAAGCAGAATAGGGCCTGAGGCAATCCCGCGCTTTTGCGGCCAGCTCCCAAAAAAGACAGTTGAAAAATGGAGCTCAGGGGCACTGCAATTCACAAACCCGCAGAGTTATAAATGATAACTCTCGTCCACAAATATATTGAGGGAAGGCAACGAAGAGGATTTGAAAGCAAGGCAGAATTGCAGGAAACAGATTTCAGGAGGTAGATACGAATCGCCTTTAAAGCACATGAAAAGCGGCAAAACGTCGACAATGATGCCCTTGGCCAAAAAGGGCGTATGCGTTTTTTCCTGAATATATTCAGGAAAAAACGCATACGCCCTTTTTGGCCAACCAAGCAACCTGGAAAGGAAAATCAGCGCTACAAAGAAGTCTCGCTTCCCATCGGTGAAAAGGGCCATGCTGCAAAAAGTGTCAAAACCAGAAATGCAGGACAGGCCATGGAGAAATGGCAGCCTTGCTACACTGATGGGCGGGATGTAAATTGCCAACAGCCACTCTGGAGAAGTGTACGTTGTGTCCTGAAACATGGAAAAAAAACAGCTTAGGGAGCATAGGGCACGTCCACTCATGGGCGTATAAATTGGAAAAACTAAAAATCAGCAAGTCACAGGCACCCGAAAGTTTAGGGCTGCTCTGTTGACAAGAACCTCCACTTCATGACACCTTAAATATCCCAGGAAAGAGAAAAATGGATAAAGAAGTTGTGGTCCTTATGTACAATGGAATATCACTGAGACATGAAATCAATGTCATAAGGCTAGTAGAAGCAAGATGAGTGGAGTTAGGTACGACGATTCTAAGTGAAATAAGTCACACAGAAAAAGACACTTATCATAAGCTATCACTTATAGAGGGAATGTAAAAACCGCTACACCTGAACTGAATTACAAAACAGAACAGAGTCACACGTTTAGAAAACACACTATGGCTGCTTAACGGGAAAGGTGAGGTGGGGTGATGCATAAAACAAGGGTTTCAAATTCGCTCAGATACCGTTCCATACACCCAATATGTAATAGACAAGACCTACTCCTTGCTCAGTGAACTGGACTCAACACCCCCTATTCACCACACAAGAATATATGTGACTAGTAAGAATCTTAAAACCTATGTATTGATATCTCTCTGGAAGAGAGTCAAGTGAGTGTAAAGTGGCATAAACACAGCCGTGAAAAGCAGCTAAACCCCATTTTAAAAATAAATTACCTTTAAAAACCCGTGAAACAAAGACAGGGAAAGAAAGAGAAATTCTTACAAAATTCGTTCAGGGGCTGTGATGCAACCTGGATTGACCATATCTAGACCCACAGGTGATTGAGACATAAAGGTGGGCACTCATGGGGCTGAGACTTTGGGTGAGGTTGGGTGAGCAAACGCAGACCCTTTAAAATAATACTGCGTGGTACCCATCCCATGGGTCCCAAATCTCCAGGTTCAAGGGCATCTTCCTACATCGAAAACATGCATGAGAAACCCAGAAGATGGTACACCGTCTGATCGGGAAAGGCTTCTGAAACGCACCTCATTTCTCATCTCCTTGTGCTAGGGTTCGCCTTTCCAGCCACTTTACTAGGAATCTCCCTACTTGGGGAATAAGCACCTTTAACCTCCTCTTCTCTGCAGGTTGCAATTTGTCCTGAGGATGAACGGGAAGAGGGTGAACCAATGAGAGACTAGATCTAGGTGTTGTGACAGGCACAGGTCACTCTATTTTCCCATCAGGAAGAAGAATTAACCACAGGCTCAGCATGCCCCCCGGAACCAAAATAGGGACTGAAGCAATCCTGCGCATTTGCGGCCAGCTCCCAAAAAATCCAGTTGAAAAATGGAGCTCAGGGACACTGCAATTCACAAACCTGCAGAGTTATAAATGATAAGTCTCGTACACAAATATATTGAGGGAAGGCAATGAAGAGGATTTGAAAGCAAGGCAGAATTGCAGGAAACAGGTATCAGGAGGTAGATTCGAATCGCCTTTAAAGCACATGAAAAGGGGCAAAACGTGGACAATGATGCCCTTGGCCTAAAAGGGCATATACGTTTTTTCCTGAATATATTCAGGAAAAAACGCATACGCCCTTTTTGGCCAACCAAGCAACCTGGAAAGGCAAATCAGCGCTACAATGAAGTCTCGCTTCCCATCGTTCAAAGGCCGTGCTGAAAAAAGTGTCAAAACCAGAAATGCAGGACAGGCCATGGAGAAATGGCAGCCTTGCTACGCTGATGGGCGGGATGTAAATTGCCAACAGCCACTCTGGAGAAGTGTACGGTGTGTCCTGAAACATCTAAAACACACAGCTTAGAGAGCACAGGGCACTTCCACTCATGGGTGTGTAAATAGGGAAAACTAAAAATCAGCAAGACACAGGCACCCCAAAATTTAGGGCTGCTCTGTTGACAAGAACCTCCACTTCATGACTCCTTAAATATCCCAGGAAATATTAAAATGGATAAAGATGTTGAGGTCCTTATGTACAATGGAATTTCACTCAGCCATGAAATCAATGTCCTAAGGCAAGTAGCAGCATGATGAGTGGATTTAGGTATGACGATTGTAAGTGAAATAAGTCACACAGAAAAAGACACTTATTATAAGATATCACTTATAGAGGGAATGTAAAAACCGTTACCATTGAACTGAATTACAAAACAGAACAGAGTCACACATTTTGAAAACACACTATGGCTTCTTAACGGGAAAGGTGAGGTGGGGTGATGCATAAAACAAGGGTTTCTAATTAGCTCAGATACCGTTCCATAAACCCAATATGTACTAGACAAGACCTACTCCTTGCTCAGTGAACTGGACTAAACACCCACTATTCACCGCACAAGAATATATCTGACTAGTAAGAATCTTAAAACCTATGTATTGATATCTGTCTGGAAGTGAGTCAAGTGGGTGTAAAGCCGCATAAACACAGCAGTGAAAAGCAGCTAAAGCCCATTATAAAAATCAATTGCTTTTAAAAACCCATGCAACAAAGAGAGTGAAAGAGAGAGAAATTCTGACACAATTCGTTCAGGGGCTGTGATGCAACCTGGATTTACCATATCTAGACCCACAGCTAGATGAGACATAAGGGTGGACACTCTTGGGGCTGAGAGGTTTGGTGAGGTTGGGTGAGCAAATGCAGACCCTTTAAAGTAATACTGCGTGGTACCCGTCCAATGGGTCCCAAATCTCCAGGTTCAAGGGCATCTACCTACATCGAAAACATGTACTAGAAACCCAGAAGATGGTACACCGTCTGATTGGGAAAGGTTTCTAAAAGGCACCTCATTTCTCATCTCCTTGTGCTCGGGTTCGCCTTTCCATCCACTCTACTAGCAATCTCCCCCCTTGGAGAATCAGCACCTTTAACCTCCTGTTCTGTACAGGTTGCAATTTGTCCTGAGAATGAACGGGAAGTGGGGGAACCAATGAGAGACTTGCTCTATGTTTTGTGACAGGCACAGGTCAATCTTTTTTCCCATTAGGAAGAAGAATTAACCACAGGCTCAGCCTGCCCCACAGAACCAGAAGAGGGTCTGAAGCAATCCTGCGCTTTTGCGGCCAGCTACCAAAAAAGCCCGTTGAAAAATGGAGCACATGAGCACTGCAATTCACAAACCTGCAAAGTTATAAATGATAACTCTCGTCCACAAATATATTGAGGGAAGGCAATGAAGAGGATTTGAAAGCAAGGCAGAATTGCAGGAAACAGATTTCAGGAGGTAGATTCAAATCGATTTGAAAGCACATGAAAAGCGGCAAAAGGTCGACAATGATGCCCTTGGTCAAAAAGGGCGTATGCGTTTTTTCCTGAATATATTCAGGAAAAAACGCATACGCCCTTTTTGGCCAACCAAGCAACCTGGAAAGGAAAATCAGCGCTACAAAGAAGTCTCGCTTCCCATCGGTCATAAGGGCTATGCTGAAAAAAGTGTAAAAACCAGAAATGCAGGACAGGCCATGGAGAAATGGCAGCCTTGCTACGCTGATGGGCGGGATGTAAATTGCCAACAGCCACTCTGGAGAAGTGTACGGTGTGTCCTGAAATATCGAAAAAACACAGGTTAGGGAGCATAGGGCACTTCCACTCATGGGCGTATAAATTGGGAAAACTAAAAATCAGCAAGACACAGGCACCCCAAAGTTTAGGGCTGCTCTGTTGACAAGAACCTCCACTTCATGACACCTTAAATATCCCAGGAAAGAGAAAAATGGATAAAGAAGTTGTGGTCCTTATGTACAATGGAATATCACTCAGACATGAAATCAATGTCATAAGGCTAGTAGAAGCAAGATGAGTGGATTTAGGTACGACGATTCTAAGTGAAATAAGTCACACAGAAAAAGACACTTATCATAAGCTATCACTTATAGAGGGAATGTAAAAACCGCTACACTTGAACTGAATTACAAAACAGAACAGAGTCACACGTTTAGAAAACACACTATGGCTGCTTAACGGGAAAGGTGAGGTGGGGTGATGCATAAAACAAGGGTTTCAAATTCGCTCAGATACCGATCCATACACCCAATATGTAATAGACAAGACCTACTCCTTGCTCAGTGAAGTGGACTCAACACCCCCTATTCACCGCACAAGAATATATGTGACTAGTAAGAATCTTAAAACCTATGTATTGATATCTGTCTGGAAGTGAGTCAAGTGGGTGTAAAGCCGCATAAACACAGCCGTGAAAAGCAGCTAAACCCCATTATAAAAATAAATTACTTTTAAAAACCCGTAAAACAAAGACAGTGAAAGAGAGAGAAATTCTTACAAAATTCGTTCAGGGGCTGTGATGCAACCTGGATTGACCATATCTAGACCCACAGCTGGATGAGGCATAAGGGTGGACAATCTTGAGGCTGAGAGGTAGGGTGAGGTTGGGTGAGCAAACGCAGAACCTTTAAAGTAATAGTGCGTGGTACCCATCCCATGGGTCCCAAATCTCCAGGTTCAAGGGCATCTTCCTACATCGAAAACATGCATGAGAAACCCAGAAGATGGTACACCGTGTGATCGGGAAAGGTTTCTAAAACGCACCTCATTTCTCACCTCCTTGTGCTCGGGTTCGCCTTTCCAGCTACTTTACTAGCAATCTCCCTACTTGGAGAATCAGCACCTTTAAGCTCCTGTTCCCTACAGGTTGCAATTTGTCCTGAGGATGAACGGGAAGAGGGGCAACCAATGAGAGACTAGATCTAGGTGTTGGGACAGGCACAGGTCACTCTATTTTCCCATCAGGAAGAAGAATTAACCACAGGCTCAGCCTGCCGCCCAGAAGCAGAATAGGGCCTGAGGCAATCCTGCGCTTTTGCGGCCAGCTCCCAAAAAACCGAGTTGAAAAATGGAGCTCAGAGACACTGCAATTCACAAACCCGCAGAGTTATAAATGATAACTATCATCCACAGATATATTGAGGGAAGGCAACGAAGAGGATTTGAAAGCAAGGCAGAATTGCAGGAAACAGATTTCAGGAGGTAGATTCGAATCGCCTTGAAAGCACATGAAAAGCGGCAAAACGTCGACAATGATGCCCTTGGCCAAAAAGGGCTTATGCGTTTTTTCCTGAGTATATTCAGGAAAACACGCATACGCCCTTTTTGGCCAACCAAGCAACCTGGAAAGGCAAATCAGCGCTACAAAGAAGGCTCGCTTCCCATCGGTCAAAAGGGCCATGCTGCAAAAAGTGTCAAAACCAGAAATGCAGGACAGGCCATGGAGAAATGGCAGCCTTGCTACGGTGATGGGTGGGATGTAAATTGCCAACAGCCACTCTGGAGAAGTGTACGGTGTGTCCTGAAACATCGAAAAAACTCAGCTTAGGGAGCATAGGGCACGTCCATTCATGGGCGTATAAATTGGGAAAACTAAAAATCAGCAAGACACAGGCACCCCAAAGTTTAGGGCTGCTCTGTTGACAAGAACCTCCACTTCATGACACCTTAAATATCCCAGGAAAGAGAAAAATGGATAAAGAAGTTTTGGTCCTTATGTACAATGGAATATCACTCAGACATGAAATCAATGTCATAAGGCTAGTAGAAGCAAGATGAGTGGATTTAGGTACGACGATTCTAAGTGAAATAAGTCACACAGAAAAAGACACTAATTATAAGCTATCACTTATAGAGGGAATGTAAAAACTGCTACACTTGAACTGAATTACAAAACAGAACAGATTCACACGTTTAGAAAACACACTATGGCTGCTTAACGGGAAAGGTGAGGTGGGGTGATGCATAAAACAAGGGTTTCAAATTCTCTCAGATACAGTTCCATACACCCAATATGTAATAGAAAAGACCAACTCCTTGCTCAGTGAACTGGACTCAACACCCCCTATTCACCGCACAAGAATATATCTGACTAGTAAGAATCGTAAAACCTATGTATTGATATCTTTCTGGAAGTGAGTCAAGTGGCTGTAAATCCGCATAAACACAGCCGTGAAAAGCAGCTAAACCCCATTATACAAATAAATTACTTTTAAAAACCCGTAAAACAAAGACAGTGAAAGAGAGAGAAATTCTTACAAAATTCGTTCAGGGGCTGTGATGCAACCTGGATTGACCATATCTAGTCCCACACCTGGATGAGACATAAGTGTGGACACTCTTGGGGCTGAGAGTTTGGGTGAGGTTGGGTGAGCAAACGCAGACCCTTTAAAGTAATACTGCGTGGTACCCATCCCATGGGTCCCAAATCTCCAGGTTCAAGGGCATCTTCCTACATCGAAAACATGCATGAGAAACCCAGAAGATGGTACACCGTGTGATTTTGAAAGGTTTCTAAAACGCACCTCATTTCTCATCTCCTTGTGTTCGGGTTCGCCATTCCAGCTACTTTATTGGCAATCTCCCTACTTGGAGAATCAGCACCTTTAAGCTCCTGTTCCCTACAGGTTGCAATTTGTCCTGAGGATGAACGGGAAGAGGGGCAACCAATGAGAGACTAGATCTAGGTGTTGGGACAGGCACAGGTCACTCTATTTTCCCATCAGGAAGAAGAATTAACCACAGGCTCAGCCTGCCGCCGGGAACCAGAATAGTGCCTGAGGCAATCCCGTGCTTTTTCGGCCAGCTCCCAAAAAAGACAGTTGAAAATTGCAGCACATGAGCACTGCAATTCACAAACCTGCAAATTTATAAATGATAACTCTCGTCCACAAATATATTGAGGGAAGGCAATGAAGAGGATTTGAAAGCAAGGCAGAATTGCAGGAAACATATTTCAGGAGGTAGATTCAAATCGATTTAAAAGCACATGAAAAGCGGCAAAAGTTCGACAATGATGCCCTTGGCCAAAAAGGGCGTATGCGTTTTTTCCTGAATATATTCAGGAAAAAACGCATACGCCCTTTTTGGCCAACCAAGCAACCTGGAAAGGCAAATCAGCGCTACAAAGAAGTCTCGCTTCCCATCGGTGAAAAGGGCCATGCTGCAAAAAGTGTCAAAACCAGAAATGCAGGACAGGCCATGGAGAAATGGCAGCCTTGCTACACTGATGGGCGGGATGTAAATTGCCAACAGCCACTCTGGAGAAGTGTACGTTGTGTCCTGAAACATGGAAAAAAAACAGCTTAGGGAGCATAGGGCGCGTCCACTCATGGGCGTATAAATTGGAAAAACTAAAAATCAGCAAGACACAGGCACCCCAAAGTTTAGGGCTGCTCTGTTGACAATAACCTCCACTTCATGACACCTTAAATATCCCAGGAAAGAGAAAAATGGATAAAGAAGTTGTGGTCCTTATGTACAATGGAATATCACTCAGACATGAAATCAATGTCATAAGGCTAGTAGAAGCAAGATGAGTGGAGTTAGGTACGACGATTCTAAGTGAAATAAGTCACACAGAAAAAGACACTTATCATAAGCTATCACTTATAGAGGGAATGTAAAAACCGCTACACTTGAACTGAATTACAAAACAGAACAGAGTCACACGTTTAGAAAACACACTATGGCTGCTTAACGGGAAAGGTGAGTTGGGGTGATGCATAAAACAAGGGTTTCAAATTCGCTCAGATACCGTTCCATACACCCAATATGTAATAGACAAGACCTACTCCTTGCTCAGTGAACTGGACTCAACACCCCCTATTCACCACACAAGAATATATGTGACTAGTAAGAATCTTAAAACCTATGTATTGATATCTCTCTGGAAGTGAGTCAAGTGGGTGTAAAGCCGCATAAACACAGCCATGAAAAGCAGCTAAACCCCATTATAAAAATAAATTACTTTTAAAAACCCGTAAAACAAAGACAGTGAAAGAGAGAGAAATTCTTACAAAATTCGGTCAGAGGCTGTGACGCAACCTGGATTGACCATATCTAGACGCACAGTTGGATGGTACATAAGGGTGGGCACCCTTGGGGCTGAGAGGTTGGGTGAGGTTGGGTGAGCAAACACAGACCCTTTAAAGTAATACTGCGTGGTACCCATCCCATGGGTCCCAAATCTCCAGGTTCAAGGGCATCTTCCTACATCGAAAACATGCATGAGAAACCCAGAAGATGGTACACCGTGTGATTTTGAAAGGTTTCTAAAACGCACCTCATTTCTCATCTCCTTGTGCTCGGTTTCGCCATTCCAGCTACTTTACTAGCAATCTCCCTACTTGGAGAATCAGCACCTTTAACCTCCTGTTCCCTACAGGTTGCAATTTGTCCTGAGGATGAACGGGAAGAGGGGCAACCAATGAGAGACTAGATCTAGGTGTTGGGACAGGCACAGGTCACTCTATTTTCCCAACAGGAAGAAGAATTAACCACAGGCTCAGCCTGCCGCCCGGAACCAGAATAGGGACTGAGGCAATCCCGTGTTTTTGCGGCCAGCTCCCAAAAAAGACAGTTGAAAAATGGAGCTCAGGGGCACTGCAATTCACAAACCTGCAGAGTTATAAATGATAACTCTCGTCCACAAATATATTGAGGGAAGGCAACGAAGAGGATTTGAAAGCAAGGCAGAATTGCAGGAAACAGATTTCAGGAGGTAGATACGAATCGCCTTTAAAGCACATGAAAAGCGGCAAAACGTCGACAATGATGCCCTTGGCCAAAAAGGGCGTATGCGTTTTTTCCTGAATATATTCAGGAATAAACGCATACGCCCTTTTTGGCCAACCAAGCAACCAGGAAAGGCAAATCAGCGCTACAAAGAAGTCTCGCTTCCCATCGGTGAAAAGGGCCATGCTGCAAAAAGTGTCAAAACCAGAAATGCAGGACAGGCCATGGAGAAATGGCAGCCTTGCTACACTGATGGACGGGATGTAAATTGCCAACAGCCACTCTGGAGAAGTGTACGTTGTGTCCTGAAACATGGAAAAAAAACAGCTTAGGGAGCATAGGGCGCGTCCACTCATGGGCGTATAAATTGGAAAAACTAAAAATCAGCAAGTCACAGGCACCCGAAAGTTTACGGCTGCTCTGTTGACAAGAACCTCCACTTCATGACACCTTAAATATCCCAGGAAAGAGAAAAATGGATAAAGAAGTTGTGGTCCTTATGTACAATGGAATATCACTCAGACATGAAATCAATGTTATAAGGCTAGTAGAAGCAACATGAGTGGAGTTAGGTACGACGATTCTAAGTGAAATAAGTCACACAGAAAAAGACACTTATCATAAGCTATCACTTATAGAGGGAATGTAAAAACCGCTACACTTGAACTGAATTACAAAACAGAACAGAGTCACACGTTTAGAAAACACACTATATCTGCTTAACAGGAAAGGTGAGGTGGGGTGATGCATAAAACAAGGGTTTCAAATTCGCTCAGATACCGTTCCATACACCCAATATGTAATAGACAAGACCTACTCCTTGCTCAGTGAACTGGACTCAACACCCCCTATTCCCCGCACAAGAATATATGTGACTAGTAAGAATCTTAAAACCTATGTATTGATATCTGTCTGGAAGTGAGTCAAGTGGGTGTAAAGCCGCATAAACACAACCATGAAAAGCAGCTAAACCCCATTATAAAAATAAATTACTTTTAAAAACCCGTAAAACAAAGACAGTGAAAGAGAGAGAAATTCTTACAAAATTCGTTCAGAGGCTGTGATGCAACCTGGATTGACCATATATAGACCCACACCTGGATGAGACATAAGGGTGGACACTCTTGGGGCTGAGAGGTTGGGTGAGGTTGGGTGAGCAAACGCAGACCCTTTAAAGTAATACTGCGTGGTACCCATCCCATGGGTCCCAAATCTCCAGGTTCAAGGGCATCTTCCTACATCGAGAACATGCATGAGAAACCCAGAAGATGGTACACCGTGTGATTTTGAAAGGTTTCTAAAACGCACCTCATTTCTCATCTCCTTGTGCTCGGTTTCGCCATTCCAGCTACTTTACTAGCAATCTCCCTACTTGGAGAATCAGCACCTTTAACCTCCTGTTCCCTACAGGTTGCAATTTGTCCTGAGGATGAACGGGAAGAGGGGCAACCAATGAGAGACTAGATCTAGGTGTTGGGACAGGCACAGGTCACTCTATTTTCCCAACAGGAAGAAGAATTAACCACATGCTCAGCCTGCCGCCCAGAAGCAGAATAGGGCCTGAGGCAATCCCGCGCTTTTGCGGCCAGCTCCCAAAAAAGACAGTTGAAAAATGGAGCTCAGGGAAACTGCAATTCACAAACCCGCAGAGTTATAAATGATAACTCTCATCCACAGATATATTGAGGGAAGGCAACGAAGAGGATTTGAAAGCAAGGCAGAATTGCAGGAAACAAATTTCAGGAGGTAGATACGAATCGCCTTTAAAGCACATGAAAAGCGGCAAAACGTCGACAATGATGCCCTTGGCCAAAAAGGGCGTATGCGTTTTTTCCTGAATATATTCAGGAAAAAACGCATACGCCCTTTTTGGCCAACCAAGCAACCTGGAAAGGCAAATCAGCGCTACAAAGAAGTCTCGCTTCCCTTCGGTCAAAAGGGCCATGCTGCAAAAAGTGTCAAACCCAGAAATCGAGGACAGGCCATGGAGAAATGGCAGCCTTGCTACACTGATGGGCGGGATGTAAATTGCCAACAGCCACTCTGGAGAAGTGTACGTTGTGTCCTGAAACATGGAAAAAAAACAGCTTAGGGAGCATAGGGCACGTCCACTCATGGGCGTATAATTTGGAAAAACTAAAAATCAGCAAGTCACAGGCACCCGAAAGTTTAGGGCTGCTCTGTTGACAAGAACCTCCACTTCATGACACCTTAAATATCCCAGGAAAGAGAAAAATGGATAAAGAAGTTGTGGTCCTTATGTACAATGGAATATCACTGAGACATGAAATCAATGTCATAAGGCTAGTAGAAGCAAGATGAGTGGAGTTAGGTACGACGATTCTAAGTGAAATAAGTCACACAGAAAAAGACACTTATCATAAGCTATCACTTATAGAGGGAATGTAAAAACCGCTACACCTGAACTGAATTACAAAACAGAACAGAGTCACACGTTTAGAAAACACACTATGGCTGCTTAACGGGAAAGGTGAGGTGGGGTGATGCATAAAACAAGGGTTTCAAATTCGCTCAGATACCGTTCCATACACCCAATATGTAATAGACAAGACCTACTCCTTGCTCAGTGAACTGGACTCAACACCCCCTATTCACCACACAAGAATATATGTGACTAGTAAGAATCTTAAAACCTATGTATTGATATCTCTCTGGAAGAGAGTCAAGTGAGTGTAAAGTGGCATAAACACAGCCGTGAAAAGCAGCTAAACCCCATTTTAAAAATAAATTACCTTTAAAAACCCGTGAAACAAAGACAGGGAAAGAAAGAGAAATTCTTACAAAATTCGTTCAGGGGCTGTGATGCAACCTGGATTGACCATATCTAGACCCACAGGTGATTGAGACATAAAGGTGGGCACTCATGGGGCTGAGACTTTGGGTGAGGTTGGGTGAGCAAACGCAGACCCTTTAAAATAATACTGCGTGGTACCCATCCCATGGGTCCCAAATCTCCAGGTTCAAGGGCATCTTCCTACATCGAAAACATGCATGAGAAACCCAGAAGATGGTACACCGTCTGATCGGGAAAGGCTTCTGAAACGCACCTCATTTCTCATCTCCTTGTGCTAGGGTTCGCCTTTCCAGCCACTTTACTAGGAATCTCCCTACTTGGGGAATAAGCACCTTTAACCTCCTCTTCTCTGCAGGTTGCAATTTGTCCTGAGGATGAACGGGAAGAGGGGGAACCAATGAGAGACTAGATCTAGGTGTTGTGACAGGCACAGGTCACTCTATTTTCCCATCAGGAAGAAGAATTAACCACAGGCTCAGCATGCCCCCCGGAACCAGAATAGGGACTGAAGCAATCCTGCGCATTTGCGGCCAGCTCCCAAAAAATCCAGTTGAAAAATGGAGCTCAGGGACACTGCAATTCACAAACCCGCAGAGTTATAAATGATAAGTCTCGTACACAAATATATTGAGGGAAGGCAATGAAGAGGATTTGAAAGCAAGGCAGAATTGCAGGAAACAGGTATCAGGAGGTAGATTCGAATCGCCTTTAAAGCACATGAAAAGGGGCAAAACGTGGACAATGATGCCCTTGGCCTAAAAGGGCATATACGTTTTTTCCTGAATATATTCAGGAAAAAACGCATACGCCCTTTTTGGCCAACCAAGCAACCTGGAAAGGCAAATCAGCGCTACAATGAAGTCTCGCTTCCCATCGTTCAAAGGCCGTGCTGAAAAAAGTGTCAAAACCAGAAATGCAGGACAGGCCATGGAGAAATGGCAGCCTTGCTACGCTGATGGGCGGGATGTAAATTGCCAACAGCCACTCTGGAGAAGTGTACGGTGTGTCCTGAAACATCTAAAACACACAACTTAGAGAGCACAGGGCACTTCCACTCATGGGTGTGTAAATAGGGAAAACTAAAAATCAGCAAGACACAGGCACCCCAAAATTTAGGGCTGCTCTGTTGACAAGAACCTCCACTTCATGACTCCTTAAATATCCCAGGAAATATTAAAATGGATAAAGATGTTGAGGTCCTTATGTACAATGGAATTTCACTCAGCCATGAAATCAATGTCCTAAGGCAAGTAGCAGCATGATGAGTGGATTTAGGTATGACGATTGTAAGTGAAATAAGTCACACAGAAAAAGACACTTATTATAAGATATCACTTATAGAGGGAATGTAAAAACCGTTACCATTGAACTGAATTACAAAACAGAACAGAGTCACACATTTTGAAAACACACTATGGCTTCTTAACGGGAAAGGTGAGGTGGGGTGATGCATAAAACAAGGGTTTCTAATTAGCTCAGATACCGTTCCATAAACCCAATATGTACTAGACAAGACCTACTCCTTGCTCAGTGAACTGGACTAAACACCCACTATTCACCGCACAAGAATATATCTGACTAGTAAGAATCTTAAAACCTATGTATTGATATCTGTCTGGAAGTGAGTCAAGTGGGTGTAAAGCCGCATAAACACAGCAGTGAAAAGCAGCTAAAGCCCATTATAAAAATCAATTGCTTTTAAAAACCCATGCAACAAAGAGAGTGAAAGAGAGAGAAATTCTGACACAATTCGTTCAGGGGCTGTGATGCAACCTGGATTTACCATATCTAGACCCACAGCTAGATGAGACATAAGGGTGGACACTCTTGGGGCTGAGAGGTTTGGTGAGGTTGGGTGAGCAAATGCAGACCCTTTAAAGTAATACTGCGTGGTACCCGTCCAATGGGTCCCAAATCTCCAGGTTCAAGGGCATTTCCTACATCGAAAACAAGTACTAGAAACCCATTAGATGGTACACCGTCTGATTGGGAAAGGTTTCTAAAAGGCACCTCATTTCTCATCTCCTTGTGCTCGGGTTCGCCATTCCATCCACTCTACTAGCAATCTCCCCCCTTGGAGAATCAGCACCTTTAACCTCCTGTTCTGTACAGGTTGCAATTTGTCCTGAGAATGAACGGGAAGTGGGGGAACCAATGAGAGACTTGCTCTAGGTTTTGTGACAGGCACAGGTCAATCTTTTTTCCCATTAGGAAGAAGAATTAACCACAGGCTCAGCCTGCCCCACAGAACCAGAAGAGGGTCTGAAGCAATCCTGCGCTTTTGCGGCCAGCTCCCAAAAAAGCCCGTTGAAAAATGGAGCACATGAGCACTGCAATTCACAAACCTTCAAAGTTATAAATGATAACTCTCGTCCACAAATATATTGAGGGAAGGCAATGAAGAGGATTTGAAAGCAAGGCAGAATTGCAGGAAACAGATTTCAGGAGGTAGATTCAAATCGATTTGAAAGCACATGAAAAGCGGCAAAAGGTCGACAATGATGCCCTTGGTCAAAAAGGGCGTATGCGTTTTTTCCTGAATATATTCAGGAAAATACGCATACGTCCTTTTTGGCCAACCAAGCAACCTGGAAAGGAAAATCAGCGCTACAAAGAAGTCTCGCTTCCCATCGGTCATAAGGGCTATGCTGAAAAAAGTGTAAAAACCAGAAATGCAGGACAGGCCATGGAGAAATGGCAGCCTTGCTACGCTGACGGGCGGGATGTAAATTGACAAGAGGCACTCTGGAGAAGTGTACGGTGTGTCCTGAAACATCGAAAAAACACAGGTTAGGGAGCATAGGGCACTTCCACTCATGGGCGTATAAATTGGGAAAACTAAAAATCAGCAAGACACAGGCACCCCAAAGTTTAGGGCTGCTCTGTTGACAAGAACCTCCACTTCATGACACCTTAAATATCCCAGGAAAGAGAAAAATGGATAAAGAAGTTGTGGTCCTTATGTACAATGGAATATCACTCAGACATGAAATCAATGTCATAAGGCTAGTAGAAGCAAGATGAGTGGAGTTAGGTACGACGATTCTAAGTGAAATAAGTCACACAGAAAAAGACACTTATCATAAGCTATCACTTATAGAGGGAATGTAAAAACCGCTACACTTGAACTGAATTACAAAACAGAACAGAGTCACACGTTTAGAAAACACACTATGGCTGCTTAACGGGAAAGGTGAGGTGGGGTGATGCATAAAACAAGGGTTTCAAATTCGCTCAGATACCGATCCATACACCCAATATGTAATAGACAAGACCTACTCCTTGCTCAGTGAAGTGGACTCAACACCCCCTATTCACCGCACAAGAATATATGTGACTAGTAAGAATCTTAAAACCTATGTATTGATATCTGTCTGGAAGTGAGTCAAGTGGGTGTAAAGCCGCATAAACACAGCCGTGAAAAGCAGCTAAACCCCATTATAAAAATAAATTACTTTTAAAAACCCGTAAAACAAAGACAGTGAAAGAGAGAGAAATTCTTACAAAATTCGTTCAGCGGCTGTGATGCAACCTGGATTGACCATATCTAGACCCACAGCTGGATGAGGCATAAGGGTGGACAATCTTGAGGCTGAGAGGTTGGGTGAAGTTGGGTGAGCAAACGCAGAACCTTTAAAGTATTAGTGCCTGGTACCCATCCCATGGGTCCCAAATCTCCAGGTTCAAGGGCATCTTCCTACATCGAAAACATGCATGAGAAACCCAGATGATGGTACACCGTGTGATCGGGAAAGGTTTCTAAAACGCACCTCATTTCTCAACTCCTTGTGCTCGGGTTCGCCTTTCCAGCTACTTTACTAGCAATCTCCCTACTTGGAGAATCAGCACCTTTAAGCTCCTGTTCCCTACAGGTTGCAATTTGTCCTGAGGATGAACGGGAAGAGGGGCAACCAATGAGAGACTAGATCTAGGTGTTGGGACAGGCACAGGTCACTCTATTTTCCCATCAGGAAGAAGAATTAACCACAGGCTCAGCCTGCCGCCCAGAAGAAGAATAGGGCCTGAGGCAATCCTGCGCTTTTGCGGCCAGCTCCCAAAAAACCGAGATGAAAAATGGAGCTCAGGGACACTGCAATTCACAAACCCGCAGAGTTATAAATGATAACTATCATCCACAGATATATTGAGGGAAGGCAACGAAGAGGATTTGAAAGCAAGGCAGAATTGCAGGAAACAGATTTCAGGAGGTAGATTCGAATCGCCTTGAAAGCACATGAAAAGCGGCAAAACGTCGACAATGATGCCCTTGGCCAAAAAGGGTTATGCGTTTTTTCCTGAGTATATTCAGGAAAACACGCATACGCCCTTTTTGGCCAACCAAGCAACCTGGAAAGGCAAATCAGCGCTACAAAGAAGGCTCGCTTCCCATCGGTCAAAAGGGCCATGCTGCAAAAAGTGTCAAAACCAGAAATGCAGGACAGGCCATGGAGAAATGGCAGCCTTGCTATGGTGATGGGTGGGATGTAAATTGCCAACAGCCACTCTGGAGAAGTGTACGGTGTGTCCTGAAACATCGAAAAAACTCAGCTTAGGGAGCATAGGGCACGTCCACTCATGGGCGTATAAATTGGGAAAAGTAAAAATCAGCAAGACACAGGCTCCCCAAAGTTTAGGGCTGCTCTGTTGACAAGAACCTCCACTTCATGACACCTTAAATATCCCAGGAAAGAGAAAAATGGATAAAGAAGTTGTGGTCCTTATGTACAATGGAATATCACTCAGACATGAAATCAATGTCATAAGGCTAGTAGAAGCAAGATGAGTGGATTTAGGTACGACGATTCTAAGTGAAATAAGTCACACAGAAAAAGACACTAATTATAAGCTATCACTTATAGAGGGAATGTAAAAACTGCTACACTTGAATTGAATTACAAAACAGAACAGATTCACACGTTTAGAAAACACACTATGGCTGCTTAACGGGAAAGGTGAGGTGGGGTGATGCATAAAACAAGGGTTTCAAATTCTCTCAGATACAGTTCCATACACCCAATATGTAATAGAAAAGACCAACTCCTTGCTCAGTGAACTGGACTCAACACCCCCTATTCACCGCACAAGAATATATCTGACTAGTAAGAATCGTAAAACCTATGTATTGATATCTTTCTGGAAGTGAGTCAAGTGGCTGTAAATCCGCATAAACACAGCCGTGAAAAGCAGCTAAACCCCATTATAAAAATAAATTACTTTTAAAAACGCGTAAAACAAAGACAGTGAAAGAGAGAGAAATTCTTACAAAATTCGTTCAGGGGCTGTGATGCAACCTGGATTGACCATATCTAGTCCCACACCTGGATGAGACATAAGTGTGGACACTCTTGGGGCTGAGAGTTTGGGTGAGGTTGGGTGAGCAAACGCAGACCCTTTAAAGTAATACTGCATGATACCCATCCCATGGGTCCCAAATCTCCAGGTTCAAGGGCATCTTCCTACATCGAAAACATGCATGAGAAACCCAGAAGATGGTACACCGTGTGATTTTGAAAGGTTTCTAAAACGCACCTCATTTCTCATCTCCTTGTGTTCGGGTTCGCCATTCCAGCTACTTTACTAGCAATCTCCCTACTTGGAGAATCAGCACCTTTAAGCTCCTGTTCCCTACAGGTTGCAATTTGTCCTGAGGATGAAGGGGAAGAGGGGCAACCAATGAGAGACTAGATCTAGGTGTTGGGACAGGCAGAGGTCACTCTATTTTCCCATCAGGAAGAAGAATTAACCACAGGCTCAGCCTGCCGCTGGGAACCAGAATAGGGCCTGAGGCAATCCCGTGCTTTTTTGGCCAGCTCCCAAAAAAGACAGTTGAAAATTGGAGCACATGAGCACTGCAATTCACAAACCTGCAAATTTATAAATGATAACTCTCGTCCACAAATATATTGAGGGAAGGCAATGAAGAGGATTTGAAAGCAAGGCAGAATTGCAGGAAACATATTTCAGGACGTAGATTCAAATCGATTTAAAAGCACATGAAAAGCGGCAAAAGTTCGACAATGATGCCCTTGGCCAAAAAGTGCGTATGCGTTTTTTCCTGAATATATTCAGGAAAAAAGGCATACGCCCTTTTTGGCCAACCAAGCAACCTGGAAAGGCAAATCAGCGCTACAAAGAAGTCTCGCTTCCTATCGGTGAAAAGGGCCATGCTGCAAAAAGTGTCAAAACCAGAAATGCAGGACAGGCCATGGAGAAATGGCAGCCTTGCTACACTGATGGGCGGGATGTAAATTGCCAACAGCCACTCTGGAGAAGTGTACGTTGTGTCCTGAAACATGGAAAAAAAACAGCTTAGGGAGCATAGGGCACGTCCACTCATGGGCGTATAAATTGGAAAAACTAAAAATCAGCAAGTCACAGTCACCCGAATGTTTAGGGCTGCTCTGTTGACAAGAACCTCCACTTCATGACACCTTAAATATCCCAGGAAAGAGAAAAATGGATAAAGAAGTTGTGGTCCTTATGTACAATGGAATATCACTCAGACATGAAATCAATGTCATAAGGCTAGTAGAAGCAAGATGAGTGGAGTTAGGTACGACGATTCTAAGTGAAATAAGTCACACAGAAAAAGACACTTATCATAAGCTATCACTTATAGAGGGAATGTAAAAACCGCTACACTTGAACTGAATTACAAAACAGAACAGAGTCACACGTTTAGAAAACACACTATGGCTGCTTAACGGGAAAGGTGAGTTGGGGTGATGCATAAAACAAGGGTTTCAAATTCGCTCAGATACCGTTCCATACACCCAATATGTAATAGACAAGACCTACTCCTTGCTGAGCGAACTGGACTCAACACCCCCTATTCACCACACAAGAATATATGTGACTAGTAAGAATCTTAAAACCTATGTATTGATATCTCTCTGGAAGTGAGTCAAGTGGGTGTAAAGCCGCATAAACACAGCCATGAAAAACATCTAAACCCCATTATAAAAATAAATTACTTTTAAAAACCCGTAAAACAAAGACAGTGAAAGAGAGAGAAATTCTTACAAAATTCGTTCAGAGGCTGTGACGCAACCTGGATTGACCATATCTAGACCCACAGCTGGATGAGACATAAGGGTGGACACCCTTCGGGCTGAGAGGTTGGGTGAGGTTGGGAGAGCAAACGCAGACCCTTTAAAGTAATACTGCGTGGTACCCATCCCATGGGTCCCAAATCTCCAGGTTCAAGGGCATTTTCCTACATCGAAAACATGCATGAGAAACCCAGAAGATGGTACACCGTGTGATTTTGAAAGGTTTCTAAAACGCACCTCATTTCTCATCTCCTCGTGCTCGGTTTCGCCATTCCAGCTACTTTACTAGCAATCTCCCTACTTGGAGAATCAGCACCTTTAACCTCCTGTTCCCTACAGGTTGCAATTTGTCCTGAGGATGAACGGGAAGAGGGGCAACCAATGAGAGACTAGATCTAGGTGTTGGGACAGGCACAGGTCACTCTATTTTCCCAACAGGAAGAAGAATTAACCACAGGCTCAGCCTGCCGCCCAGAAGCAGAATAGGGCCTGAGGCAATCCCGCGCTTTTGCGGCCAGCTCCCAAAAAAGACAGTTGAAAAATGGAGCTCAGGGGCACTGCAATTCACAAACCCGCAGAGTTATAAATGATAACTCTCGTCCACAAATATATTGAGGGAAGGCAACGAAGAGGATTTGAAAGCAAGGCAGAATTGCAGGAAACAGATTTCAGGAGGTAGATACGAATCGCCTTTAAAGCACATGAAAAGCGGCAAAACGTCGACAATGATGCCCTTGGCCAAAAAGGGCGTATGCGTTTTTTCCTGAATATATTCAGGAAAAAACGCATACGCCCTTTTTGGCCAACCAAGCAACCTGGAAAGGAAAATCAGCGCTACAAAGAAGTCTCGCTTCCCATCGGTGAAAAGGGCCATGCTGCAAAAAGTGTCAAAACCAGAAATGCAGGACAGGCCATGGAGAAATGGCAGCCTTGCTACACTGATGGGCGGGATGTAAATTGCCAACAGCCACTCTGGAGAAGTGTACGTTGTGTCCTGAAACATGGAAAAAAAACAGCTTAGGGAGCATAGGGCACGTCCACTCATGGGCGTATAAATTGGAAAAACTAAAAATCAGCAAGTCACAGGCACCCGAAAGTTTAGGGCTGCTCTGTTGACAAGAACCTCCACTTCATGACACCTTAAATATCCCAGGAAAGAGAAAAATGGATAAAGAAGTTGTGGTCCTTATGTACAATGGAATATCACTGAGACATGAAATCAATGTCATAAGGCTAGTAGAAGCAAGATGAGTGGAGTTAGGTACGACGATTCTAAGTGAAATAAGTCACACAGAAAAAGACACTTATCATAAGCTATCACTTATAGAGGGAATGTAAAAACCGCTACACCTGAACTGAATTACAAAACAGAACA
This sequence comes from Eschrichtius robustus, assembly GCF_028021215.1. NCBI lineage: Eukaryota > Metazoa > Chordata > Mammalia > Artiodactyla > Eschrichtiidae > Eschrichtius > Eschrichtius robustus. The sequence goes on along the minus strand of NW_027175160.1, from coordinate 936,825 downwards.
GAGTCACACGTTTAGAAAACACACTATGGCTGCTTAACGGGAAAGGTGAGGTGGGGTGATGCATAAAACAAGGGTTTCAAATTCGCTCAGATACCGTTCCATACACCCAATATGTAATAGACAAGACCTACTCCTTGCTCAGTGAACTGGACTCAACACCCCCTATTCACCACACAAGAATATATGTGACTAGTAAGAATCTTAAAACCTATGTATTGATATCTCTCTGGAAGAGAGTCAAGTGAGTGTAAAGTGGCATAAACACAGCCGTGAAAAGCAGCTAAACCCCATTTTAAAAATAAATTACCTTTAAAAACCCGTGAAACAAAGACAGGGAAAGAAAGAGAAATTCTTACAAAATTCGTTAAGGGGCTGTGATGCAACCTGGATTGACCATATCTAGACCCACAGGTGATTGAGACATAAAGGTGGGCACTCATGGGGCTGAGACTTTGGGTGAGGTTTGGTGAGCAAACGCAGACCCTTTAAAATAATACTGCGTGGTACCCATCCCATGGGTCCCAAATCTCCAGGTTCAAGGGCATCTTCCTACATCGAAAACATGCATGAGAAACCCAGAAGATGGTACACCGTCTGATCGGGAAAGGCTTCTGAAACGCACCTCATTTCTCATCTCCTTGTGCTAGGGTTCGCCTTTCCAGCCACTTTACTAGGAATCTCCCTACTTGGGGAATAAGCACCTTTAACCTCCTCTTCTCTGCAGGTTGCAATTTGTCCTGAGGATGAACGGGAAGAGGGTGAACCAATGAGAGACTAGATCTAGATGTTGTGACAGGCACAGGTCACTCTATTTTCCCATCAGGAAGAAGAATTAACCACAGGCTCAGCATGCCCCCCGGAACCAAAATAGGGACTGAAGCAATCCTGCGCATTTGCGGCCAGCTCCCAAAAAATCCAGTTGAAAAATGGAGCTCAGGGACACTGCAATTCACAAACCTGCAGAGTTATAAATGATAAGTCTCGTACACAAATATATTGAGGGAAGGCAATGAAGAGGATTTGAAAGCAAGGCAGAATTGCAGGAAACAGGTATCAGGAGGTAGATTCGAATCGCCTTTAAAGCACATGAAAAGGGGCAAAACGTGGACAATGATGCCCTTGGCCTAAAAGGGCATATACGTTTTTTCCTGAATATATTCAGGAAAAAACGCATACGCCCTTTTTGGCCAACCAAGCAACCTGGAAAGGCAAATCAGCGCTACAATGAAGTCTCGCTTCCCATCGTTCAAAGGCCGTGCTGAAAAAAGTGTCAAAACCAGAAATGCAGGACAGGCCATGGAGAAATGGCAGCCTTGCTACGCTGATGGGCGGGATGTAAATTGCCAACAGCCACTCTGGAGAAGTGTACGGTGTGTCCTGAAACATCTAAAACACACAGCTTAGAGAGCACAGGGCACTTCCACTCATGGGTGTGTAAATAGGGAAAACTAAAAATCAGCAAGACACAGGCACCCCAAAATTTAGGGCTGCTCTGTTGACAAGAACCTCCACTTCATGACTCCTTAAATATCCCAGGAAATATTAAAATGGATAAAGATGTTGAGGTCCTTATGTACAATGGAATTTCACTCAGCCATGAAATCAATGTCCTAAGGCAAGTAGCAGCATGATGAGTGGATTTAGGTATGACGATTGTAAGTGAAATAAGTCACACAGAAAAAGACACTTATTATAAGATATCACTTATAGAGGGAATGTAAAAACCGTTACCATTGAACTGAATTACAAAACAGAACAGAGTCACACATTTTGAAAACACACTATGGCTTCTTAACGGGAAAGGTGAGGTGGGGTGATGCATAAAACAAGGGTTTCTAATTAGCTCAGATACCGTTCCATAAACCCAATATGTACTAGACAAGACCTACTCCTTGCTCAGTGAACTGGACTAAACACCCACTATTCACCGCACAAGAATATATCTGACTAGTAAGAATCTTAAAACCTATGTATTGATATCTGTCTGGAAGTGAGTCAAGTGGGTGTAAAGCCGCATAAACACAGCAGTGAAAAGCAGCTAAAGCCCATTATAAAAATCAATTGCTTTTAAAAACCCATGCAACAAAGAGAGTGAAAGAGAGAGAAATTCTGACACAATTCGTTCAGGGGCTGTGATGCAACCTGGATTTACCATATCTAGACCCACAGCTAGATGAGACATAAGGGTGGACACTCTTGGGGCTGAGAGGTTTGGTGAGGTTGGGTGAGCAAATGCAGACCCTTTAAAGTAATACTGCGTGGTACCCGTCCAATGGGTCCCAAATCTCCAGGTTCAAGGGCATCTACCTACATCGAAAACATGTACTAGAAACCCAGAAGATGGTACACCGTCTGATTGGGAAAGGTTTCTAAAAGGCACCTCATTTCTCATCTCCTTGTGCTCGGGTTCGCCTTTCCATCCACTCTACTAGCAATCTCCCCCCTTGGAGAATCAGCACCTTTAACCTCCTGTTCTGTACAGGTTGCAATTTGTCCTGAGAATGAACGGGAAGTGGGGGAACCAATGAGAGACTTGCTCTAGGTTTTGTGACAGGCACAGGTCAATCTTTTTTCCCATTAGGAAGAAGAATTAACCACAGGCTCAGCCTGCCCCACAGAACCAGAAGAGGGTCTGAAGCAATCCTGCGCTTTTGCGGCCAGCTACCAAAAAAGCCCATTGAAAAATGGAGCACATGAGCACTGCAATTCACAAACCTGCAAAGTTATAAATGATAACTCTCGTCCACAAATATATTGAGGGAAGGCAATGAAGAGGATTTGAAAGCAAGGCAGAATTGCAGGAAACAGATTTCAGGAGGTAGATTCAAATCGATTTGAAAGCACATGAAAAGCGGCAAAAGGTCGACAATGATGCCCTTGGTCAAAAAGGGCGTATGCGTTTTTTCCTGAATATATTCAGGAAAAAACGCATACGCCCTTTTTGGCCAACCAAGCAACCTGGAAAGGAAAATCAGCGCTACAAAGAAGTCTCGCTTCCCATCGGTCATAAGGGCTATGCTGAAAAAAGTGTAAAAACCAGAAATGCAGGACAGGCCATGGAGAAATGGCAGCCTTGCTACGCTGATGGGCGGGATGTAAATTGCCAACAGCCACTCTGGAGAAGTGTACGGTGTGTCCTGAAATATCGAAAAAACACAGGTTAGGGAGCATAGGGCACTTCCACTCATGGGCGTATAAATTGGGAAAACTAAAAATCAGCAAGACACAGGCACCCCAAAGTTTAGGGCTGCTCTGTTGACAAGAACCTCCACTTCATGACACCTTAAATATCCCAGGAAAGAGAAAAATGGATAAAGAAGTTGTGGTCCTTATGTACAATGGAATATCACTCAGACATGAAATCAATGTCATAAGGCTAGTAGAAGCAAGATGAGTGGATTTAGGTACGACGATTCTAAGTGAAATAAGTCACACAGAAAAAGACACTTATCATAAGCTATCACTTATAGAGGGAATGTAAAAACCGCTACACTTGAACTGAATTACAAAACAGAACAGAGTCACACGTTTAGAAAACACACTATGGCTGCTTAACGGGAAAGGTGAGGTGGGGTGATGCATAAAACAAGGGTTTCAAATTCGCTCAGATACCGATCCATACACCCAATATGTAATAGACAAGACCTACTCCTTGCTCAGTGAAGTGGACTCAACACCCCCTATTCACCGCACAAGAATATATGTGACTAGTAAGAATCTTAAAACCTATGTATTGATATCTGTCTGGAAGTGAGTCAAGTGGGTGTAAAGCCGCATAAACACAGCCGTGAAAAGCAGCTAAACCCCATTATAAAAATAAATTACTTTTAAAAACCCGTAAAACAAAGACAGTGAAAGAGAGAGAAATTCTTACAAAATTCGTTCAGGGGCTGTGATGCAACCTGGATTGACCATATCTAGACCCACAGCTGGATGAGGCATAAGGGTGGACAATCTTGAGGCTGAGAGGTAGGGTGAGGTTGGGTGAGCAAACGCAGAACCTTTAAAGTAATAGTGCGTGGTACCCATCCCATGGGTCCCAAATCTCCAGGTTCAAGGGCATCTTCCTACATCGAAAACATGCATGAGAAACCCAGAAGATGGTACACCGTGTGATCGGGAAAGGTTTCTAAAACGCACCTCATTTCTCACCTCCTTGTGCTCGGGTTCGCCTTTCCAGCTACTTTACTAGCAATCTCCCTACTTGGAGAATCAGCACCTTTAAGCTCCTGTTCCCTACAGGTTGCAATTTGTCCTGAGGATGAACGGGAAGAGGGGCAACCAATGAGAGACTAGATCTAGGTGTTGGGACAGGCACAGGTCACTCTATTTTCCCATCAGGAAGAAGAATTAACCACAGGCTCAGCCTGCCGCCCAGAAGCAGAATAGGGCCTGAGGCAATCCTGCGCTTTTGCGGCCAGCTCCCAAAAAACCGAGTTGAAAAATGGAGCTCAGAGACACTGCAATTCACAAACCCGCAGAGTTATAAATGATAACTATCATCCACAGATATATTGAGGGAAGGCAACGAAGAGGATTTGAAAGCAAGGCAGAATTGCAGGAAACAGATTTCAGGAGGTAGATTCGAATCGCCTTGAAAGCACATGAAAAGCGGCAAAACGTCGACAATGATGCCCTTGGCCAAAAAGGGCTTATGCGTTTTTTCCTGAGTATATTCAGGAAAACACGCATACGCCCTTTTTGGCCAACCAAGCAACCTGGAAAGGCAAATCAGCGCTACAAAGAAGGCTCGCTTCCCATCGGTCAAAAGGGCCATGCTGCAAAAAGTGTCAAAACCAGAAATGCAGGACAGGCCATGGAGAAATGGCAGCCTTGCTACGGTGATGGGTGGGATGTAAATTGCCAACAGCCACTCTGGAGAAGTGTACGGTGTGTCCTGAAACATCGAAAAAACTCAGCTTAGGGAGCATAGGGCACGTCCATTCATGGGCGTATAAATTGGGAAAACTAAAAATCAGCAAGACACAGGCACCCCAAAGTTTAGGGCTGCTCTGTTGACAAGAACCTCCACTTCATGACACCTTAAATATCCCAGGAAAGAGAAAAATGGATAAAGAAGTTTTGGTTCTTATGTACAATGGAATATCACTCAGACATGAAATCAATGTCATAAGGCTAGTAGAAGCAAGATGAGTGGATTTAGGTACGACGATTCTAAGTGAAATAAGTCACACAGAAAAAGACACTAATTATAAGCTATCACTTATAGAGGGAATGTAAAAACTGCTACACTTGAACTGAATTACAAAACAGAACAGATTCACACGTTTAGAAAACACACTATGGCTGCTTAACGGGAAAGGTGAGGTGGGGTGATGCATAAAACAAGGGTTTCAAATTCTCTCAGATACAGTTCCATACACCCAATATGTAATAGAAAAGACCAACTCCTTGCTCAGTGAACTGGACTCAACACCCCCTATTCACCGCACAAGAATATATCTGACTAGTAAGAATCGTAAAACCTATGTATTGATATCTTTCTGGAAGTGAGTCAAGTGGCTGTAAATCCGCATAAACACAGCCGTGAAAAGCAGCTAAACCCCATTATACAAATAAATTACTTTTAAAAACCCGTAAAACAAAGACAGTGAAAGAGAGAGAAATTCTTACAAAATTCGTTCAGGGGCTGTGATGCAACCTGGATTGACCATATCTAGTCCCACACCTGGATGAGACATAAGTGTGGACACTCTTGGGGCTGAGAGTTTGGGTGAGGTTGGGTGAGCAAACGCAGACCCTTTAAAGTAATACTGCGTGGTACCCATCCCATGGGTCCCAAATCTCCAGGTTCAAGGGCATCTTCCTACATCGAAAACATGCATGAGAAACCCAGAAGATGGTACACCGTGTGATTTTGAAAGGTTTCTAAAACGCACCTCATTTCTCATCTCCTTGTGTTCGGGTTCGCCATTCCAGCTACTTTATTGGCAATCTCCCTACTTGGAGAATCAGCACCTTTAAGCTCCTGTTCCCTACAGGTTGCAATTTGTCCTGAGGATGAACGGGAAGAGGGGCAACCAATGAGAGACTAGATCTAGGTGTTGGGACAGGCACAGGTCACTCTATTTTCCCATCAGGAAGAAGAATTAACCACAGGCTCAGCCTGCCGCCGGGAACCAGAATAGGGCCTGAGGCAATCCCGTGCTTTTTCGGCCAGCTCCCAAAAAAGACAGTTGAAAATTGCAGCACATGAGCACTGCAATTCACAAACCTGCAAATTTATAAATGATAACTCTCGTCCACAAATATATTGAGGGAAGGCAATGAAGAGGATTTGAAAGCAAGGCAGAATTGCAGGAAACATATTTCAGGAGGTAGATTCAAATCGATTTAAAAGCACATGAAAAGCGGCAAAAGTTCGACAATGATGCCCTTGGCCAAAAAGGGCGTATGCGTTTTTTCCTGAATATATTCAGGAAAAAACGCATACGCCCTTTTTGGCCAACCAAGCAACCTGGAAAGGCAAATCAGCGCTACAAAGAAGTCTCGCTTCCCATCGGTGAAAAGGGCCATGCTGCAAAAAGTGTCAAAACCAGAAATGCAGGACAGGCCATGGAGAAATGGCAGCCTTGCTACACTGATGGGCGGGATGTAAATTGCCAACAGCCACTCTGGAGAAGTGTACGTTGTGTCCTGAAACATGGAAAAAAAACAGCTTAGGGAGCATAGGGCGCGTCCACTCATGGGCGTATAAATTGGAAAAACTAAAAATCAGCAAGACACAGGCACCCCAAAGTTTAGGGCTGCTCTGTTGACAATAACCTCCACTTCATGACACCTTAAATATCCCAGGAAAGAGAAAAATGGATAAAGAAGTTGTGGTCCTTATGTACAATGGAATATCACTCAGACATGAAATCAATGTCATAAGGCTAGTAGAAGCAAGATGAGTGGAGTTAGGTACGACGATTCTAAGTGAAATAAGTCACACAGAAAAAGACACTTATCATAAGCTATCACTTATAGAGGGAATGTAAAAACCGCTACACTTGAACTGAATTACAAAACAGAACAGAGTCACACGTTTAGAAAACACACTATGGCTGCTTAACGGGAAAGGTGAGTTGGGGTGATGCATAAAACAAGGGTTTCAAATTCGCTCAGATACCGTTCCATACACCCAATATGTAATAGACAAGACCTACTCCTTGCTCAGTGAACTGGACTCAACACCCCCTATTCACCACACAAGAATATATGTGACTAGTAAGAATCTTAAAACCTATGTATTGATATCTCTCTGGAAGTGAGTCAAGTGGGTGTAAAGCCGCATAAACACAGCCATGAAAAGCAGCTAAACCCCATTATAAAAATAAATTACTTTTAAAAACCCGTAAAACAAAGACAGTGAAAGAGAGAGAAATTCTTACAAAATTCGGTCAGAGGCTGTGACGCAACCTGGATTGACCATATCTAGACCCACAGTTGGATGGTACATAAGGGTGGGCACCCTTGGGGCTGAGAGGTTGGGTGAGGTTGGGTGAGCAAACACAGACCCTTTAAAGTAATACTGCGTGGTACCCATCCCATGGGTCCCAAATCTCCAGGTTCAAGGGCATCTTCCTACATCGAAAACATGCATGAGAAACCCAGAAGATGGTACACCGTGTGATTTTGAAAGGTTTCTAAAACGCACCTCATTTCTCATCTCCTTGTGCTCGGTTTCGCCATTCCAGCTACTTTACTAGCAATCTCCCTACTTGGAGAATCAGCACCTTTAACCTCCTGTTCCCTACAGGTTTCAATTTGTCCTGAGGATGAACGGGAAGAGGGGCAACCAATGAGAGACTAGATCTAGGTGTTGGGACAGGCACAGGTCACTCTATTTTCCCAACAGGAAGAAGAATTAACCACAGGCTCAGCCTGCCGCCCGGAACCAGAATAGGGACTGAGGCAATCCCGTGTTTTTGCGGCCAGCTCCCAAAAAAGACAGTTGAAAAATGGAGCTCAGGGGCACTGCAATTCACAAACCTGCAGAGTTATAAATGATAACTCTCGTCCACAAATATATTGAGGGAAGGCAACGAAGAGGATTTGAAAGCAAGGCAGAATTGCAGGAAACAGATTTCAGGAGGTAGATACGAATCGCCTTTAAAGCACATGAAAAGCGGCAAAACGTCGACAATGATGCCCTTGGCCAAAAAGGGCGTATGCGTTTTTTCCTGAATATATTCAGGAATAAACGCATACGCCCTTTTTGGCCAACCAAGCAACCAGGAAAGGCAAATCAGCGCTACAAAGAAGTCTCGCTTCCCATCGGTGAAAAGGGCCATGCTGCAAAAAGTGTCAAAACCAGAAATGCAGGACAGGCCATGGAGAAATGGCAGCCTTGCTACACTGATGGACGGGATGTAAATTGCCAACAGCCACTCTGGAGAAGTGTACGTTGTGTCCTGAAACATGGAAAAAAAACAGCTTAGGGAGCATAGGGCGCGTCCACTCATGGGCGTATAAATTGGAAAAACTAAAAATCAGCAAGTCACAGGCACCCGAAAGTTTACGGCTGCTCTGTTGACAAGAACCTCCACTTCATGACACCTTAAATATCCCAGGAAAGAGAAAAATGGATAAAGAAGTTGTGGTCCTTATGTACAATGGAATATCACTCAGACATGAAATCAATGTTATAAGGCTAGTAGAAGCAACATGAGTGGAGTTAGGTACGACGATTCTAAGTGAAATAAGTCACACAGAAAAAGACACTTATCATAAGCTATCACTTATAGAGGGAATGTAAAAACCGCTACACTTGAACTGAATTACAAAACAGAACAGAGTCACACGTTTAGAAAACACACTATATCTGCTTAACAGGAAAGGTGAGGTGGGGTGATGCATAAAACAAGGGTTTCAAATTCGCTCAGATACCGTTCCATACACCCAATATGTAATAGACAAGACCTACTCCTTGCTCAGTGAACTGGACTCAACACCCCCTATTCCCCGCACAAGAATATATGTGACTAGTAAGAATCTTAAAACCTATGTATTGATATCTGTCTGGAAGTGAGTCAAGTGGGTGTAAAGCCGCATAAACACAACCATGAAAAGCAGCTAAACCCCATTATAAAAATAAATTACTTTTAAAAACCCGTAAAACAAAGACAGTGAAAGAGAGAGAAATTCTTACAAAATTCGTTCAGAGGCTGTGATGCAACCTGGATTGACCATATATAGACCCACACCTGGATGAGACATAAGGGTGGACACTCTTGGGGCTGAGAGGTTGGGTGAGGTTGGGTGAGCAAACGCAGACCCTTTAAAGTAATACTGCGTGGTACCCATCCCATGGGTCCCAAATCTCCAGGTTCAAGGGCATCTCCCTACATCGAGAACATGCATGAGAAACCCAGAAGATGGTACACCGTGTGATTTTGAAAGGTTTCTAAAACGCACCTCATTTCTCATCTCCTTGTGCTCGGTTTCGCCATTCCAGCTACTTTACTAGCAATCTCCCTACTTGGAGAATCAGCACCTTTAACCTCCTGTTCCCTACAGGTTGCAATTTGTCCTGAGGATGAACGGGAAGAGGGGCAACCAATGAGAGACTAGATCTAGGTGTTGGGACAGGCACAGGTCACTCTATTTTCCCAACAGGAAGAAGAATTAACCACATGCTCAGCCTGCCGCCCAGAAGCAGAATAGGGCCTGAGGCAATCCCGCGCTTTTGCGGCCAGCTCCCAAAAAAGACAGTTGAAAAATGGAGCTCAGGGAAACTGCAATTCACAAACCCGCAGAGTTATAAATGATAACTCTCATCCACAGATATATTGAGGGAAGGCAACGAAGAGGATTTGAAAGCAAGGCAGAATTGCAGGAAACAAATTTCAGGAGGTAGATACGAATCGCCTTTAAAGCACATGAAAAGCGGCAAAACGTCGACAATGATGCCCTTGGCCAAAAAGGGCGTATGCGTTTTTTCCTGAATATATTCAGGAAAAAACGCATACGCCCTTTTTGGCCAACCAAGCAACCTGGAAAGGCAAATCAGCGCTACAAAGAAGTCTCGCTTCCCTTCGGTCAAAAGGGCCATGCTGCAAAAAGTGTCAAACCCAGAAATCGAGGACAGGCCATGGAGAAATGGCAGCCTTGCTACACTGATGGGCGGGATGTAAATTGCCAACAGCCACTCTGGAGAAGTGTACGTTGTGTCCTGAAACATGGAAAAAAAACAGCTTAGGGAGCATAGGGCACGTCCACTCATGGGCGTATAATTTGGAAAAACTAAAAATCAGCAAGTCACAGGCACCCGAAAGTTTAGGGCTGCTCTGTTGACAAGAACCTCCACTTCATGAAACCTTAAATATCCCAGGAAAGAGAAAAATGGATAAATAAGTTGTGGTCCTTATGTACAATGGAATATCACTGAGACATGAAATCAATGTCATAAGGCTAGTAGAAGCAAGATGAGTGGAGTTAGGTACGACGATTCTAAGTGAAATAAGTCACACAGAAAAAGACACTTATCATAAGCTATCACTTATAGAGGGAATGTAAAAACCGCTACACCTGAACTGAATTACAAAACAGAACAGAGTCACACGTTTAGAAAACACACTATGGCTGCTTAACGGGAAAGGTGAGGTGGGGTGATGCATAAAACAAGGGTTTCAAATTCGCTCAGATACCGTTCCATACACCCAATATGTAATAGACAAGACCTACTCCTTGCTCAGTGAACTGGACTCAACACCCCCTATTCACCACACAAGAATATATGTGACTAGTAAGAATCTTAAAACCTATGTATTGATATCTCTCTGGAAGAGAGTCAAGTGAGTGTAAAGTGGCATAAACACAGCCGTGAAAAGCAGCTAAACCCCATTTTAAAAATAAATTACCTTTAAAAACCCGTGAAACAAAGACAGGGAAAGAAAGAGAAATTCTTACAAAATTCGTTCAGGGGCTGTGATGCAACCTGGATTGACCATATCTAGACCCACAGGTGATTGAGACATAAAGGTGGGCACTCATGGGGCTGAGACTTTGGGTGAGGTTGGGTGAGCAAACGCAGACCCTTTAAAATAATACTGCGTGGTACCCATCCCATGGGTCCCAAATCTCCAGGTTCAAGGGCATCTTCCTACATCGAAAACATGCATGAGAAACCCAGAAGATGGTACACCGTCTGATCGGGAAAGGCTTCTGAAACGCACCTCATTTCTCATCTCCTTGTGCTAGGGTTCGCCTTTCCAGCCACTTTACTAGGAATCTCCCTACTTGGGGAATAAGCACCTTTAACCTCCTCTTCTCTGCAGGTTGCAATTTGTCCTGAGGATGAACGGGAAGAGGGGGAACCAATGAGAGACTAGATCTAGGTGTTGTGACAGGCACAGGTCACTCTATTTTCCCATCAGGAAGAAGAATTAACCACAGGCTCAGCATGCCCCCCGGAACCAGAATAGGGACTGAAGCAATCCTGCGCATTTGCGGCCAGCTCCCAAAAAATCCAGTTGAAAAATGGAGCTCAGGGACACTGCAATTCACAAACCTGCAGAGTTATAAATGATAAGTCTCGTACACAAATATATTGAGGGAAGGCAATGAAGAGGATTTGAAAGCAAGGCAGAATTGCAGGAAACAGGTATCAGGAGGTAGATTCGAATCGCCTTTAAAGCACATGAAAAGGGGCAAAACGTGGACAATGATGCCCTTGGCCTAAAAGGGCATATACGTTTTTTCCTGAATATATTCAGGAAAAAACGCGTACGCCCTTTTTGGCCAACCAAGCAACCTGGAAAGGCAAATCAGCGCTACAATGAAGTCTCGCTTCCCATCGTTCAAAGGCCGTGCTGAAAAAAGTGTCAAAACCAGAAATGCAGGACAGGCCATGGAGAAATGGCAGCCTTGCTACGCTGATGGGCGGGATGTAAATTGCCAACAGCCACTCTGGAGAAGTGTACGGTGTGTCCTGAAACATCTAAAACACACAGCTTAGAGAGCACAGGGCACTTCCACTCATGGGTGTGTAAATAGGGAAAACTAAAAATCAGCAAGACACAGGCACCCCAAAATTTAGGGCTGCTCTGTTGACAAGAACCTCCACTTCATGACTCCTTAAATATCCCAGGAAATATTAAAATGGATAAAGATGTTGAGGTCCTTATGTACAATGGAATTTCACTCAGCCATGAAATCAATGTCCTAAGGCAAGTAGCAGCATGATGAGTGGATTTAGGTATGACGATTGTAAGTGAAATAAGTCACACAGAAAAAGACACTTATTATAAGATATCACTTATAGAGGGAATGTAAAAACCGTTACCATTGAACTGAATTACAAAACAGAACAGAGTCACACATTTTGAAAACACACTATGGCTTCTTAACGGGAAAGGTGAGGTGGGGTGATGCATAAAACAAGGGTTTCTAATTAGCTCAGATACCGTTCCATAAACCCAATATGTACTAGACAAGACCTACTCCTTGCTCAGTGAACTGGACTAAACACCCACTATTCACCGCACAAGAATATATCTGACTAGTAAGAATCTTAAAACCTATGTATTGATATCTGTCTGGAAGTGAGTCAAGTGGGTGTAAAGCCGCATAAACACAGCAGTGAAAAGCAGCTAAAGCCCATTATAAAAATCAATTGCTTTTAAAAACCCATGCAACAAAGAGAGTGAAAGAGAGAGAAATTCTGACACAATTCGTTCAGGGGCTGTGATGCAACCTGGATTTACCATATCTAGACCCACAGCTAGATGAGACATAAGGGTGGACACTCTTGGGGCTGAGAGGTTTGGTGAGGTTGGGTGAGCAAATGCAGACCCTTTAAAGTAATACTGCGTGGTACCCGTCCAATGGGTCCCAAATCTCCAGGTTCAAGGGCATCTACCTACATCGAAAACATGTACTAGAAACCCAGAAGATGGTACACCGTCTGATTGGGAAAGGTTTCTAAAAGGCACCTCATTTCTCATCTCCTTGTGCTCGGGTTCGCCTTTCCATCCACTCTACTAGCAATCTCCCCCCTTGGAGAATCAGCACCTTTAACCTCCTGTTCTGTACAGGTTGCAATTTGTCCTGAGAATGAACGGGAAGTGGGGGAACCAATGAGAGACTTGCTCTATGTTTTGTGACAGGCACAGGTCAATCTTTTTTCCCATTAGGAAGAAGAATTAACCACAGGCTCAGCCTGCCCCACAGAACCAGAAGAGGGTCTGAAGCAATCCTGCGCTTTTGCGGCCAGCTACCAAAAAAGCCCGTTGAAAAATGGAGCACATGAGCACTGCAATTCACAAACCTGCAAAGTTATAAATGATAACTCTCGTCCACAAATATATTGAGGGAAGGCAATGAAGAGGATTTGAAAGCAAGGCAGAATTGCAGGAAACAGATTTCAGGAGGTAGATTCAAATCGATTTGAAAGCACATGAAAAGCGGCAAAAGGTCGACAATGATGCCCTTGGTCAAAAAGGGCGTATGCGTTTTTTCCTGAATATATTCAGGAAAAAACGCATACGCCCTTTTTGGCCAACCAAGCAACCTGGAAAGGAAAATCAGCGCTACAAAGAAGTCTCGCTTCCCATCGGTCATAAGGGCTATGCTGAAAAAAGTGTAAAAACCAGAAATGCAGGACAGGCCATGGAGAAATGGCAGCCTTGCTACGCTGATGGGCGGGATGTAAATTGCCAACAGCCACTCTGGAGAAGTGTACGGTGTGTCCTGAAATATCGAAAAAACACAGGTTAGGGAGCATAGGGCACTTCCACTCATGGGCGTATAAATTGGGAAAACTAAAAATCAGCAAGACACAGGCACCCCAAAGTTTAGGGCTGCTCTGTTGACAAGAACCTCCACTTCATGACACCTTAAATATCCCAGGAAAGAGAAAAATGGATAAAGAAGTTGTGGTCCTTATGTACAATGGAATATCACTCAGACATGAAATCAATGTCATAAGGCTAGTAGAAGCAAGATGAGTGGATTTAGGTACGACGATTCTAAGTGAAATAAGTCACACAGAAAAAGACACTTATCATAAGCTATCACTTATAGAGGGAATGTAAAAACCGCTACACTTGAACTGAATTACAAAACAGAACAGAGTCACACGTTTAGAAAACACACTATGGCTGCTTAACGGGAAAGGTGAGGTGGGGTGATGCATAAAACAAGGGTTTCAAATTCGCTCAGATACCGATCCATACACCCAATATGTAATAGACAAGACCTACTCCTTGCTCAGTGAAGTGGACTCAACACCCCCTATTCACCGCACAAGAATATATGTGACTAGTAAGAATCTTAAAACCTATGTATTGATATCTGTCTGGAAGTGAGTCAAGTGGGTGTAAAGCCGCATAAACACAGCCGTGAAAAGCAGCTAAACCCCATTATAAAAATAAATTACTTTTAAAAACCCGTAAAACAAAGACAGTGAAAGAGAGAGAAATTCTTACAAAATTCGTTCAGGGGCTGTGATGCAACCTGGATTGACCATATCTAGACCCACAGCTGGATGAGGCATAAGGGTGGACAATCTTGAGGCTGAGAGGTAGGGTGAGGTTGGGTGAGCAAACGCAGAACCTTTAAAGTAATAGTGCGTGGTACCCATCCCATGGGTCCCAAATCTCCAGGTTCAAGGGCATCTTCCTACATCGAAAACATGCATGAGAAACCCAGAAGATGGTACACCGTGTGATCGGGAAAGGTTTCTAAAACGCACCTCATTTCTCACCTCCTTGTGCTCGGGTTCGCCTTTCCAGCTACTTTACTAGCAATCTCCCTACTTGGAGAATCAGCACCTTTAAGCTCCTGTTCCCTACAGGTTGCAATTTGTCCTGAGGATGAACGGGAAGAGGGGCAACCAATGAGAGACTAGATCTAGGTGTTGGGACAGGCACAGGTCACTCTATTTTCCCATCAGGAAGAAGAATTAACCACAGGCTCAGCCTGCCGCCCAGAAGCAGAATAGGGCCTGAGGCAATCCTGCGCTTTTGCGGCCAGCTCCCAAAAAACCGAGTTGAAAAATGGAGCTCAGAGACACTGCAATTCACAAACCCGCAGAGTTATAAATGATAACTATCATCCACAGATATATTGAGGGAAGGCAACGAAGAGGATTTGAAAGCAAGGCAGAATTGCAGGAAACAGATTTCAGGAGGTAGATTCGAATCGCCTTGAAAGCACATGAAAAGCGGCAAAACGTCGACAATGATGCCCTTGGCCAAAAAGGGCTTATGCGTTTTTTCCTGAGTATATTCAGGAAAACACGCATACGCCCTTTTTGGCCAACCAAGCAACCTGGAAAGGCAAATCAGCGCTACAAAGAAGGCTCGCTTCCCATCGGTCAAAAGGGCCATGCTGCAAAAAGTGTCAAAACCAGAAATGCAGGACAGGCCATGGAGAAATGGCAGCCTTGCTACGGTGATGGGTGGGATGTAAATTGCCAACAGCCACTCTGGAGAAGTGTACGGTGTGTCCTGAAACATCGAAAAAACTCAGCTTAGGGAGCATAGGGCACGTCCATTCATGGGCGTATAAATTGGGAAAACTAAAAATCAGCAAGACACAGGCACCCCAAAGTTTAGGGCTGCTCTGTTGACAAGAACCTCCACTTCATGACACCTTAAATATCCCAGGAAAGAGAAAAATGGATAAAGAAGTTTTGGTCCTTATGTACAATGGAATATCACTCAGACATGAAATCAATGTCATAAGGCTAGTAGAAGCAAGATGAGTGGATTTAGGTACGACGATTCTAAGTGAAATAAGTCACACAGAAAAAGACACTAATTATAAGCTATCACTTATAGAGGGAATGTAAAAACTGCTACACTTGAACTGAATTACAAAACAGAACAGATTCACACGTTTAGAAAACACACTATGGCTGCTTAACGGGAAAGGTGAGGTGGGGTGATGCATAAAACAAGGGTTTCAAATTCTCTCAGATACAGTTCCATACACCCAATATGTAATAGAAAAGACCAACTCCTTGCTCAGTGAACTGGACTCAACACCCCCTATTCACCGCACAAGAATATATCTGACTAGTAAGAATCGTAAAACCTATGTATTGATATCTTTCTGGAAGTGAGTCAAGTGGCTGTAAATCCGCATAAACACAGCCGTGAAAAGCAGCTAAACCCCATTATACAAATAAATTACTTTTAAAAACCCGTAAAACAAAGACAGTGAAAGAGAGAGAAATTCTTACAAAATTCGTTCAGGGGCTGTGATGCAACCTGGATTGACCATATCTAGTCCCACACCTGGATGAGACATAAGTGTGGACACTCTTGGGGCTGAGAGTTTGGGTGAGGTTGGGTGAGCAAACGCAGACCCTTTAAATTAATACTGCGTGGTACCCATCCCATGGGTCCCAAATCTCCAGGTTCAAGGGCATCTTCCTACATCGAAAACATGCATGAGAAACCCAGAAGATGGTACACCGTGTGATTTTGAAAGGTTTCTAAAACGCACCTCATTTCTCATCTCCTTGTGTTCGGGTTCGCCATTCCAGCTACTTTATTGGCAATCTCCCTACTTGGAGAATCAGCACCTTTAAGCTCCTGTTCCCTACAGGTTGCAATTTGTCCTGAGGATGAACGGGAAGAGGGGCAACCAATGAGAGACTAGATCTAGGTGTTGGGACAGGCACAGGTCACTCTATTTTCCCATCAGGAAGAAGAATTAACCACAGGCTCAGCCTGCCGCCGGGAACCAGAATAGGGCCTGAGGCAATCCCGTGCTTTTTCGGCCAGCTCCCAAAAAAGACAGTTGAAAATTGCAGCACATGAGCACTGCAATTCACAAACCTGCAAATTTATAAATGATAACTCTCGTCCACAAATATATTGAGGGAAGGCAATGAAGAGGATTTGAAAGCAAGGCAGAATTGCAGGAAACATATTTCAGGAGGTAGATTCAAATCGATTTAAAAGCACATGAAAAGCGGCAAAAGTTCGACAATGATGCCCTTGGCCAAAAAGGGCGTATGCGTTTTTTCCTGAATATATTCAGGAAAAAACGCATACGCCCTTTTTGGCCAACCAAGCAACCTGGAAAGGCAAATCAGCGCTACAAAGAAGTCTCGCTTCCCATCGGTGAAAAGGGCCATGCTGCAAAAAGTGTCAAAACCAGAAATGCAGGACAGGCCATGGAGAAATGGCAGCCTTGCTACACTGATGGGCGGGATGTAAATTGCCAACAGCCACTCTGGAGAAGTGTACGTTGTGTCCTGAAACATGGAAAAAAAAACAGCTTAGGGAGCATAGGGCGCGTCCACTCATGGGCGTATAAATTGGAAAAACTAAAAATCAGCAAGACACAGGCACCCCAAAGTTTAGGGCTGCTCTGTTGACAATAACCTCCACTTCATGACACCTTAAATATCCCAGGAAAGAGAAAAATGGATAAAGAAGTTGTGGTCCTTATGTACAATGGAATATCACTCAGACATGAAATCAATGTCATAAGGCTAGTAGAAGCAAGATGAGTGGAGTTAGGTACGACGATTCTAAGTGAAATAAGTCACACAGAAAAAGACACTTATCATAAGCTATCACTTATAGAGGGAATGTAAAAACCGCTACACTTGAACTGAATTACAAAACAGAACAGAGTCACACGTTTAGAAAACACACTATGGCTGCTTAACGGGAAAGGTGAGTTGGGGTGATGCATAAAACAAGGGTTTCAAATTCGCTCAGATACCGTTCCATACACCCAATATGTAATAGACAAGACCTACTCCTTGCTCAGTGAACTGGACTCAACACCCCCTATTCACCACACAAGAATATATGTGACTAGTAAGAATCTTAAAACCTATGTATTGATATCTCTCTGGAAGTGAGTCAAGTGGGTGTAAAGCCGCATAAACACAGCCATGAAAAGCAGCTAAACCCCATTATAAAAATAAATTACTTTTAAAAACCCGTAAAACAAAGACAGTGAAAGAGAGAGAAATTCTTACAAAATTCGGTCAGAGGCTGTGACGCAACCTGGATTGACCATATCTAGACCCACAGTTGGATGGTACATAAGGGTGGGCACCCTTGGGGCTGAGAGGTTGGGTGAGGTTGGGTGAGCAAACACAGACCCTTTAAAGTAATACTGCGTGGTACCCATCCCATGGGTCCCAAATCTCCAGGTTCAAGGGCATCTTCCTACATCGAAAACATGCATGAGAAACCCAGAAGATGGTACACCGTGTGATTTTGAAAGGTTTCTAAAACGCACCTCATTTCTCATCTCCTTGTGCTCGGTTTCGCCATTCCAGCTACTTTACTAGCAATCTCCCTACTTGGAGAATCAGCACCTTTAACCTCCTGTTCCCTACAGGTTGCAATTTGTCCTGAGGATGAACGGGAAGAGGGGCAACCAATGAGAGACTAGATCTAGGTGTTGGGACAGGCACAGGTCACTCTATTTTCCCAACAGGAAGAAGAATTAACCACAGGCTCAGCCTGCCGCCCGGAACCAGAATAGGGACTGAGGCAATCCCGTGTTTTTGCGGCCAGCTCCCAAAAAAGACAGTTGAAAAATGGAGCTCAGGGGCACTGCAATTCACAAACCTGCAGAGTTATAAATGATAACTCTCGTCCACAAATATATTGAGGGAAGGCAACGAAGAGGATTTGAAAGCAAGGCAGAATTGCAGGAAACAGATTTCAGGAGGTAGATACGAATCGCCTTTAAAGCACATGAAAAGCGGCAAAACGTCGACAATGATGCCCTTGGCCAAAAAGGGCGTATGCGTTTTTTCCTGAATATATTCAGGAATAAACGCATACGCCCTTTTTGGCCAACCAAGCAACCAGGAAAGGCAAATCAGCGCTACAAAGAAGTCTCGCTTCCCATCGGTGAAAAGGGCCATGCTGCAAAAAGTGTCAAAACCAGAAATGCAGGACAGGCCATGGAGAAATGGCAGCCTTGCTACACTGATGGACGGGATGTAAATTGCCAACAGCCACTCTGGAGAAGTGTACGTTGTGTCCTGAAACATGGAAAAAAAACAGCTTAGGGAGCATAGGGCGCGTCCACTCATGGGCGTATAAATTGGAAAAACTAAAAATCAGCAAGTCACAGGCACCCGAAAGTTTACGGCTGCTCTGTTGACAAGAACCTCCACTTCATGACACCTTAAATATCCCAGGAAAGAGAAAAATGGATAAAGAAGTTGTGGTCCTTATGTACAATGGAATATCACTCAGACATGAAATCAATGTTATAAGGCTAGTAGAAGCAACATGAGTGGAGTTAGGTACGACGATTCTAAGTGAAATAAGTCACACAGAAAAAGACACTTATCATAAGCTATCACTTATAGAGGGAATGTAAAAACCGCTACACTTGAACTGAATTACAAAACAGAACAGAGTCACACGTTTAGAAAACACACTATATCTGCTTAACAGGAAAGGTGAGGTGGGGTGATGCATAAAACAAGGGTTTCAAATTCGCTCAGATACCGTTCCATACACCCAATATGTAATAGACAAGACCTACTCCTTGCTCAGTGAACTGGACTCAACACCCCCTATTCCCCGCACAAGAATATATGTGACTAGTAAGAATCTTAAAACCTATGTATTGATATCTGTCTGGAAGTGAGTCAAGTGGGTGTAAAGCCGCATAAACACAACCATGAAAAGCAGCTAAACCCCATTATAAAAATAAATTACTTTTAAAAACCCGTAAAACAAAGACAGTGAAAGAGAGAGAAATTCTTACAAAATTCGTTCAGAGGCTGTGATGCAACCTGGATTGACCATATATAGACCCACACCTGGATGAGACATAAGGGTGGACACTCTTGGGGCTGAGAGGTTGGGTGAGGTTGGGTGAGCAAACGCAGACCCTTTAAAGTAATACTGCGTGGTACCCATCCCATGGGTCCCAAATCTCCAGGTTCAAGGGCATCTTCCTACATCGAGAACATGCATGAGAAACCCAGAAGATGGTACACCGTGTGATTTTGAAAGGTTTCTAAAACGCACCTCATTTCTCATCTCCTTGTGCTCGGTTTCGCCATTCCAGCTACTTTACTAGCAATCTCCCTACTTGGAGAATCAGCACCTTTAACCTCCTGTTCCCTACAGGTTGCAATTTGTCCTGAGGATGAACGGGAAGAGGGGCAACCAATGAGAGACTAGATCTAGGTGTTGGGACAGGCACAGGTCACTCTATTTTCCCAACAGGAAGAAGAATTAACCACATGCTCAGCCTGCCGCCCAGAAGCAGAATAGGGCCTGAGGCAATCCCGCGCTTTTGCGGCCAGCTCCCAAAAAAGACAGTTGAAAAATGGAGCTCAGGGAAACTGCAATTCACAAACCCGCAGAGTTATAAATGATAACTCTCATCCACAGATATATTGAGGGAAGGCAACGAAGAGGATTTGAAAGCAAGGCAGAATTGCAGGAAACAAATTTCAGGAGGTAGATACGAATCGCCTTTAAAGCACATGAAAAGCGGCAAAACGTCGACAATGATGCCCTTGGCCAAAAAGGGCGTATGCGTTTTTTCCTGAATATATTCAGGAAAAAACGCATACGCCCTTTTTGGCCAACCAAGCAACCTGGAAAGGCAAATCAGCGCTACAAAGAAGTCTCGCTTCCCTTCGGTCAAAAGGGCCATGCTGCAAAAAGTGTCAAACCCAGAAATCGAGGACAGGCCATGGAGAAATGGCAGCCTTGCTACACTGATGGGCGGGATGTAAATTGCCAACAGCCACTCTGGAGAAGTGTACGTTGTGTCCTGAAACATGGAAAAAAAACAGCTTAGGGAGCATAGGGCACGTCCACTCATGGGCGTATAAATTGGAAAAACTAAAAATCAGCAAGACACAGGCACCAGAATGTTTAGGGCTGCTCTGTTGACAAGAACCTCCACTTCATGACACCTTAAATATCCCAGGAAAGAGAAAAATGGATAAAGAAGTTGTGGTCCTTATGTACAATGGAATATCACTCAGACATGAAATCAATGTTATAATGCTAGTAGAAGCAAGATGAGTGGAGTTAGGTACGACGATTCTAAGTGAAATAAGTCACACAGAAAAAGACACTTATCATAAGCTATCACTTATAGAGGGAATGTAAAAACCGCTACACTTGAACTGAATTACAAAACAGAACAGAGTCACACGTTTAGAAAACACACTATAGCTGCTTAACAGGAAAGGTGAGGTGGGGTGATGCATAAAACAATGGTTTCAAATTCGCTCACATACCTTTCCATACACCCAATATGTAATAGACAAGACCTACTCCTTGCTCAGTGAACTGGACTCAACACCCCCTATTCACCACACAAGAATATATGTGACTAGTAAGTATCTTAAAACCTATGTATTGATATCTGTATGGAAGTGAGTCAAGTGGGTGTAAAGCCGCATAAACACAGCCATGAAAAGCAGCTAAACCCCATTATAAAAATAAATTACTTTTAAAAACCCGTAAAACAAAGACAGTGAAAGAGAGAGAAATTCTTACAAAATTCGTTCAGAGGCTGTGATGCAACCTGGATTGACCATATCTAGACCCACAGCTGGATGAGACATAAGGGTGGACACTCTTGGGGCTGAGAGGTTGGGTGAGGTTGGGTGAGCAAACGCAGACCCTTTAAAGTAATACTGCGTGGTACCCATCCCATGCGTCCCAAATCTCCAGGTTCAAGGGCATCTTCCTACATCGAGAACATACATGAGAAACGCAGAAGATGGTACACCGTGTGATTTTGAAAGGTTTCTAAAACGCACCTCATTTCTCATCTCCTTGTGCTCGGTTTCGCCATTCCAGCTACTTTACTAGCAATCTCCCTACTTGGAGAATCAGCACCTTTAACCTCCTGTTCCCTACAGGTTGCAATTTGTCCTGAGGATGAACGGGAAGAGGGGCAACCAATGAGAGACTAGATCTAGGTGTTGGGACAGGCACAGGTCACTCTATTTTCCCATCAGGAAGAAGAATTAACCACAGGCTCAGCCTGCCGCCCGGAAGCAGAATAGGGCCTGAGGCAATCCCGCGCTTTTGCGGCCAGCTCCCAAAAAAGACAGTTGAAAAATGGAGCTCAGGGAAACTGCAATTCAAAAACCTCAGAGTTATAAATGATAACTCTCGTCCACAAATATATTGAGGGAAGGCAACGAAGAGGATTTGAAAGCAAGGCAGAATTGCAGGAAACAGATTTCAGGAGGTAGATACGAATCGCCTTTAAAGCACATGAAAAGCGGCAAAACGTCGACAATGATGCCCTTGGCCAAAAAGGGCGTATGCGTTTTTTCCTGAATATATTCAGGAATAAACGCATACGCCCTTTTTGGCCAACCAAGCAACCAGGAAAGGCAAATCAGCGCTACAAAGAAGTCTCGCTTCCCATCGGTGAAAAGGGCCATGCTGCAAAAAGTGTCAAAACCAGAAATGCAGGACAGGCCATGGAGAAATGGCAGCCTTGCTACACTGATGGACGGGATGTAAATTGCCAACAGCCACTCTGGAGAAGTGTACGTTGTGTCCTGAAACATGGAAAAAAAACAGCTTAGGGAGCATAGGGCGCGTCCAGTCATGGGCGTATAAATTGGAAAAACTAAAAATCAGCAAGTCACAGGCACCCGAAAGTTTACGGCTGCTCTGTTGACAAGAACCTCCACTTCATGACACCTTAAATATCCCAGGAAAGAGAAAAATGGATAAAGAAGTTGTGGTCCTTATGTACAATGGAATATCACTCAGACATGAAATCAATGTTATAAGGCTAGTAGAAGCAACATGAGTGGAGTTAGGTACGACGATTCTAAGTGAAATAAGTCACACAGAAAAAGACACTTATCATAAGCTATCACTTATAGAGGGAATGTAAAAACCGCTACACTTGAACTGAATTACAAAACAGAACAGAGTCACACGTTTAGAAAACACACTATATCTGCTTAACAGGAAAGGTGAGGTGGGGTGATGCATAAAACAAGGGTTTCAAATTCGCTCAGATACCGTTCCATACACCCAATATGTAATAGACAAGACCTACTCCTTGCTCAGTGAACTGGACTCAACACCCCCTATTCCCCGCACAAGAATATATGTGACTAGTAAGAATCTTAAAACCTATGTATTGATATCTGTCTGGAAGTGAGTCAAGTGGGTGTAAACCCGCATAAACACAACCATGAAAAGCAGCTAAACCCCATTATAAAAATAAATTACTTTTAAAAACCCGTAAAACAAAGACAGTGAAAGAGAGAGAAATTCTTACAAAATTCGTTCAGAGGCTGTGATGCAACCTGGATTGACCATATATAGACCCACACCTGGATGAGACATAAGGGTGGACACTCTTGGGGCTGAGAGGTTGGGTGAGGTTGGGTGAGCAAACGCAGACCCTTTAAAGTAATACTGCGTGGTACCCATCCCATGGGTCCCAAATCTCCAGGTTCAAGGGCATCTTCCTACATCGAGAACATGCATGAGAAACCCAGAAGATGGTACACCGTGTGATTTTGAAAGGTTTCTAAAACGCACCTCATTTCTCATCTCCTTGTGCTCGGTTTCGCCATTCCAGCTACTTTACTAGCAATCTCCCTACTTGGAGAATCAGCACCTTTAACCTCCTGTTCCCTACAGGTTGCAATTTGTCCTGAGGATGAACGGGAAGAGGGGCAACCAATGAGAGACTAGATCTAGGTGTTGGGACAGGCACAGGTCACTCTATTTTCACATCAGGAAGAAGAATTAACCACAGGCTCAGCCTGCCGCCCAGAAGCAGAATAGGGCCTGAGGCAATCCCGCGCTTTTGCGGCCAGCTCCCAAAAAAGACAGTTGAAAAATGGAGCTCAGGGAAACTGCAATTCAAAAACCTCAGAGTTATAAATGTTAACTCTCGTCCACAAATATATTGAGGGAAGGCAACGAAGAGGATTTGAAAGCAAGGCAGAATTGCAGGAAACAGATTTCAGGAGGTAGATACGAATCGCCTTTAAAGCACATGAAAAGCGGCAAAACGTCGACAATGATGCCCTTGGCCAAAAAGGGCCTATGCGTTTTTTCCTGAATATATTCAGGAAAAAACGCATACGCCCTTTTTGGCCAACCAAGCAACCTGGAAAGGCAAATCAGCGCTACAAAGAAGTCTCGCTTCCCATCGGTGAAAAGGGCCATGCTGCAAAAAGTGTCAAAACCAGAAATGCAGGACAGGCAATGGAGAAATGGCAGCCTTGCTACACTGATGGGCGGGATGTAAATTGCCAACAGCCACTCTGGAGAAGTGTACGTTGTGTCCTGAAACATCGAAAAAAAACAGCTTAGGGAGCATAGGGCACGTCCACTCATGGGCGTATAAATTGGAAAAACTAAAAATCAGCAAGACACAGGCACCGGAAAGTTTAGGGCTGCTCTGTTGACAAGATCCTCCACTTCATGACACCTTAAATATCCCAGGAAAGAGAAAAATGGATAAAGAAGTTGTGGTCCTTATGTACAATTGAATATCACTCAGACATGAAATCAATGTCATAAGGCTAGTAGAAGCAAGATGAGTGGAGTTAGGTACGACGAATCTAAGTGAAATAAGTCACACAGAAAAAGACACTTATCATAAGCTATCACTTATAGAGGGAATGTAAAAACCGCTACACGTGA
Source organism: Eschrichtius robustus (assembly GCF_028021215.1). Taxonomy (NCBI): domain Eukaryota; kingdom Metazoa; phylum Chordata; class Mammalia; order Artiodactyla; family Eschrichtiidae; genus Eschrichtius; species Eschrichtius robustus. The sequence continues at coordinate 912,211 of NW_027175160.1, read as the reverse complement.
ACTGAATTACAAAACAGAACAGAGTCACACGTTTAGAAAACACACTATGGCTGCTTAACGGGAAAGGTGAGGTGGGGTGATGCATAAAACAAGGGTTTCAAATTCGCTCAGATACCGTTCCATACACCCAATATGTAATAGACAAGACCTACTCCTTGCTCAGTGAACTGGACTCAACACCCCCTATTCCCCGCACAAGAATATATGTGACTAGTAAGAATCTTAAAACCTATGTATTGATATCTGTCTGGAAGTGAGTCAAGTGGGTGTAAAGCCGCATAAACACAACCATGAAAAGCAGCTAAACCCCATTATAAAAATAAATTACTTTTAAAAACCCGCAAAAAAAGATAGTGAAAGAGAGAGAAATTCTTACAAAATTCGTTCAGAGGCTGTGATGCAACCTGGATTGACCATATCTAGACCCACACCTGGATGAGACATAAGGGTGGACACTCTTGGGGCTGAGAGGTTTGGTGAGGTTGGGTGAGCAAACGCAGACCCTTTAAAGTAATACTGCGTGGTACCCATCCCATGGGTCCCAAATCTCCAGGTTCAAGGGCATCTTCCTACATCGAAAACATGCATGAGAAACCCAGAAGATGGTACACCGTGTGATTTTGAAAGGTTTCTAAAACGCACCTCATTTCTCATCTCCTTGTGCTCGGTTTCGCCATTCCAGCTATTTTACTAGCAATCTCCCTACTTGGAGAATCAGCACCTTTAACCTCCTGTTCCCTACAGGTTGCAATTTGTCCTGAGGATGAACGGGAAGAGGGGCAACCAATGAGAGACTAGATCTAGGTGTTGGGACAGGCACAGGTCAATCTATTTTCCCAACAGGAAGAAGAATTAACCACATGCTCAGCCTGCCGCCCAGAAGCAGAATAGGGCCTGAGGCAATCCCGCGCTTTTGCGGCCAGCTCCCAAAAAAGACAGTTGAAAAATGGAGCTCAGGGAAACTGCAATTCACAAACCCGCAGAGTTATAAATGATAACTCTCATCCACAGATATATTGAGGGAAGGCAACGAAGAGGATTTGAAAGCAAGGCAGAATTGCAGGAAACAAATTTCAGGAGGTAGATACGAATCGCCTTTAAAGCACATGAAAAGCGGCAAAACGTCGACAATGATGCCCTTGGCCAAAAAGGGCGTATGCGTTTTTTCCTGAATATATTCAGGAAAAAACGCATACGCCCTTTTTGGCCAACCAAGCAACCTGGAAAGGCAAATCAGCGCTACAAAGAAGTCTCGCTTCCCATCGGTGAAAAGGGCCATGCTGCAAAAAGTGTCAAAACCAGAAATGCAGGACAGGCAATGGAGAAATGGCAGCCTTGCTACACTGATGGGCGGGATGTAAATTGCCAACAGCCACTCTGGAGAAGTGTACGTTGTGTCCTGAAACATCGAAAAAAAACAGCTTAGGGAGCATAGGGCACGTCCACTCATGGGCGTATAAATTGGAAAAACTAAAAATCAGCAAGACACAGGCACCGGAAAGTTTAGGGCTGCTCTGTTGACAAGAACCTCCACTTCATGACACCTTAAATATCCCAGGAAAGAGAAAAATGGATAAAGAAGTTGTGGTCCTTATGTACAATTGAATATCACTCAGACATGAAATCAATGTCATAAGGCTAGTAGAAGCAAGATGAGTGGAGTTAGGTACGACGATTCTAAGTGAAATAAGTCACACAGAAAAAGACACTTATCATAAGCTATCACTTATAGAGGGAATGTAAAAACCGCTACACGTGAACTGAATTACAAAACAGAACAGAGTCACACGTTTAGAAAACACACTATGGCTGCTTAACGGGAAAGGTGAGGTGGGGTGATGCATAAAACAAGGGTTTCAAATTCGCTCAGATACCGTTCCATACACCCAATATGTAATAGACAAGACCTACTCCTTGCTCAGTGAACTGGACTCAACACCCCCTATTCCCCGCACAAGAATATATGTGACTAGTAAGAATCTTAAAACCTATGTATTGATATCTGTCTGGAAGTGAGTCAAGTGGGTGTAAAGCCGCATAAACACAACCATGAAAAGCAGCTAAACCCCATTATAAAAATAAATTACTTTTAAAAACCCGCAAAAAAAGATAGTGAAAGAGAGAGAAATTCTTACAAAATTCGTTCAGAGGCTGTGATGCAACCTGGATTGACCATATCTAGACCCACACCTGGATGAGACATAAGGGTGGACACTCTTGAGGCTGAGAGGTTGGGTGAGGTTGGGTGAGCAAACGCAGACCCTTTAAAGTAATACTGCGTGGTACCCATCCCATGGGTCCCAAATCTCCAGGTTCAAGGGCATCTTCCTACATCAAAAACATGCATGAGAAACCCAGAAGATGGTACACCGTGTGATTTTGAAAGGTTTCTAAAACGCACCTCATTTCTCATCTCCTTGTGCTCGGTTTCGCCATTCCAGCTATTTTACTAGCAATCTCCCTACTTGGAGAATCAGCACCTTTAACCTCCTGTTCCCTACAGGTTGCAATTTGTCCTGAGGATGAACGGGAAGAGGGGCAAACAATGAGAGACTAGATCTAGGTGTTGGGACAGGCACAGGTCACTCTATTTTCCCAACAGGAAGAAGAATTAACCACATGCTCAGCCTGCCGCCCAGAAGCAGAATAGGGCCTGAGGCAATCCCGCGCTTTTGCGGCCAGCTCCCAAAAAAGACAGTTGAAAAATGGAGCTCAGGGAAACTGCAATTCACAAACCCGCAGAGTTATAAATGATAACTCTCATCCACAGATATATTGAGGGAAGGCAACAAAGAGGATTTGAAAGCAAGGCAGAATTGCAGGAAACAAATTTCAGGAGGTAGATACGAATCGCCTTTAAAGCACATGAAAAGCGGCAAAACGTCGACAATGATGCCCTTGGCCAAAAAGGGCGTATGCGTTTTTTCCTGAATATATTCAGGAAAAAACGCATACGCCCTTTTTGGCCAACCAAGCAACCTGGAAAGGCAAATCAGCGCTACAAAGAAGTCTCGCTTCCCTTCGGTCAAAAGGGCCATGCTGCAAAAAGTGTCAAACCCAGAAATCCAGGACAGGCCATGGAGAAATGGCAGCCTTGCTACACTGATGGGCGGGATGTAAATTGCCAACAGCCACTCTGGAGAAGTGTACGTTGTGTCCTGAAACATGGAAAAAAAACAGCTTAGGGAGCATAGGGCACGTCCACTCATGGGCGTATAAATTGGAAAAACTAAAAATCAGCAAGACACAGGCACCAGAATGTTTAGGGCTGCTCTGTTGACAAGAACCTCCACTTCATGACACCTTAAATATCCCAGGAAAGAGAAAAATGGATAAAGAAGTTGTGGTCCTTATGTACAATGGAATATCACTCAGACATGAAATCAATGTTATAATGCTAGTAGAAGCAAGATGAGTGGAGTTAGGTACGACGATTCTAAGTGAAATAAGTCACACAGAAAAAGACACTTATCATAAGCTATCACTTATAGAGGGAATGTAAAAACCGCTACACTTGAACTGAATTACAAAACAGAACAGAGTCACACATTTAGAAAACACACTATAGCTGCTTAACAGGAAAGGTGAGGTGGGGTGATGCATAAAACAATGGTTTCAAATTCGCTCACATACCGTTCCATACACCCAATATGTAATAGACAAGACCTACTCCTTGCTCAGTGAACTGGACTCAACACCCCCTATTCACCACACAAGAATATATGTGACTAGTAAGAATCTTAAAACCTATGTATTGATATCTGTCTGGAAGTGAGTCAAGTGGGTGTAAAGCCGCATAAACACAGCCATGAAAAGCAGCTAAACCCCATTATAAAAATAAATTACTTTTAAAAACCCGTAAAACAAAGACAGTGAAAGAGAGAGAAATTCTTACAAAATTCGTTCAGAGGCTGTGATGCAACCTGGATTGACCATATCTAGACCCACACCTGGATGAGACATAAGGGTGGACACTCTTGGGGCTGAGAGGTTGGGTGAGGTTGGGTGAGCAAACGCAGACCCTTTAAAGTAATACTGCGTGGTACCCATCCCATGCGTCCCAAATCTCCAGGTTCAAGGGCATCTTCCTACATCGAGAACATACATGAGAAACGCAGAAGATGGTACACCGTGTGATTTTGAAAGGTTTCTAAAACGCACCTCATTTCTCATCTCCTTGTGCTCGGTTTCGCCATTCCAGCTACTTTACTAGCAATCTCCCTACTTGGAGAATCAGCACCTTTAACCTCCTGTTCCCTACAGGTTGCAATTTGTCCTGAGGATGAACGGGAAGAGGGGCAACCAATGAGAGACTAGATCTAGGTGTTGGGACAGGCAAAGGTCACTCTATTTTCCCATCAGGAAGAAGAATTAACCACAGGCTCAGCCTGCCGCCCAGAAGCAGAATAGGGCCTGAGGCAATCCCGCGCTTTTGCGGCCAGCTCCCAAAAAAGACAGTTGAAAAATGGAGCTCAGGGAAACTGCAATTCAAAAACCTCAGAGTTATAAATGATAACTCTCGTCCACAAATAAATTGAGGGAAGGCAACGAAGAGGATTTGAAAGCAAGGCAGAATTGCAGGAAACAGATTTCAGGAGGTAGATACGAATCGCCTTTAAAGCACATGAAAAGCGGCAAAACGTCGACAATGATGCCCTTGGCCAAAAAGGGCGTATGCATTTTTTCCTGAATATATTCAGGAAAAAACGCATACGCCCTTTTTGGCCAACCAAGCAACCTGGAAAGGCAAATAAGCGCTACAAAGAAGTCTCGCTTCCCATCGGTGAAAAGGGCCATGCTGCAAAAAGTGTCAAAACCAGAAATGCAGGACAGGTAATGGAGAAATGGCAGCCTTGCTACACTGATGGGCGGGATGTAAATTGCCAACAGCCACTGTGGAGAAGTGTACGTTGTGTCCTGAAACATCGAAAAAAAACAGCTTAGGGAGCATAGGGCACGTCCACTCATGGGTGTATATATTGGAAAAACTAAAAATCAGCAAGACACAGGCACCGGAAAGTTTAGGCCTGCTCTGTTGACAAGAACCTCCACTTCATGACACCTTAAATATCCCAGGAAAGAGAAAAATGGATAAAGAAGTTGTGGTCCTTATGTACAATTGAATATCACTCAGACATGAAATCAATGTCATAAGGCTACTAGAAGCAAGATGAGTGGAGTTAGGTACGACGATTCTAAGTGAAATAAGTCACACAGAAAAAGACACTTATCATAAGCTATCACTTATAGAGAGAATGTAAAAACCGCTACACGTGAACTGAATTACAAAACAGAACAGAGTCACACGTTTAGAAAACACACTATGGCTACTTAACGGGAAAGGTGAGGTGGGGTGATGCATAAAACAAGGGTTTCAAATTCGCTCAGATACCGTTCCATACACCCAATATGTAATAGACAAGACCTACTCCTTGCTCAGTGAACTGGACTCAACACCCCCTATTCCCCGCACAAGAATATATGTGACTAGTAAGAATCTTAAAACCTATGTATTGATATCTGTCTGGAAGTGAGTCAAGTGGGTGTAAAGCCGCAGAAACACAACCATGAAAAGCAGCTAAACCCCATTATAAAAATAAATTACTTTTAAAAACCCGTAAAAAAAGATAGTGAAAGAGAGAGTAATTCTTACAAAATTCGTTCAGAGGCTGTGATGCAACCTGGATTGACCATATCTAGACCCACAGCTGGATGAGACATAAGGGTGGACACTCTTGGGGCTGAGAGGTTGGGTGAGGTTGGGTGAGCAAACGCAGACCCTTTAAAGTAATACTGCGTGGTACCCATCCCATGGGTCCCAAATCTCCAGGTTCAAGGGCATCTTCCTACATCAAAAACATGCATGAGAAACCCAGAAGATGGTACACCGTGTGATTTTGAAAGGTTTCTAAAACGCACCTCATTTCTCATCTCCTTGTGCTCGGTTTCGCCATTCCAGCTATTTTACTAGTAATCTCCCTACTTGGAGAATCCGCACCTTTAACCTCCTGTTCCCTACAGGTTGCAATTTGTCCTGAGGATGAACGGGAAGAGGGGCAACCAATGAGAGACTAGATCTAGGTGTTGGGACAGGCACAGGTCACTCTATTTTCCCAACAGGAAGAAGAATTAACCACAGGCTCAGCCTGCCGCCCAGAAGCAGAATAGGGCCTGAGGCAATCCCGCGCTTTTGCGGCCAGCTCCCAAAAAAGACAGTTGAAAAATGGAGCTCAGGGAAACTGCAATTCACAAACCCGCAGAGTTATAAATGATAACTCTCATCCACAGATATATTGAGGGAAGGCAACGAAGCGGATTTGAAAGCAAGGCAGAATTGCAGGAAACAAATTTCAGGAGGTAGATACGAATCGCCTTTAAAGCACATGAAAAGCGGCAAAACGTCGACAATGATGCCCTTGGCCAAAAAGGGCGTATGCGTTTTTTCCTGAATATATTCAGGAAAAAACGCATACGCCCTTTTTGGCCAACCAAGCAACCTGGAAAGGAAAATCAGCGCTACAAAGAAGTCTCGCTTCCCATCGGTCATAAGGGCTATGCTGAAAAAAGTGTAAAAACCAGAAATGCAGGACAGGCCATGGAGAAATGGCAGCCTTGCTACGCTGATGGGCGGGATGTAAATTGCCAAGAGGCACTCTGGAGAAGTGTACGGTGTGTCCTGAAACATCGAAAAAACACAGGTTAGGGAGCATAGGGCACTTCCACTCATGGGCGTATAAATTGGGAAAACTAAAAATCAGCAAGACACAGGCACCCCAAAGTTTAGGGCTGCTCTGTTGACAAGAACCTCCACTTCATGACACCTTAAATATCCCAGGAAAGAGAAAAATGGATAAAGAAGTTGTGGTCCTTATGTACAATGGAATATCACTCAGACATGAAATCAATGTCATAAGGCTAGTAGAAGCAAGATGAGTGGAGTTAGGTACGACGATTCTAAGTGAAATAAGTCACACAGAAAAAGACACTTATCATAAGCTATCACTTATAGAGGGAATGTAAAAACCGCTACACTTGAACTGAATTACAAAACAGAACAGAGTCACACGTTTAGAAAACACACTATGGCTGCTTAACGGGAAAGGTGAGGTGGGGTGATGCATAAAACAAGGGTTTCAAATTCGCTCAGATACCGATCCATACACCCAATATGTAATAGACAAGACCTACTCCTTGCTCAGTGAAGTGGACTCAACACCCCCTATTCACCGCACAAGAATATATGTGACTAGTAAGAATCTTAAAACCTATGTATTGATATCTGTCTGGAAGTGAGTCAAGTGGGTGTAAAGCCGCATAAACACAGCCGTGAAAAGCAGCTAAACCCCATTATAAAAATAAATTACTTTTAAAAACCCGTAAAACAAAGACAGTGAAAGAGAGAGAAATTCTTACAAAATTCGTTCAGGGGCTGTGATGCAACCTGGATTGACCATATCTAGACCCACAGCTGGATGAGGCATAAGGGTGGACAATCTTGAGGCTGAGAGGTTGGGTGAGGTTGGGTGAGCAAACGTAGAACCTTTAAAGTAATAGTGCGTGGTACCCATCCCATGGGTCCCAAATCTCCAGGTTCAAGGGCATCTTCCTACATCGAAAACATGCATGAGAATCCCAGAAGATGGTACACCGTGTGATCGGGAAAGGTTTCTAAAACGCACCTCATTTCTCAACTCCTTGTGCTCGGGTTCGCCTTTCCAGCTACTTTACTAGCAATCTCCCTACTTGGAGAATCAGCACCTTTAAGCTCCTGTTCCCTACAGGTTGCAATTTGTCCTGAGGATGAACGGGAAGAGGGGCAACCAATGAGAGACTAGATCTAGGTGTTGGGGCAGGCACAGGTCACTCTATTTTCCCATCAGGAAGAAGAATTAACCACAGGCTCAGCCTGCCGCCCAGAAGCAGATTAGGGCCTGAGGCAATCCTGCACTTTTGCGGCCAGCTCCCAAAAAACCGAGTTGAAAAATGGAGCTCAGGGACACTGCAATTCACAAACCCGCAGAGTTATAAATGATAACTATCATCCACAGATATATTGAGGGAAGGCAACGAAGAGGATTTGAAAGCAAGGCAGAATTGCAGGAAACAGATTTCAGGAGGTAGATTCGAATCGCCTTGGAAGCACATGAAAAGCGGCAAAACGTCGACAATGATGCCCTTGGCCAAAAAGGGCTTATGCGTTTTTTCCTGAGTATATTCAGGAAAACACGCATACGCCCTTTTTGGCCAACCAAGCAACCTGGAAAGGCAAATCAGCGCTACAAAGAAGGCTCGCTTCCCATCGGTCAAAAGGGCCATGCTGCAAAAAGTGTCAAAACCAGAAATGCAGGACAGGCCATGGAGAAATGGCAGCCTTGCTACACTGATGGGCGGGATGTAAATTGCCAACAGCCACTCTGGAGAAGTGTACGTTGTGTCCTGAAACATGGAAAAAAAACAGCTTAGGGAGCATAGGGCACGTCCACTCATGGGCGTATAATTTGGAAAAACTAAAAATCAGCAAGTCACAGGCACCCGAAAGTTTAGGGCTGCTCTGTTGACAAGAACCTCCACTTCATGACACCTTAAATATCCCAGGAAAGAGAAAAATGGATAAAGAAGTTGTGGTCCTTATGTACAATGGAATATCACTGAGACATGAAATCAATGTCATAAGGCTAGTAGAAGCAAGATGAGTGGAGTTAGGTACGACGATTCTAAGTGAAATAAGTCACACAGAAAAAGACACTTATCATAAGCTATCACTTATAGAGGGAATGTAAAAACCGCTACACCTGAACTGAATTACAAAACAGAACAGAGTCACACGTTTAGAAAACACACTATGGCTGCTTAACGGGAAAGGTGAGGTGGGGTGATGAATAAAACAAGGGTTTCAAATTCGCTCAGATACCGTTCCATACACCCAATATGTAATAGACAAGACCTACTCCTTGCTCAGTGAACTGGACTCAACACCCCCTATTCACCACACAAGAATATATGTGACTAGTAAGAATCTTAAAACCTATGTATTGATATCTCTCTGGAAGAGAGTCAAGTGAGTGTAAAGTGGCATAAACACAGCCGTGAAAAGCAGCTAAACCCCATTTTAAAAATAAATTACCTTTAAAAACCCGTGAAACAAAGACAGGGAAAGAAAGAGAAATTCTTACAAAATTCGTTCAGGGGCTGTGATGCAACCTGGATTGACCATATCTAGACCCACAGGTGATTGAGACATAAAGGTGGGCACTCATGGGGCTGAGACTTTGGGTGAGGTTGGGTGAGCAAACGCAGACCCTTTAAAATAATACTGCGTGGTACCCATCCCATGGGTCCCAAATCTCCAGGTTCAAGGGCATCTTCCTACATCGAAAACATGCATGAGAAACCCAGAAGATGGTACACCGTCTGATCGGGAAAGGCTTCTGAAACGCACCTCATTTCTCATCTCCTTGTGCTAGGGTTCGCCTTTCCAGCCACTTTACTAGGAATCTCCCTACTTGGGGAATAAGCACCTTTAACCTCCTCTTCTCTGCAGGTTGCAATTTGTCCTGAGGATGAACGGGAAGAGGGGGAACCAATGAGAGACTAGATCTAGGTGTTGTGACAGGCACAGGTCACTCTATTTTCCCATCAGGAAGAAGAATTAACCACAGGCTCAGCATGCCCCCCGGAACCAGAATAGGGACTGAAGCAATCCTGCGCATTTGCGGCCAGCTCCCAAAAAATCCAGTTGAAAAATGGAGCTCAGGGACACTGCAATTCACAAACCTGCAGAGTTATAAATGATAAGTCTCGTACACAAATATATTGAGGGAAGGCAATGAAGAGGATTTGAAAGCAAGGCAGAATTGCAGGAAACAGGTATCAGGAGGTAGATTCGAATCGCCTTTAAAGCACATGAAAAGGGGCAAAACGTGGACAATGATGCCCTTGGCCTAAAAGGGCATATACGTTTTTTCCTGAATATATTCAGGAAAAAACGCATACGCCCTTTTTGGCCAACCAAGCAACCTGGAAAGGCAAATCAGCGCTACAATGAAGTCTCGCTTCCCATCGTTCAAAGGCCGTGCTGAAAAAAGTGTCAAAACCAGAAATGCAGGACAGGCCATGGAGAAATGGCAGCCTTGCTACGCTGATGGGCGGGATGTAAATTGCCAACAGCCACTCTGGAGAAGTGTACGGTGTGTCCTGAAACATCTAAAACACACAGCTTAGAGAGCACAGGGCACTTCCACTCATGGGTGTGTAAATAGGGAAAACTAAAAATCAGCAAGACACAGGCACCCCAAAATTTAGGGCTGCTCTGTTGACAAGAACCTCCACTTCATGACTCCTTAAATATCCCAGGAAATATTAAAATGGATAAAGATGTTGAGGTCCTTATGTACAATGGAATTTCACTCAGCCATGAAATCAATGTCCTAAGGCAAGTAGCAGCATGATGAGTGGATTTAGGTATGACGATTGTAAGTGAAATAAGTCACACAGAAAAAGACACTTATTATAAGATATCACTTATAGAGGGAATGTAAAAACCGTTACCATTGAACTGAATTACAAAACAGAACAGAGTCACACATTTTGAAAACACACTATGGCTTCTTAACGGGAAAGGTGAGGTGGGGTGATGCATAAAACAAGGGTTTCTAATTAGCTCAGATACCGTTCCATAAACCCAATATGTACTAGACAAGACCTACTCCTTGCTCAGTGAACTGGACTAAACACCCACTATTCACCGCACAAGAATATATCTGACTAGTAAGAATCTTAAAACCTATGTATTGATATCTGTCTGGAAGTGAGTCAAGTGGGTGTAAAGCCGCATAAACACAGCAGTGAAAAGCAGCTAAAGCCCATTATAAAAATCAATTGCTTTTAAAAACCCATGCAACAAAGAGAGTGAAAGAGAGAGAAATTCTGACACAATTCGTTCAGGGGCTGTGATGCAACCTGGATTTACCATATCTAGACCCACAGCTAGATGAGACATAAGGGTGGACACTCTTGGGGCTGAGAGGTTTGGTGAGGTTGGGTGAGCAAATGCAGACCCTTTAAAGTAATACTGCGTGGTACCCGTCCAATGGGTCCCAAATCTCCAGGTTCAAGGGCATCTACCTACATCGAAAACATGTACTAGAAACCCAGAAGATGGTACACCGTCTGATTGGGAAAGGTTTCTAAAAGGCACCTCATTTCTCATCTCCTTGTGCTCGGGTTCGCCTTTCCATCCACTCTACTAGCAATCTCCCCCCTTGGAGAATCAGCACCTTTAACCTCCTGTTCTGTACAGGTTGCAATTTGTCCTGAGAATGAACGGGAAGTGGGGGAACCAATGAGAGACTTGCTCTAGGTTTTGTGACAGGCACAGGTCAATCTTTTTTCCCATTAGGAAGAAGAATTAACCACAGGCTCAGCCTGCCCCACAGAACCAGAAGAGGGTCTGAAGCAATCCTGCGCTTTTGCGGCCAGCTACCAAAAAAGCCCGTTGAAAAATGGAGAACATGAGCACTGCAATTCACAAACCTGCAAAGTTATAAATGATAACTCTCGTCCACAAATATATTGAGGGAAGGCAATGAAGAGGATTTGAAAGCAAGGCAGAATTGCAGGAAACAGATTTCAGGAGGTAGATTCAAATCGATTTGAAAGCACATGAAAAGCGGCAAAAGGTCGACAATGATGCCCTTGGTCAAAAAGGGCGTATGCGTTTTTTCCTGAATATATTCAGGAAAAAACGCATACGCACTTTTTGGCCAACCAAGCAACCTGGAAAGGAAAATCAGCGCTACAAAGAAGTCTCGCTTCCCATCGGTCATAAGGGCTATGCTGAAAAAAGTGTAAAAACCAGAAATGCAGGACAGGCCATGGAGAAATGGCAGCCTTGCTACGCTGATGGGCGGGATGTAAATTGCCAACAGCCACTCTGGAGAAGTGTACGGTGTGTCCTGAAATATCGAAAAAACACAGGTTAGGGAGCATAGGGCACTTCCACTCATGGGCGTATAAATTGGGAAAACTAAAAATCAGCAAGACACAGGCACCCCAAAGTTTAGGGCTGCTCTGTTGACAAGAACCTCCACTTCATGACACCTTAAATATCCCAGGAAAGAGAAAAATGGATAAAGAAGTTTTGGTCCTTATGTACAATGGAATATCACTCAGACATGAAATCAATGTCATAAGGCTAGTAGAAGCAAGATGAGTGGATTTAGGTACGACGATTCTAAGTGAAATAAGTCACACAGAAAAAGACACTTATCATAAGCTATCACTTATAGAGGGAATGTAAAAACCGCTACACTTGAACTGAATTACAAAACAGAACAGAGTCACACGTTTAGAAAACACACTATGGCTGCTTAACGGGAAAGGTGAGGTGGGGTGATGCATAAAACAAGGGTTTCAAATTCGCTCAGATACCGATCCATACACCCAATATGTAATAGACAAGACCTACTCCTTGCTCAGTGAAGTGGACTCAACACCCCCTATTCACCACACAAGAATATATGTGACTAGTAAGAATCTTAAAACCTATGTATTGATATCTGTCTGGAAGTGAGTCAAGTGGGTGTAAAGCCGCATAAACACAGCCGTGAAAAGCAGCTAAACCCCATTATAAAAATAAATTACTTTTAAAAACCCGTAAAACAAAGACAGTGAAAGAGAGAGAAATTCTTACAAAATTCGTTCAGCGGCTGTGATGCAACCTGGATTGACCATATCTAGACCCACAGCTGGATGAGGCATAAGGGTGGACAATCTTGAGGCTGAGAGGTTGGGTGAGGTTGGGTGAGCAAACGCAGAACCTTTAAAGTAATAGTGCGTGGTACCCATCCCATGGGTCCCAAATCTCCAGGTTCAAGGGCATCTTCCTACATCGAAAACATGCATGAGAAACCCAGAAGATGGTACACCGTGTGATCGGGAAAGGTTTCTAAAACGCACCTCATTTCTCAACTCCTTGTGCTCGGGTTCGCCTTTCCAGCTACTTTACTAGCAATCTCCCTACTTGGAGAATCAGCACCTTTAAGCTCCTGTTCCCTACAGGTTGCAATTTGTCCTGAGGATGAACGGGAAGAGGGGCAACCAATGAGAGACTAGATCTAGGTGTTGGGACAGGCACAGGTCACTCTATTTTCCCATCAGGAAGAAGAATTAACCACAGGCTCAGCCTGCCGCCCAGAAGCAGAATAGGGCCTGAGGCAATCCTGCGCTTTTGCGGCCAGCTCCCAAAAAACCGAGTTGAAAAATGGAGCTCAGGGACACTGCAATTCACAAACCCGCAGAGTTATAAATGATAACTATCATCCACAGATATATTGAGGGAAGGCAACGAAGAGGATTTGAAAGCAAGGCAGAATTGCAGGAAACAGATTTCAGGAGGTAGATTCGAATCGCCTTGAAAGCACATGAAAAGCGGCAAAACGTCGACAATGATGCCCTTGGCCAAAAGGGCTTATGCGTTTTTTCCTGAGTATATTCAGGAAAACACGCATACGCCCTTTTTGGCCAACCAAGCAACCTGGAAAGGCAAATCAGCGCTACAAAGAAGGCTCGCTTCCCATCGGTCAAAAGGGCCATGCTGCAAAAAGTGTCAAAACCAGAAATGCAGGACAGGCCATGGAGAAATGGCAGCCTTGCTACGGTGATGGGTGGGATGTAAATTGCCAACAGCCACTCTGGAGAAGTGTACGGTGTGTCCTGAAACATCGAAAAAACTCAGCTTAGGGAGCATAGGGCACGTCCATTCATGGGCGTATAAATTGGGAAAACTAAAAATCAGCAAGACACAGGCACCCCAAAGTTTAGGGCTGCTCTGTTGACAAGAACCTCCACTTCATGACACCTTAAATATCCCAGGAAAGAGAAAAATGGATAAAGAAGTTTTGGTCCTTATGTACAATGGAATATCACTCAGACATGAAATCAATGTCATAAGGCTAGTAGAAGCAAGATGAGTGGATTTAGGTACGACGATTCTAAGTGAAATAAGTCACACAGAAAAAGACACTAATTATAAGCTATCACTTATAGAGGGAATGTAAAAACTGCTACACTTGAACTGAATTACAAAACAGAACAGATTCACACGTTTAGAAAACACACTATGGCTGCTTAACGGGAAAGGTGAGGTGGGGTGATGCATAAAACAAGGGTTTCAAATTCTCTCAGATACAGTTCCATACACCCAATATGTAATAGAAAAGACCAACTCCTTGCTCAGTGAACTGGACTCAACACCCCCTATTCACCGCACAAGAATATATCTGTCTAGTAAGAATCGTAAAACCTATGTATTGATATCTTTCTGGAAGTGAGTCAAGTGGCTGTAAATCCGCATAAACACAGCCGTGAAAAGCAGCTAAACCCCATTATAAAAATAAATTACTTTTAAAAACCCGTAAAACAAAGACAGTGAAAGAGAGAGAAATTCTTACAAAATTCGTTCAGGGGCTGTGATGCAACCTGGATTGACCATATCTAGTCCCACACCTGGATGAGACATAAGTGTGGACACTCTTGGGGCTGAGAGTTTGGGTGAGGTTGGGTGAGCAAACGCAGACCCTTTAAAGTAATACTGCGTGGTACCCATCCCATGGGTCCCAAATCTCCAGGTTCAAGGGCATCTTCCTACATCGAAAACATGCATGAGAAACCCAGAAGATGGTACACCGTGTGATTTTGAAAGGTTTCTAAAACGCACCTCATTTCTCATCTCCTTGTGTTCGGGTTCGCCATTCCAGCTACTTTACTAGCAATCTCCCTACTTGGAGAATCAGCACCTTTAAGCTCCTGTTCCCTACAGGTTGCAATTTGTCCTGAGGATGAACGGGAAGAGGGGCAACCAATGAGAGACTAGATCTAGGTGTTGGGACAGGCACAGGTCACTCTATTTTCCCATCAGGAAGAAGAATTAACCACAGGCTCAGCCTGCCGCCGGGAACCAGAATAGGGCCTGAGGCAATCCCGTGCTTTTTCGGCCAGCTCCCAAAAAAGACAGTTGAAAATTGCAGCACATGAGCACTGCAATTCACAAACCTGCAAATTTATAAATGATAACTCTCGTCCACAAATATATTGAGGGAAGGCAATGAAGAGGATTTGAAAGCAAGGCAGAATTGCAGGAAACATATTTCAGGAGGTAGATTCAAATCGATTTAAAAGCACATGAAAAGCGGCAAAAGTTCGACAATGATGCCCTTGGCCAAAAAGTGCATATGCGTTTTTTCCTGAATATATTCAGGAAAAAACGCATACGCCCTTTTTGGCCAACCAAGCAACCTGGAAAGGCAAATCAGCGCTACAAAGAAGTCTCGCTTCCCATCGGTGAAAAGGGCCATGCTGCAAAAAGTGTCAAAACCAGAAATGCAGGACAGGCCATGGAGAAATGGCAGCCTTGCTACACTGATGGGCGGGATGTAAATT
Organism: Eschrichtius robustus; assembly: GCF_028021215.1. Taxonomy (NCBI): domain Eukaryota; kingdom Metazoa; phylum Chordata; class Mammalia; order Artiodactyla; family Eschrichtiidae; genus Eschrichtius; species Eschrichtius robustus. Next base: position 896,773 of record NW_027175160.1, on the reverse strand, counting down.
GCCAACAGCCACTCTGGAGAAGTGTACGTTGTGTCCTGAAACATGGAAAAAAAACAGATTAGGGAGCATAGGGCACGTTCACTCATGGGCGTATAAATTGGAAAAACTAAAAATCAGCAAGTCACAGGCACCCGAAAGTTTAGGGCTGCTCTGTTGACAAGAACCTCCACTTCATGACACCTTAAATATCCCAGGAAAGAGAAAAATGGATAAAGAAGTTGTGGTCCTTATGTACAATGGAATATCACTCAGACATGAAATCAATGTCATAAGGCTAGTAGAAGCAAGATGAGTGGAGTTAGGTACGACGATTCTAAGTGAAATAAGTCACACAGAAAAAGACACTTATCATAAGCTATCACTTATAGAGGGAATGTAAAAACCGCTACACTTGAACTGAATTACAAAACAGAACAGAGTCACACGTTTAGAAAACACACTATGGCTGCTTAACGGGAAAGGTGAGTTGGGGTGATGCATAAAACAAGGGTTTCAAATTCGCTCAGATACCGTTCCATACACCCAATATGTAATAGACAAGACCTACTCCTTGCTGAGTGAACTGGACTCAACACCCCCTATTCACCACACAAGAATATATGTGACTAGTAAGAATCTTAAAACCTATGTATTGATATCTCTCTGGAAGTGAGTCAAGTGGGTGTAAAGCCGCATAAACACAGCCATGAAAAGCAGCTAAACCCCATTATAAAAATAAATTACTTTTAAAAACCCGTAAAACAAAGACAGTGAAAGAGAGAGAAATTCTTACAAAATTCGGTCAGAGGCTGTGACGCAACCTGGATTGACCATATCTAGACCCACAGTTGGATGGTACATAAGGGTGGGCACCCTTGGGGCTGAGAGGTTGGGTGAGGTTGGGTGAGCAAACGCAGACCCTTTAAAGTAATACTGCGTGGTACCCATCCCATGGGTCCCAAATCTCCAGGTTCAAGGGCATCTTCCTACATCGAAAACATGCATGAGAAACCCAGAAGATGGTACACCGTGTGATTTTGAAAGGTTTCTAAAACGCACCTCATTTCTCATCTCCTTGTGCTCGGTTTCGCCATTCCAGCTACTTTACTAGCAATCTCCCTACTTGGAGAATCAGCACCTTTAACCTCCTGTTCCCTACAGGTTGCAAATTGTCCTGAGGATGAACGGGAAGAGGGGCAACCAATGAGAGACTAGATCTAGGTGTTGGGACAGGCACAGGTCACTCTATTTTCCCAACAGGAAGAAGAATTAACCACAGGCTCAGCCTGCCTCCCGGAACCAGAATAGGGACTGAGGCAATCCCGTGTTTTTGCGGCCAGCTCCCAAAAAAGACAGTTGAAAAATGGAGCTCAGGGGCACTGCAATTCACAAACCTGCAGAGTTATAAATGATAACTCTCGTCCACAAATATATTGAGGGAAGGCAACGAAGAGGATTTGAAAGCAAGGCAGAATTGCAGGAAACAGATTTCAGGAGGTAGATACGAATCGCCTTTAAAGCACATGAAAAGCGGCAAAACGTCGACAATGATGCCCTTGGCCAAAAAGGGCGTATGCGTTTTTTCCTGAATATATTCAGGAATAAACGCATACGCCCTTTTTGGCCAACCAAGCAACCAGGAAAGGCAAATCAGCGCTACAAAGAAGTCTCGCTTCCCATCGGTGAAAAGGGCCATGCTGCAAAAAGTGTCAAAACCAGAAATGCAGGACAGGCCATGGAGAAATGGCAGCCTTGCTACACTGATGGACGGGATGTAAATTGCCAACAGCCACTCTGGAGAAGTGTACGTTGTGTCCTGAAACATGGAAAAAAAACAGCTTAGGGAGCATAGGGCGCGTCCAGTCATGGGCGTATAAATTGGAAAAACTAAAAATCAGCAAGTCACAGGCACCCGAAAGTTTACGGCTGCTCTGTTGACAAGAACCTCCACTTCATGACACCTTAAATATCCCAGGAAAGAGAAAAATGGATAAAGAAGTTGTGGTCCTTATGTACAATGGAATATCACTCAGACATGAAATCAATGTTATAAGGCTAGTAGAAGCAACATGAGTGGAGTTAGGTACGACGATTCTAAGTGAAATAAGTCACACAGAAAAAGACACTTATCATAAGCTATCACTTATAGAGGGAATGTAAAAACCGCTACACTTGAACTGAATTACAAAACAGAACAGAGTCACACGTTTAGAAAACACACTATATCTGCTTAACAGGAAAGGTGAGGTGGGGTGATGCATAAAACAAGGGTTTCAAATTCGCTGAGATACCGTTCCATACACCCAATATGTAATAGACAAGACCTACTCCTTGCTCAGTGAACTGGACTCAACACCCCCTATTCCCCGCACAAGAATATATGTGACTAGTAAGAATCTTAAAACCTATGTATTGATATCTGTCTGGAAGTGAGTCAAGTGGGTGTAAACCCGCATAAACACAACCATGAAAAGCAGCTAAACCCCATTATAAAAATAAATTACTTTTAAAAACCCGTAAAACAAAGACAGTGAAAGAGAGAGAAATTCTTACAAAATTCGTTCAGAGGCTGTGATGCAACCTGGATTGACCATATATAGACCCACACCTGGATGAGACATAAGGGTGGACACTCTTGGGGCTGAGAGGTTGGGTGAGGTTGGGTGAGCAAACGCAGACCCTTTAAAGTAATACTGCGTGGTACCCATCCCATGGGTCCCAAATCTCCAGGTTCAAGGGCATCTTCCTACATCGAGAACATGCATGAGAAACCCAGAAGATGGTACACCGTGTGATTTTGAAAGGTTTCTAAAACGCACCTCATTTCTCATCTCCTTGTGCTCTGTTTCGCCATTCCAGCTACTTTACTAGCAATCTCCCTACTTGGAGAATCAGCACCTTTAACCTCCTGTTCCCTACAGGTTGCAATTTGTCCTGAGGATGAACGGGAAGAGGGGCAACCAATGAGAGACTAGATCTAGGTGTTGGGACAGGCACAGGTCACTCTATTTTCCCATCAGGAAGAAGAATTAACCACAGGCTCAGCCTGCCGCCCAGAAGCAGAATAGGGCCTGAGGCAATCCCGCGCTTTTGCGGCCAGCTCCCAAAAAAGACAGTTGAAAAATGGAGCTCAGGGAAACTGCAATTCAAAAACCTCAGAGTTATAAATGATAACTCTCGTCCACAAATATATTGAGGGAAGGCAACGAAGAGGATTTGAAAGCAAGGCAGAATTGCAGGAAACAGATTTCAGGAGGTAGATACGAATCGCCTTTAAAGCACATGAAAAGCGGCAAAACGTCGACAATGATGCCCTTGGCCAAAAAGGGCGTATGCGTTTTTACCTGAATATATTCAGGAAAAAACGCATACGCCCTTTTTGGCCAACCAAGCAACCTGGAAAGGCAAATCAGCGCTACAAAGAAGTCTCGCTTCCCATCGGTGAAAAGGGCCATGCTGCAAAAAGTGTCAAAACCAGAAATGCAGGACAGGCAATGGAGAAATGGCAGCCTTGCTACACTGATGGGCGGGATGTAAATTGCCAACAGCCACTCTGGAGAAGTGTACGTTGTGTCCTGAAACATCGAAAAAAAACAGCTTAGGGAGCATAGGGCACGTCCACTCATGGGCGTATAAATTGGAAAAACTAAAAATCAGCAAGACACAGGCACCGGAAAGTTTAGGGCTGCTCTGTTGACAAGAACCTCCACTTCATGACACCTTAAATATCCCAGGAAAGAGAAAAATGGATAAAGAAGTTGTGGTCCTTATGTACAATGGAATATCACTCAGACATGAAATCAATGTCATAAGGCTAGTAGAAGCAAGATGAGTGGAGTTAGGTACGACGATTCTAAGTGAAATAAGTCACACAGAAAAAGACACTTATCATAAGCTATCACTTATAGAGGGAATGTAAAAACCGCTACACGTGAACTGAATTACAAAACAGAACAGAGTCACACGTTTAGAAAACACACTATGGCTGCTTAACGGGAAAGGTGAGGTGGGGTGATGCATAAAACAAGGGTTTCAAATTCGCTCAGATACCGTTCCATACACCCAATATGTAATAGACAAGACCTACTCCTTGCTCAGTGAACTGGACTCAACACCCCCTATTCCCCGCACAAGAATATATGTGACTAGTAAGAATCTTAAAACCTATGTATTGATATCTGTCTGGAAGTGAGTCAAGTGGGTGTAAAGCCGCATAAACACAACCATGAAAAGCAGCTAAACCCCATTATAAAAATAAATTACTTTTAAAAACTCGCAAAAAAAGATAGTGAAAGAGAGAGAAATTCTTACAAAATTCGTTCAGAGGCTGTGATGCAACCTGGATTGACCATATCTAGACCCACACCTGGATGAGACATAAGGGTGGACACTCTTGGGGCTGAGAGGTTGGGTGAGGTTGGGTGAGCAAACGCAGACCCTTTAAAGTAATACTGCGTGGTACCCATCCCATGGGTCCCAAATCTCCAGGTTCAAGGGCATCTTCCTACATCAAAAACATGCATGAGAAACCCAGAAGATGGTACACCGTGTGATTTTGAAAGGTTTCTAAAACGCACCTCATTTCTCATCTCCTTGTGCTCGGTTTCGCCATTCCAGCTATTTTACTAGCAATCTCCCTACTTGGAGAATCAGCACCTTTAACCTCCTGTTCCCTACAGGTTGCAATTTGTCCTGAGGATGAACGGGAAGAGGGGCAACCAATGAGAGACTAGATCTAGGTGTTGGGACAGGCACAGGTCACTCTATTTTCCCAACAGGAAGAAGAATTAACCACAGGCGCAGCCTGTCGCCCAGAAGCAGAATAGGGCCTGAGGCAATCCCGCGCTTTTGCGGCCAGCTCCCAAAAAAGACAGTTGAAAAATGGAGCTCAGGGAAACTGCAATTCACAAACCCGCAGAGTTATAAATGATAACTCTCATCCACAGATATATTGAGGGAAGGCAACAAAGAGGATTTGAAAGCAAGGCAGAATTGCAGGAAACAAATTTCAGGAGGTAGATACGAATCGCCTTTAAAGCACATGAAAAGCGGCAAAACGTCGACAATGATGCCCTTGGCCAAAAAGGGCGTATGCGTTTTTTCCTGAATATATTCAGGAAAAAACGCATACGCCCTTTTTAGCCAACCAAGCAACCTGGAAAGGCAAATCAGCGCTACAAAGAAGTCTCGCTTCCCTTCGGTCAAAAGGGCCATGCTGCAAAAAGTGTCAAACCCAGAAATCCAGGACAGGCCATGGAGAAATGGCAGCCTTGCTACACTGATGGGCGGGATGTAAATTGCCAACAGCCACTCTGGAGAAGTGTACGTTGTGTCCTGAAACATGGAAAAAAAACAGCTTAGGGAGCATAGGGCACGTCCACTCATGGGCGTATAAATTGGAAAAACTAAAAATCAGCTAGACACAGGCACCAGAATGTTTAGGGCTGCTCTGTTGACAAGAACCTCCACTTCATGACACCTTAAATATCCCAGTAAAGAGAAAAATGGATAAAGAAGTTGTGGTCCTTATGTACAATGGAATATCACTCAGACATGAAATCAATGTTATAATGCTAGTAGAAGCAAGATGAGTGGAGTTAGGTACGACGATTCTAAGTGAAATAAGTCACACAGAAAAAGACACTTATCATAAGCTATCACTTATAGAGGGAATGTAAAAACCGCTACACTTGAACTGAATTACAAAACAGAACAGAGTCACACGTTTAGAAAACACACTATAGCTGCTTAACAGGAAAGGTGAGGTGGGGTGATGCATAAAACAATGGTTTCAAATTCGCTCACATACCGTTCCATACACCCAATATGTAATAGACAAGACCTACTCCTTGCTCAGTGAACTGGACTCAACACCCCCTATTCACCACACAAGAATATATGTGACTAGTAAGAATCTTAAAACCTATGTATTGATATCTGTATGGAAGTGAGTCAAGTGGGTGTAAAGCCGCATAAACACAGCCATGAAAAGCAGCTAAACCACATTATAAAAATAAATTACTTTTAAAAACCCGTAAAACAAAGACAGTGAAAGAGAGAGAAATTCTTACAAAATTCGTTCAGAGGCTGTGATGCAACCTGGATTGACCATATCTAGACCCACAGCTGGATGAGACATAAGGGTGGACACTCTTGGGGCTGAGAGGTTGGGTGAGGTTGGGTGAGCAAACGCAGACCCTTTAAAGTAATACTGCGTGGTACCCATCCCATGCGTCCCAAATCTCCAGGTTTAAGGGCATCTTCCTACATCGAGAACATACATGAGAAACCCAGAAGATGGTACACCGTGTGATTTTGAAAGGTTTCTAAAACGCACCTCATTTCTCATCTCCTTGTGCTCGGTTTCGCCATTCCAGCTACTTTACTAGCAATCTCCCTACTTGGAGAATCAGCACCTTTAACCTCCTGTTCCCTACAGGTTGCAATTTGTCCTGAGGATGAACGGGAAGAGGGGCAACCAATGAGAGACTAGATCTAGGTGTTGGGACAGGCACAGGTCACTCTATTTTCCCATCAGGAAGAAGAATTAACCACAGGCTCAGCCTGCCGCCCAGAAGCAGAATAGGGCCTGAGGCAATCCCGCGCTTTTGCGGCCAGCTCCCAAAAAAGACAGTTGAAAAATGGAGCTCAGGGAAACTGCAATTCAAAAACCTCAGAGTTATAAATGATAACTCTCGTCCACAAATATATTGAGGGAAGGCAACGAAGAGGATTTGAAAGCAAGGCAGAATTGCAGGAAACAGATTTCAGGAGGTAGATACGAATCGCCTTTAAAGCACATGAAAAGCGGCAAAACGTCGACAATGATGCCCTTGGCCAAAAAGGGCGTATGCGTTTTTTCCTGAATATATTCAGGAATAAACGCATACGCCCTTTTTGGCCAACCAAGCAACCAGGAAAGGCAAATCAGCGCTACAAAGAAGTCTCGCTTCCCATCGGTGAAAAGGGCCATGCTGCAAAAAGTGTCAAAACCAGAAATGCAGGACAGGCCATGGAGAAATGGCAGCCTTGCTACACTGATGGACGGGATGTAAATTGCCAACAGCCACTCTGGAGAAGTGTACGTTGTGTCCTGAAACATGGAAAAAAAACAGCTTAGGGAGCATAGGGCGCGTCCACTCATGGGCGTATAAATTGGAAAAACTAAAAATCAGCAAGTCACAGGCACCCGAAAGTTTACGGCTGCTCTGTTGACAAGAACCTCCACTTCATGACACCTTAAATATCCCAGGAAAGAGAAAAATGGATAAAGAAGTTGTGGTCCTTATGTACAATGGAATATCACTAAGACATGAAATCAATGTTATAAGGCTAGTAGAAGCAACATGAGTGGAGTTAGGTACGACGATTCTAAGTGAAATAAGTCACACAGAAAAAGACACTTATCATAAGCTATCACTTATAGAGGGAATGTAAAAACCGCTACACTTGAACTGAATTACAAAACAGAACAGAGTCACACGTTTAGAAAACACACTATATCTGCTTAACAGGAAAGGTGAGGTGGGGTGATGCATAAAACAAGGGTTTCAAATTCGCTCAGATACCGTTCCATACACCCAATATGTAATAGAAAAGACCTACTCCTTGCTCAGTGAACTGGACTCAACACCCCCTATTCCCCGCACAAGAATATATGTGACTAGTAAGAATCTTAAAACCTATGTATTGATATCTGTCTGGAAGTGAGTCAAGTGGGTGTAAACCCGCATAAACACAACCATGAAAAGCAGCTAAACCCCATTATAAAAATAAATTACTTTTAAAAACCCGTAAAACAAAGACAGTGAAAGAGAGAGAAATTCTTACAAAATTCGTTCAGAGGCTGTGATGCAACCTGGATTGACCATATATAGACCCACACCTGGATGAGACATAAGGGTGGACACTCTTGGGGCTGAGAGGTTGGGTGAGGTTGGGTGAGCAAACGCAGACCCTTTAAAGTAATACTGCGTGGGACCCATCCCATGGGTCCCAAATCTCCAGGTTCAAGGGCATCTTCCTACATCGAGAACATGCATGAGAAACCCAGAAGATGGTACACCGTGTGATTTTGAAAGGTTTCTAAAACGCACCTCATTTCTCATCTCCTTGTGCTTGGTTTCGCCATTCCAGCTACTTTACTAGCAATCTCCCTACTTGGAGAATCAGCACCTTTAACCTCCTGTTCCCTACAGGTTGCAATTTGTCCTGAGGATGAACGGGAAGAGGGGCAACCAATGAGAGACTAGATCTAGGTGTTGGGACAGGCACAGGTCACTCTATTTTCCCATCAGGAAGAAGAATTAACCACAGGCTCAGCCTGCCGCCCAGAAGCAGAATAGGGCCTGAGGCAATCCCGCGCTTTTGCGGCCAGCTCCCAAAAAAGACAGTTGAAAAATGGAGCTCAGGGAAACTGCAATTCAAAAACCTCAGAGTTATAAATGATAACTCTCGTCCACAAATATATTGAGGGAAGGCAACGAAGAGGATTTGAAAGCAAGGCAGAATTGCAGGAAACAGATTTCAGGAGGTAGATACGAATCGCCTTTAAAGCACATGAAAAGCGGCAAAACGTCGACAATGATGCCCTTGGCCAAAAAGGGCGTATGCGTTTTTTCCTGAATATATTCAGGAAAAAACGCATACGCCCTTTTTGGCCAACCAAGCAACCTGGAAAGGCAAATCAGCGCTACAAAGAAGTCTCGCTTCCCATCGGTGAAAAGGGCCATGCTGCAAAAAGTGTCAAAACCAGAAATGCAGGACAGGCAATGGAGAAATGGCAGCCTTGCTACACTGATGGGCGGGATGTAAATTGCCAACAGCCACTCTGGAGAAGTGTACGTTGTGTCCTGAAACATCGAAAAAAAACAGCTTAGGGAGCATAGGGCACGTCCACTCATGGGCGTATAAATTGGAAAAACTAAAAATCAGCAAGACACAGGCACCGGAAAGTTTAGGGCTGCTCTGTTGACAAGAACCTCCACTTCATGACACCTTAAATATCCCAGGAAAGAGAAAAATGGATAAAGAAGTTGTGGTCCTTATGTACAATTGAATATCACTCAGACATGAAATCAATGTCATAAGGCTAGTAGAAGCAAGATGAGTGGAGTTAGGTACGACGATTCTAAGTGAAATAAGTCACACAGAAAAAGACACTTATCATAAGCTATCACTTATAGAGGGAATGTAAAAACCGCTACACGTGAACTGAATTACAAAACAGAACAGAGTCACACGTTTAGAAAACACACTATGGCTGCTTAACGGGAAAGGTGAGGTGGGGTGATGCATAAAACAAGGGTTTCAAATTCGCTCAGATACCGTTCCATACACCCAATATGTAATAGACAAGACCTACTCCTTGCTCAGTGAACTGGACTCAACACCCCCTATTCCCCGCACAAGAATATATGTGACTAGTAAGAATCTTAAAACCTATGTATTGATATCTGTCTGGAAGTGAGTCAAGTGGGTGTAAAGCCGCATAAACACAACCATGAAAAGCAGCTAAACCCCATTATAAAAATAAATTACTTTTAAAAACCCGCAAAAAAAGATAGTGAAAGAGAGAGAAATTCTTACAAAATTCGTTCAGAGGCTGTGATGCAACCTGGATTGACCATATCTAGACCCACACCTGGATGAGACATAAGGGTGGACACTCTTGGGGCTGAGAGGTTGGGTGAGGTTGGGTGAGCAAACGCAGACCCTTTAAAGTAATACTGCGTGGTACCCATCCCATGGGTCCCAAATCTCCAGGTTCAAGGGCATCTTCCTACATCAAAAACATGCATGAGAAACCCAGAAGATGGTACACCGTGTGATTTTGAAAGGTTTCTAAAACGCACCTCATTTCTCATCTCCTTGTGCTCGGTTTCGCCATTCCAGCTATTTTACTAGCAATCTCCCTACTTGGAGAATCAGCACCTTTAACCTCCTGTTCCCTACAGGTTGCAATTTGTCCTGAGGATGAACGGGAAGAGGGGCAACCAATGAGAGACTAGATCTAGGTGTTGGGACAGGCACAGGTCACTCTATTTTCCCAACAGGAAGAAGAATTAACCACATGCTCAGCCTGCCGCCCAGAAGCAGAATAGGGCCTGAGGCAATCCCGCGCTTTTGCGGCCAGCTCCCAAAAAAGACAGTTGAAAAATGGAGCTCAGGGAAACTGCAATTCACAAACCCGCAGAGTTATAAATGATAACTCTCATCCACAGATATATTGAGGGAAGGCAACGAAGAGGATTTGAAAGCAAGGCAGAATTGCAGGAAACAAATTTCAGGAGGTAGATACGAATCGCCTTTAAAGCACATGAAAAGCGGCAAAACGTCGACAATGATGCCCTTGGCCAAAAAGGGCGTATGCGTTTTTTCCTGAATATATTCAGGAAAAAACGCATACGCCCTTTTTGGCCAACCAAGCAACCTGGAAAGGCAAATCAGCGCTACAAAGAAGTCTCGCTTCCCTTCGGTCAAAAGGGCCATGCTGCAAAAAGTGTCAAACCCAGAAATCCAGGACAGGCCATGGAGAAATGGCAGCCTTGCTACACTGATGGGCGGGATGTAAATTGCCAACAGCCACTCTGGAGAAGTGTACGTTGTGTCCTGAAACATGGAAAAAAAACAGCTTAGGGAGCATAGGGCACGTCCACTCATGGGCGTATAAATTGGAAAAACTAAAAATCAGCAAGACACAGGCACCAGAATGTTTAGGGCTGCTCTGTTGACAAGAACCTCCACTTCATGACACCTTAAATATCCCAGGAAAGAGAAAAATGGATAAAGAAGTTGTGGTCCTTATGTACAATGGAATATCACTCAGACATGAAATCAATGTTATAATGCTAGTAGAAGCAAGATGAGTGGAGTTAGGTACGACGATTCTAAGTGAAATAAGTCACACAGAAAAAGACACTTATCATAAGCTATCACTTATAGAGGGAATGTAAAAACCGCTACACTTGAACTGAATTACAAAACAGAACAGTGTCACACGTTTAGAAAACACACTATAGCTGCTTAACAGGAAAAGTGAGGTGGGGTGATGCATAAAACAATGGTTTCAAATTCGCTCACATACCGTTCCATACACCCAATATGTAATAGACAAGACCTACTCCTTGCTCAGTGAACTGGACTCAACACCCCCTATTCACCACACAAGAATATATGTGACTAGTAAGAATCTTAAAACCTATGTATTGATATCTGTCTGGAAGTGAGTCAAGTGGGTGTAAAGCCGCATAAACACAGCCATGAAAAGCAGCTAAACGCCATTATAAAAATAAATTACTTTTAAAAACCCGTAAAACAAAGACAGTGAAAGAGAGAGAAATTCTTACAAAATTCGTTCAGAGGCTGTGATGCAACCTGGATTGACCATATCTAGACCCACACCTGGATGAGACATAAGGGTGGACACTCTTGGGGCTGAGAGGTTGGGTGAGGTTGGGTGAGCAAACGCAGACCCTTTAAAGTAATACTGCGTGGTACCCATCCCATGCATCCCAAATCTCCAGGTTCAAGGGCATCTTCCTACATCGAGAACATACATGAGAAACCCAGAAGATGGTACACCGTGTGATTTTGAAAGGTTTCTAAAACGCACCTCATTTCTCATCTCCTTGTGCTCGGTTTCGCCATTCCAGCTACTTTACTAGCAATCTCCCTACTTGGAGAATCAGCACCTTTAACCTCCTGTTCCCTACAGGTTGCAATTTGTCCTGAGGATGAACGGGAAGAGGGGCAACCAATGAGAGACTAGATCTAGGTGTTGGGACAGGCACAGGTCACTCTATTTTCCCAACAGGAAGAAGAATTAACCACAGGCTCAGCCTGCCGCCCAGAAGCAGAATAGGGCCTGAGGCAATCCCGCGCTTTTGCGGCCAGCTCCCAAAAAAGACAGTTGAAAAATGGAGCTCAGGGAAACTGCAATTCAAAAACCTCAGAGTTATAAATGATAACTCTCGTCCACAAATATATTGAGGGAAGGCAACGAAGAGGATTTGAAAGCAAGGCAGAATTGCAGGAAACAGATTTCAGGAGGTAGATACGAATCGCCTTTAAAGCACATGAAAAGCGGCAAAACGTCGACAATGATGCCCTTGGCCAAAAAGGGCGTATGCGTTTTTTCCTGAATATATTCAGGAAAAAACGCATACGCCCTTTTTGGCCAACCAAGCAACCTGGAAAGGCAAATCAGCGCTACAAAGAAGTCTCGCTTCCCATCGGTGAAAAGGGCCATGCTGCAAAAAGTGTCAAAACCAGAAATGCAGGACAGGCAATGGAGAAATGGCAGCCTTGCTACACTGATGGGCGGGATGTAAATTGCCAACAGCCACTCTGGAGAAGTGTACGTTGTGTCCTGAAACATCGAAAAAAAACAGCTTAGGGAGCATAGGGCACGTCCACTCATGGGCGTATAAATTGGAAAAACTAAAAATCAGCAAGACACAGGCACCCCAAAGTTTAGGGCTGCTCTGTTGACAAGAACCTCCACTTCATGACACCTTAAATATCCCAGGAAAGAGAAAAATGGATAAAGAAGTTGTGGTCCTTATGTACAATGGAATATCACTCAGACATGAAATCAATGTTATAAGGCTAGTAGAAGCAACATGAGTGGAGTTAGGTACGACGATTCTAAGTGAAATAAGTCACACAGAAAAAGACACTTATCATAAGCTATCACTTATAGAGGGAATGTAAAAACCGCTACACTTGAACTGAATTACAAAACAGAACAGAGTCACACGTTTAGAAAACACACTATAGCTGCTTAACAGGAAAGGTGAGGTGGGGTGATGCATAAAACAAGGGTTTCAAATTCGCTCAGATACCGTTCCATACACCCAATATGTAATAGACAAGACCTACTCCTTGCTCAGTGAACTGGACTCAACACCCCCTATTCCCCGCACAAGAATATATGTGACTAGTAAGAATCTTAAAACCTATGTATTGATATCTGTCTGGAAGTGAGTCAAGTGGGTGTAAAGCCGCATAAACACAACCATGAAAAGCAGCTAAACCCCATTATAAAAATAAATTACTTTTAAAAACCCGTAAAAAAAGATAGTGAAAGAGAGAGTAATTCTTACAAAATTCGTTCAGAGGCTGTGATGCAACCTGGATTGACCATATCTAGACCCACAGCTGGATGAGACATAAGGGTGGACACTCTTGGGGCTGAGAGGTTGGGTGAGGTTGGGTGAGCAAACGCAGACCCTTTAAAGTAATACTGCGTGGTACCCATCCCATGGGTCCCAAATCTCCAGGTTCAAGGGCATCTTCCTACATCAAAAACATGCATGAGAAACCCAGAAGATGGTACACCGTGTGATTTTGAAAGGTTTCTAAAACGCACCTCATTTCTCATCTCCTTGTGCTCGGTTTCGCCATTCCAGCTATTTTACTAGCAATCTCCCTACTTGGAGAATCCGCACCTTTAACCTCCTGTTCCCTACAGGTTGCAATTTGTCCTGAGGATGAACGGGAAGAGGGGCAACCAATGAGAGACTAGATCTAGGTGTTGGGACAGGCACAGGTCACTCTATTTTCCCAACAGGAAGAAGAATTAACCACAGGCTCAGCCTGCCGCCCAGAAGCAGAATAGGGCCTGAGGCAATCCCGCGCTTTTGCGGCCAGCTCCCAAAAAAGACAGTTGAAAAATGGAGCTCAGGGAAACTGCAATTCACAAACCCGCAGAGTTATAAATGATAACTCTCATCCACAGATATATTGAGGGAAGGCAACGAAGAGGATTTGAAAGCAAGGCAGAATTGCAGGAAACAAATTTCAGGAGGTAGATACGAATCGCCTTTAAAGCACATGAAAAGCGGCAAAACGTCGACAATGATGCCCTTGGCCAAAAAGGGCGTATGCGTTTTTTCCTGAATATATTCAGGAAAAAACGCATACGCCCTTTTTGGCCAACCAAGCAACCTGGAAAGGAAAATCAGCGCTACAAAGAAGTCTCGCTTCCCATCGGTCATAAGGGCTATGCTGAAAAAAGTGTAAAAACCAGAAATGCAGGACAGGCCATGGAGAAATGGCAGCCTTGCTACGCTGATGGGCGGGATGTAAATTGCCAAGAGGCACTCTGGAGAAGTGTACGGTGTGTCCTGAAATATCGAAAAAACACAGGTTAGGGAGCATAGGGCACTTCCACTCATGGGCGTATAAATTGGGAAAACTAAAAATCAGCAAGACACAGGCACCCCAAAGTTTAGGGCTGCTCTGTTGACAAGAACCTCCACTTCATGACACCTTAAATATCCCAGGAAAGAGAAAAATGGATAAAGAAGTTGTGGTCCTTATGTACAATGGAATATCACTCAGACATGAAATCAATGTCATAAGGCTAGTAGAAGCAAGATGAGTGGAGTTAGGTACGACGATTCTAAGTGAAATAAGTCACACAGAAAAAGACACTTATCATAAGCTATCACTTATAGAGGGAATGTAAAAACCGCTACACTTGAACTGAATTACAAAACAGAACAGAGTCACACGTTTAGAAAACACACTATGGCTGCTTAACGGGAAAGGTGAGGTGGGATGATGCATAAAACAAGGGTTTCAAATTCGCTCAGATACCGATCCATACACCCAATATGTAATAGACAAGACCTACTCCTTGCTCAGTGAAGTGGACTCAACACCCCCTATTCACCGCACAAGAATATATGTGACTAGTAAGAATCTTAAAACCTATGTATTGATATCTGTCTGGAAGTGAGTCAAGTGGGTGTAAAGCCGCATAAACACAGCCGTGAAAAGCAGCTAAACCCCATTATAAAAATAAATTACTTTTAAAAACCCGTAAAACAAAGACAGTGAAAGAGAGAGAAATTCTTACAAAATTCGTTCAGGGGCTGTGATGCAACCTGGATTGACCATATCTAGACCCACAGCTGGATGAGGCATAAGGGTGGACAATCTTGAGGCTGAGAGGTTGGGTGAGGTTGGGTGAGCAAACGCAGAACCTTTAAAGTAATAGTGCGTGGTACCCATCCCATGGGTCCCAAATCTCCAGGTTCAAGGGCATCTTCCTACATCAAAAACATGCATGAGAAACCCAGAAGATGGTACACCGTGTGATCGGGAAAGGTTTCTAAAACGCACCTCATTTCTCAACTCCTTGTGCTCGGGTTCGCCTTTCCAGCTACTTTACTAGCAATCTCCCTACTTGGAGAATCAGCACCTTTAAGCTCCTGTTCCCTACAGGTTGCAATTTGTCCTGAGGATGAACGGGAAGAGGGGCAACCAATGAGAGACTAGATCTAGGTGTTGGGGCAGGCACAGGTCACTCTATTTTCCCATCAGGAAGAAGAATTAACCACAGGCTCAGCCTGCCGCCCAGAAGCAGATTAGGGCCTGAGGCAATCCTGCACTTTTGCGGCCAGCTCCCAAAAAACCGAGTTGAAAAATGGAGCTCAGGGACACTGCAATTCACAAACCCGCAGAGTTATAAATGATAACTATCATCCACAGATATATTGAGGGAAGGCAACGAAGAGGATTTGAAAGCAAGGCAGAATTGCAGGAAACAGATTTCAGGAGGTAGATTCGAATCGCCTTGGAAGCACATGAAAAGCGGCAAAACGTCGACAATGATGCCCTTGGCCAAAAAGGGCTTATGCGTTTTTTCCTGAGTATATTCAGGAAAACACGCATACGCCCTTTTTGGCCAACCAAGCAACCTGGAAAGGCAAATCAGCGCTACAAAGAAGGCTCGCTTCCCATCGGTCAAAAGGGCCATGCTGCAAAAAGTGTCAAAACCAGAAATGCAGGACAGGCCATGGAGAAATGGCAGCCTTGCTACACTGATGGGCGGGATGTAAATTGCCAACAGCCACTCTGGAGAAGTGTACGTTGTGTCCTGAAACATGGAAAAAAAACAGCTTAGGGAGCATAGGGCACGTCCACTCATGGGCGTATAATTTGGAAAAACTAAAAATCAGCAAGTCACAGGCACCCGAAAGTTTAGGGCTGCTCTGTTGACAAGAACCTCCACTTCATGACACCTTAAATATCCCAGGAAAGAGAAAAATGGATAAAGAAGTTGTGGTCCTTATGTACAATGGAATATCACTGAGACATGAAATCAATGTCATAAGGCTAGTAGAAGCAAGATGAGTGGAGTTAGGTACGACGATTCTAAGTGAAATAAGTCACACAGAAAAAGACACTTATCATAAGCTATCACTTATAGAGGGAATGTAAAAACCGCTACACCTGAACTGAATTACAAAACAGAACAGAGTCACACGTTTAGAAAACACACTATGGCTGCTTAACGGGAAAGGTGAGGTGGGGTGATGAATAAAACAAGGGTTTCAAATTCGCTCAGATACCGTTCCATACACCCAATATGTAATAGACAAGACCTACTCCTTGCTCAGTGAACTGGACTCAACACCCCCTATTCACCACACAAGAATATATGTGACTAGTAAGAATCTTAAAACCTATGTATTGATATCTCTCTGGAAGAGAGTCAAGTGAGTGTAAAGTGGCATAAACACAGCCGTGAAAAGCAGCTAAACCCCATTTTAAAAATAAATTACCTTTAAAAACCCGTGAAACAAAGACAGGGAAAGAAAGAGAAATTCTTACAAAATTCGTTCAGGGGCTGTGATGCAACCTGGATTGACCATATCTAGACCCACAGGTGATTGAGACATAAAGGTGGGCACTCATGGGGCTGAGACTTTGGGTGAGGTTGGGTGAGCAAACGCAGACCCTTTAAAATAATACTGCGTGGTACCCATCCCATGGGTCCCAAATCTCCAGGTTCAAGGGCATCTTCCTACATCGAAAACATGCATGAGAAACCCAGAAGATGGTACACCGTCTGATCGGGAAAGGCTTCTGAAACGCACCTCATTTCTCATCTCCTTGTGCTAGGGTTCGCCTTTCCAGCCACTTTACTAGGAATCTCCCTACTTGGGGAATAAGCACCTTTAACCTCCTCTTCTCTGCAGGTTGCAATTTGTCCTGAGGATGAACGGGAAGAGGGGGAACCAATGAGAGACTAGATCTAGGTGTTGTGACAGGCACAGGTCACTCTATTTTCCCATCAGGAAGAAGAATTAACCACAGGCTCAGCATGCCCCCCGGAACCAGAATAGGGACTGAAGCAATCCTGCGCATTTGCGGCCAGCTCCCAAAAAATCCAGTTGAAAAATGGAGCTCAGGGACACTGCAATTCACAAACCTGCAGAGTTATAAATGATAAGTCTCGTACACAAATATATTGAGGGAAGGCAATGAAGAGGATTTGAAAGCAAGGCAGAATTGCAGGAAACAGGTATCAGGAGGTAGATTCGAATCGCCTTTAAAGCACATGAAAAGGGGCAAAACGTGGACAATGATGCCCTTGGCCTAAAAGGGCATATACGTTTTTTCCTGAATATATTCAGGAAAAAACGCATACGCCCTTTTTGGCCAACCAAGCAACCTGGAAAGGCAAATCAGCGCTACAATGAAGTCTCGCTTCCCATCGTTCAAAGGCCGTGCTGAAAAAAGTGTCAAAACCAGAAATGCAGGACAGGCCATGGAGAAATGGCAGCCTTGCTACGCTGATGGGCGGGATGTAAATTGCCAACAGCCACTCTGGAGAAGTGTACGGTGTGTCCTGAAACATCTAAAACACACAGCTTAGAGAGCACAGGGCACTTCCACTCATGGGTGTGTAAATAGGGAAAACTAAAAATCAGCAAGACACAGGCACCCCAAAATTTAGGGCTGCTCTGTTGACAAGAACCTCCACTTCATGACTCCTTAAATATCCCAGGAAATATTAAAATGGATAAAGATGTTGAGGTCCTTATGTACAATGGAATTTCACTCAGCCATGAAATCAATGTCCTAAGGCAAGTAGCAGCATGATGAGTGGATTTAGGTATGACGATTGTAAGTGAAATAAGTCACACAGAAAAAGACACTTATTATAAGATATCACTTATAGAGGGAATGTAAAAACCGTTACCATTGAACTGAATTACAAAACAGAACAGAGTCACACATTTTGAAAACACACTATGGCTTCTTAATGGGAAAGGTGAGGTGGGGTGATGCATAAAACAAGGGTTTCTAATTAGCTCAGATACCGTTCCATAAACCCAATATGTACTAGACAAGACCTACTCCTTGCTCAGTGAACTGGACTAAACACCCACTATTCACCGCACAAGAATATATCTGACTAGTAAGAATCTTAAAACCTATGTATTGATATCTGTCTGGAAGTGAGTCAAGTGGGTGTAAAGCCGCATAAACACAGCAGTGAAAAGCAGCTAAAGCCCATTATAAAAATCAATTGCTTTTAAAAACCCATGCAACAAAGAGAGTGAAAGAGAGAGAAATTCTGACACAATTCGTTCAGGGGCTGTGATGCAACCTGGATTTACCATATCTAGACCCACAGCTAGATGAGACATAAGGGTGGACACTCTTGGGGCTGAGAGGTTTGGTGAGGTTGGGTGAGCAAATGCAGACCCTTTAAAGTAATACTGCGTGGTACCCGTCCAATGGGTCCCAAATCTCCAGGTTCAAGGGCATCTACCTACATCGAAAACATGTACTAGAAACCCAGAAGATGGTACACCGTCTGATTGGGAAAGGTTTCTAAAAGGCACCTCATTTCTCATCTCCTTGTGCTCGGGTTCGCCTTTCCATCCACTCTACTAGCAATCTCCCCCCTTGGAGAATCAGCACCTTTAACCTCCTGTTCTGTACAGGTTGCAATTTGTCCTGAGAATGAACGGGAAGTGGGGGAACCAATGAGAGACTTGCTCTAGGTTTTGTGACAGGCACAGGTCAATCTTTTTTCCCATTAGGAAGAAGAATTAACCACAGGCTCAGCCTGCCCCACAGAACCAGAAGAGGGTCTGAAGCAATCCTGCGCTTTTGCGGCCAGCTACCAAAAAAGCCCGTTGAAAAATGGAGCACATGAGCACTGCAATTCACAAACCTGCAAAGTTATAAATGATAACTCTCGTCCACAAATATATTGAGGGAAGGCAATGAAGAGGATTTGAAAGCAAGGCAGAATTGCAGGAAACAGATTTCAGGAGGTAGATTCAAATCGATTTGAAAGCACATGAAAAGCGGCAAAAGGTCGACAATGATGCCCTTGGTCAAAAAGGGCGTATGCGTTTTTTCCTGAATATATTCAGGAAAAAACGCATACGCCCTTTTTGGCCAACCAAGCAACCTGGAAAGGAAAATCAGCGCTACAAAGAAGTCTCGCTTCCCATCGGTCATAAGGGCTATGCTGAAAAAAGTGTAAAAACCAGAAATGCAGGACAGGCCATGGAGAAATGGCAGCCTTGCTACGCTGATGGGCGGGATGTAAATTGCCAACAGCCACTCTGGAGAAGTGTACGGTGTGTCCTGAAATATCGAAAAAACACAGGTTAGGGAGCATAGGGCACTTCCACTCATGGGCGTATAAATTGGGAAAACTAAAAATCAGCAAGACACAGGCACCCCAAAGTTTAGGGCTGCTCTGTTGACAAGAACCTCCACTTCATGACACCTTAAATATCCCAGGAAAGAGAAAAATGGATAAAGAAGTTGTGGTCCTTATGTACAATGGAATATCACTCAGACATGAAATCAATGTCATAAGGCTAGTAGAAGCAAGATGAGTGGAGTTAGGTACGACGATTCTAAGTGAAATAAGTCACACAGAAAAAGACACTTATCATAAGCTATCACTTATAGAGGGAATGTAAAAACCGCTACACTTGAACTGAATTACAAAACAGAACAGAGTCACACGTTTAGAAAACACACTATGGCTGCTTAACGGGAAAGGTGAGGTGGGGTGATGCATAAAACAAGGGTTTCAAATTCGCTCAGATACCGATCCATACACCCAATATGTAATAGACAAGACCTACTCCTTGCTCAGTGAAGTGGACTCAACACCCCCTATTCACCGCACAAGAATATATGTGACTAGTAAGAATCTTAAAACCTATGTATTGATATCTGTCTGGAAGTGAGTCAAGTGGGTGTAAAGCCGCATAAACACAGCCGTGAAAAGCAGCTAAACCCCATTATAAAAATAAATTACTTTTAAAAACCCGTAAAACAAAGACAGTGAAAGAGAGAGAAATTCTTACAAAATTCGTTCAGGGGCTGTGATGCAACCTGGATTGACCATATCTAGACCCACAGCTGGATGAGGCATAAGGGTGGACAATCTTGAGGCTGAGAGGTTGGGTGAGGTTGGGTGAGCAAACGCAGAACCTTTAAAGTAATAGTGCGTGGTACCCATCCCATGGGTCCCAAATCTCCAGGTTCAAGGGCATCTTCCTACATCGAAAACATGCATGAGAAACCCAGAAGATGGTACACCGTGTGATCGGGAAAGGTTCCTAAAACGCACCTCATTTCTCAACTCCTTGTGCTCGGGTTCGCCTTTCCACCTACTTTACTAGCAATCTCCCTACTTGGAGAATCAGCACCTTTAAGCTCCTGTTCCCTACAGGTTGCAATTTGTCCTGAGGATTAACGGGAAGAGGGGCAACCAATGAGAGGCTAGATCTAGGTGTTGGGACAGGCACAGGTCACTCTATTTTCCCAACAGGAAGAAGAATTAACCACAGGCTCAGCCTGCTGCCCAGAAGCAGAATAGGGCCTGAGGCAATCCTGCGCTTTTGCGGCCAGCTCCCAAAAAACCGAGTTGAAAAATGGAGCTCAGGGACACTGCAATTCACAAACCCGCAGAGTTATAAATGATAACTATCATCCACAGATATATTGAGGGAAGGCAACGAAGAGGATTTGAAAGCAAGGCAGAATTGCAGGAAACAGATTTCAGGAGGTAGATTCGAATCGCCTTGAAAGCACATGAAAAGCGGCAAAACGTCGACAATGATGCCCTTGGCCAAAAAGGGCTTATGCGTTTTTTCCTGAGTATATTCAGGAAAACACGCATACGCCCTTTTTGGCCAACCAAGCAACCTGGAAAGGCAAATCAGCGCTACAAAGAAGGCTCGCTTCCCATCGGTCAAAAGGGCCATGCTGCAAAAAGTGTCAAAACCAGAAATGCAGGACAGGCCATGGAGAAATGGCAGCCTTGCTACGGTGATGGGTGGGATGTAAATTGCCAACAGCCACTCTGGAGAAGTGTACGGTGTGTCCTGAAACATCGAAAAAACTCAGCTTAGGGAGCATAGGGCACGTCCATTCATGGGCGTATAAATTGGGAAAACTAAAAATTAGCAAGACACAGGCACCCCAAAGTTTAGGGCTGCTCTGTTGACAAGAACCTCCACTTCATGACACCTTAAATATCCCAGGAAAGAGAAAAATGGATAAAGAAGTTTTGGTCCTTATGTACAATGGAATATCACTCAGACATGAAATCAATGTCATAAGGCTAGTAGAAGCAAGATGAGTGGATTTAGGTACGACGATTCTAAGTGAAATAAGTCACACAGAAAAAGACACTAATTATAAGCTATCACTTATAGAGGGAATGTAAAAACTGCTACACTTGAACTGAATTACAAAAGAGAACAGATTCACACGTTTAGAAAACACACTATGGCTGCTTAACGGGAAAGGTGAGGTGGGGTGATGCATAAAACAAGGGTTTCAAATTCTCTCAGATACAGTTCCATACACCCAATATGTAATAGAAAAGACCAACTCCTTGCTCAGTGAACTGGACTCAACACCCCCTATTCACCGCACAAGAATATATCTGACTAGTAAGAATCGTAAAACCTATGTATTGATATCTTTCTGGAAGTGAGTCAAGTGGCTGTAAATCCGCATAAACACAGCCGTGAAAAGCAGCTAAACCCCATTATAAAAATAAATTACTTTTAAAAACGCGTAAAACAAAGACAGTGAAAGAGAGAGAAATTCTTACAAAATTCGTTCAGGGGCTGTGATGCAACCTGGATTGACCATATCTAGTCCCACACCTGGATGAGACATAAGTGTGGACACTCTTGGGGCTGAGAGTTTGGGTGAGGTTGGGTGAGCAAACGCAGACCCTTTAAAGTAATACTGCGTGGTACCCATCCCATGGGTCCCAAATCTCCAGGTTCAAGGGCATCTTCCTACATCGAAAACATGCATGAGAAACCCAGAAGATGGTACACCGTGTGATTTTGAAAGGTTTCTAAAACGCACCTCATTTCTCATCTCCTTGTGTTCGGGTTCGCCATTCCAGCTACTTTACTAGCAATCTCCCTACTTGGAGAATCAGCACCTTTAAGCTCCTGTTCCCTACAGGTTGCAATTTGTCCTGAGGATGAACGGGAAGAGGGGCAACCAATGAGAGACTAGATCTAGGTGTTGGGACAGGCACAGGTCACTCTATTTTCCCATCAGGAAGAAGAATTAACCACAGGCTCAGCCTGCCGCCGGGAACCAGAATAGGGCCTGAGGCAATCACGTGCTTTTTCGGCCAGCTCCCAAAAAAGACAGTTGAAAATTGCAGCACATGAGCACTGCAATTCACAAACCTGCAAATTTATAAATGATAACTCTCGTCCACAAATATATTGAGGGAAGGCAATGAAGAGGATTTGAAAGCAAGGCAGAATTGCAGGAAACATATTTCAGGAGGTAGATTCAAATCGATTTAAAAGCACATGAAAAGCGGCAAAAGTTCGACAATGATGCCCTTGGCCAAAAAGGGCGTATGCGTTTTTTCCTGAATATATTCAGGAAAAAACGCATACGCCCTTTTTGGCCAACCAAGCAACCTGGAAAGGCAAATCAGCGCTACAAAGAAGTCTCGCTTCCCATCGGTGAAAAGGGCCATGCTGCAAAAAGTGTCAAAACCAGAAATGCAGGACAGGCCATGGAGAAATGGCAGCCTTGCTACACTGATGGGCGGGATGTAAATTGCCAACAGCCACTCTGGAGAAGTGTACGTTGTGTCCTGAAACATGGAAAAAAAACAGATTAGGGAGCATAGGGCACGTTCACTCATGGGCGTATAAATTGGAAAAACTAAAAATCAGCAAGTCACAGGCACCCGAAAGTTTAGGGCTGCTCTGTTGACAAGAACCTCCACTTCATGACACCTTAAATATCCCAGGAAAGAGAAAAATGGATAAAGAAGTTGTGGTCCTTATGTACAATGGAATATCACTCAGACATGAAATCAATGTCATAAGGCTAGTAGAAGCAAGATGAGTGGAGTTAGGTACGACGATTCTAAGTGAAATAAGTCACACAGAAAAAGACACTTATCATAAGCTATCACTTATAGAGGGAATGTAAAAACCGCTACACTTGAACTGAATTACAAAACAGAACAGAGTCACACGTTTAGAAAACACACTATGGCTGCTTAACGGGAAAGGTGAGTTGGGGTGATGCATAAAACAAGGGTTTCAAATTCGCTCAGATACCGTTCCATACACCCAATATGTAATAGACAAGACCTACTCCTTGCTGAGTGAACTGGACTCAACACCCCCTATTCACCACACAAGAATATATGTGACTAGTAAGAATCTTAAAACCTATGTATTGATATCTCTCTGGAAGTGAGTCAAGTGGGTGTAAAGCCGCATAAACACAGCCGTGAAAAGCAGCTAAACCCCATTATAAAAATAAATTACTTTTAAAAACCCGTAAAACAAAGACAGTGAAAGAGAGAGAAATTCTTACAAAATTCGTTCAGGGGCTGTGATGCAACCTGGATTGACCATATCTAGTCCCACACCTGGATGAGACATAAGTGTGGACACTCTTGGGGCTGAGAGTTTGGGTGAGGTTGGGTGAGCAAACGCAGACCCTTTAAAGTAATACTGCGTGGTACCCATCCCATGGGTCCCAAATCTCCAGGTTCAAGGGCATCTTCCTACATCGAAAACATGCATGAGAAACCCAGAAGATGGTACACCGTGTGATTTTGAAAGGTTTCTAAAACGCACCTCATTTCTCATCTCCTTGTTTTCGGGTTCGCCATTCCAGCTACTTTACTAGCAATCTCCCTACTTGGAGAATCAGCACCTTTAAGCTCCTGTTCCCTACAGGTTGCAATTTGTCCTGAGGATGAACGGGAAGAGGGGCAACCAATGAGAGACTAGATCTAGGTGTTGGGACAGGCACAGGTCACTCTATTTTCCCATCAGGAAGAAGAATTAACCACAGGCTCAGCCTGCCGCCGGGAACCAGAATAGGGCCTGAGGCAATCACGTGCTTTTTCGGCCAGCTCCCAAAAAAGACAGTTGAAAATTGCAGCACATGAGCACTGCAATTCACAAACCTGCAAATTTATAAATGATAACTCTCGTCCACAAATATATTGAGGGAAGGCAATGAAGAGGATTTGAAAGCAAGGCAGAATTGCAGGAAACATATTTCAGGAGGTAGATTCAAATCGATTTAAAAGCACATGAAAAGCGGCAAAAGTTCGACAATGATGCCCTTGGCCAAAAAGGGCGTATGCGTTTTTTCCTGAATATATTCAGGAAAAAACGCATACGCCCTTTTTGGCCAACCAAGCAACCTGGAAAGGCAAATCAGCGCTACAAAGAAGTCTCGCTTCCCATCGGTGAAAAGGGCCATGCTGCAAAAAGTGTCAAAACCAGAAATGCAGGACAGGCCATGGAGAAATGGCAGCCTTGCTACACTGATGGGCTGGATGTAAATTGCCAACAGCCACTCTGGAGAAGTGTACGTTGTGTCCTGAAACATGGAAAAAAAACAGATTAGGGAGCATAGGGCACGTTCACTCATGGGCGTATAAATTGGAAAAACTAAAAATCAGCAAGTCACAGGCACCCGAAAGTTTAGGGCTGCTCTGTTGACAAGAACCTCCACTTCATGACACCTTAAATATCCCAGGAAAGAGAAAAATGGATAAAGAAGTTGTGGTCCTTATGTACAATGGAATATCACTCAGACATGAAATCAATGTCATAAGGCTAGTAGAAGCAAGATGAGTGGAGTTAGGTACGACGATTCTAAGTGAAATAAGTCACACAGAAAAAGACACTTATCATAAGCTATCACTTATAGAGGGAATGTAAAAACCGCTACACTTGAACTGAATTACAAAACAGAACAGAGTCACACGTTTAGAAAACACACTATGGCTGCTTAACGGGAAAGGTGAGTTGGGGTGATGCATAAAACAAGGGTTTCAAATTCGCTCAGATACCGTTCCATACACCCAATATGTAATAGACAAGACCTACTCCTTGCTGAGTGAACTGGACTCAACACCCCCTATTCACCACACAAGAATATATGTGACTAGTAAGAATCTTAAAACCTATGTATTGATATCTCTCTGGAAGTGAGTCAAGTGGGTGTAAAGCCGCATAAACACAGCCATGAAAAGCAGCTAAACCCCATTATAAAAATAAATTACTTTTAAAAACCCGTAAAACAAAGACAGTGAAAGAGAGAGAAATTCTTACAAAATTCGGTCAGAGGCTGTGACGCAACCTGGATTGACCATATCTAGACCCACAGTTGGATGGTACATAAGGGTGGGCACCCTTGGGGCTGAGAGGTTGGGTGAGGTTGGGTGAGCAAACGCAGACCCTTTAAAGTAATACTGCGTGGTACCCATCCCATGGGTCCCAAATCTCCAGGTTCAAGGGCATCTTCCTACATCGAAAACATGCATGAGAAACCCAGAAGATGGTACACCGTGTGATTTTGAAAGGTTTCTAAAACGCACCTCATTTCTCATCTCCTTGTGCTCGGTTTCGCCATTCCAGCTACTTTACTAGCAATCTCCCTACTTGGAGAATCAGCACCTTTAACCTCCTGTTCCCTACAGGTTGCAATTTGTCCTGAGGATGAACGGGAAGAGGGGCAACCAATGAGAGACTAGATCTAGGTGTTGGGACAGGCACAGGTCACTCTATTTTCCCAACAGGAAGAAGAATTAACCACAGGCTCAGCCTGCCGCCCGGAACCAGAATAGGGACTGAGGCAATCCCGTGTTTTTGCGGCCAGCTCCCAAAAAAGACAGTTGAAAAATGGAGCTCAGGGGCACTGCAATTCACAAACCTGCAGAGTTATAAATGATAACTCTCGTCCACAAATATATTGAGGGAAGGCAACGAAGAGGATTTGAAAGCAAGGCAGAATTGCAGGAAACAGATTTCAGGAGGTAGATACGAATCGCCTTTAAAGCACATGAAAAGCGGCAAAACGTCGACAATGATGCCCTTGGCCAAAAAGGGCGTATGCGTTTTTTCCTGAATATATTCAGGAATAAACGCATACGCCCTTTTTGGCCAACCAAGCAACCAGGAAAGGCAAATCAGCGCTACAAAGAAGTCTCGCTTCCCATCGGTGAAAAGGGCCATGCTGCAAAAAGTGTCAAAACCAGAAATGCAGGACAGGCCATGGAGAAATGGCAGCCTTGCTACACTGATGGACGGGATGTAAATTGCCAACAGCCACTCTGGAGAAGTGTACGTTGTGTCCTGAAACATGGAAAAAAAACAGCTTAGGGAGCATAGGGCGCGTCCACTCATGGGCGTATAAATTGGAAAAACTAAAAATCAGCAAGTCACAAGCACCCGAAAGTTTACGGCTGCTCTGTTGACAAGAACCTCCACTTCATGACACCTTAAATATCCCAGGAAAGAGAAAAATGGATAAAGAAGTTGTGGTCCTTATGTACAATGGAATATCACTCAGACATGAAATCAATGTTATAAGGCTAGTAGAAGCAACATGAGTGGAGTTAGGTACGACGATTCTAAGTGAAATAAGTCACACAGAAAAAGACACTTATCATAAGCTATCACTTATAGAGGGAATGTAAAAACCGCTACACTTGAACTGAATTACAAAACAGAACAGAGTCACACGTTTAGAAAACACACTATAGCTGCTTAACAGGAAAGGTGAGGTGGGGTGATGCATAAAACAAGGGTTTCAAATTCGCTCAGATACCGTTCCATACACCCAATATGTAATAGACAAGACCTACTCCTTGCTCAGTGAACTGGACTCAACACCCCCTATTCCCCGCACAAGAATATATGTGACTAGTAAGAATCTTAAAACCTATGTATTGATATCTGTCTGGAAGTGAGTCAAGTGGGTGTAAAGCCGCATAAACACAACCATGAAAAGCAGCTAAACCCCATTATAAAAATAAATTACTTTTAAAAACCCGTAAAACAAAGACAGTGAAAGAGAGAGAAATTCTTACAAAATTCGTTCAGAGGCTGTGATGCAACCTGGATTGACCATATCTAGACCCACACCTGGATGAGACATAAGGGTGGACACTCTTGGGGCTGAGAGGTTGGGTGAGGTTGGGTGAGCAAACGCAGACCCTTTAAAGTAATACTGCGTGGTACCCATCCCATGGGTCCCAAATCTCCAGGTTCAAGGGCATCTTCCTACATCGAAAACATGCATGAGAAACCCAGAAGATGGTACACCGTGTGATTTTGAAAGGTTTCTAAAACGCACCTCATTTCTCATCTCCTTGTGCTCGGTTTCGCCATTCCAGCTACTTTACTAGCAATCTCCCTACTTGGAGAATCAGCACCTTTAACCTCCTGTTCCCTACAGGTTGCAATTTGTCCTGAGGATGAACGGGAAGAGGGGCAACCAATGAGAGACTAGATCTAGGTGTTGGGACAGGCACAGGTCACTCTATTTTCCCAACAGGAAGAAGAATTAACCACAGGCTCAGCCTGCCGCCCGGAACCAGAATAGGGACTGAGGCAATCCCGTGTTTTTGCGGCCAGCTCCCAAAAAAGACAGTTGAAAAATGGAGCTCAGGGGCACTGCAATTCACAAACCTGCAGAGTTATAAATGATAACTCTCGTCCACAAATATATTGAGGGAAGGCAACGAAGAGGATTTGAAAGCAAGGCAGAATTGCAGGAAACAGATTTCAGGAGGTAGATACGAATCGCCTTTAAAGCACATGAAAAGCGGCAAAACGTCGACAATGATGCCCTTGGCCAAAAAGGGCGTATGCGTTTTTTCCTGAATATATTCAGGAATAAACGCATACGCCCTTTTTGGCCAACCAAGCAACCAGGAAAGGCAAATCAGCGCTACAAAGAAGTCTCGCTTCCCATCGGTGAAAAGGGCCATGCTGCAAAAAGTGTCAAAACCAGAAATGCAGGACAGGCCATGGAGAAATGGCAGCCTTGCTACACTGATGGACGGGATGTAAATTGCCAACAGCCACTCTGGAGAAGTGTACGTTGTGTCCTGAAACATGGAAAAAAAACAGCTTAGGGAGCATAGGGCGCGTCCACTCATGAGCGTATAAATTGGAAAAACTAAAAATCAGCAAGTCACAAGCACCCGAAAGTTTACGGCTGCTCTGTTGACAAGAACCTCCACTTCATGACACCTTAAATATCCCAGGAAAGAGAAAAATGGATAAAGAAGTTGTGGTCCTTATGTACAATGGAATATCACTCAGACATGAAATCAATGTTATAAGGCTAGTAGAAGCAACATGAGTGGAGTTAGGTACGACGATTCTAAGTGAAATAAGTCACACAGAAAAAGACACTTATCATAAGCTATCACTTATAGAGGGAATGTAAAAACCGCTACACTTGAACTGAATTACAAAACAGAACAGAGTCACACGTTTAGAAAACACACTATAGCTGCTTAACAGGAAAGGTGAGGTGGGGTGATGCATAAAACAAGGGTTTCAAATTCGCTCAGATACCGTTCCATACACCCAATATGTAATAGACAAGACCTACTCCTTGCTCAGTGAACTGGACTCAACACCCCCTATTCCCCGCACAAGAATATATGTGACTAGTAAGAATCTTAAAACCTATGTATTGATATCTGTCTGGAAGTGAGTCAAGTGGGTGTAAAGCCGCATAAACACAACCATGAAAAGCAGCTAAACCCCATTATAAAAATAAATTACTTTTAAAAACCCGTAAAACAAAGACAGTGAAAGAGAGAGAAATTCTTACAAAATTCGTTCAGAGGCTGTGATGCAACCTGGATTGACCATATATAGACCCACACCTGGATGAGACATAAGGGTGGACACTCTTGGGGCTGAGAGGTTGGGTGAGGTTGGGTGAGCAAACGCAGAACCTTTAAAGTAATACTGCGTGGTACCCATCCCATGGGTCCCAAATCTCCAGGTTCAAGGGCATCTTCCTACATCGAGAACATGCATGAGAAACCCAGAAGATGGTACACCGTGTGATTTTGAAAGGTTTCTAAAACGCACCTCATTTCTCATCTCCTTGTGCTCTGTTTCGCCATTCCAGCTACTTTACTAGCAATCTCCCTACTTGGAGAATCAGCACCTTTAACCTCCTGTTCCCTACAGGTTGCAATTTGTCCTGAGGATGAACGGGAAGAGGGGCAACCAATGAGAGACTAGATCTAGGTGTTGGGACAGGCACAGGTCACTCTATTTTCCCATCAGGAAGAAGAATTAACCACAGGCTCAGCCTGCCGCCCAGAAGCAGAATAGGGCCTGAGGCAATCCCGCGCTTTTGCGGCCAGCTCCCAAAAAAGACAGTTGAAAAATGGAGCTCAGGGAAACTGCAATTCAAAAACCTCAGAGTTATAAATGATAACTCTCGTCCACAAATATATTGAGGGAAGGCAACGAAGAGGATTTGAAAGCAAGGCAGAATTGCAGGAAACAGATTTCAGGAGGTAGATACGAATCGCCTTTAAAGCACATGAAAAGCGGCAAAACGTCGACAATGATGCCCTTGGCCAAAAAGGGCGTATGCGTTTTTTCCTGAATATATTCAGGAAAAAACGCATACGCCCTTTTTGGCCAACCAAGCAACCTGGAAAGGCAAATCAGCGCTACAAAGAAGTCTCGCTTCCCATCGGTGAAAAGGGCCATGCTGCAAAAAGTGTCAAAACCATAAATGCAGGACAGGCAATGGAGAAATGGCAGCCTTGCTACACTGATGGGCGGGATGTAAATTGCCAACAGCCACTCTGGAGAAGTGTACGTTGTGTCCTGAAACATCGAAAAAAAACAGCTTAGGGAGCATAGGGCACGTCCACTCATGGGCGTATAAATTGGAAAAACTAAAAATCAGCAAGACACAGGCACCGGAAAGTTTAGGGCTGCTCTGTTGACAAGAACCTCCACTTCATGACACCTTAAATATCCCAGGAAAGAGAAAAATGGATAAAGAAGTTGTGGTCCTTATGTACAATTGAATATCACTCAGACATGAAATCAATGTCATAAGGCTAGTAGAAGCAAGATGAGTGGAGTTAGGTACGACGATTCTAAGTGAAATAAGTCACACAGAAAAAGACACTTATCATAAGCTATCACTTATAGAGGGAATGTAAAAACCGCTACACGTGAACTGAATTACAAAACAGAACAGAGTCACACGTTTAGAAAACACACTATGGCTGCTTAACGGGAAAGGTGAGGTGGGGTGATGCATAAAACAAGGGTTTCAAATTCGCTCAGATACCGTTCCATACACCCAATATGTAATAGACAAGACCTACTCCTTGCTCAGTGAAGTGGACTCAACACCCCCTATTCACCGCACAAGAATATATGTGACTAGTAAGAATCTTAAAACCTATGTATTGATATCTGTCTGGAAGTGAGTCAAGTGGGTGTAAAGCCGCATAAACACAGCCGTGAAAAGCAGCTAAACCCCATTATAAAAATAAATTACTTTTAAAAACCCGTAAAACAAAGACAGTGAAAGAGAGAGAAATTCTTACAAAATTCGTTCAGGGGCTGTGATGCAACCTGGATTGACCATATCTAGACCCACAGCTGGATGAGGCATAAGGGTGGACAATCTTGAGGCTGAGAGGTTGGGTGAGGTTGGGTGAGCAAACGCAGAACCTTTAAAGTAATAGTGCGTGGTACCCATCCCATGGGTCCCAAATCTCCAGGTTCAAGGGCATCTTCCTACATCGAAAACATGCATGAGAAACCCAGAAGATGGTACACCGTGTGATCGGGAAAGGTTTCTAAAACGCACCTCATTTCTCAACTCCTTGTGCTCGGGTTCGCCTTTCCAGCTACTTTACTAGCAATCTCCCTACTTGGAGAATCAGCACCTTTAAGCTCCTGTTCCCTACAGGTTGCAATTTGTCCTGAGGATGAACGGGAAGAGGGGCAACCAATGAGAGGCTAGATCTAGGTGTTGGGACAGGCACAGGTCACTCTATTTTCCCATCAGGAAGAAGAATTAACCACAGGCTCAGCCTGCCGCCCAGAAGCAGAATAGGGCCTGAGGCAATCCCGCGCTTTTGCGGCCAGCTCCCAAAAAAGACAGTTGAAAAATGGAGCTCAGGGAAACTGCAATTCACAAACCCGCAGAGTTATAAATGATAACTATCATCCACAGATATATTGAGGGAAGGCAACGAAGAGGATTTGAAAGCAAGGCAGAATTGCAGGAAACAGATTTCAGGAGGTAGATTCGAATCGCCTTGAAAGCACATGAAAAGCGGCAAAACGTCGACAATGATGCCCTTGGCCAAAAAGGGCTTATGCGTTTTTTCCTGAGTATATTCAGGAAAACACGCATACGCCCTTTTTGGCCAACCAAGCAACCTGGAAAGGCAAATCAGCGCTACAAAGAAGGCTCGCTTCCCATCGGTCAAAAGGGCCATGCTGCAAAAAGTGTCAAAACCAGAAATGCAGGACAGGCCATGGAGAAATGGCAGCCTTGCTACGGTGATGGGTGGGATGTAAATTGCCAACAGCCACTCTGGAGAAGTGTACGGTGTGTCCTGAAACATCGAAAAAACTCAGCTTAGGGAGCATAGGGCACGTCCATTCATGGGCGTATAAATTGGGAAAACTAAAAATCAGCAAGACACAGGCACCCCAAAGTTTAGGGCTGCTCTGTTGACAAGAACCTCCACTTCATGACACCTTAAATATCCCAGGAAAGAGAAAAATGGATAAAGAAGTTTTGGTCCTTATGTACAATGGAATATCACTCAGACATGAAATCAATGTCATAAGGCTAGTAGAAGCAAGATGAGTGGATTTAGGTACGACGATTCTAAGTGAAATAAGTCACACAGAAAAAGACACTAATTATAAGCTATCACTTATAGAGGGAATGTAAAAACTGCTACACTTGAACTGAATTACAAAACAGGACAGATTCACACGTTTAGAAAACACACTATGGCTGCTTAACGGGAAAGGTGAGGTGGGGTGATGCATAAAACAAGGGTTTCAAATTCTCTCAGATACAGTTCCATACACCCAATATGTAATAGAAAAGACCAACTCCTTGCTCAGTGAACTGGACTCAACACCCCCTATTCACCGCACAAGAATATATCTGACTAGTAAGAATCGTAAAACCTATGTATTGATATCTTTCTGGAAGTGAGTCAAGTGGCTGTAAATCCGCATAAACACAGCCGTGAAAAGCAGCTAAACCCCATTATAAAAATAAATTACTTTTAAAAACCCGTAAAACAAAGACAGTGAAAGAGAGAGAAATTCTTACAAAATTCGTTCAGGGGCTGTGATGCAACCTGGATTGACCATATCTAGTCCCACACCTGGATGAGACATAAGTGTGGACACTCTTGGGGCTGAGAGTTTGGGTGAGGTTGGGTGAGCAAACGCAGACCCTTTAAAGTAATACTGCGTGGTACCCATCCCATGGGTCCCAAATCTCCAGGTTCAAGGGCATCTTCCTACATCGAAAACATGCATGAGAAACCCAGAAGATGGTACACCGTGTGATTTTGAAAGGTTTCTAAAACGCACCTCATTTCTCATCTCCTTGTGTTCGGGTTCGCCATTCCAGCTACTTTACTAGCAATCTCCCTACTTGGAGAATCAGCACCTTTAAGCTCCTGTTCCCTACAGGTTGCAATTTGTCCTGAGGATGAACGGGAAGAGGGGCAACCAATGAGAGACTAGATCTAGGTGTTGGGACAGGCACAGGTCACTCTATTTTCCCATCAGGAAGAAGAATTAACCACAGGCTCAGCCTGCCGCCGGGAACCAGAATAGGGCCTGAGGCAATCCCGTGCTTTTTCGGCCAGCTCCCAAAAAAGACAGTTGAAAATTGCAGCACATGAGCACTGCAATTCACAAACCTGCAAATTTATAAATGATAACTCTCGTCCACAAATATATTGAGGGAAGGCAATGAAGAGGATTTGAAAGCAAGGCAGAATTGCAGGAAACATATTTCAGGAGGTAGATTCAAATCGATTTAAAAGCACATGAAAAGCGGCAAAAGTTCGACAATGATGCCCTTGGCCAAAAAGGGCGTATGCGTTTTTTCCTGAATATATTCAGGAAAAAACGCATACGCCCTTTTTGGCCAACCAAGCAACCTGGAAAGGCAAATCAGCGCTACAAAGAAGTCTCGCTTCCCATCGGTGAAAAGGGCCATGCTGCAAAAAGTGTCAAAACCAGAAATGCAGGACAGGCCATGGAGAAATGGCAGCCTTGCTACACTGATGGGCGGGATGTAAATTGCCAACAGCCACTCTGGAGAAGTGTACGTTGTGTCCTGAAACATGGGAAAAAAACAGATTAGGGAGCATAGGGCACGTTCACTCATGGGCGTATAAATTGGAAAAACTAAAAATCAGCAAGTCACAGGCACCCGAAAGTTTAGGGCTGCTCTGTTGACAAGAACCTCCACTTCATGACACCTTAAATATCCCAGGAAAGAGAAAAATGGATAAAGAAGTTGTGGTCCTTATGTACAATGGAATATCACTCAGACATGAAATCAATGTCATAAGGCTAGTAGAAGCAAGATGAGTGGAGTTAGGTACGACGATTCTAAGTGAAATAAGTCACACAGAAAAAGACACTTATCATAAGCTATCACTTATAGAGGGAATGTAAAAACCGCTACACTTGAACTGAATTACAAAACAGAACAGAGTCACACGTTTAGAAAACACACTATGGCTGCTTAACGGGAAAGGTGAGTTGGGGTGATGCATAAAACAAGGGTTTCAAATTCGCTCAGATACCGTTCCATACACCCAATATGTAATAGACAAGACCTACTCCTTGCTGAGTGAACTGGACTCAACACCCCCTATTCACCACACAAGAATATATGTGACTAGTAAGAATCTTAAAACCTATGTATTGATATCTCTCTGGAAGTGAGTCAAGTGGGTGTAAAGCCGCATAAACACAGCCATGAAAAGCAGCTAAACCCCATTATAAAAATAAATTACTTTTAAAAACCCGTAAAACAAAGACAGTGAAAGAGAGAGAAATTCTTACAAAATTCGGTCAGAGGCTGTGACGCAACCTGGATTGACCATATCTAGACCCACAGTTGGATGGTACATAAGGGTGGGCACCCTTGGGGCTGAGAGGTTGGGTGAGGTTGGGTGAGCAAACGCAGACCCTTTAAAGTAATACTGCGTGGTACCCATCCCATGGGTCCCAAATCTCCAGGTTCAAGGGCATCTTCCTACATCGAAAACATGCATGAGAAACCCAGAAGATGGTACACCGTGTGATTTTGAAAGGTTTCTAAAACGCACCTCATTTCTCATCTCCTTGTGCTCGGTTTCGCCATTCCAGCTACTTTACTAGCAATCTCCCTACTTGGAGAATCAGCACCTTTAACCTCCTGTTCCCTACAGGTTGCAATTTGTCCTGAGGATGAACGGGAAGAGGGGCAACCAATGAGAGACTAGATCTAGGTGTTGGGACAGGCACAGGTCACTCTATTTTCCCAACAGGAAGAAGAATTAACCACAGGCTCAGCCTGCCGCCCGGAACCAGAATAGGGACTGAGGCAATCCCGTGTTTTTGCGGCCAGCTCCCAAAAAAGACAGTTGAAAAATGGAGCTCAGGGGCACTGCAATTCACAAACCTGCAGAGTTATAAATGATAACTCTCGTCCACAAATATATTGAGGGAAGGCAACGAAGAGGATTTGAAAGCAAGGCAGAATTGCAGGAAACAGATTTCAGGAGGTAGATACGAATCGCCTTTAAAGCACATGAAAAGCGGCAAAACGTCGACAATGATGCCCTTGGCCAAAAAGGGCGTATGCGTTTTTTCCTGAATATATTCAGGAAAAAACGCATACGCCCTTTTTGGCCAACCAAGCAACCTGGAAAGGCAAATCAGCGCTACAAAGAAGTCTCGCTTCCCATCGGTGAAAAGGGCCATGCTGCAAAAAGTGTCAAAACCAGAAATGCAGGACAGGCAATGGAGAAATGGCAGCCTTGCTACACTGATGGGCGGGATGTAAATTGCCAACAGCCACTCTGGAGAAGTGTACGTTGTGTCCTGAAACATCGAAAAAAAACAGCTTAGGGAGCATAGGGCACGTCCACTCATGGGCGTATAAATTGGAAAAACTAAAAATCAGCAAGACACAGGCACCGGAAAGTTTAGGGCTGCTCTGTTGACAAGAACCTCCACTTCATGACACCTTAAATATCCCAGGAAAGAGAAAAATGGATAAAGAAGTTGTGGTCCTTATGTACAATTGAATATCACTCAGACATGAAATCAATGTCATAAGGCTAGTAGAAGCAAGATGAGTGGAGTTAGGTACGACGATTCTAAGTGAAATAAGTCACACAGAAAAAGACACTTATCATAAGCTATCACTTATAGAGGGAATGTAAAAACCGCTACACGTGAACTGAATTACAAAACAGAACAGAGTCACACGTTTAGAAAACACACTATGGCTGCTTAACGGGAAAGGTGAGGTGGGGTGATGCATAAAACAAGGGTTTCAAATTCGCTCAGATACCGTTCCATACACCCAATATGTAATAGACAAGACCTACTCCTTGCTCAGTGAACTGGACTCAACACCCCCTATTCCCCGCACAAGAATATATGTGACTAGTAAGAATCTTAAAACCTATGTATTGATATCTGTCTGGAAGTGAGTCAAGTGGGTGTAAAGCCGCATAAACACAACCATGAAAAGCAGGTAAACCCCATTATAAAAATAAATTACTTTTAAAAACCCGCAAAAAAAGATAGTGAAAGAGAGAGAAATTCTTACAAAATTCGTTCAGAGGCTGTGATGCAACCTGGATTGACCATATCTAGACCCACACCTGGATGAGACATAAGGGTGGACACTCTTGGGGCTGAGAGGTTGGGAGAGGTTGGGTGAGCAAACGCAGACCCTTTAAAGTAATACTGCGTGGTACCCATCCCATGGGTCCCAAATCTCCAGGTTCAAGGGCATCTTCCTACATCAAAAACATGCATGAGAAACCCAGAAGATGGTACACCGTGTGATTTTGAAAGGTTTCTAAAACGCACCTCATTTCTCATCTCCTTGTGCTCGGTTTCGCCATTCCAGCTATTTTACTAGCAATCTCCCTACTTGGAGAATCAGCACCTTTAACCTCCTGTTCCCTACAGGTTGCAATTTGTCCTGAGGATGAACGGGAAGAGGGGCAACCAATGAGAGACTAGATCTAGGTGTTGGGACAGGCACAGGTCACTCTATTTTCCCAACAGGAAGAAGAATTAACCACATGCTCAGCCTGCCGCCCAGAAGCAGAATAGGGCCTGAGGCAATCTCGCGCTTTTGCGGCCAGCTCCCAAAAAAGACAGTTGAAAAATGGAGCTCAGGGAAACTGCAATTCACAAACCCGCAGAGTTATAAATGATAACTCTCATCCACAGATATATTGAGGGAAGGCAACGAAGAGGATTTGAAAGCAAGGCAGAATTGCAGGAAACAAATTTCAGGAGGTAGATACGAATCGCCTTTAAAGCACATGAAAAGCGGCAAAACGTCGACAATGATGCCCTTGGCCAAAAAGGGCGTATGCGTTTTTTCCTGAATATATTCAGGAAAAAACGCATACGCCCTTTTTGGCCAACCAAGCAACCTGGAAAGGCAAATCAGCGTTACAAAGAAGTCTCGCTTCCCTTCGGTCAAAAGGGCCATGCTGCAAAAAGTGTCAAACCCAGAAATCCAGGACAGGCCATGGAGAAATGGCAGCCTTGCTACACTGATGGGCGGGATGTAAATTGCCAACAGCCACTCTGGAGAAGTGTACGTTGTGTCCTGAAACATGGAAAAAAAACAGCTTAGGGAGCATAGGGCACGTCCACTCATGGGCGTATAAATTGGAAAAACTAAAAATCAGCAAGACACAGGCACCAGAATGTTTAGGGCTGCTCTGTTGACAAGAACCTCCACTTCATGAAACCTTAAATATCCCAGGAAAGAGAAAAATGGATAAAGAAGTTGTGGTCCTTATGTACAATGGAATATCACTCAGACATGAAATCAATGTTATAATGCTAGTAGAAGCAAGATGAGTGGAGTTAGGTACGACGATTCCAAGTGAAATAAGTCACACAGAAAAAGACACTTATCATAAGCTATCACTTATAGAGGGAATGTAAAAACCGCTACACTTGAACTGAATTACAAAACAGAACAGAGTCACACGTTTAGAAAACACACTATAGCTGCTTAACAGGAAAGGTGAGGTGGGGTGATGCATAAAACAATGGTTTCAAATTCGCTCACATACCGTTCCATACACCCAATATGTAATAGACAAGACCTACTCCTTGCTCAGTGAACTGGACTCAACACCCCCTATTCACCACACAAGAATATATGTGACTAGTAAGAATCTTAAAACCTATGTATTGATATCTGTCTGGAAGTGAGTCAAGTGGGTGTAAAGCCGCATAAACACAGCCATGAAAAGCAGCTAAACCGCATTATAAAAATAAATTACTTTTAAAAACC
Source organism: Eschrichtius robustus (assembly GCF_028021215.1). NCBI lineage: Eukaryota > Metazoa > Chordata > Mammalia > Artiodactyla > Eschrichtiidae > Eschrichtius > Eschrichtius robustus. The sequence continues at coordinate 859,090 of NW_027175160.1, read as the reverse complement.
CGTAAAACAAAGACAGTGAAAGAGAGAGAAATTCTTACAAAATTCGTTCAGAGGCTGTGATGCAACCTGGATTGACCATATCTAGACCCACAGCTGGATGAGACATAAGGGTGGACACTCTTGGGGCTGAGAGGTTGGGTGAGGTTGGGTGAGCAAACGCAGACCCTTTAAAGTAATACTGCGTGGTACCCATCCCATGCGTCCCAAATCTCCAGGTTCAAGGGCATCTTCCTACATCGAGAACATACATGAGAAACCCAGAAGATGGTACACCGTGTGATTTTGAAAGGTTTCTAAAACGCACCTCATTTCTCATCTCCTTGTGCTCGGTTTCGCCATTCCAGCTACTTTACTAGCAATCTCCCTACTTGGAGAATCAGCACCTTTAACCTCCTGTTCCCTACAGGTTGCAATTTGTCCTGAGGATGAACGGGAAGAGGGGCAACCAATGAGAGACTAGATCTAGGTGTTGGGACAGGCACAGGTCACTCTATTTTCCCATCAGGAAGAAGAATTAACCACAGGCTCAGCCTGCCGCCCAGAAGCAGAATAGGGCCTGAGGCAATCCCGCGCTTTTGCGGCCAGCTCCCAAAAAAGACAGTTGAAAAATGGAGCTCAGGGAAACTGCAATTCAAAAACCTCAGAGTTATAAATGATAACTCTCGTCCACAAATATATTGAGGGAAGGCAACGAAGAGGATTTGAAAGCAAGGCAGAATTGCAGGAAACAGATTTCAGGAGGTAGATACGAATCGCCTTTAAAGCACATGAAAAGCGGCAAAACGTCGACAATGATGCCCTTGGCCAAAAAGGGCGTATGCGTTTTTTCCTGAATATATTCAGGAAAAAACGCCTACGCCCTTTTTGGCCAACCAAGCAACCTGGAAAGGCAAATCAGCGCTACAAAGAAGTCTCGCTTCCCATCGGTGAAAAGGGCCATGCTGCAAAAAGTGTCAAAACCAGAAATGCAGGACAGGCAATGGAGAAATGGCAGCCTTGCTACACTGATGGGCGGGATGTAAATTGCCAACAGCCACTCTGGAGATGTGTACGTTGTGTCCTGAAACATCGAAAAAAAACAGCTTACGGAGCATAGGGCACGTCCACTCATGGGCGTATAAATTGGAAAAACTAAAAATCAGCAAGACACAGGCACCGGAAAGTTTAGGGCTGCTCTGTTGACAAGAACCTCCACTTCATGACACCTTAAATATCCCAGGAAAGAGAAAAATGGATAAAGAAGTTGTGGTCCTTCTGTACAATTGAATATCACTCAGACATGAAATCAATGTCATAAGGCTAGTAGAAGCAAGATGAGTGGAGTTAGGTACGACGATTCTAAGTGAAATAAGTCACACAGAAAAAGACACTTATCATAAGCTATCACTTATAGAGAGAATGTAAAAACCGCTACACGTGAACTGAATTACAAAACAGAACAGAGTCACACGTTTAGAAAACACACTATGGCTACTTAACGGGAAAGGTGAGGTGGGGTGATGCATAAAACAAGGGTTTCAAATTCGCTCAGATACCGTTCCATACACCCAATATGTAATAGACAAGACCTACTCCTTGCTCAGTGAACTGGACTCAACACCCCCTATTCCCCGCACAAGAATATATGTGACTAGTAAGAATCTTAAAACCTATGTATTGATATCTGTCTGGAAGTGAGTCAAGTGGGTGTAAAGCCGCATAAACACAACCATGAAAAGCAGCTAAACCCCATTATAAAAATAAATTACTTTTAAAAACCCGTAAAAAAAGATAGTGAAAGAGAGAGTAATTCTTACAAAATTCGTTCAGAGGCTGTGATGCAACCTGGATTGACCATATCTAGACCCACAGCTGGATGAGACATAAGGGTGGACACTCTTGGGGCTGAGAGGTTGGGTGAGGTTGGGTGAGGAAACGCAGACCCTTTAAAGTAATACTGCGTGGTACCCATCCCATGGGTCCCAAATCTCCAGGTTCAAGGGCATCTTCCTACATCAAAAACATGCATGAGAAACCCAGAAGATGGTACACCGTGTGATTTTGAAAGGTTTCTAAAACGCACCTCATTTCTCATCTCCTTGTGCTCGGTTTCGCCATTCCAGCTATTTTACTAGCAATCTCCCTACTTGGAGAATCAGCACCTTTAACCTCCTGTTCCCTACAGGTTGCAATTTGTCCTGAGGATGAACGGGAAGAGGGGCAACCAATGAGAGACTAGATCTAGGTGTTGGGACAGGCACAGGTCACTCTATTTTCCCAACAGGAAGAAGAATTAACCACAGGCTCAGCCTGCCGCCCAGAAGCAGAATAGGGCCTGAGGCAATCCCGCGCTTTTGCGGCCAGCTCCCAAAAAAGACAGTTGAAAAATGGAGCTCAGGGAAACTGCAATTCACAAACCCGCAGAGTTATAAATGATAACTCTCATCCACAGATATATTGAGGGAAGGCAACGAAGAGGATTTGAAAGCAAGGCAGAATTGCAGGAAACAAATTTCAGGAGGTAGATACGAATCGCCTTTAAAGCACATGAAAAGCGGCAAAACGTCGACAATGATGCCCTTGGCCAAAAAGGGCGTATGCGTTTTTTCCTGAATATATTCAGGAAAAAACGCATACGCCCTTTTTGGCCAACCAAGCAACCTGGAAAGGAAAATCAGCGCTACAAAGAAGTCTCGCTTCCCATCGGTCATAAGGGCTATGCTGAAAAAAGTGTAAAAACCAGAAATGCAGGACAGGCCATGGAGAAATGGCAGCCTTGCTACGCTGATGGGCGGGATGTAAATTGCCAAGAGGCACTCTGGAGAAGTGTACGGTGTGTCCTGAAACATCGAAAAAACACAGGTTAGGGAGCATAGGGCACTTCCACTCATGGGCGTATAAATTGGGAAAACTAAAAATCAGCAAGACACAGGCACCCCAAAGTTTAGGGCTGCTCTGTTGACAAGAACCTCCACTTCATGACACCTTAAATATCCCAGGAAAGAGAAAAATGGATAAAGAAGTTGTGGTCCTTATGTACAATGGAATATCACTCAGACATGAAATCAATGTCATAAGGCTAGTAGAAGCAAGATGAGTGGAGTTAGGTACGACGATTCTAAGTGAAATAAGTCACACAGAAAAAGACACTTATCATAAGCTATCACTTATAGAGGGAATGTAAAAACCGCTACACTTGAACTGAATTACAAAACAGAACAGAGTCACACGTTTAGAAAACACACTATGGCTGCTTAACGGGAAAGGTGAGGTGGGGTGATGCATAAAACAAGGGTTTCAAATTCGCTCAGATACCGATCCATACACCCAATATGTAATAGACAAGACCTACTCCTTGCTGAGTGAAGTGGACTCAACACCCCCTATTCACCGCACAAGAATATATGTGACTAGTAAGAATCTTAAAACCTATGTATTGATATCTGTCTGGAAGTGAGTCAAGTGGGTGTAAAGCCGCATAAACACAGCCGTGAAAAGCAGCTAAACCCCATTATAAAAATAAATTACTTTTAAAAACCCGTAAAACAAAGACAGTGAAAGAGAGAGAAATTCTTACAAAATTCGTTCAGGGGCTGTGATGCAACCTGGATTGACCATATCTAGACCCACAGCTGGATGAGGCATAAGGGTGGACAATCTTGAGGCTGAGAGGTTGGGTGAGGTTGGGTGAGCAAACGCAGAACCTTTAAAGTAATAGTGCGTGGTACCCATCCCATGGGTCCCAAATCTCCAGGTTCAAGGGCATCTTCCTACATCGAAAACATGCATGAGAAACCCAGAAGATGGTACACCGTGTGATCGGGAAAGGTTTCTAAAACGCACCTCATTTCTCAACTCCTTGTGCTCGGGTTCGCCTTTCCAGCTACTTTACTAGCAATCTCCCTACTTGGAGAATCAGCACCTTTAAGCTCCTGTTCCCTACAGGTTGCAATTTGTCCTGAGGATGAACGGGAAGAGGGGCAACCAATGAGAGACTAGATCTAGGTGTTGGGACAGGCACAGGTCACTCTATTTTCCCATCAGGAAGAAGAATTAACCACAGGCTCAGCCTGCCGCCCAGAAGCAGAATAGGGCCTGAGGCAATCCTGCGCTTTTGCGGCCAGCTCCCAAAAAACCGAGTTGAAAAATGGAGCTCAGGGACACTGCAATTCACAAACCCGCAGAGTTATAAATGATAACTATCATCCACAGATATATTGAGGGAAGGCAACGAAGAGGATTTGAAAGCAAGGCAGAATTGCAGGAAACAGATTTCAGGAGGTAGATTCGAATCGCCTTGAAAGCACATGAAAAGCGGCAAAACGTCGACAATGATGCCCTTGGCCAAAAAGGGCTTATGCGTTTTTTCCTGAGTATATTCAGGAAAACACGCATACGCCCTTTTTGGCCAACCAAGCAACCTGGAAAGGCAAATCAGCGCTACAAAGAAGGCTCGCTTCCCATCGGTCAAAAGGGCCATGCTGCAAAAAGTGTCAAAACCAGAAATGCAGGACAGGCCATGGAGAAATGGCAGCCTTGCTACGGTGATGGGTGGGATGTAAATTGCCAACAGCCACTCTGGAGAAGTGTACGGTGTGTCCTGAAACATCGAAAAAACTCAGCTTAGGGAGCATAGGGCACGTCCATTCATGGGAGTATAAATTGGGAAAACTAAAAATCAGCAAGACACAGGCACCCCAAAGTTTAGGGCTGCTCTGTTGACAAGAACCTCCACTTCATGACACCTTAAATATCCCAGGAAAGAGAAAAATGGATAAAGAAGTTGTGGTCCTTATGTACAATGGAATATCACTCAGACATGTAATCAATGTCATAAGGCTAGTAGAAGCAAGATGAGTGGATTTAGGTACGACGATTCTAAGTGAAATAAGTCACACAGAAAAAGACACTAATTATAAGCTATCACTTATAGAGGGAATGTAAAAACTGCTACACTTGAACTGAATTACAAAACAGAACAGATTCACACGTTTAGAAAACACACTATGGCTGCTTAACGGGAAAGGTGAGGTGGGGTGATGCATAAAACAAGGGTTTCAAATTCTCTCAGATACAGTTCCATACACCCAATATGTAATAGAAAAGACCAACTCCTTGCTCAGTGAACTGGACTCAACACCCCCTATTCACCGCACAAGAATATATCTGACTAGTAAGAATCGTAAAACCTATGTATTGATATCTTTCTGGAAGTGAGTCAAGTGGCTGTAAATCCGCATAAACACAGCCGTGAAAAGCAGCTAAACCCCATTATAAAAATAAATTACTTTTAAAAACCCGTAAAACAAAGACAGTGAAAGAGAGAGAAATTCTTACAAAATTCGTTCAGGGGCTGTGATGCAACCTGGATTGACCATATCTAGTCCCACACCTGGATGAGACATAAGTGTGGACACTCTTGGGGCTGAGAGTTTGGGTGAGGTTGGGTGAGCAAACGCAGACCCTTTAAAGTAATACTGCGTGGTACCCATCCCATGGGTCCCAAATCTCCAGGTTCAAGGGCATCTTCCTACATCGAAAACATGCATGAGAAACCCAGAAGATGGTACACCGTGTGATTTTGAAAGGTTTCTAAAATGCACCTCATTTCTCATCTCCTTGTGTTCGGGTTCGCCATTCCAGCTACTTTACTAGCAATCTCCCTACTTGGAGATTCAGCACCTTTAAGCTCCTGTTCCCTACAGGTTGCAATTTGTCCTGAGGATGAACGGGAAGAGGGGCAACCAATGAGAGACTAGATCTAGGTGTTGGGACAGGCACAGGTCACTCTATTTTCCCATCAGGAAGAAGAATTAACCACAGGCTCAGCCTGCCGCCGGGAACCAGAATAGGGCCTGAGGCAATCCCGTGCTTTTTCGGCCAGCTCCCAAAAAAGACAGTTGAAAATTGGAGCACATGAGCACTGCAATTCACAAACCTCAGAGTTATAAATGATAACTCTCGTCAACAAATATATTGAGGGAAGGCAACGAAGAGGATTTGAAAGAAGGCAGAATTGCAGGAAACAAATTTCAGGAGGTAGATACGAATCGCCTTTAAAGCACATGAAAAGCGGCAAAACGTCGACAATGATGCCCTTGGCCAAAAAGGGCGTATGCGTTTTTTCCTGAATATATTCAGGAAAAAACGCATACGCCCTTTTTGGCCAACCAAGCAACCTGGAAAGGCAAATCAGCGCTACAAAGAAGTCTCGCTTCCCATCGGTGAAAAGGGCCATGCTGCAAAAAGTGTCAAAACCAGAAATGCAGGACAGGCAATGGAGAAATGGCAGCCTTGCTACACTGATGGGCGGGATGTAAATTGCCAACAGCCACTCTGGAGAAGTGTACGTTGTGTCCTGAAACATCGAAAAAAAACAGCTTAGGGAGCATAGGGCACGTCCACTCATGGGCGTATAAATTGGAAAAACTAAAAATCAGCAAGACACAGGCACCGGAAAGTTTAGGGCTGCTCTGTTGACAAGAACCTCCACTTCATGACACCTTAAATATCCCAGGAAAGAGAAAAATGGATAAAAAGTTGTGGTCCTTATGTACAATGGAATATCACTCAGACATGAAATCAATGTCATAAGGCTAGTAGAAGCAAGATGAGTGGAGTTAGGTACGACGATTCTAAGTGAAATAAGTCACACAGAAAAAGACACTTATCATAAGCTATCACTTATAGAGGGAATGTAAAAACCGCTACACGTGAACTGAATTACAAAACAGAACAGAGTCACACGTTTGGAAAACACACTATGGCTGCTTAACGGGAAAGGTGAGGTGGGGTGATGCATAAAACAAGGGTTTCAAATTCGCTCAGATACCGTTCCATACACCCAATATGTAATAGACAAGACCTACTCCTTGCTCAGTGAACTGGACTCAACACCCCCTATTCCCCGCACAAGAATATATGTGACTAGTAAGAATCTTAAAACCTATGTATTGATATCTGTCTGGAAGTGAGTCAAGTGGGTGTAAAGCCGCATAAACACAACCATGAAAAGCAGCTAAACCCCATTATAAAAATAAATTACTTTTAAAAACCCGCAAAAAAAGATAGTGAAAGAGAGAGAAATTCTTACAAAATTCGTTCAGAGGCTGTGATGCAACCTGGATTGACCATATCTAGACCCACAGCTGGATGAGACATAAGGGTGGACACTCTTGGGGCTGAGAGGTTGGGTGAGGTTGGGTGAGCAAACGCAGACCCTTTAAAGTAATACTGCGTGGTACCCATCCCATGGGTCCCAAATCTCCAGGTTCAAGGGCATCTTCCTACATCAAAAACATGCATGAGAAACCCAGAAGATGGTACACCGTGTGATTTTGAAAGGTTTCTAAAACGCACCTCATTTCTCATCTCCTTGTGCTCGGTTTCGCCATTCCAGCTATTTTACTAGCAATCTCCCTACTTGGAGAATCAGCACCTTTAACCTCCTGATCCCTACAGGTTGCAATTTGTCCTGAGGATGAACGGGAAGAGGGGCAACCAATGAGAGACTAGATCTAGGTGTTGGGACAGGCACAGGTCACTCTATTTTCCCAACAGGAAGAAGAATTAAGCACAGGCTCAGCCTGCCGCCCAGAAGCAGAATAGGGCCTGAGGCAATCCCGCGCTTTTGCGGCCAGCTCCCAAAAAAGACAGTTGAAAAATGGAGCTCAGGGAAACTGCAATTCACAAACCCGCAGAGTTATAAATGATAACTCTCATCCACAGATATATTGAGGGAAGGCAACGAAGAGGATTTGAAAGCAAGGCAGAATTGCAGGAAACAAATTTCAGGAGGTAGATACGAATCGCCTTTAAAGCACATGAAAAGCGGCAAAACGTTGACAATGATGCCCTTGGCCAAAAAGGGCGTATGCGTTTTTTCCTGAATATATTCAGGAAAAAACGCATACGCCCTTTTTGGCCAACCAAGCAACCTGGAAAGTCAAATCAGCGCTACAAAGAAGTCTCGCTTCCCTTCGGTCAAAAGGGCCATGCTGCAAAAAGTGTCAAACCCAGAAATCCAGGACAGGCCATGGAGAAATGGCAGCCTTGCTACACTGATGGGCGGGATGTAAATTGCCAACAGCCACTCTGGAGAAGTGTACGTTGTGTCCTGAAACATGGAAAAAAAACAGCTTAGGGAGCATAGGGCACGTCCACTCATGGGCGTATAAATTGGAAAAACTAAAAATCAGCAAGACACAGGCACCGGAAAGTTTAGGGCTGCTCTGTTGACAAGAACCTCCACTTCATGACACCTTAAATATCCCAGGAAAGAGAAAAATGGATAAAGAAGTTGTGGTCCTTATGTACAATGGAATATCACTCAGACATGAAATCAATGTTATAATGCTAGTAGAAGCAAGATGAGTGGAGTTAGGTACGACGATTCTAAGTGAAATAAGTCACACAGAAAAAGACACTTATCATAAGCTATCACTTATAGAGGGAATGTAAAAACCGCTACACTTGAACTGAATTACAAAACAGAACAGAGTCACACGTTTAGAAAACACACTATAGCTGCTTAACAGGAAAGGTGAGGTGGGGTGATGCATAAAACAATGGTTTCAAATTCGCTCACATACCGTTCCATACACCCAATATGTAATAGACAAGACCTACTCCTTGCTCAGTGAACTGGACTCAACACCCCCTATTCACCACACAAGAATATATGTGACTAGTAAGAATCTTAAAACCTATGTATTGATATCTGTCTGGAAGTGAGTCAAGTGGGTGTAAAGCCGCATAAACACAACCATGAAAAGCAGCTAAACACCATTATAAAAATAAATTACTTTTAAAAACCTGTAAAACAAAGACAGTGAAAGAGAGAGAAATTCTTACAAAATTCGTTCAGAGGCTGTGATGCAACCTGGATTGACCATATCTAGACCCACAGCTGGATGAGACATAAGGGTGGACACTCTTGGGGCTGAGAGGTTGGGTGAGGTTGGGTGAGCAAACGCAGACCCTTTAAAGTAATACTGCGTGGTACCCATCCCATGCGTCCCAAATCTCCAGGTTCAAGGGCATCTTCCTACATCGAGAACATACATGAGAAACCCAGAAGATGGTACACTGTGTGATTTTGAAAGGTTTCTAAAACGCACCTCATTTCTCATCTCCTTGTGCTCGGTTTCGCCATTCCAGCTACTTTACTAGCAATCTCCCTACTTGGAGAATCAGCACCTTTAACCTCCTGTTCCCTACAGGTTGCAATTTGTCCTGAGGATGAACGGGAAGAGGGGCAACCAATGAGAGACTAGATCTAGGTGTTGGGACAGGCACAGGTCACTCTATTTTCCCATCAGGAAGAAGAATTAACCACAGGCTCAGCCTGCCGCCCAGAAGCAGAATAGGGCCTGAGGCAATCCCGCGCTTTTGCGGCCAGCTCCCAAAAAAGACAGTTGAAAATTGGAGCTCAGGGAAACTGCAATTCAAAAACCTCAGAGTTATAAATGATAACTCTCGTCCACAAATATATTGAGGGAAGGCAACGAAGAGGATTTGAAAGCAGGGCAGAATTGCAGGAAACAGATTTCAGGAGGTAGATACGAATCGCCTTTAAAGCACATGAAAAGCGGCAAAACGTCGACAATGATGCCCTTGGCCAAAAAGGGCGTATGCGTTTTTTCCTGAATATATTCAGGAAAAAACGCATACGCCCTTTTTGGCCAACCAAGCAACCTGGAAAGGCAAATCAGCGCTACAAAGAAGTCTCGCTTCCCATCGGTGAAAAGGGCCATGCTGCAAAAAGTGTCAAAACCAGAAATGCAGGACAGGCAATGGAGAAATGGCAGCCTTGCTACACTGATGGGCGGGATGTAAATTGCCAACAGCCACTCTGGAGAAGTGTACGTTGTGTCCTGAAACATCGAAAAAAAACAGCTTAGGGAGCATAGGGCACGTCCACTCATGGGCGTATAAATTGGAAAAACTAAAAATCAGCAAGACACAGGCACCGGAAAGTTTAGGGCTGCTCTGTTGACAAGAACCTCCACTTCATGACACCTTAAATATCCCAGGAAAGAGAAAAATGGATAAAGAAGTTGTGGTCCTTATGTACAATTGAATATCACTCAGACATGAAATCAATGTCATAAGGCTAGTAGAAGCAAGATGAGTGGAGTTAGGTACGACGATTCTAAGTGAAATAAGTCACACAGAAAAAGACACTTATCATAAGCTATCACTTATAGAGAGAATGTAAAAACCGCTACACGTGAACTGAATTACAAAACAGAACAGAGTCACACGTTTAGAAAACACACTATGGCTACTTAACGGGAAAGGTGAGGTGGGGTGATGCATAAAACAAGGGTTTCAAATTCGCTCAGATACCGTTCCATACACCCAATATGTAATAGACAAGACCTACTCCTTGCTCAGTGAACTGGACTCAACACCCCCTATTCCCCGCACAAGAATATATGTGACTAGTAAGAATCTTAAAACCTATGTATTGATATCTGTCTGGAAGTGAGTCAAGTGGGTGTAAAGCCGCATAAACACAACCATGAAAAGCAGCTAAACCCCATTATAAAAATAAATTACTTTTAAAAACCCGTAAAAAAAGATAGTGAAAGAGAGAGAAATTCTTACAAAATTCGTTCAGAGGCTGTGATGCAACCTGGATTGACCATATCTAGACCCACAGCTGGATGAGATATAAGGGTGGACACTCTTGGGGCTGAGAGGTTGGGTGAGGTTGGGTGAGCAAACGCAGACCCTTTAAAGTAATACTGCGTGGTACCCATCCCATGGGTCCCAAATCTCCAGGTTCAAGGGCATCTTCCTACATCAAAAACATGCATGAGAAACCCAGAAGATGGTACACCGTGTGATTTTGAAAGGTTTCTAAAACGCACCTCATTTCTCATCTCCTTGTGCTCGGTTTCGCCATTCCAGCTATTTTACTAGCAATCTCCCTACTTGGAGAATCAGCACCTTTAACCTCCTGTTCCCTACAGGTTGCAATTTGTCCTGAGGATGAACGGGAAGAGGGGCAACCAATGAGAGACTAGATCTAGGTGTTGGGACAGGCACAGGTCACTCTATTTTCCCAACAGGAAGAAGAATTAACCACAGGCTCAGCCTGCCGCCCAGAAGCAGAATAGGGCCTGAGGCAATCCCGCGCTTTTGCGGCCAGCTCCCAAAAAAGACAGTTGAAAAATGGAGCTCAGGGAAACTGCAATTCACAAACCCGCAGAGTTATAAATGATAACTCTCATCCACAGATATATTGAGGGAAGGCAACGAAGAGGATTTGAAAGCAAGGCAGAATTGCAGGAAACAAATTTCAGGAGGTAGATACGAATCGCCTTTAAAGCACATGAAAAGCGGCAAAACGTCGACAATGATGCCCTTGGCCAAAAAGGGCGTATGCGTTTTTTCCTGAATATATTCAGGAAAAAACGCATACGCCCTTTTTGGCCAACCAAGCAACCTGGAAAGGAAAATCAGCGCTACAAAGAAGTCTCGCTTCCCATCGGTCATAAGGGCTATGCTGAAAAAAGTGTAAAAACCAGAAATGCAGGACAGGCCATGGAGAAATGGCAGCCTTGCTACGCTGATGGGCGGGATGTAAATTGCCAAGAGGCACTCTGGAGAAGTGTACGGTGTGTCCTGAAACATCGAAAAAACACAGGTTAGGGAGCATAGGGCACTTCCACTCATGGGCGTATAAATTGGGAAAACTAAAAATCAGCAAGACACAGGCACCCCAAAGTTTAGGGCTGCTCTGTTGACAAGAACCTCCACTTCATGACACCTTAAATATCCCAGGAAAGAGAAAAATGGATAAAGAAGTTGTGGTCCTTATGTACAATGGAATATCACTCAGACATGAAATCAATGTCATAAGGCTAGTAGAAGCAAGATGAGTGGAGTTAGGTACGACGATTCTAAGTGAAATAAGTCACACAGAAAAAGACACTTATCATAAGCTATCACTTATAGAGGGAATGTAAAAACCGCTACACTTGAACTGAATTACAAAACAGAACAGAGTCACACGTTTAGAAAACACACTATGGCTGCTTAACGGGAAAGGTGAGGTGGGGTGATGCATAAAACAAGGGTTTCAAATTCGCTCAGATACCGATCCATACACCCAATATGTAATAGACAAGACCTACTCCTTGCTGAGTGAAGTGGACTCAACACCCCCTATTCACCGCACAAGAATATATGTGACTAGTAAGAATCTTAAAACCTATGTATTGATATCTGTCTGGAAGTGAGTCAAGTGGGTGTAAAGCCGCATAAACACAGCCGTGAAAAGCAGCTAAACCCCATTATAAAAATAAATTACTTTTAAAAACCCGTAAAACAAAGACAGTGAAAGAGAGAGAAATTCTTACAAAATTCGTTCAGGGGCTGTGATGCAACCTGGATTGACCATATCTAGACCCACAGCTGGATGAGGCATAAGGGTGGACAATCTTGAGGCTGAGAGGTTGGGTGAGGTTGGGTGAGCAAACGCAGAACCTTTAAAGTAATAGTGCGTGGTACCCATCCCATGGGTCCCAAATCTCCAGGTTCAAGGGCATCTTCCTACATCGAAAACATGCATGAGAAACCCAGAAGATGGTACACCGTGTGATCGGGAAAGGTTTCTAAAACGCACCTCATTTCTCAACTCCTTGTGCTCGGGTTCGCCTTTCCAGCTACTTTACTAGCAATCTCCCTACTTGGAGAATCAGCACCTTTAAGCTCCTGTTCCCTACAGGTTGCAATTTGTCCTGAGGATGAACGGGAAGAGGGGCAACCAATGAGAGACTAGATCTAGGTGTTGGGACAGGCACAGGTCACTCTATTTTCCCATCAGGAAGAAGAATTAACCACAGGCTCAGCCTGCCGCCCAGAAGCAGAATAGGGCCTGAGGCAATCCTGCGCTTTTGCGGCCAGCTCCCAAAAAACCGAGTTGAAAAATGGAGCTCAGGGACACTGCAATTCACAAACCCGCAGAGTTATAAATGATAACTATCATCCACAGATATATTGAGGGAAGGCAACGAAGAGGATTTGAAAGCAAGGCAGAATTGCAGGAAACAGATTTCAGGAGGTAGATTCGAATCGCCTTGAAAGCACATGAAAAGCGGCAAAACGTCGACAATGATGCCCTTGGCCAAAAAGGGCTTATGCGTTTTTTCCTGAGTATATTCAGGAAAACACGCATACGCCCTTTTTGGCCAACCAAGCAACCTGGAAAGGCAAATCAGCGCTACAAAGAAGGCTCGCTTCCCATCGGTCAAAAGGGCCATGCTGCAAAAAGTGTCAAAACCAGAAATGCAGGACAGGCCATGGAGAAATGGCAGCCTTGCTACGGTGATGGGTGGGATGTAAATTGCCAACAGCCACTCTGGAGAAGTGTACGGTGTGTCCTGAAACATCGAAAAAACTCAGCTTAGGGAGCATAGGGCACGTCCATTCATGGGAGTATAAATTGGGAAAACTAAAAATCAGCAAGACACAGGCACCCCAAAGTTTAGGGCTGCTCTGTTGACAAGAACCTCCACTTCATGACACCTTAAATATCCCAGGAAAGAGAAAAATGGATAAAGAAGTTGTGGTCCTTATGTACAATGGAATATCACTCAGACATGTAATCAATGTCATAAGGCTAGTAGAAGCAAGATGAGTGGATTTAGGTACGACGATTCTAAGTGAAATAAGTCACACAGAAAAAGACACTAATTATAAGCTATCACTTATAGAGGGAATGTAAAAACTGCTACACTTGAACTGAATTACAAAACAGAACAGATTCACACGTTTAGAAAACACACTATGGCTGCTTAACGGGAAAGGTGAGGTGGGGTGATGCATAAAACAAGGGTTTCAAATTCTCTCAGATACAGTTCCATACACCCAATATGTAATAGAAAAGACCAACTCCTTGCTCAGTGAACTGGACTCAACACCCCCTATTCACCGCACAAGAATATATCTGACTAGTAAGAATCTTAAAACCTATGTATTGATATCTTTCTGGAAGTGAGTCAAGTGGCTGTAAATCCGCATAAACACAGCCGTGAAAAGCAGCTAAACCCCATTATAAAAATAAATTACTTTTAAAAACCCGTAAAACAAAGACAGTGAAAGAGAGAGAAATTCTTACAAAATTCGTTCAGGGGCTGTGATGCAACCTGGATTGACCATATCTAGTCCCACACCTGGATGAGACATAAGTGTGGACACTCTTGGGGCTGAGAGTTTGGGTGAGGTTGGGTGAGCAAACGCAGACCCTTTAAAGTAATACTGCGTGGTACCCATCCCATGGGTCCCAAATCTCCAGGTTCAAGGGCATCTTCCTACATCGAAAACATGCATGAGAAACCCAGAAGATGGTACACCGTGTGATTTTGAAAGGTTTCTAAAATGCACCTCATTTCTCATCTCCTTGTGTTCGGGTTCGCCATTCCAGCTACTTTACTAGCAATCTCCCTACTTGGAGATTCAGCACCTTTAAGCTCCTGTTCCCTACAGGTTGCAATTTGTCCTGAGGATGAACGGGAAGAGGGGCAACCAATGAGAGACTAGATCTAGGTGTTGGGACAGGCACAGGTCACTCTATTTTCCCATCAGGAAGAAGAATTAACCACAGGCTCAGCCTGCCGCCGGGAACCAGAATAGGGCCTGAGGCAATCCCGTGCTTTTTCGGCCAGCTCCCAAAAAAGACAGTTGAAAATTGGAGCACATGAGCACTGCAATTCACAAACCTCAGAGTTATAAATGATAACTCTCGTCAACAAATATATTGAGGGAAGGCAACGAAGAGGATTTGAAAGAAGGCAGAATTGCAGGAAACAGATTTCAGGAGGTAGATACGAATCGCCTTTAAAGCACATGAAAAGCGGCAAAACGTCGACAATGATGCCCTTGGCCAAAAAGGGCGTATGCGTTTTTTCCTGAATATATTCAGGAAAAAACGCATACGCCCTTTTTGGCCAACCAAGCAACCTGGAAAGGCAAATCAGCGCTACAAAGAAGTCTCGCTTCCCATCGGTGAAAAGGGCCATGCTGCAAAAAGTGTCAAAACCAGAAATGCAGGACAGGCAATGGAGAAATGGCAGCCTTGCTACACTGATGGGCGGGATGTAAATTGCCAACAGCCACTCTGGAGAAGTGTACGTTGTGTCCTGAAACATCGAAAAAAAACAGCTTAGGGAGCATAGGGCACGTCCACTCATGGGCGTATAAATTGGAAAAACTAAAAATCAGCAAGACACAGGCACCGG
Source organism: Eschrichtius robustus (assembly GCF_028021215.1). Taxonomy (NCBI): domain Eukaryota; kingdom Metazoa; phylum Chordata; class Mammalia; order Artiodactyla; family Eschrichtiidae; genus Eschrichtius; species Eschrichtius robustus. The sequence goes on along the minus strand of NW_027175160.1, from coordinate 843,860 downwards.
AAAGTTTAGGGCTGCTCTGTTGACAAGAACCTCCACTTCATGACACCTTAAATATCCCAGGAAAGAGAAAAATGGATAAAAAGTTGTGGTCCTTATGTACAATGGAATATCACTCAGACATGAAATCAATGTCATAAGGCTAGTAGAAGCAAGATGAGTGGAGTTAGGTACGACGATTCTAAGTGAAATAAGTCACACAGAAAAAGACACTTATCATAAGCTATCACTTATAGAGGGAATGTAAAAACCGCTACACGTGAACTGAATTACAAAACAGAACAGAGTCACACGTTTGGAAAACACACTATGGCTGCTTAACGGGAAAGGTGAGGTGGGGTGATGCATAAAACAAGGGTTTCAAATTCGCTCAGATACCGTTCCATACACCCAATATGTAATAGACAAGACCTACTCCTTGCTCAGTGAACTGGACTCAACACCCCCTATTCCCCGCACAAGAATATATGTGACTAGTAAGAATCTTAAAACCTATGTATTGATATCTGTCTGGAAGTGAGTCAAGTGGGTGTAAAGCCGCATAAACACAACCATGAAAAGCAGCTAAACCCCATTATAAAAATAAATTACTTTTAAAAACCCGCAAAAAAAGATAGTGAAAGAGAGAGAAATTCTTACAAAATTCGTTCAGAGGCTGTGATGCAACCTGGATTGACCATATCTAGACCCACAGCTGGATGAGACATAAGGGTGGACACTCTTGGGGCTGAGAGGTTGGGTGAGGTTGGGTGAGCAAACGCAGACCCTTTAAAGTAATACTGCGTGGTACCCATCCCATGGGTCCCAAATCTCCAGGTTCAAGGGCATCTTCCTACATCAAAAACATGCATGAGAAACCCAGAAGATGGTACACCGTGTGATTTTGAAAGGTTTCTAAAACGCACCTCATTTCTCATCTCCTTGTGCTCGGTTTCGCCATTCCAGCTATTTTACTAGCAATCTCCCTACTTGGAGAATCAGCACCTTTAACCTCCTGATCCCTACAGGTTGCAATTTGTCCTGAGGATGAACGGGAAGAGGGGCAACCAATGAGAGACTAGATCTAGGTGTTGGGACAGGCACAGGTCACTCTATTTTCCCAACAGGAAGAAGAATTAAGCACAGGCTCAGCCTGCCGCCCAGAAGCAGAATAGGGCCTGAGGCAATCGCGCGCTTTTGCGGCCAGCTCCCAAAAAAGACAGTTGAAAAATGGAGCTCAGGGAAACTGCAATTCACAAACCCGCAGAGTTATAAATGATAACTCTCATCCACAGATATATTGAGGGAAGGCAACGAAGAGGATTTGAAAGCAAGGCAGAATTGCAGGAAACAAATTTCAGGAGGTAGATACGAATCGCCTTTAAAGCACATGAAAAGCGGCAAAACGTCGACAATGATGCCCTTGGCCAAAAAGGGCGTATGCGTTTTTTCCTGAATATATTCAGGAAAAAACGCATACGCACTTTTTGGCCAACCAAGCAACCTGGAAAGGCAAATCAGCGCTACAAAGAAGTCTCGCTTCCCATCGGTGAAAAGGGCCATGCTGCAAAAAGTGTCAAAACCAGAAATGCAGGACAGGCAATGGAGAAATGGCAGCCTTGCTACACTGATGGGCGGGATGTAAATTGCCAACAGCCACTCTGGAGATGTGTACGTTGTGTCCTGAAACATCGAAAAAAAACAGCTTACGGAGCATAGGGCACGTCCACTCATGGGCGTATAAATTGGAAAAACTAAAAATCAGCAAGACACAGGCACCGGAAAGTTTAGGGCTGCTCTGTTGACAAGAACCTCCACTTCATGACACCTTAAATATCCCAGGAAAGAGAAAAATGGATAAAGAAGTTGTGGTCCTTCTGTACAATTGAATATCACTCAGACATGAAATCAATGTCATAAGGCTAGTAGAAGCAAGATGAGTGGAGTTAGGTACGACGATTCTAAGTGAAATAAGTCACACAGAAAAAGACACTTATCATAAGCTATCACTTATAGAGAGAATGTAAAAACCGCTACACGTGAACTGAATTACAAAACAGAACAGAGTCACACGTTTAGAAAACACACTATGGCTACTTAACGGGAAAGGTGAGGTGGGGTGATGCATAAAACAAGGGTTTCAAATTCGCTCAGATACCGTTCCATACACCCAATATGTAATAGACAAGACCTACTCCTTGCTCAGTGAACTGGACTCTACACCCCCTATTCCCCGCACAAGAATATATGTGACTAGTAAGAATCTTAAAACCTATGTATTGATATCTGTCTGGAAGTGAGTCAAGTGGGTGTAAAGCCGCATAAACACAACCATGAAAAGCAGCTAAACCCCATTATAAAAATAAATTACTTTTAAAAACCCGTAAAAAAAGATAGTGAAAGAGAGAGTAATTCTTACAAAATTCGTTCAGAGGCTGTGATGCAACCTGGATTGACCATATCTAGACCCACAGCTGGATGAGACATAAGGGTGGACACTCTTGGGGCTGAGAGGTTGGGTGAGGTTGGGTGAGGAAACGCAGACCCTTTAAAGTAATACTGCGTGGTACCCATCCCATGGGTCCCAAATCTCCAGGTTCAAGGGCATCTTCCTACATCAAAAACATGCATGAGAAACCCAGAAGATGGTACACCGTGTGATTTTGAAAGGTTTCTAAAACGCACCTCATTTCTCATCTCCTTGTGCTCGGTTTCGCCATTCCAGCTATTTTACTAGCAATCTCCCTACTTGGAGAATCAGCACCTTTAACCTCCTGTTCCCTACAGGTTGCAATTTGTCCTGAGGATGAACGGGAAGAGGGGCAACCAATGAGAGACTAGATCTAGGTGTTGGGACAGGCACAGGTCACTCTATTTTCCCAACAGGAAGAAGAATTAACCACAGGCTCAGCCTGCCGCCCAGAAGCAGAATAGGGCCTGAGGCAATCCCGCGCTTTTGCGGCCAGCTCCCAAAAAAGACAGTTGAAAAATGGAGCTCAGGGAAACTGCAATTCACAAACCCGCAGAGTTATAAATGATAACTCTCATCCACAGATATATTGAGGGAAGGCAACGAAGAGGATTTGAAAGCAAGGCAGAATTGCAGGAAACAAATTTCAGGAGGTAGATACGAATCGCCTTTAAAGCACATGAAAAGCGGCAAAACGTCGACAATGATGCCCTTGGCCAAAAAGGGCGTATGCGTTTTTTCCTGAATATATTCAGGAAAAAACGCATACGCCCTTTTTGGCCAACCAAGCAACCTGGAAAGGAAAATCAGCGCTACAAAGAAGTCTCGCTTCCCATCGGTCATAAGGGCTATGCTGAAAAAAGTGTAAAAACCAGAAATGCAGGACAGGCCATGGAGAAATGGCAGCCTTGCTACGCTGATGGGCGGGATGTAAATTGCCAAGAGGCACTCTGGAGAAGTGTACGGTGTGTCCTGAAACATCGAAAAAACACAGGTTAGGGAGCATAGGGCACTTCCACTCATGGGCGTATAAATTGGGAAAACTAAAAATCAGCAAGACACAGGCACCCCAAAGTTTAGGGCTGCTCTGTTGACAAGAACCTCCACTTCATGACACCTTAAATATCCCAGGAAAGAGAAAAATGGATAAAGAAGTTGTGGTCCTTATGTACAATGGAATATCACTCAGACATGAAATCAATGTCATAAGGCTAGTAGAAGCAAGATGAGTGGAGTTAGGTACGACGATTCTAAGTGAAATAAGTCACACAGAAAAAGACACTTATCATAAGCTATCACTTATAGAGGGAATGTAAAAACCGCTACACTTGAACTGAATTACAAAACAGAACAGAGTCACACGTTTAGAAAACACACTATGGCTGCTTAACGGGAAAGGTGAGGTGGGGTGATGCATAAAACAAGGGTTTCAAATTCGCTCAGATACCGATCCATACACCCAATATGTAATAGACAAGACCTACTCCTTGCTGAGTGAAGTGGACTCAACACCCCCTATTCACCGCACAAGAATATATGTGACTAGTAAGAATCTTAAAACCTATGTATTGATATCTGTCTGGAAGTGAGTCAAGTGGGTGTAAAGCCGCATAAACACAGCCGTGAAAAGCAGCTAAACCCCATTATAAAAATAAATTACTTTTAAAAACCCGTAAAACAAAGACAGTGAAAGAGAGAGAAATTCTTACAAAATTCGTTCAGGGGCTGTGATGCAACCTGGATTGACCATATCTAGACCCACAGCTGGATGAGGCATAAGGGTGGACAATCTTGAGGCTGAGAGGTTGGGTGAGGTTGGGTGAGCAAACGCAGAACCTTTAAAGTAATAGTGCGTGGTACCCATCCCATGGGTCCCAAATCTCCAGGTTCAAGGGCATCTTCCTACATCGAAAACATGCATGAGAAACCCAGAAGATGGTACACCGTGTGATCGGGAAAGGTTTCTAAAACGCACCTCATTTCTCAACTCCTTGTGCTCGGGTTCGCCTTTCCAGCTACTTTACTAGCAATCTCCCTACTTGGAGAATCAGCACCTTTAAGCTCCTGTTCCCTACAGGTTGCAATTTGTCCTGAGGATGAACGGGAAGAGGGGCAACCAATGAGAGACTAGATCTAGGTGTTGGGACAGGCACAGGTCACTCTATTTTCCCATCAGGAAGAAGAATTAACCACAGGCTCAGCCTGCCGCCCAGAAGCAGAATAGGGCCTGAGGCAATCCTGCGCTTTTGCGGCCAGCTCCCAAAAAACCGAGTTGAAAAATGGAGCTCAGGGACACTGCAATTCACAAACCCGCAGAGTTATAAATGATAACTATCATCCACAGATATATTGAGGGAAGGCAACGAAGAGGATTTGAAAGCAAGGCAGAATTGCAGGAAACAGATTTCAGGAGGTAGATTCGAATCGCCTTGAAAGCACATGAAAAGCGGCAAAACGTCGACAATGATGCCCTTGGCGAAAAAGGGCTTATGCGTTTTTTCCTGAGTATATTCAGGAAAACACGCATACGCCCTTTTTGGCCAACCAAGCAACCTGGAAAGGCAAATCAGCGCTACAAAGAAGGCTCGCTTCCCATCGGTCAAAAGGGCCATGCTGCAAAAAGTGTCAAAACCAGAAATGCAGGACAGGCCATGGAGAAATGGCAGCCTTGCTACGGTGATGGGTGGGATGTAAATTGCCAACAGCCACTCTGGAGAAGTGTACGGTGTGTCCTGAAACATCGAAAAAACTCAGCTTAGGGAGCATAGGGCACGTCCATTCATGGGAGTATAAATTGGGAAAACTAAAAATCAGCAAGACACAGGCACCCCAAAGTTTAGGGCTGCTCTGTTGACAAGAACCTCCACTTCATGACACCTTAAATATCCCAGGAAAGAGAAAAATGGATAAAGAAGTTGTGGTCCTTATGTACAATGGAATATCACTCAGACATGTAATCAATGTCATAAGGCTAGTAGAAGCAAGATGAGTGGATTTAGGTACGACGATTCTAAGTGAAATAAGTCACACAGAAAAAGACACTAATTATAAGCTATCACTTATAGAGGGAATGTAAAAACTGCTACACTTGAACTGAATTACAAAACAGAACAGATTCACACGTTTAGAAAACACACTATGGCTGCTTAACGGGAAAGGTGAGGTGGGGTGATGCATAAAACAAGGGTTTCAAATTCTCTCAGATACAGTTCCATACACCCAATATGTAATAGAAAAGACCAACTCCTTGCTCAGTGAACTGGACTCAACACCCCCTATTCACCGCACAAGAATATATCTGACTAGTAAGAATCGTAAAACCTATGTATTGATATCTTTCTGGAAGTGAGTCAAGTGGCTGTAAATCCGCATAAACACAGCCGTGAAAAGCAGCTAAACCCCATTATAAAAATAAATTACTTTTAAAAACCCGTAAAACAAAGACAGTGAAAGAGAGAGAAATTCTTACAAAATTCGTTCAGGGGCTGTGATGCAACCTGGATTGACCATATCTAGTCCCACACCTGGATGAGACATAAGTGTGGACACTCTTGGGGCTGAGAGTTTTGGTGAGGTTGGGTGAGCAAACGCAGACCCTTTAAAGTAATACTGCGTGGTACCCATCCCATGGGTCCCAAATCTCCAGGTTCAAGGGCATCTTCCTACATCGAAAACATGCATGAGAAACCCAGAAGATGGTACACCGTGTGATTTTGAAAGGTTTCTAAAATGCACCTCATTTCTCATCTCCTTGTGTTCGGGTTCGCCATTCCAGCTACTTTACTAGCAATCTCCCTACTTGGAGATTCAGCACCTTTAAGCTCCTGTTCCCTACAGGTTGCAATTTGTCCTGAGGATGAACGGGAAGAGGGGCAACCAATGAGAGACTAGATCTAGGTGTTGGGACAGGCACAGGTCACTCTATTTTCCCATCAGGAAGAAGAATTAACCACAGGCTCAGCCTGCCGCCGGGAACCAGAATAGGGCCTGAGGCAATCCCGTGCTTTTTCGGCCAGCTCCCAAAAAAGACAGTTGAAAATTGGAGCACATGAGCACTGCAATTCACAAACCTCAGAGTTATAAATGATAACTCTCGTCAACAAATATATTGAGGGAAGGCAACGAAGAGGATTTGAAAGAAGGCAGAATTGCAGGAAACAGATTTCAGGAGGTAGATACGAATCGCCTTTAAAGCACATGAAAAGCGGCAAAACGTCGACAATGATGCCCTTGGCCAAAAAGGGCGTATGCGTTTTTTCCTGAATATATTCAGGAAAAAACGCATACGCCCTTTTTGGCCAACCAAGCAACCTGGAAAGGCAAATCAGCGCTACAAAGAAGTCTCGCTTCCCATCGGTGAAAAGGGCCATGCTGCAAAAAGTGTCAAAACCAGAAATGCAGGACAGGCAATGGAGAAATGGCAGCCTTGCTACACTGATGGGCGGGATGTAAATTGCCAACAGCCACTCTGGAGAAGTGTACGTTGTGTCCTGAAACATCGAAAAAAAACAGCTTAGGGAGCATAGGGCACGTCCACTCATGGGCGTATAAATTGGAAAAACTAAAAATCAGCAAGACACAGGCACCGGAAAGTTTAGGGCTGCTCTGTTGACAAGAACCTCCACTTCATGACACCTTAAATATCCCAGGAAAGAGAAAAATGGATAAAAAGTTGTGGTCCTTATGTACAATGGAATATCACTCAGACATGAAATCAATGTCATAAGGCTAGTAGAAGCAAGATGAGTGGAGTTAGGTACGACGATTCTAAGTGAAATAAGTCACACAGAAAAAGACACTTATCATAAGCTATCACTTATAGAGGGAATGTAAAAACCGCTACACGTGAACTGAATTACAAAACAGAACAGAGTCACACGTTTGGAAAACACACTATGGCTGCTTAACGGGAAAGGTGAGGTGGGGTGATGCATAAAACAAGGGTTTCAAATTCGCTCAGATACCGTTCCATACACCCAATATGTAATAGACAAGACCTACTCCTTGCTCAGTGAACTGGACTCAACACCCCCTATTCCCCGCACAAGAATATATGTGACTAGTAAGAATCTTAAAACCTATGTATTGATATCTGTCTGGAAGTGAGTCAAGTGGGTGTAAAGCCGCATAAACACAACCATGAAAAGCAGCTAAACCCCATTATAAAAATAAATTACTTTTAAAAACCCGCAAAAAAAGATAGTGAAAGAGAGAGAAATTCTTACAAAATTCGTTCAGAGGCTGTGATGCAACCTGGATTGACCATATCTAGACCCACAGCTGGATGAGACATAAGGGTGGACACTCTTGGGGCTGAGAGGTTGGGTGAGGTTGGGTGAGCAAACGCAGACCCTTTAAAGTAATACTGCGTGGTACCCATCCCATGGGTCCCAAATCTCCAGGTTCAAGGGCATCTTCCTACATCAAAAACATGCATGAGAAACCCAGAAGATGGTACACCGTGTGATTTTGAAAGGTTTCTAAAACGCACCTCATTTCTCATCTCCTTGTGCTCGGTTTCGCCATTCCAGCTATTTTACTAGCAATCTCCCTACTTGGAGAATCAGCACCTTTAACCTCCTGATCCCTACAGGTTGCAATTTGTCCTGAGGATGAACGGGAAGAGGGGCAACCAATGAGAGACTAGATCTAGGTGTTGGGACAGGCACAGGTCACTCTATTTTCCCAACAGGAAGAAGAATTAAGCACAGGCTCAGCCTGCCGCCCAGAAGCAGAATAGGGCCTGAGGCAATCCCGCGCTTTTGCGGCCAGCTCCCAAAAAAGACAGTTGAAAAATGGAGCTCAGGGAAACTGCAATTCACAAACCCGCAGAGTTATAAATGATAACTCTCATCCACAGATATATTGAGGGAAGGCAACGAAGAGGATTTGAAAGCAAGGCAGAATTGCAGGAAACAAATTTCAGGAGGTAGATACGAATCGCCTTTAAAGCACATGAAAAGCGGCAAAACGTTGACAATGATGCCCTTGGCCAAAAAGGGCGTATGCGTTTTTTCCTGAATATATTCAGGAAAAAACGCATACGCCCTTTTTGGCCAACCAAGCAACCTGGAAAGTCAAATCAGCGCTACAAAGAAGTCTCGCTTCCCTTCGGTCAAAAGGGCCATGCTGCAAAAAGTGTCAAACCCAGAAATCCAGGACAGGCCATGGAGAAATGGCAGCCTTGCTACACTGATGGGCGGGATGTAAATTGCCAACAGCCACTCTGGAGAAGTGTACGTTGTGTCCTGAAACATGGAAAAAAAACAGCTTAGGGAGCATAGGGCACGTCCACTCATGGGCGTATAAATTGGAAAAACTAAAAATCAGCAAGACACAGGCACCGGAAAGTTTAGGGCTGCTCTGTTGACAAGAACCTCCACTTCATGACACCTTAAATATCCCAGGAAAGAGAAAAATGGATAAAGAAGTTGTGGTCCTTATGTACAATGGAATATCACTCAGACATGAAATCAATGTTATAATGCTAGTAGAAGCAAGATGAGTGGAGTTAGGTACGACGATTCTAAGTGAAATAAGTCACACAGAAAAAGACACTTATCATAAGCTATCACTTATAGAGGGAATGTAAAAACCGCTACACTTGAACTGAATTACAAAACAGAACAGAGTCACACGTTTAGAAAACACACTATAGCTGCTTAACAGGAAAGGTGAGGTGGGGTGATGCATAAAACAATGGTTTCAAATTCGCTCACATACCGTTCCATACACCCAATATGTAATAGACAAGACCTACTCCTTGCTCAGTGAACTGGACTCAACACCCCCTATTCACCACACAAGAATATATGTGACTAGTAAGAATCTTAAAACCTATGTATTGATATCTGTCTGGAAGTGAGTCAAGTGGGTGTAAAGCCGCATAAACACAACCATGAAAAGCAGCTAAACACCATTATAAAAATAAATTACTTTTAAAAACCTGTAAAACAAAGACAGTGAAAGAGAGAGAAATTCTTACAAAATTCGTTCAGAGGCTGTGATGCAACCTGGATTGACCATATCTAGACCCACAGCTGGATGAGACATAAGGGTGGACACTCTTGGGGCTGAGAGGTTGGGTGAGGTTGGGTGAGCAAACGCAGACCCTTTAAAGTAATACTGCGTGGTACCCATCCCATGCGTCCCAAATCTCCAGGTTCAAGGGCATCTTCCTACATCGAGAACATACATGAGAAACCCAGAAGATGGTACACTGTGTGATTTTGAAAGGTTTCTAAAACGCACCTCATTTCTCATCTCCTTGTGCTCGGTTTCGCCATTCCAGCTACTTTACTAGCAATCTCCCTACTTGGAGAATCAGCACCTTTAACCTCCTGTTCCCTACAGGTTGCAATTTGTCCTGAGGATGAACGGGAAGAGGGGCAACCAATGAGAGACTAGATCTAGGTGTTGGGACAGGCACAGGTCACTCTATTTTCCCATCAGGAAGAAGAATTAACCACAGGCTCAGCCTGCCGCCCAGAAGCAGAATAGGGCCTGAGGCAATCCCGCGCTTTTGCGGCCAGCTCCCAAAAAAGACAGTTGAAAATTGGAGCTCAGGGAAACTGCAATTCAAAAACCTCAGAGTTATAAATGATAACTCTCGTCCACAAATATATTGAGGGAAGGCAACGAAGAGGATTTGAAAGCAGGGCAGAATTGCAGGAAACAGATTTCAGGAGGTAGATACGAATCGCCTTTAAAGCACATGAAAAGCGGCAAAACGTCGACAATGATGCCCTTGGCCAAAAAGGGCGTATGCGTTTTTTCCTGAATATATTCAGGAAAAAACGCATACGCCCTTTTTGGCCAACCAAGCAACCTGGAAAGGCAAATCAGCGCTACAAAGAAGTCTCGCTTCCCATCGGTGAAAAGGGCCATGCTGCAAAAAGTGTCAAAACCAGAAATGCAGGACAGGCAATGGAGAAATGGCAGCCTTGCTACACTGATGGGCGGGATGTAAATTGCCAACAGCCACTCTGGAGAAGTGTACGTTGTGTCCTGAAACATCGAAAAAAAACAGCTTAGGGAGCATAGGGCACGTCCACTCATGGGCGTATAAATTGGAAAAACTAAAAATCAGCAAGACACAGGCACCGGAAAGTTTAGGGCTGCTCTGTTGACAAGAACCTCCACTTCATGACACCTTAAATATCCCAGGAAAGAGAAAAATGGATAAAGAAGTTGTGGTCCTTATGTACAATTGAATATCACTCAGACATGAAATCAATGTCATAAGGCTAGTAGAAGCAAGATGAGTGGAGTTAGGTACGACGATTCTAAGTGAAATAAGTCACACAGAAAAAGACACTTATCATAAGCTATCACTTATAGAGAGAATGTAAAAACCGCTACACGTGAACTGAATTACAAAACAGAACAGAGTCACACGTTTAGAAAACACACTATGGCTACTTAACGGGAAAGGTGAGGTGGGGTGATGCATAAAACAAGGGTTTCAAATTCGCTCAGATACCGTTCCATACACCCAATATGTAATAGACAAGACCTACTCCTTGCTCAGTGAACTGGACTCAACACCCCCTATTCCCCGCACAAGAATATATGTGACTAGTAAGAATCTTAAAACCTATGTATTGATATCTGTCTGGAAGTGAGTCAAGTGGGTGTAAAGCCGCATAAACACAACCATGAAAAGCAGCTAAACCCCATTATAAAAATAAATTACTTTTAAAAACCCGTAAAAAAAGATAGTGAAAGAGAGAGAAATTCTTACAAAATTCGTTCAGAGGCTGTGATGCAACCTGGATTGACCATATCTAGACCCACAGCTGGATGAGATATAAGGGTGGACACTCTTGGGGCTGAGAGGTTGGGTGAGGTTGGGTGAGCAAACGCAGACCCTTTAAAGTAATACTGCGTGGTACCCATCCCATGGGTCCCAAATCTCCAGGTTCAAGGGCATCTTCCTACATCAAAAACATGCATGAGAAACCCAGAAGATGGTACACCGTGTGATTTTGAAAGGTTTCTAAAACGCACCTCATTTCTCATCTCCTTGTGCTCGGTTTCGCCATTCCAGCTATTTTACTAGCAATCTCCCTACTTGGAGAATCAGCACCTTTAACCTCCTGTTCCCTACAGGTTGCAATTTGTCCTGAGGATGAACGGGAAGAGGGGCAACCAATGAGAGACTAGATCTAGGTGTTGGGACAGGCACAGGTCACTCTATTTTCCCAACAGGAAGAAGAATTAACCACAGGCTCAGCCTGCCGCCCAGAAGCAGAATAGGGCCTGAGGCAATCCCGCGCTTTTGCGGCCAGCTCCCAAAAAAGACAGTTGAAAAATGGAGCTCAGGGAAACTGCAATTCACAAACCCGCAGAGTTATAAATGATAACTCTCATCCACAGATATATTGAGGGAAGGCAACGAAGAGGATTTGAAAGCAAGGCAGAATTGCAGGAAACAAATTTCAGGAGGTAGATACGAATCGCCTTTAAAGCACATGAAAAGCGGCAAAACGTCGACAATGATGCCCTTGGCCAAAAAGGGCGTATGCGTTTTTTCCTGAATATATTCAGGAAAAAACGCATACGCCCTTTTTGGCCAACCAAGCAACCTGGAAAGGAAAATCAGCGCTACAAAGAAGTCTCGCTTCCCATCGGTCATAAGGGCTATGCTGAAAAAAGTGTAAAAACCAGAAATGCAGGACAGGCCATGGAGAAATGGCAGCCTTGCTACGCTGATGGGCGGGATGTAAATTGCCAAGAGGCACTCTGGAGAAGTGTACGGTGTGTCCTGAAACATCGAAAAAACACAGGTTAGGGAGCATAGGGCACTTCCACTCATGGGCGTATAAATTGGGAAAACTAAAAATCAGCAAGACACAGGCACCCCAAAGTTTAGGGCTGCTCTGTTGACAAGAACCTCCACTTCATGACACCTTAAATATCCCAGGAAAGAGAAAAATGGATAAAGAAGTTGTGGTCCTTATGTACAATGGAATATCACTCAGACATGAAATCAATGTCATAAGGCTAGTAGAAGCAAGATGAGTGGAGTTAGGTACGACGATTCTAAGTGAAATAAGTCACACAGAAAAAGACACTTATCATAAGCTATCACTTATAGAGGGAATGTAAAAACCGCTACACTTGAACTGAATTACAAAACAGAACAGAGTCACACGTTTAGAAAACACACTATGGCTGCTTAACGGGAAAGGTGAGGTGGGGTGATGCATAAAACAAGGGTTTCAAATTCGCTCAGATACCGATCCATACACCCAATATGTAATAGACAAGACCTACTCCTTGCTGAGTGAAGTGGACTCAACACCCCCTATTCACCGCACAAGAATATATGTGACTAGTAAGAATCTTAAAACCTATGTATTGATATCTGTCTGGAAGTGAGTCAAGTGGGTGTAAAGCCGCATAAACACAGCCGTGAAAAGCAGCTAAACCCCATTATAAAAATAAATTACTTTTAAAAACCCGTAAAACAAAGACAGTGAAAGAGAGAGAAATTCTTACAAAATTCGTTCAGGGGCTGTGATGCAACCTGGATTGACCATATCTAGACCCACAGCTGGATGAGGCATAAGGGTGGACAATCTTGAGGCTGAGAGGTTGGGTGAGGTTGGGTGAGCAAACGCAGAACCTTTAAAGTAATAGTGCGTGGTACCCATCCCATGGGTCCCAAATCTCCAGGTTCAAGGGCATCTTCCTACATCGAAAACATGCATGAGAAACCCAGAAGATGGTACACCGTGTGATCGGGAAAGGTTTCTAAAACGCACCTCATTTCTCAACTCCTTGTGCTCGGGTTCGCCTTTCCAGCTACTTTACTAGCAATCTCCCTACTTGGAGAATCAGCACCTTTAAGCTCCTGTTCCCTACAGGTTGCAATTTGTCCTGAGGATGAACGGGAAGAGGGGCAACCAATGAGAGACTAGATCTAGGTGTTGGGACAGGCACAGGTCACTCTATTTTCCCATCAGGAAGAAGAATTAACCACAGGCTCAGCCTGCCGCCCAGAAGCAGAATAGGGCCTGAGGCAATCCTGCGCTTTTGCGGCCAGCTCCCAAAAAACCGAGTTGAAAAATGGAGCTCAGGGACACTGCAATTCACAAACCCGCAGAGTTATAAATGATAACTATCATCCACAGATATATTGAGGGAAGGCAACGAAGAGGATTTGAAAGCAAGGCAGAATTGCAGGAAACAGATTTCAGGAGGTAGATTCGAATCGCCTTGAAAGCACATGAAAAGCGGCAAAACGTCGACAATGATGCCCTTGGCCAAAAAGGGCTTATGCGTTTTTTCCTGAGTATATTCAGGAAAACACGCATACGCCCTTTTTGGCCAACCAAGCAACCTGGAAAGGCAAATCAGCGCTACAAAGAAGGCTCGCTTCCCATCGGTCAAAAGGGCCATGCTGCAAAAAGTGTCAAAACCAGAAATGCAGGACAGGCCATGGAGAAATGGCAGCCTTGCTACGGTGATGGGTGGGATGTAAATTGCCAACAGCCACTCTGGAGAAGTGTACGGTGTGTCCTGAAACATCGAAAAAACTCAGCTTAGGGAGCATAGGGCACGTCCATTCATGGGAGTATAAATTGGGAAAACTAAAAATCAGCAAGACACAGGCACCCCAAAGTTTAGGGCTGCTCTGTTGACAAGAACCTCCACTTCATGACACCTTAAATATCCCAGGAAAGAGAAAAATGGATAAAGAAGTTGTGGTCCTTATGTACAATGGAATATCACTCAGACATGTAATCAATGTCATAAGGCTAGTAGAAGCAAGATGAGTGGATTTAGGTACGACGATTCTAAGTGAAATAAGTCACACAGAAAAAGACACTAATTATAAGCTATCACTTATAGAGGGAATGTAAAAACTGCTACACTTGAACTGAATTACAAAACAGAACAGATTCACACGTTTAGAAAACACACTATGGCTGCTTAACGGGAAAGGTGAGGTGGGGTGATGCATAAAACAAGGGTTTCAAATTCTCTCAGATACAGTTCCATACACCCAATATGTAATAGAAAAGACCAACTCCTTGCTCAGTGAACTGGACTCAACACCCCCTATTCACCGCACAAGAATATATCTGACTAGTAAGAATCGTAAAACCTATGTATTGATATCTTTCTGGAAGTGAGTCAAGTGGCTGTAAATCCGCATAAACACAGCCGTGAAAAGCAGCTAAACCCCATTATAAAAATAAATTACTTTTAAAAACCCGTAAAACAAAGACAGTGAAAGAGAGAGAAATTCTTACAAAATTCGTTCAGGGGCTGTGATGCAACCTGGATTGACCATATCTAGTCCCACACCTGGATGAGACATAAGTGTGGACACTCTTGGGGCTGAGAGTTTGGGTGAGGTTGGGTGAGCAAACGCAGACCCTTTAAAGTAATACTGCGTGGTACCCATCCCATGGGTCCCAAATCTCCAGGTTCAAGGGCATCTTCCTACATCGAAAACATGCATGAGAAACCCAGAAGATGGTACACCGTGTGATTTTGAAAGGTTTCTAAAATGCACCTCATTTCTCATCTCCTTGTGTTCGGGTTCGCCATTCCAGCTACTTTACTAGCAATCTCCCTACTTGGAGATTCAGCACCTTTAAGCTCCTGTTCCCTACAGGTTGCAATTTGTCCTGAGGATGAACGGGAAGAGGGGCAACCAATGAGAGACTAGATCTAGGTGTTGGGACAGGCACAGGTCACTCTATTTTCCCATCAGGAAGAAGAATTAACCACAGGCTCAGCCTGCCGCCGGGAACCAGAATAGGGCCTGAGGCAATCCCGTGCTTTTTCGGCCAGCTCCCAAAAAAGACAGTTGAAAATTGGAGCACATGAGCACTGCAATTCACAAACCTCAGAGTTATAAATGATAACTCTCGTCAACAAATATATTGAGGGAAGGCAACGAAGAGGATTTGAAAGAAGGCAGAATTGCAGGAAACAGATTTCAGGAGGTAGATACGAATCGCCTTTAAAGCACATGAAAAGCGGCAAAACGTCGACAATGATGCCCTTGGCCAAAAAGGGCGTATGCGTTTTTTCCTGAATATATTCAGGAAAAAACGCATACGCCCTTTTTGGCCAACCAAGCAACCTGGAAAGGCAAATCAGCGCTACAAAGAAGTCTCGCTTCCCATCGGTGAAAAGGGCCATGCTGCAAAAAGTGTCAAAACCAGAAATGCAGGACAGGCAATGGAGAAATGGCAGCCTTGCTACACTGATGGGCGGGATGTAAATTGCCAACAGCCACTCTGGAGAAGTGTACGTTGTGTCCTGAAACATCGAAAAAAAACAGCTTAGGGAGCATAGGGCACGTCCACTCATGGGCGTATAAATTGGAAAAACTAAAAATCAGCAAGACACAGGCACCGGAAAGTTTAGGGCTGCTCTGTTGACAAGAACCTCCACTTCATGACACCTTAAATATCCCAGGAAAGAGAAAAATGGATAAAAAGTTGTGGTCCTTATGTACAATGGAATATCACTCAGACATGAAATCAATGTCATAAGGCTAGTAGAAGCAAGATGAGTGGAGTTAGGTACGACGATTCTAAGTGAAATAAGTCACACAGAAAAAGACACTTATCATAAGCTATCACTTATAGAGGGAATGTAAAAACCGCTACACGTGAACTGAATTACAAAACAGAACAGAGTCACACGTTTGGAAAACACACTATGGCTGCTTAACGGGAAAGGTGAGGTGGGGTGATGCATAAAACAAGGGTTTCAAATTCGCTCAGATACCGTTCCATACACCCAATATGTAATAGACAAGACCTACTCCTTGCTCAGTGAACTGGACTCAACACCCCCTATTCCCCGCACAAGAATATATGTGACTAGTAAGAATCTTAAAACCTATGTATTGATATCTGTCTGGAAGTGAGTCAAGTGGGTGTAAAGCCGCATAAACACAACCATGAAAAGCAGCTAAACCCCATTATAAAAATAAATTACTTTTAAAAACCCGCAAAAAAAGATAGTGAAAGAGAGAGAAATTCTTACAAAATTCGTTCAGAGGCTGTGATGCAACCTGGATTGACCATATCTAGACCCACAGCTGGATGAGACATAAGGGTGGACACTCTTGGGGCTGAGAGGTTGGGTGAGGTTGGGTGAGCAAACGCAGACCCTTTAAAGTAATACTGCGTGGTACCCATCCCATGGGTCCCAAATCTCCAGGTTCAAGGGCATCTTCCTACATCAAAAACATGCATGAGAAACCCAGAAGATGGTACACCGTGTGATTTTGAAAGGTTTCTAAAACGCACCTCATTTCTCATCTCCTTGTGCTCGGTTTCGCCATTCCAGCTATTTTACTAGCAATCTCCCTACTTGGAGAATCAGCACCTTTAACCTCCTGATCCCTACAGGTTGCAATTTGTCCTGAGGATGAACGGGAAGAGGGGCAACCAATGAGAGACTAGATCTAGGTGTTGGGACAGGCACAGGTCACTCTATTTTCCCAACAGGAAGAAGAATTAAGCACAGGCTCAGCCTGCCGCCCAGAAGCAGAATAGGGCCTGAGGCAATCCCGCGCTTTTGCGGCCAGCTCCCAAAAAAGACAGTTGAAAAATGGAGCTCAGGGAAACTGCAATTCACAAACCCGCAGAGTTATAAATGATAACTCTCATCCACAGATATATTGAGGGAAGGCAACGAAGAGGATTTGAAAGCAAGGCAGAATTGCAGGAAACAAATTTCAGGAGGTAGATACGAATCGCCTTTAAAGCACATGAAAAGCGGCAAAACGTTGACAATGATGCCCTTGGCCAAAAAGGGCGTATGCGTTTTTTCCTGAATATATTCAGGAAAAAACGCATACGCCCTTTTTGGCCAACCAAGCAACCTGGAAAGTCAAATCAGCGCTACAAAGAAGTCTCGCTTCCCTTCGGTCAAAAGGGCCATGCTGCAAAAAGTGTCAAACCCAGAAATCCAGGACAGGCCATGGAGAAATGGCAGCCTTGCTACACTGATGGGCGGGATGTAAATTGCCAACAGCCACTCTGGAGAAGTGTACGTTGTGTCCTGAAACATGGAAAAAAAACAGCTTAGGGAGCATAGGGCACGTCCACTCATGGGCGTATAAATTGGAAAAACTAAAAATCAGCAAGACACAGGCACCGGAAAGTTTAGGGCTGCTCTGTTGACAAGAACCTCCACTTCATGACACCTTAAATATCCCAGGAAAGAGAAAAATGGATAAAGAAGTTGTGGTCCTTATGTACAATGGAATATCACTCAGACATGAAATCAATGTTATAATGCTAGTAGAAGCAAGATGAGTGGAGTTAGGTACGACGATTCTAAGTGAAATAAGTCACACAGAAAAAGACACTTATCATAAGCTATCACTTATAGAGGGAATGTAAAAACCGCTACACTTGAACTGAATTACAAAACAGAACAGAGTCACACGTTTAGAAAACACACTATAGCTGCTTAACAGGAAAGGTGAGGTGGGGTGATGCATAAAACAATGGTTTCAAATTCGCTCACATACCGTTCCATACACCCAATATGTAATAGACAAGACCTACTCCTTGCTCAGTGAACTGGACTCAACACCCCCTATTCACCACACAAGAATATATGTGACTAGTAAGAATCTTAAAACCTATGTATTGATATCTGTCTGGAAGTGAGTCAAGTGGGTGTAAAGCCGCATAAACACAACCATGAAAAGCAGCTAAACACCATTATAAAAATAAATTACTTTTAAAAACCTGTAAAACAAAGACAGTGAAAGAGAGAGAAATTCTTACAAAATTCGTTCAGAGGCTGTGATGCAACCTGGATTGACCATATCTAGACCCACAGCTGGATGAGACATAAGGGTGGACACTCTTGGGGCTGAGAGGTTGGGTGAGGTTGGGTGAGCAAACGCAGACCCTTTAAAGTAATACTGCGTGGTACCCATCCCATGCGTCCCAAATCTCCAGGTTCAAGGGCATCTTCCTACATCGAGAACATACATGAGAAACCCAGAAGATGGTACACTGTGTGATTTTGAAAGGTTTCTAAAACGCACCTCATTTCTCATCTCCTTGTGCTCGGTTTCGCCATTCCAGCTACTTTACTAGCAATCTCCCTACTTGGAGAATCAGCACCTTTAACCTCCTGTTCCCTACAGGTTGCAATTTGTCCTGAGGATGAACGGGAAGAGGGGCAACCAATGAGAGACTAGATCTAGGTGTTGGGACAGGCACAGGTCACTCTATTTTCCCATCAGGAAGAAGAATTAACCACAGGCTCAGCCTGCCGCCCAGAAGCAGAATAGGGCCTGAGGCAATCCCGCGCTTTTGCGGCCAGCTCCCAAAAAAGACAGTTGAAAATTGGAGCTCAGGGAAACTGCAATTCAAAAACCTCAGAGTTATAAATGATAACTCTCGTCCACAAATATATTGAGGGAAGGCAACGAAGAGGATTTGAAAGCAGGGCAGAATTGCAGGAAACAGATTTCAGGAGGTAGATACGAATCGCCTTTAAAGCACATGAAAAGCGGCAAAACGTCGACAATGATGCCCTTGGCCAAAAAGGGCGTATGCGTTTTTTCCTGAATATATTCAGGAAAAAACGCATACGCCCTTTTTGGCCAACCAAGCAACCTGGAAAGGCAAATCAGCGCTACAAAGAAGTCTCGCTTCCCATCGGTGAAAAGGGCCATGCTGCAAAAAGTGTCAAAACCAGAAATGCAGGACAGGCAATGGAGAAATGGCAGCCTTGCTACACTGATGGGCGGGATGTAAATTGCCAACAGCCACTCTGGAGAAGTGTACGTTGTGTCCTGAAACATCGAAAAAAAACAGCTTAGGGAGCATAGGGCACGTCCACTCATGGGCGTATAAATTGGAAAAACTAAAAATCAGCAAGACACAGGCACCGGAAAGTTTAGGGCTGCTCTGTTGACAAGAACCTCCACTTCATGACACCTTAAATATCCCAGGAAAGAGAAAAATGGATAAAGAAGTTGTGGTCCTTATGTACAATTGAATATCACTCAGACATGAAATCAATGTCATAAGGCTAGTAGAAGCAAGATGAGTGGAGTTAGGTACGACGATTCTAAGTGAAATAAGTCACACAGAAAAAGACACTTATCATAAGCTATCACTTATAGAGAGAATGTAAAAACCGCTACACGTGAACTGAATTACAAAACAGAACAGAGTCACACGTTTAGAAAACACACTATGGCTACTTAACGGGAAAGGTGAGGTGGGGTGATGCATAAAACAAGGGTTTCAAATTCGCTCAGATACCGTTCCATACACCCAATATGTAATAGACAAGACCTACTCCTTGCTCAGTGAACTGGACTCAACACCCCCTATTCCCCGCACAAGAATATATGTGACTAGTAAGAATCTTAAAACCTATGTATTGATATCTGTCTGGAAGTGAGTCAAGTGGGTGTAAAGCCGCATAAACACAACCATGAAAAGCAGCTAAACCCCATTATAAAAATAAATTACTTTTAAAAACCCGTAAAAAAAGATAGTGAAAGAGAGAGAAATTCTTACAAAATTCGTTCAGAGGCTGTGATGCAACCTGGATTGACCATATCTAGACCCACAGCTGGATGAGATATAAGGGTGGACACTCTTGGGGCTGAGAGGTTGGGTGAGGTTGGGTGAGCAAACGCAGACCCTTTAAAGTAATACTGCGTGGTACCCATCCCATGGGTCCCAAATCTCCAGGTTCAAGGGCATCTTCCTACATCAAAAACATGCATGAGAAACCCAGAAGATGGTACACCGTGTGATTTTGAAAGGTTTCTAAAACGCACCTCATTTCTCATCTCCTTGTGCTCGGTTTCGCCATTCCAGCTATTTTACTAGCAATCTCCCTACTTGGAGAATCAGCACCTTTAACCTCCTGTTCCCTACAGGTTGCAATTTGTCCTGAGGATGAACGGGAAGAGGGGCAACCAATGAGAGACTAGATCTAGGTGTTGGGACAGGCACAGGTCACTCTATTTTCCCAACAGGAAGAAGAATTAACCACAGGCTCAGCCTGCCGCCCAGAAGCAGAATAGGGCCTGAGGCAATCCCGCGCTTTTGCGGCCAGCTCCCAAAAAAGACAGTTGAAAAATGGAGCTCAGGGAAACTGCAATTCACAAACCCGCAGAGTTATAAATGATAACTCTCATCCACAGATATATTGAGGGAAGGCAACGAAGAGGATTTGAAAGCAAGGCAGAATTGCAGGAAACAAATTTCAGGAGGTAGATACGAATCGCCTTTAAAGCACATGAAAAGCGGCAAAACGTCGACAATGATGCCCTTGGCCAAAAAGGGCGTATGCGTTTTTTCCTGAATATATTCAGGAAAAAACGCATACGCCCTTTTTGGCCAACCAAGCAACCTGGAAAGGAAAATCAGCGCTACAAAGAAGTCTCGCTTCCCATCGGTCATAAGGGCTATGCTGAAAAAAGTGTAAAAACCAGAAATGCAGGACAGGCCATGGAGAAATGGCAGCCTTGCTACGCTGATGGGCGGGATGTAAATTGCCAAGAGGCACTCTGGAGAAGTGTACGGTGTGTCCTGAAACATCGAAAAAACACAGGTTAGGGAGCATAGGGCACTTCCACTCATGGGCGTATAAATTGGGAAAACTAAAAATCAGCAAGACACAGGCACCCCAAAGTTTAGGGCTGCTCTGTTGACAAGAACCTCCACTTCATGACACCTTAAATATCCCAGGAAAGAGAAAAATGGATAAAGAAGTTGTGGTCCTTATGTACAATGGAATATCACTCAGACATGAAATCAATGTCATAAGGCTAGTAGAAGCAAGATGAGTGGAGTTAGGTACGACGATTCTAAGTGAAATAAGTCACACAGAAAAAGACACTTATCATAAGCTATCACTTATAGAGGGAATGTAAAAACCGCTACACTTGAACTGAATTACAAAACAGAACAGAGTCACACGTTTAGAAAACACACTATGGCTGCTTAACGGGAAAGGTGAGGTGGGGTGATGCATAAAACAAGGGTTTCAAATTCGCTCAGATACCGATCCATACACCCAATATGTAATAGACAAGACCTACTCCTTGCTCAGTGAAGTGGACTCAACACCCCCTATTCACCGCACAAGAATATATGTGACTAGTAAGAATCTTAAAACCTATGTATTGATATCTGTCTGGAAGTGAGTCAAGTGGGTGTAAAGCCGCATAAACACAGCCGTGAAAAGCAGCTAAACCCCATTATAAAAATAAATTACTTTTAAAAACCCGTAAAACAAAGACAGTGAAAGAGAGAGAAATTCTTACAAAATTCGTTCAGGGGCTGTGATGCAACCTGGATTGACCATATCTAGACCCACAGCTGGATGAGGCATAAGGGTGGACAATCTTGAGGCTGAGAGGTTGGGTGAGGTTGGGTGAGCAAACGCAGAACCTTTAAAGTAATAGTGCGTGGTACCCATCCCATGGGTCCCAAATCTCCAGGTTCAAGGGCATCTTCCTACATCGAAAACATGCATGAGAAACCCAGAAGATGGTACACCGTGTGATCGGGAAAGGTTTCTAAAACGCACCTCATTTCTCAACTCCTTGTGCTCGGGTTCGCCTTTCCAGCTACTTTACTAGCAATCTCCCTACTTGGAGAATCAGCACCTTTAAGCTCCTGTTCCCTACAGGTTGCAATTTGTCCTGAGGATGAACGGGAAGAGGGGCAACCAATGAGAGACTAGATCTAGGTGTTGGGACAGGCACAGGTCACTCTATTTTCCCATCAGGAAGAAGAATTAACCACAGGCTCAGCCTGCCGCCCAGAAGCAGAATAGGGCCTGAGGCAATCCTGCGCTTTTGCGGCCAGCTCCCAAAAAACCGAGTTGAAAAATGGAGCTCAGGGACACTGCAATTCACAAACCCGCAGAGTTATAAATGATAACTATCATCCACAGATATATTGAGGGAAGGCAACGAAGAGGATTTGAAAGCAAGGCAGAATTGCAGGAAACAGATTTCAGGAGGTAGATTCGAATCGCCTTGAAAGCACATGAAAAGCGGCAAAACGTCGACAATGATGCCCTTGGCCAAAAAGGGCTTATGCGTTTTTTCCTGAGTATATTCAGGAAAACACGCATACGCCCTTTTTGGCCAACCAAGCAACCTGGAAAGGCAAATCAGCGCTACAAAGAAGGCTCGCTTCCCATCGGTCAAAAGGGCCATGCTGCAAAAAGTGTCAAAACCAGAAATGCAGGACAGGCCATGGAGAAATGGCAGCCTTGCTACGGTGATGGGTGGGATGTAAATTGCCAACAGCCACTCTGGAGAAGTGTACGGTGTGTCCTGAAACATCGAAAAAACTCAGCTTAGGGAGCATAGGGCACGTCCATTCATGGGAGTATAAATTGGGAAAACTAAAAATCAGCAAGACACAGGCACCCCAAAGTTTAGGGCTGCTCTGTTGACAAGAACCTCCACTTCATGACACCTTAAATATCCCAGGAAAGAGAAAAATGGATAAAGAAGTTGTGGTCCTTATGTACAATGGAATATCACTCAGACATGTAATCAATGTCATAAGGCTAGTAGAAGCAAGATGAGTGGATTTAGGTACGACGATTCTAAGTGAAATAAGTCACACAGAAAAAGACACTAATTATAAGCTATCACTTATAGAGGGAATGTAAAAACTGCTACACTTGAACTGAATTACAAAACAGAACAGATTCACACGTTTAGAAAACACACTATGGCTGCTTAACGGGAAAGGTGAGGTGGGGTGATGCATAAAACAAGGGTTTCAAATTCTCTCAGATACAGTTCCATACACCCAATATGTAATAGAAAAGACCAACTCCTTGCTCAGTGAACTGGACTCAACACCCCCTATTCACCGCACAAGAATATATCTGACTAGTAAGAATCGTAAAACCTATGTATTGATATCTTTCTGGAAGTGAGTCAAGTGGCTGTAAATCCGCATAAACACAGCCGTGAAAAGCAGCTAAACCCCATTATAAAAATAAATTACTTTTAAAAACCCGTAAAACAAAGACAGTGAAAGAGAGAGAAATTCTTACAAAATTCGTTCAGGGGCTGTGATGCAACCTGGATTGACCATATCTAGTCCCACACCTGGATGAGACATAAGTGTGGACACTCTTGGGGCTGAGAGTTTGGGTGAGGTTGGGTGAGCAAACGCAGACCCTTTAAAGTAATACTGCGTGGTACCCATCCCATGGGTCCCAAATCTCCAGGTTCAAGGGCATCTTCCTACATCGAAAACATGCATGAGAAACCCAGAAGATGGTACACCGTGTGATTTTGAAAGGTTTCTAAAATGCACCTCATTTCTCATCTCCTTGTGTTCGGGTTCGCCATTCCAGCTACTTTACTAGCAATCTCCCTACTTGGAGATTCAGCACCTTTAAGCTCCTGTTCCCTACAGGTTGCAATTTGTCCTGAGGATGAACGGGAAGAGGGGCAACCAATGAGAGACTAGATCTAGGTGTTGGGACAGGCACAGGTCACTCTATTTTCCCATCAGGAAGAAGAATTAACCACAGGCTCAGCCTGCCGCCGGGAACCAGAATAGGGCCTGAGGCAATCCCGTGCTTTTTCGGCCAGCTCCCAAAAAAGACAGTTGAAAATTGGAGCACATGAGCACTGCAATTCACAAACCTCAGAGTTATAAATGATAACTCTCGTCAACAAATATATTGAGGGAAGGCAACGAAGAGGATTTGAAAGCAAGGCAGAATTGCAGGAAACAGATTTCAGGAGGTAGATACGAATCGCCTTTAAAGCACATGAAAAGCGGCAAAACGTCGACAATGATGCCCTTGGCCAAAAAGGGCGTATGCGTTTTTTCCTGAATATATTCAGGAAAAAACGCATACGCCCTTTTTGGCCAACCAAGCAACCTGGAAAGGCAAATCAGCGCTACAAAGAAGTCTCGCTTCCCATCGGTGAAAAGGGCCATGCTGCAAAAAGTGTCAAAACCAGAAATGCAGGACAGGCAATGGAGAAATGGCAGCCTTGCTACACTGATGGGCGGGATGTAAATTGCCAACAGCCACTCTGGAGAAGTGTACGTTGTGTCCTGAAACATCGAAAAAAAACAGCTTAGGGAGCATAGGGCACGTCCACTCATGGGCGTATAAATTGGAAAAACTAAAAATCAGCAAGACACAGGCACCGGAAAGTTTAGGGCTGCTCTGTTGACAAGAACCTCCACTTCATGACACCTTAAATATCCCAGGAAAGAGAAAAATGGATAAAAAGTTGTGGTCCTTATGTACAATGGAATATCACTCAGACATGAAATCAATGTCATAAGGCTAGTAGAAGCAAGATGAGTGGAGTTAGGTACGACGATTCTAAGTGAAATAAGTCACACAGAAAAAGACACTTATCATAAGCTATCACTTATAGAGGGAATGTAAAAACCGCTACACGTGAACTGAATTACAAAACAGAACAGAGTCACACGTTTGGAAAACACACTATGGCTGCTTAACGGGAAAGGTGAGGTGGGGTGATGCATAAAACAAGGGTTTCAAATTCGCTCAGATACCGTTCCATACACCCAATATGTAATAGACAAGACCTACTCCTTGCTCAGTGAACTGGACTCAACACCCCCTATTCCCCGCACAAGAATATATGTGACTAGTAAGAATCTTAAAACCTATGTATTGATATCTGTCTGGAAGTGAGTCAAGTGGGTGTAAAGCCGCATAAACACAACCATGAAAAGCAGCTAAACCCCATTATAAAAATAAATTACTTTTAAAAACCCGCAAAAAAAGATAGTGAAAGAGAGAGAAATTCTTACAAAATTCGTTCAGAGGCTGTGATGCAACCTGGATTGACCATATCTAGACCCACAGCTGGATGAGACATAAGGGTGGACACTCTTGGGGCTGAGAGGTTGGGTGAGGTTGGGTGAGCAAACGCAGACCCTTTAAAGTAATACTGCGTGGTACCCATCCCATGGGTCCCAAATCTCCAGGTTCAAGGGCATCTTCCTACATCAAAAACATGCATGAGAAACCCAGAAGATGGTACACCGTGTGATTTTGAAAGGTTTCTAAAACGCACCTCATTTCTCATCTCCTTGTGCTCGGTTTCGCCATTCCAGCTATTTTACTAGCAATCTCCCTACTTGGAGAATCAGCACCTTTAACCTCCTGATCCCTACAGGTTGCAATTTGTCCTGAGGATGAACGGGAAGAGGGGCAACCAATGAGAGACTAGATCTAGGTGTTGGGACAGGCACAGGTCACTCTATTTTCCCAACAGGAAGAAGAATTAACCACAGGCTCAGCCTGCCGCCCAGAAGCAGAATAGGGCCTGAGGCAATCCCGCGCTTTTGCGGGCAGCTCCCAAAAAAGACAGTTGAAAAATGGAGCTCAGGGAAACTGCAATTCACAAACCCGCAGAGTTATAAATGATAACTCTCATCCACAGATATATTGAGGGAAGGCAACGAAGAGGATTTGAAAGCAAGGCAGAATTGCAGGAAACAGATTTCAGGAGGTAGATACGAATCGCCTTTAAAGCACATGAAAAGCGGCAAAACGTCGACAATGATGCCCTTGGCCAAAAAGGGCGTATGCGTTTTTTCCTGAATATATTCAGGAAAAAACGCATACGCCCTTTTTGGCCAACCAAGCAACCTGGAAAGGCAAATCAGCGCTAAAAAGAAGTCTCGCTTCCCATCGGTGAAAAGGGCCATGCTGCAAAATTGTCAAAACCAGAAATGCAGGACAGGCAATGGAGAAATGGCAGCCTTGCTACACTGATGGGCGGGATGTAAATTGCCAACAGCCACTCTGGAGAAGTGTACGTTGTGTCCTGAAACATCGAAAAAAAACAGCTTAGGGAGCATAGGGCACGTCCACTCATGGGCGTATAAATTGGAAAAACTAAAAATCAGCAAGACACAGGCACCGGAAAGTTTAGGGCTGCTCTGTTGACAAGAACCTCCACTTCATGACACCTTAAATATCCCAGGAAAGAGAAAAATGGATAAAGAAGTTGTGGTCCTTATGTACAATTGAATATCACTCAGACATGAAATCAAAGTCATAAGGCTAGTAGAAGCAAGATGAGTGGAGTTAGGTACGACGATTCTAAGTGAAATAAGTCACACAGAAAAAGACACTTATCATAAGCTATCACTTATAGAGAGAATGTAAAAACCGCTACACGTGAACTGAATTACAAAACAGAACAGAGTCACACGTTTAGAAAACACACTATGGCTACTTAACGGGAAAGGTGAGGTGGGGTGATGCATAAAACAAGGGTTTCAAATTCGCTCAGATACCGTTCCATACACCCAATATGTAATAGACAAGACCTACTCCTTGCTCAGTGAACTGGACTCAACACCCCCTATTCCCCGCACAAGAATATATGTGACTAGTAAGAATCTTAAAACCTATGTATTGATATCTGTCTGGAAGTGAGTCAAGTGGGTGTAAAGCCGCATAAACACAACCATGAAAAGCAGCTAAACCCCATTATAAAAATAAATTACTTTTAAAAACCCGTAAAAAAGATAGTGAAAGAGAGAGAAATTCTTACAAAATTCGTTCAGAGGCTGTGATGCAACCTGGATTGACCATATCTAGACCCACAGCTGGATGAGACATAAGGGTGGACACTCTTGGGGCTGAGAGGTTGGGTGAGGTTGGGTGAGCAAACGCAGACCCTTTAAAGTAATACTGCGTGGTACCCATCCCATGGGTCCCAAATCTCCAGGTTCAAGGGCATCTTCCTACATCAAAAACATGCATGAGAAACCCAGAAGATGGTACACCGTGTGATTTTGAAAGGTTTCTAAAACGCACCTCATTTCTCATCTCCTTGTGCTCGGTTTCGCCATTCCAGCTATTTTACTAGCAATCTCCCTACTTGGAGAATCAGCACCTTATCCTCCTGTTCCCTACAGGTTGCAATTTGTCCTGAGGATGAACGGGAAGAGGGGCAACCAATGAGAGACTAGATCTAGGTGTTGGGACAGGCACAGGTCACTCTATTTTCCCAACAGGAAGAAGAATTAACCACAGGCTCAGCCTGCCGCCCAGAAGCAGAATAGGGCCTGAGGCAATCCCGCGCTTTTGCGGCCAGCTCCCAAAAAAGACAGTTGAAAAATGGAGCTCAGGGAAACTGCAATTCACAAACCCGCAGTGTTATAAATGATAACTCTCATCCACAGATATATTGAGGGAAGGCAACGAAGAGGATTTGAAAGCAAGGCAGAATTGCAGGAAACAAATTTCAGGAGGTAGATACGAATCGCCTTTAAAGCACATGAAAAGCGGCAAAACGTCGACAATGATGCCCTTGGCCAAAAAGGGCGTATGCGTTTTTTCCTGAATATATTCAGGAAAAAACGCATACGCCCTTTTTGGCCAACCAAGCAACCTGGAAAGGCAAATCAGCGCTACAAAGAAGTCTCGCTTCCCTTCGGTCAAAAGGGCCATGCTGCAAAAAGTGTCAAAACCAGAAATGCAGGACAGGCCATGGAGAAATGGCAGCCTTGCTACACTGATGGGCGGGATGTAAATTGCCAACAGCCACTCTGGAGAAGTGTACGTTGTGTCCTGAAACATCGAAAAAAAAACAGCTTAGGGAGCATAGGGCACGTCCACTCATGGGCGTATAAATTGGAAAAACTAAAAATCAGCAAGACACAGGCACCGGAAAGTTTAGGGCTGCTCTGTTGACAAGAACCTCCACTTCATGACACCTTAAATATCCCAGGAAAGAGAAAAATGGATAAAGAAGTTGTGGTCCTTATGTACAATGGAATATCACTCAGACATGAAATCAATGTTATAAGGCTAGTAGAAGCAAGATGAGTGGAGTTAGGTACGACGATTCTAAGTGAAATAAGTCACACAGAAAAAGACACTTATCATAAGCTATCACTTATAGAGGGAATGTAAAAACCGCTACACTTGAACTGAATTACAAAACAGAAGAGTCACACGTTTAGAAAACATACTATAGCTGCTTAACAGGAAAGGTGAGGTGGGGTGATGCATAAAACAAGGGTTTCAAATTCGCTCAGATACCGTTCCATACACCCAATATGTAATAGACAAGACCTACTCCTTGCTCAGTGAACTGGACTCAACACCCCCTATTCCCCGCACAAGAATATATGTGACTAGTAAGAATCTTAAAACCTATGTATTGATATCTGTCTGGAAGTGAGTCAAGTGGGTGTAAAGCCGCATAAACACAGCCATGAAAGGCAGCTAAACCCCATTATAAAAATAAATTACTTTTAAAAACCCGTAAAACAAAGACAGTGAAAGAGAGAGAAATTCTTACAAAATTCGTTCAGAGGCTGTGATGCAACCTGGATTGACCATATCTAGACCCACAGCTGGATGAGACATAAGGGTGGACACTCTTGGGGCTGAGAGGTTGGGTGAGGTTGGGTGAGAAAACGCAGACCCTTTAAAGTAATACTGCGTGGTACCCATCCCATGGGTCCCAAATCTCCAGGTTCAAGGGCATCTTCCTACATCGAAAACATGCATGAGAAACCCAGAAGATGGTACACCGTGTGATTTTGAAAGGTTTCCAAAACGCACCTCATTTCTCATCTCCTTGTGCTCGGTTTCGCCATTCCAGCTACTTTACTAGCAATCTCCCTACTTGGAGTATCAGCACCTTTAACCTCCTGTTCCCTACAGGTTGCAATTTGTCCTGAGGATGAACGGGAAGAGGGGCAACCAATGAGAGACTAGATCTAGGTGTTGGGACAGGCACAGGTCACTCTATTTTCCCAACAGGAAGAAGAATTAACCACAGGCTCAGCCTGCCGCCCAGAAGCAGAATAGGGCCTGAGGCAATCCCGCGCTTTTGCGGCCAGCTCCCAAAAAAGACAGTTGAAAAATGGACCTCAGGGAAACTGCAATTCACAAACCCGCAGAGTTATAAATGATAACTCTCATCCACAGATATATTGAGGGAAGGCAACGAAGAGGATTTGAAAGCAAGGCAGAATTGCAGGAAACAGATTTCAGGAGGTAGATACGAATCGCCTTTAAAGCACATGAAAAGCGGCAAAACGTCGACAATGATGCCCTTGGCCAAAAAGGGCGTATGCGTTTTTTCCTGAATATATTCAGGAAAAAACGCATACGCCCTTTTTGGCCAACCAAGCAACCTGGAAAGGCAAATCAGCGCTACAAAGAAGTCTCGCTTCCCATCGGTCAAAAGGGCCATGCTGCAAAAAGTGTCAAAACCAGAAATGCAGGACAGGCCATGGAGAAATGGCAGCCTTGCTACACTGATGGGCGGGATGTAAATTGCCAACAGCCACTCTGGAGAAGTGTACGTTGTGTCCTGAAACATCGAAAAAAAACAGCTTAGGGAGCATAGGGCACGTCCACTCATGGGCGTATAAATTGGAAAAACTAAAAATCAGCAAGACACAGGCACCGGAAAGTTTAGGGCTACTCTGTTGACAAGAACCTCCACTTCATGACACCTTAAATATCCCAGGAAAGAGAAAAATGGATAAAGAAGTTGTGGTCCTTATGTACAATGGAATATCACTCAGACATGAAATCAATGTCATAAGGCTAGTAGAAGCAAGATGAGTGGAGTTAGGTACGAAGATTCTAAGTGAAATAAGTCACACAGAAAAAGACACTTATCATAAGCTATCACTTATAGAGGGAATGTAAAAACCGCTACACTTGAACTGAATTACAAAAACAGAACAGAGTCACACGTTTAGAAAACACACTATAGCTGCTTAACAGGAAAGGTGAGGTGGGGTGATGCATAAAACAAGGGTTTCAAATTCGCTCAGATACCGTTCCATACACCCAATATGTAATAGACAAGACCTACTCCTTGCTCAGTGAACTGGAGTCAACACCCCCTATTCCCCGCACAAGAATATATGTGACTAGTAAGAATCTTAAAACCTATGTATTGATATCTGTCTGGAAGTGAGTCAAGTGGGTGTAAAGCCGCATAAACACAGCCATGAAAGGCAGCTAAACCCCATTATAAAAATAAATTACTTTTAAAAACCCGTAAAACAAAGACAGTGAAAGAGAGAGAAATTCTTACAAAATTCGTTCAGAGGCTGTGATGCAACCTGGATTGACCATATCTAGACCCACAGCTGGATGAGACATAAGGGTGGACACTCTTGGGGCTGAGAGGTTGGGTGAGGTTGGGTGAGCAAACGCAGACCCTTTAAAGTAATACTGCGTGGTACCCATCCCATGGGTCCCAAATCTCCAGGTTGAAGGGCATCTTCCTACATCGAAAACATGCATGAGAAACCCAGAAGATGGTACACCGTGTGATTTTGAAAGGTTTCTAAAACGCACCTCATTTCTCATCTCCTTGTGCTCGGTTTCGCCATTCCAGCTACTTTACTAGCAATCTCCCTACTTGGAGAATCAACACCTTTAACCTCCTGTTCCCTACAGGTTGCAATTTGTCCTGAGGATGAACGGGAAGAGGGGCAACCAATGAGAGACTAGATCTAGGTGTTGGGACAGGCACAGGTCACTCTATTTTCCCAACAGGAAGAAGAATTAACCACAGGCTCAGCCTGCCACCCAGAAGCAGAATAGGGCCTGAGGCAATCCCGCGCTTTTGCGGCCAGCTCCCAAAAAAGAGAGTTGAAAAATGGAGCTCAGGGAAACTGCAATTCACAAACCCGCAGAGTTATAAATGATAACTCTCATCCACAGATATATTGAGGGAAGGCAACGAAGAGGATTTGAAAGCAAGGCAGAATTGCAGGAAACAGATTTCAGGAGGTAGATACGAATCGCCTTTAAAGCACATGAAAAGCGGCAAAACGTCGACAATGATGCCCTTGGCCAAAAAGGGCGTATGCGTTTTTTCCTGAATATATTCAGGAAAAAACGCATACGCCCTTTTTGGCCAACCAAGCAACCTGGAAAGGCAAATCAGCGCTACAAAGAAGTCTCGCTTCCCTTCGGTCAAAAGGGCCATGCTGCAAAAAGTGTCAAAACCAGAAATGCAGGACAGGCCATGGAGAAATGGCAGCCTTGCTACACTGATGGGCGGGATGTAAATTGCCAACAGCCACTCTGGAGAAGTGTACGTTGTGTCCTGAAACATGGAAAAAAAAACAGCTTAGGGAGCATAGGGCACGTCCACTCATGGGCGTATAAATTGGAAAAACTAAAAATCAGCAAGACAAAGGCACCGGAAAGTTTAGGGCTACTCTGTTGACAAGAACCTCCACTTCATGACACCTTAAATATCCCAGGAAAGAGAAAAATGGATAAAGAAGTTGTGGTCCTTATGTACAATGGAATATCACTCAGACATGAAATCAATGACATAAGGCTAGTAGAAGCAAGATGAGTGGAGTTAGGTACGACGATTCTAAGTGAAATAAGTCACACAGAAAAAGACACTTATCATAAGCTATCACTTATAGAGGGAATGTAAAAACCGCTACACTTGAACTGAATTACAAAACAGAACAGAGTCACACGTTTAGAAAACACACTATAGCTGCTTAACAGGAAATGTGAGGTGGGGTGATGCATAAAACAAGGGTTTCAAATTCGCTCAGATACCGTTCCATACACCCAATATGTAATAGACAAGACCTACTCCTTGCTCAGTGAACTGGACTCAACACCCCCTATTCCCCGCACAAGAATATATGTGACTAGTAAGAATCTTAAAACCTATGTATTGATATCTGTCTGGAAGTGAGTCAAGTGGGTGTAAAGCCGCATAAACACAGCCATGAAAGGCAGCTAAACCCCATTATAAAAATAAATTACTTTTAAAAACCCGTAAAACAAAGACAGTGAAAGAGAGAGAAATTCTTACAAAATTCGTTCAGAGGCTGTGATGCAACCTGGATTGACCATATCTAGACCCACAGCTGGATGAGACATAAGGGTGGACACTCTTGGGGCTGAGAGGTTGGGTGAGGTTGGGTGAGAAAACGCAGACCCTTTAAAGTAATACTGCGTGGTACCCATCCCATGGGTCCCAAATCTCCAGGTTCAAGGGCATCTTCCTACATCGAAAACATGCATGAGAAACCCAGAAGATGGTACACCGTGTGATTTTGAAAGGTTTCCAAAACGCACCTCATTTCTCATCTCCTTGTGCTCGGTTTCGCCATTCCAGCTACTTTACTAGCAATCTCCCTACTTGGAGAATCAGCACCTTTAACCTCCTGTTCCCTACAGGTTGCAATTTGTCCTGAGGATGAACGGGAAGAGGGGCAACCAATGAGAGACTAGATCTAGGTGTTGGGACAGGCACAGGTCACTCTATTTTCCCAACAGGAAGAAGAATTAACCACAGGCTCAGCATGCCGCCCAGAAGCAGAATAGGGCCTGAGGCAATCCCGCGCTTTTGCGGCCAGCTCCCAAAAAAGACAGTTGAAAAATGGAGCTCAGGGAAACTGCAATTCACAAACCCGCAGAGTTATAAATGATAACTCTCATCCACAGATATATTGAGGGAAGGCAACGAAGAGGATTTGAAAGCAAGGCAGAATTGCAGGAAACAGATTTCAGGAGGTAGATACGAATCGCCTTTAAAGCACATGAAAAGCGGCAAAACGTCGACAATGATGCCCTTGGCCAAAAAGGGCGTATGCGTTTTTTCCTGAATATATTCAGGAAAAAACGCATACGCCCTTTTTGGCCAACCAAGCAACCTGGAAAGGCAAATCAGCGCTACAAAGAAGTCTCGCTTCCCATCGGTCAAATGGGCCATGCTGCAAAATGTGTCAAAACCAGAAATGCAGGACAGGCCATGGAGAAATGGCAGCCTTGCTACACTGATGGGCGGGATGTAAATTGCCAACAGCCACTCTGGAGAAGTGTACGTTGTGTCCTGAAACATGGAAAAAAAACAGCTTAGGGAGCATAGGGCACGTCCACTCATGGGCGTATAAATTGGAAAAACTAAAAATCAGCAAGACACAGGCACCCGAAAGTTTAGGGCTGCTCTGTTGACAAGAACCTCCACTTCATGACACCTTAAATATCCCAGGAAAGAGAAAAATGGATAAAGAAGTTGTGGTCCTTATGTACAATGGAATATCACTCAGACATGAAATCAATGTCATAAGGCTAGTAGAAGCAAGATGAGTGGAGTTAGTTACGAAGATTCTAAGTGAAATAAGTCACACAGAAAAAGACACTTATCATAAGCTATCACTTATAGAGGGAATGTAAAAACCGCTACACTTGAACTGAATTACAAAAACAGAACAGAGTCACACGTTTAGAAAACACACTATAGCTGCTTAACAGGAAAGGTGAGGTGGGGTGATGCATAAAACAAGGGTTTCAAATTCGCTCAGATACCGTTCCATACACCCAATATGTAATAGACAAGACCTACTCCTTGCTCAGTGAACTGGAGTCAACACCCCCTATTCCCCGCACAAGAATATATGTGACTAGTAAGAATCTTAAAACCTATGTATTGATATCTGTCTGGAAGTGAGTCAAGTGGGTGTAAAGCCGCATAAACACAGCCATGAAAGGCAGCTAAACCCCATTATAAAAATAAATTACTTTTAAACCCCGTAAAACAAAGACAGTGAAAGAGAGAGAAATTCTTACAAAATTCGTTCAGAGGCTGTGATGCAACCTGGATTGACCATATCTAGACCCACAGCTGGATGAGACATAAGGGTGGACACTCTTGGGGCTGAGAGGTTGGGTGAGGTTGGGTGAGAAAACGCAGACCCTTTAAAGTAATACTGCGTGGTACCCATCCCATGGGTCCCAAATCTCCAGGTTGAAGGGCATCTTCCTACATCGAAAACATGCATGAGAAACCCAGAAGATGGTACACCGTGTGATTTTGAAAGGTTTCTAAAACGCACCTCATTTCTCATCTCCTTGTGCTCGGTTTCGCCATTCCAGCTACTTTACTAGCAATCTCCCTACTTGGAGAATCAGCACCTTTAACCTCCTGTTCCCTACAGGTTGCAATTTGTCCTGAGGATGAACGGGAACAGGGGCAACCAATGAGAGACTAGATCTAGGTGTTGGGACAGGCACAGGTCACTCTATTTTCCCAACAGGAAGAAGAATTAACCACAGGCTCAGCCTGCCGCCCAGAAGCAGAATAGGGCCTGAGGCAATCCCGCGCTTTTGCGGCCAGCTCCCAAAAAAGACAGTTGAAAAATGGAGCTCAGGGAAACTGCAATTCACAAACCCGCAGAGTTATAAATGATAACTCTCATCCACAGATATATTGAGGGAAGGCAACGAAGAGGATTTGAAAGCAAGGCAGAATTGCAGGAAACAGATTTCAGGAGGTAGATACGAATCGCCTTTAAAGCACATGAAAAGTGGCAAAACGTCGACAATGATGCCCTTGGCCAAAAAGGGCGTATGCGTTTTTTCCTGAATATATTCAGGAAAAAACGCATACGCCCTTTTTGGCCAACCAAGCAACCTGGAAAGGCAAATCAGCGCTACAAAGAAGTCTCGCTTCCCATCGGTCAAAAGGGCCATGCTGCAAAAAGTGTCAAAACCAGAAATGCAGGACAGGCCATGGAGAAAAGGCAGCCTTGCTACACTGATGGGCGGGATGTAAATTGCCAACAGCCACTCTGGAGAAGTATACGTTGTGTCCTGAAACATGGAAAAAAAACAGCTTAGGGAGCATAGGGCACGTCCACTCATGGGCGTATAAATTGGAAAAACTAAAAATCAGCAAGACACAGGCACCGGAAAGTTTAGGGCTGCTCTGTTGACAAGAACCTCCACTTCATGACACCTTAAATATCCCAGGAAAGAGAAAAATGGATAAAGAAGTTGTGGTCCTTATGTACAATGGAATATCACTCAGACATGAAATCAATGTCATAAGGCTAGTAGAAGCAAGATGAGTGGAGTTAGGTACGACGATCCTAAGTGAAATAAGTCACACAGAAAAAGACACTTATCATAAGCTATCACTTATAGAGGGAATGTAAAAACCGCTACACTTGAAATGAATTACAAAACAGAACAGAGTCACACGTTTAGAAAACACACTATGGCTGCTTAACGGGAATGGTGAGGTGGGGTGATGCATAAAACAAGGGTTTCAAATTCGCTCAGATACCGTTCCATACACCCAATATGTAATAGACAAGACCTACTCCTTGCTCAGTGAACTGGACTCAACACCCCCTATTCACCACACAAGAATATATGTGACTAGTAAGAATCTTAAAACCTATGTATTGATATCTCTCTGGAAGTGAGTCAAGTGGATGTAAAGCCGCATAAACACAGCCATGAAAAGCAGCTAAACCCCATTATAAAAATAAATTACTTTTAAAAACCCATAAAACAAAGACAGTGAAAGAGAGAGAAATTCTTACAAAATTCGTTCAGAGGCTGTGATGCAACCTGGATTGACCATATCTAGATCCACACCTGGATGAGACATAAGGGTGGACACTCTTGGGGCTGAGAGGTTGGGTGAGGTTGGGTGAGCAAACGCAGACCCTTTAAAGTAATACTGCGTGGTACCCATCCCTTGGGTCCCAAATCTCCAGGTTCAAGGGCATCTTCCTACATCGAAAACATGCATGAGAAACCCAGAAGATGGTACACCGTGTGATTTTGAAAGGTTTCTAAAACGCACCTCATTTCTCATCTCCTTGTGCTCGGTTTCGCCATTCCAGCTACTTTACTAGCAATCTCCCTACTTGGAGAATCAGCACCTTTAACCTCCTGTTCCCTACAGGTTGCAATTTGTTCTGAGGATGAACGGGAAGAGGGGCAACCAATGAGAGACTAGATCTAGGTGTTGGGACAGGCACAGGTCACTCTATTTTCCCAACAGGAAGAAGAATTAAGCACAGGCTCAGCCTGCCGCCCAGAAGCAGAATAGGGCCTGAGGCAATCCCGCGCTTTTGCGGCCAGCTCCCAAAAAAGACAGTTGAAAAATGGAGCTCAGGGAAACTGCAATTCACAAACCCGCAGAGTTATAAATGATAACTCTCATCCACAGATATATTGAGGGAAGGCAACGAAGAGGATTTGAAAGCAAGGCAGAATTGCAGGAAACAGATTTCAGGAGGTAGATACGAATCGCCTTTAAAGCACATGAAAAGCGGCAAAACGTCGACAATGATGCCCTTGGCCAAAAAGGGCGTATGCGTTTTTTCCTGAATATATTCAGGAAAAAACGCATACGACCTTTTTGGCCAACCAAGCAACCTGGAAAGGCAAATCAGCGCTACAAAGAAGTCTCGCTTCCCATCGGTGAAAAGGGCCATGCTGCAAAAAGTGTCAAAACCAGAAATGCAGGACAGGCCATGGAGAAAAGTCAGCCTTGCTACACTGATGGGCGGGATGTAAATTGCCAACAGCCACTCTGGAGAAGTATACGTTGTGTCCTGAAACATCGAAAAAAAACAGCTTAGGGAGCATAGGGCACGTCCACTCATGGGCGTATAAATTGGAAAAACTAAAAATCAGCAAGACACAGGCACCCGAAAGTTTAGGGCTGCTCTGTTGACAAGAACCTCCACTTCATGACACCTTAAATATCCCAGGAAAGAGAAAAATGGATAAAGAAGTTGTGGTCCTTATGTACAATAGAATATCACTCAGACATGAAATCAATGTCATAAGGCTAGTAGAAGCAAGATGAGTGGAGTTAGGTACGACGATCCTAAGTGAAATAAGTCACACAGAAAAAGACACTTATCATAAGCTATCACTTATAGAGGGAATGTAAAAACCGCTACACTTGAACTGAATTACAAAACAGAACAGAGTCACACGTTTAGAAAACACACTATGGCTGCTTAACGGGAATGGTGAGGTGGGGTGATGCATAAAACAAGGGTTTCAAATTCGCTCAGATACCGTTCCATACACCCAATATGTAATAGACAAGACCTACTCCTTGCTCAGTGAACTGAACTCAACACCCCCTATTCACTGCACAAGAATATATGTGACTAGTAAGAATCTTAAAACCTATGTATTGATATCTGTCTGGAAGTGAGTCAAGTGGGTGTAAAGCCGCATAAACACAGCCATGAAAAGCAGCTAAACCCCATTATAAAAATAAATTACTTTTAAAAACCCATAAAACAAAGACAGTGAAAGAGAGAGAAATTCTTACAAAATTCGTTCAGAGGCTGTGATGCAACCTGGATTGACCATATCTAGACCCACACCTGGATGAGACATAAGGGTGGACACTCTTGGGGCTGAGAGGTTGGGTGAGGTTGGGTGAGCAAACGCAGACCCTTTAAAGTAATACTGCGTGGTACCCATCCCATGGGTCCCAAATCTCCAGTTCAAGGGCATCTTCCTACATCGAAAACATGCATGAAAAACCCAGAAGATGGTACACCGTGTGATTTTGAAAGGTTTCTAAAACGCACCTCATTTCTCATCTCCTTGTGCTCGGTTTCGCCATTCCAGCTACTTTACTAGCAATCTCCCTACTTGGAGAATCAGCACCTTTAACCTCCTGTTCCCTACAGGTTGCAATTTGTCCTGAGGATGAACGGGAAGAGGGGCAACCAATGAGAGACTAGATCTAGGTGTTGGGACAGGCACAGGTCACTCTATTTTCCCAACAGGAAGAAGAATTAACCACAGGCTCAGCCTGCCGCCCAGAAGCAGAATAGGGCCTGAGGCAATCCCGCGCTTTTGCGGCCAGCTCCCAAAAAAGACAGTTGAAAAATGGAGCTCAGGGAAACTGCAATTCACAAACCCGCAGAGTTATAAATGATAACTCTCATCCACAGATATATTGAGGGAAGGCAACGAAGAGGATTTGAAAGCAAGGCAGAATTGCAGGAAACAGATTTCAGGAGGTAGATACGAATCGCCTTTAAAGCACATGAAAAGCGGCAAAACGTCGACAATGATGCCCTTGGCCAAAAAGGGCGTATGCGTTTTTTCCTGAATATATTCAGGAAAAAACGCATACGCCCTTTTTGGCCAACCAAGCAACCTGGAAAGGCAAATCAGCGCTACAAAGAAGTCTCGCTTCCCATCGGTCAAAAGGGCCATGCTGCAAAAAGTGTCAAAACCAGAAATGCAGGACAGGCCATGGAGAAATGGCAGCCTTGCTACACTGATGGGCGGGATGTAAATTGCCAACAGCCACTCTGGAGAAGTGTACGTTGTGTCCTGAAACATCGAAAAAAAACAGCTTAGGGAGCATAGGGCACGTCCACTCATGGGCGTATAAATTGGAAAAACTAAAAATCAGCAAGACACAGGCACCGGAAAGTTTAGGGCTACTCTGTTGACAAGAACCTCCACTTCATGACACCTTAAATATCCCAGGAAAGAGAAAAATGGATAAAGAAGTTGTGGTCCTTATGTACAATGGAATATCACTCAGACATGAAATCAATGTCATAAGGCTAGTAGAAGCAAGATGAGTGGAGTTAGGTACGAAGATTCTAAGTGAAATAAGTCACACAGAAAAAGACACTTATCATAAGCTATCACTTATAGAGGGAATGTAAAAACCGCTACACTTGAACTGAATTACAAAAACAGAACAGAGTCACACGTTTAGAAAACACACTATAGCTGCTTAACAGGAAAGGTGAGGTGGGGTGATGCATAAAACAAGGGTTTCAAATTCGCTCAGATACCGTTCCATACACCCAATATGTAATAGACAAGACCTACTCCTTGCTCAGTGAACTGGAGTCAACACCCCCTATTCCCCGCACAAGAATATATGTGACTAGTAAGAATCTTAAAACCTATGTATTGATATCTGTCTGGAAGTGAGTCAAGTGGGTGTAAAGCCGCATAAACACAGCCATGAAAGGCAGCTAAACCCCATTATAAAAATAAATTACTTTTAAAAACCCGTAAAACAAAGACAGTGAAAGAGAGAGAAATTCTTACAAAATTCGTTCAGAGGCTGTGATGCAACCTGGATTGACCATATCTAGACCCACAGCTGGATGAGACATAAGGGTGGACACTCTTGGGGCTGAGAGGTTGGGTGAGGTTGGGTGAGCAAACGCAGACCCTTTAAAGTAATACTGCGTGGTACCCATCCCATGGGTCCCAAATCTCCAGGTTGAAGGGCATCTTCCTACATCGAAAACATGCATGAGAAACCCAGAAGATGGTACACCGTGTGATTTTGAAAGGTTTCTAAAACGCACCTCATTTCTCATCTCCTTGTGCTCGGTTTCGCCATTCCAGCTACTTTACTAGCAATCTCCCTACTTGGAGAATCAACACCTTTAACCTCCTGTTCCCTACAGGTTGCAATTTGTCCTGAGGATGAACGGGAAGAGGGGCAACCAATGAGAGACTAGATCTAGGTGTTGGGACAGGCACAGGTCACTCTATTTTCCCAACAGGAAGAAGAATTAACCACAGGCTCAGCCTGCCACCCAGAAGCAGAATAGGGCCTGAGGCAATCCCGCGCTTTTGCGGCCAGCTCCCAAAAAAGAGAGTTGAAAAATGGAGCTCAGGGAAACTGCAATTCACAAACCCGCAGAGTTATAAATGATAACTCTCATCCACAGATATATTGAGGGAAGGCAACGAAGAGGATTTGAAAGCAAGGCAGAATTGCAGGAAACAGATTTCAGGAGGTAGATACGAATCGCCTTTAAAGCACATGAAAAGCGGCAAAACGTCGACAATGATGCCCTTGGCCAAAAAGGGCGTATGCGTTTTTTCCTGAATATATTCAGGAAAAAACGCATACGCCCTTTTTGGCCAACCAAGCAACCTGGAAAGGCAAATCAGCGCTACAAAGAAGTCTCGCTTCCCTTCGGTCAAAAGGGCCATGCTGCAAAAAGTGTCAAAACCAGAAATGCAGGACAGGCCATGGAGAAATGGCAGCCTTGCTACACTGATGGGCGGGATGTAAATTGCCAACAGCCACTCTGGAGAAGTGTACGTTGTGTCCTGAAACATGGAAAAAAAAACAGCTTAGGGAGCATAGGGCACGTCCACTCATGGGCGTATAAATTGGAAAAACTAAAAATCAGCAAGACAAAGGCACCGGAAAGTTTAGGGCTACTCTGTTGACAAGAACCTCCACTTCATGACACCTTAAATATCCCAGGAAAGAGAAAAATGGATAAAGAAGTTGTGGTCCTTATGTACAATGGAATATCACTCAGACATGAAATCAATGACATAAGGCTAGTAGAAGCAAGATGAGTGGAGTTAGGTACGACGATTCTAAGTGAAATAAGTCACACAGAAAAAGACACTTATCATAAGCTATCACTTATAGAGGGAATGTAAAAACCGCTACACTTGAACTGAATTACAAAACAGAAAAGAGTCACACGTTTAGAAAACACACTATAGCTGCTTAACAGGAAATGTGAGGTGGGGTGATGCATAAAACAAGGGTTTCAAATTCGCTCAGATACCGTTCCATACACCCAATATGTAATAGACAAGACCTACTCCTTGCTCAGTGAACTGGACTCAACACCCCCTATTCCCCGCACAAGAATATATGTGACTAGTAAGAATCTTAAAACCTATGTATTGATATCTGTCTGGAAGTGAGTCAAGTGGGTGTAAAGCCGCATAAACACAGCCATGAAAGGCAGCTAAACCCCATTATAAAAATAAATTACTTTTAAAAACCCGTAAAACAAAGACAGTGAAAGAGAGAGAAATTCTTACAAAATTCGTTCAGAGGCTGTGATGCAACCTGGATTGACCATATCTAGACCCACAGCTGGATGAGACATAAGGGTGGACACTCTTGGGGCTGAGAGGTTGGGTGAGGTTGGGTGAGAAAACGCAGACCCTTTAAAGTAATACTGCGTGGTACCCATCCCATGGGTCCCAAATCTCCAGGTTCAAGGGCATCTTCCTACATCGAAAACATGCATGAGAAACCCAGAAGATGGTACACCGTGTGATTTTGAAAGGTTTCCAAAACGCACCTCATTTCTCATCTCCTTGTGCTCGGTTTCGCCATTCCAGCTACTTTACTAGCAATCTCCCTACTTGGAGAATCAGCACCTTTAACCTCCTGTTCCCTACAGGTTGCAATTTGTCCTGAGGATGAACGGGAAGAGGGGCAACCAATGAGAGACTAGATCTAGGTGTTGGGACAGGCACAGGTCACTCTATTTTCCCAACAGGAAGAAGAATTAACCACAGGCTCAGCATGCCGCCCAGAAGCAGAATAGGGCCTGAGGCAATCCCGCGCTTTTGCGGCCAGCTCCCAAAAAAGACAGTTGAAAAATGGAGCTCAGGGAAACTGCAATTCACAAACCCGCAGAGTTATAAATGATAACTCTCATCCACAGATATATTGAGGGAAGGCAACGAAGAGGATTTGAAAGCAAGGCAGAATTGCAGGAAACAGATTTCAGGAGGTAGATACGAATCGCCTTTAAAGCACATGAAAAGCGGCAAAACGTCGACAATGATGCCCTTGGCCAAAAAGGGCGTATGCGTTTTTTCCTGAATATATTCAGGAAAAAACGCATACGCCCTTTTTGGCCAACCAAGCAACCTGGAAAGGCAAATCAGCGCTACAAAGAAGTCTCGCTTCCCATCGGTCAAATGGGCCATGCTGCAAAATGTGTCAAAACCAGAAATGCAGGACAGGCCATGGAGAAATGGCAGCCTTGCTACACTGATGGGCGGGATGTAAATTGCCAACAGCCACTCTGGAGAAGTGTACGTTGTGTCCTGAAACATGGAAAAAAAACAGCTTAGGGAGCATAGGGCACGTCCACTCATGGGCGTATAAATTGGAAAAACTAAAAATCAGCAAGACACAGGCACCCGAAAGTTTAGGGCTGCTCTGTTGACAAGAACCTCCACTTCATGACACCTTAAATATCCCAGGAAAGAGAAAAATGGATAAAGAAGTTGTGGTCCTTATGTACAATGGAATATCACTCAGACATGAAATCAATGTCATAAGGCTAGTAGAAGCAAGATGAGTGGAGTTAGTTACGAAGATTCTAAGTGAAATAAGTCACACAGAAAAAGACACTTATCATAAGCTATCACTTATAGAGGGAATGTAAAAACCGCTACACTTGAACTGAATTACAAAAACAGAACAGAGTCACACGTTTAGAAAACACACTATAGCTGCTTAACAGGAAAGGTGAGGTGGGGTGATGCATAAAACAAGGGTTTCAAATTCGCTCAGATACCGTTCCATACACCCAATATGTAATAGACAAGACCTACTCCTTGCTCAGTGAACTGGAGTCAACACCCCCTATTCCCCGCACAAGAATATATGTGACTAGTAAGAATCTTAAAACCTATGTATTGATATCTGTCTGGAAGTGAGTCAAGTGGGTGTAAAGCCGCATAAACACAGCCATGAAAGGCAGCTAAACCCCATTATAAAAATAAATTACTTTTAAACCCCGTAAAACAAAGACAGTGAAAGAGAGAGAAATTCTTACAAAATTCGTTCAGAGGCTGTGATGCAACCTGGATTGACCATATCTAGACCCACAGCTGGATGAGACATAAGGGTGGACACTCTTGGGGCTGAGAGGTTGGGTGAGGTTGGGTGAGAAAACGCAGACCCTTTAAAGTAATACTGCGTGGTACCCATCCCATGGGTCCCAAATCTCCAGGTTGAAGGGCATCTTCCTACATCGAAAACAGGCATGAGAAACCCAGAAGATGGTACACCGTGTGATTTTGAAAGGTTTCTAAAACGCACCTCATTTCTCATCTCCTTGTGCTCGGTTTCGCCATTCCAGCTACTTTACTAGCAATCTCCCTACTTGGAGAATCAGCACCTTTAACCTCCTGTTCCCTACAGGTTGCAATTTGTCCTGAGGATGAACGGGAAGAGGGGCAACCAATGAGAGACTAGATCTAGGTGTTGGGACAGGCACAGGTCACTCTATTTTCCCAACAGGAAGAAGAATTAACCACAGGCTCAGCCTGCCGCCCAGAAGCAGAATAGGGCCTGAGGCAATCCCGCGCTTTTGCGGCCAGCTCCCAAAAAAGACAGTTGAAAAATGGAGCTCAGGGAAACTGCAATTCACAAACCCGCAGAGTTATAAATGATAACTCTCATCCACAGATATATTGAGGGAAGGCAACGAAGAGGATTTGAAAGCAAGGCAGAATTGCAGGAAACAGATTTCAGGAGGTAGATACGAATCGCCTTTAAAGCACATGAAAAGTGGCAAAACGTCGACAATGATGCCCTTGGCCAAAAAGGGCGTATGCGTTTTTTCCTGAATATATTCAGGAAAAAACGCATACGCCCTTTTTGGCCAACCAAGCAACCTGGAAAGGCAAATCAGCGCTACAAAGAAGTCTCGCTTCCCATCGGTCAAAAGGGCCATGCTGCAAAAAGTGTCAAAACCAGAAATGCAGGACAGGCCATGGAGAAAAGGCAGCCTTGCTACACTGATGGGCGGGATGTAAATTGCCAACAGCCACTCTGGAGAAGTATACGTTGTGTCCTGAAACATGGAAAAAAAACAGCTTAGGGAGCATAGGGCACGTCCACTCATGGGCGTATAAATTGGAAAAACTAAAAATCAGCAAGACACAGGCACCGGAAAGTTTAGGGCTGCTCTGTTGACAAGAACCTCCACTTCATGACACCTTAAATA
The DNA here is from genome assembly GCF_028021215.1 of Eschrichtius robustus. Lineage (NCBI taxonomy): Eukaryota > Metazoa > Chordata > Mammalia > Artiodactyla > Eschrichtiidae > Eschrichtius > Eschrichtius robustus. Next base: position 799,826 of record NW_027175160.1, on the reverse strand, counting down.
TCCCAGGAAAGAGAAAAATGGATAAAGAAGTTGTGGTCCTTATGTACAATGGAATATCACTCAGACATGAAATCAATGTCATAAGGCTAGTAGAAGCAAGATGAGTGGAGTTAGGTACGACGATCCTAAGTGAAATAAGTCACACAGAAAAAGACACTTATCATAAGCTATCACTTATAGAGGGAATGTAAAAACCGCTACACTTGAAATGAATTACAAAACAGAACAGAGTCACACGTTTAGAAAACACACTATGGCTGCTTAACGGGAATGGTGAGGTGGGGTGATGCATAAAACAAGGGTTTCAAATTCGCTCAGATACCGTTCCATACACCCAATATGTAATAGACAAGACCTACTCCTTGCTCAGTGAACTGGACTCAACACCCCCTATTCACCACACAAGAATATATGTGACTAGTAAGAATCTTAAAACCTATGTATTGATATCTCTCTGGAAGTGAGTCAAGTGGATGTAAAGCCGCATAAACACAGCCATGAAAAGCAGCTAAACCCCATTATAAAAATAAATTACTTTTAAAAACCCATAAAACAAAGACAGTGAAAGAGAGAGAAATTCTTACAAAATTCGTTCAGAGGCTGTGATGCAACCTGGATTGACCATATCTAGATCCACACCTGGATGAGACATAAGGGTGGACACTCTTGGGGCTGAGAGGTTGGGTGAGGTTGGGTGAGCAAACGCAGACCCTTTAAAGTAATACTGCGTGGTACCCATCCCTTGGGTCCCAAATCTCCAGGTTCAAGGGCATCTTCCTACATCGAAAACATGCATGAGAAACCCAGAAGATGGTACACCGTGTGATTTTGAAAGGTTTCTAAAACGCACCTCATTTCTCATCTCCTTGTGCTCGGTTTCGCCATTCCAGCTACTTTACTAGCAATCTCCCTACTTGGAGAATCAGCACCTTTAACCTCCTGTTCCCTACAGGTTGCAATTTGTTCTGAGGATGAACGGGAAGAGGGGCAACCAATGAGAGACTAGATCTAGGTGTTGGGACAGGCACAGGTCACTCTATTTTCCCAACAGGAAGAAGAATTAAGCACAGGCTCAGCCTGCCGCCCAGAAGCAGAATAGGGCCTGAGGCAATCCCGCGCTTTTGCGGCCAGCTCCCAAAAAAGACAGTTGAAAAATGGAGCTCAGGGAAACTGCAATTCACAAACCCGCAGAGTTATAAATGATAACTCTCATCCACAGATATATTGAGGGAAGGCAACGAAGAGGATTTGAAAGCAAGGCAGAATTGCAGGAAACAGATTTCAGGAGGTAGATACGAATCGCCTTTAAAGCACATGAAAAGCGGCAAAACGTCGACAATGATGCCCTTGGCCAAAAAGGGCGTATGCGTTTTTTCCTGAATATATTCAGGAAAAAACGCATACGACCTTTTTGGCCAACCAAGCAACCTGGAAAGGCAAATCAGCGCTACAAAGAAGTCTCGCTTCCCATCGGTGAAAAGGGCCATGCTGCAAAAAGTGTCAAAACCAGAAATGCAGGACAGGCCATGGAGAAAAGTCAGCCTTGCTACACTGATGGGCGGGATGTAAATTGCCAACAGCCACTCTGGAGAAGTATACGTTGTGTCCTGAAACATCGAAAAAAAACAGCTTAGGGAGCATAGGGCACGTCCACTCATGGGCGTATAAATTGGAAAAACTAAAAATCAGCAAGACACAGGCACCCGAAAGTTTAGGGCTGCTCTGTTGACAAGAACCTCCACTTCATGACACCTTAAATATCCCAGGAAAGAGAAAAATGGATAAAGAAGTTGTGGTCCTTATGTACAATAGAATATCACTCAGACATGAAATCAATGTCATAAGGCTAGTAGAAGCAAGATGAGTGGAGTTAGGTACGACGATCCTAAGTGAAATAAGTCACACAGAAAAAGACACTTATCATAAGCTATCACTTATAGAGGGAATGTAAAAACCGCTACACTTGAACTGAATTACAAAACAGAACAGAGTCACACGTTTAGAAAACACACTATGGCTGCTTAACGGGAATGGTGAGGTGGGGTGATGCATAAAACAAGGGTTTCAAATTCGCTCAGATACCGTTCCATACACCCAATATGTAATAGACAAGACCTACTCCTTGCTCAGTGAACTGAACTCAACACCCCCTATTCACTGCACAAGAATATATGTGACTAGTAAGAATCTTAAAACCTATGTATTGATATCTGTCTGGAAGTGAGTCAAGTGGGTGTAAAGCCGCATAAACACAGCCATGAAAAGCAGCTAAACCCCATTATAAAAATAAATTACTTTTAAAAACCCATAAAACAAAGACAGTGAAAGAGAGAGAAATTCTTACAAAATTCGTTCAGAGGCTGTGATGCAACCTGGATTGACCATATCTAGACCCACACCTGGATGAGACATAAGGGTGGACACTCTTGGGGCTGAGAGGTTGGGTGAGGTTGGGTGAGCAAACGCAGACCCTTTAAAGTAATACTGCGTGGTACCCATCCCATGGGTCCCAAATCTCCAGTTCAAGGGCATCTTCCTACATCGAAAACATGCATGAAAAACCCAGAAGATGGTACACCGTGTGATTTTGAAAGGTTTCTAAAACGCACCTCATTTCTCATCTCCTTGTGCTCGGTTTCGCCATTCCAGCTACTTTACTAGCAATCTCCCTACTTGGAGAATCAGCACCTTTAACCTCCTGTTCCCTACAGGTTGCAATTTGTCCTGAGGATGAACGGGAAGAGGGGCAACCAATGAGAGACTAGATCTAGGTGTTGGGACAGGCACAGGTCACTCTATTTTCCCAACAGGAAGAAGAATTAACCACAGGCTCAGCCTGCCGCCCAGAAGCAGAATAGGACCTGAGGCAATCCCGCGCTTTTGCGGCCAGCTCCCAAAAAAGACAGTTGAAAAATGGAGCTCAGGGAAACTGCAATTCACAAACCTGCAGAGTTATAAATGATAACTCTCATCCACAGATATATTGAGGGAAGGCAACGAAGAGGATTTGAAAGCAAGGCAGAATTTCAGGAAACAGATTTCAGGAGGTAGATACGAATCGCCTTTAAAGCACATGAAAAGCGGCAAAACGTCGACAATGATGCCCTTGGCCAAAAAGGGCGTATGCGTTTTTTCCTGAATATATTCAGGAAAAAACGCATACGCCCTTTTTGGCCAACCAAGCAACCTGGAAAGGCAAATCAGCGCTCCAAAGAAGTCTCGCTTCCCATCGGTCAAAAGGGCCATGCTGCAAAATGTGTCAAAACCAGAAATGCAGGACAGGCCATGGAGAAATGGCAGCCTTGCTACACTGATGGGCGGGATGTAAATTGCCAACAGCCACTCTGGAGAAGTGTACGTTGTGTCCTGAAACATGGAAAAAAAACAGCTTAGGGAGCATAGGGCACGTCCACTCATGGGCGTATAAATTGGAAAAACTAAAAATCAGCAAGACACAGGCACCCGAAAGTTTAGGGCTGCTCTGTTGACAAGAACCTCCACTTCATGACACCTTAAATATCCCAGGAAAGAGAAAAATGGATAAAGAAGTTGTGGTCCTTATGTACAATGGAATATCACTCAGACATGAAATCAATGTCATAAGGCTAGTAGAAGCAAGATGAGTGGAGTTAGTTACGAAGATTCTAAGTGAAATAAGTCACACAGAAAAAGACACTTATCATAAGCTATCACTTATAGAGGGAATGTAAAAACCGCTACACTTGAACTGAATTACAAAAACAGAACAGAGTCACACGTTTAGAAAACACACTATAGCTGCTTAACAGGAAAGGTGAGGTGGGGTGATGCATAAAACAAGGGTTTCAAATTCGCTCAGATACCGTTCCATACACCCAATATGTAATAGACAAGACCTACTCCTTGCTCAGTGAACTGGACTCAACACCCCCTATTCACCACACAAGAATATATGTGACTAGTAAGAATCTTAAAACCTATGTATTGATATCTCTCTGGAAGTGAGTCAAGTGGATGTAAAGCCGCATAAACACAGCCATGAAAAGCAGCTAAACCCCATTATAAAAATAAATTACTTTTAAAAACCCATAAAACAAAGACAGTGAAAGAGAGAGAAATTCTTACAAAATTCGTTCAGAGGCTGTGATGCAACCTGGATTGACCATATCTAGACCCACACCTGGATGAGACATAAGGGTGGACACTCTTGGGGCTGAGAGGTTGGGTGAGGTTGGGTGAGCAAACGCAGACCCTTTAAAGTAATACTGCGTGGTACCCATCCCATGGGTCCCAAATCTCCAGGTTCAAGGGCATCTTCCTACATCGAAAACATGCATGAGAAACCCAGAAGATGGTACACCGTGTGATTTTGAAAGGTTTCTAAAACGCACCTCATTTCTCATCTCCTTGTGCTCGGTTTCGCCATTCCAGCTACTTTACTAGCAATCTCCCTACTTGGAGAATCAGCACCTTTAACCTCCTGTTCCCTACAGGTTGCAATTTTTCCTGAGGATGAACGGGAAGAGGGGCAACCAATGAGAGACTAGATCTAGGTGTTGGGACAGGCACAGGTCACTCTATTTTCCCAACAGGAAGAAGAATTAAGCACAGGCTCAGCCTGCCGCCCAGAAGCAGAATAGGGCCTGAGGCAATCCCGCGCTTTTGCGGCCAGCTCCCAAAAAAGACAGTTGAAAAATGGAGCTCAGGGAAACTGCAATTCACAAACCCGCAGAGTTATAAATGATAACTCTCATCCACAGATATATTGAGGGAAGGCAACGAAGAGGATTTGAAAGCAAGGCAGAATTGCAGGAAACAGATTTGAGGAGGTAGATACGAATCGCCTTTAAAGCACATGAAAAGCGGCAAAACGTCGACAATGATGCCCTTGGCCAAAAAGGGCGTATGCGTTTTTTCCTGAATATATTCAGGAAAAAACGCATACGCCCTTTTTGCCCAACCAAGCAACCTGGAAAGGCAAATCAGCGCTACAAAGAAGTCTCGCTTCCCATCGGTCAAAAGGGCCATGCTGCAAAAAGTGTCAAAACCAGAAATGCAGGACAGGCCATGGAGAAATGGCAGCCTTGCTACACTGATGGGCGGGATGTAAATTGCCAACAGCCACTCTGGAGAAGTGTACGTTGTGTCCTGAAACATCGAAAAAAAACAGCTTACTGAGCATAGGGCACGTCCACTCATGGGCGTATAAATTGGAAAAACTAAAAATCAGCAAGACACAGGCACCGGAAAGTTTAGGGCTGCTCTGTTGACAAGAACCTCCACTTCATGACACCTTAAATATCCCAGGAAAGAGAAAAATGGATAAAGAAGTTGTGGTCCTTATGTACAATGGAATATCACTCAGACATGAAATCAATGTCATAAGGCTAGTAGAAGCAAGATGAGTGGAGTTAGGTACGACGATTCTAAGTGAAATAAGTCACACAGAAAAAGACACTTATCATAAGCTATCACTTATAGAGGGAATGTAAAAACCGCTACACTTGAACTGAATTACAAAAACAGAACAGAGTCACACGTTTAGAAAACACACTATAGCTGCTTAACAGGAAAGGTGAGGTGGGGTGATGCATAAAACAAGGGTTTCAAATTCGCTCAGATACCGTTCCATACACCCAATATGTAATAGACAAGACCTACTCCTTGCTCAGTGAACTGGAGTCAACACCCCCTATTCCCCGCACAAGAATATATGTGACTAGTAAGAATCTTAAAACCTATGTATTGATATCTGTCTGGAAGTGAGTCAAGTGGGTGTAAAGCCGCATAAACACAGCCATGAAAGGCAGCTAAACCCCATTATAAAAATAAATTACTTTTAAAAACCCGTAAAACAAAGACAGTGAAAGAGAGAGAAATTCTTACAAAATTCGTTCAGAGGCTGTGATGCAACCTGGATTGACCATATCTAGACCCACAGCTGGATGAGACATAAGGGTGGACACTCTTGGGGCTGAGAGGTTGGGTGAGGTTGGGTGAGAAAACGCAGACCCTTTAAAGTATTACTGCGTGGTACCCATCCCATGGGTCCCAAATCTCCAGGTTCAAGGGCATCTTCCTACATCGAAAACATGCATGAGAAACCCAGAAGATGGTACACCGTGTGATTTTGAAAGGTTTCTAAAACGCACCTCATTTCTCATCTCCTTGTGCTCGGTTTCGCCATTCCAGCTACTTTACTAGCAATCTCCCTACTTGGAGAATCAGCACCTTTAACCTCCTGTTCCCTACAGGTTGCAATTTGTCCTGAGGATGAACGGGAAGAGGGGCAACCAATGAGAGACTAGATCTAGGTGTTGGGACAGGCACAGGTCACTCTATTTTCCCAACAGGAAGAAGAATTAACCACAGGCTCAGCCTGCCGCCCAGAAGCAGAATAGGGCCTGAGGCAATCCCGCGCTTTTGCGGCCAGCTCCCAAAAAAGACAGTTGAAAAATGGAGCTCAGGGAAACTGCAATTCACAAACCCGCAGAGTTATAAATGATAACTCTCATCCACAGATATATTGAGGGAAGGCAACGAAGAGGATTTGAAAGCAAGGCAGAATTGCAGGATACAGATTTCAGGAGGTAGATACGAATCGCCTTTAAAGCACATGAAAAGCGGCAAAACGTCGACAATGATGCCCTTGGCCAAAAAGGGCGTATGCGTTTTTTCCTGAATATATTCAGGAAAAAACGCATACGCCCTTTTTGGCCAACCAAGCAACCTGGAAAGGCAAGTCAGCGCTACAAAGAAGTCTCGCTTCCCATCGGTGAAAAGGGCCATGCTGCAAAAAGTGTCAAAACCAGAAATGCAGGACAGGCCATGGAGAAAAGGCAGCCTTGCTACACTGATGGGCGGGATGTAAATTGCCAACAGCCACTCTGGAGAAGTATACGTTGTGTCCTGAAACATCGAAAAAAAACAGCTTAGGGAGCATAGGGCACGTCCACTCATGGGCGTATAAATTGGAAAAACTAAAAATCAGCAAGACACAGGCACCGGAAAGTTTAGGGCTGCTCTGTTGACAAGAACCTCCACTTCATGACACCTTAAATATCCCAGGAAAGAGAAAAATGGATAAAGAAGTTGTGGTCCTTATGTACAATAGAATATCACTCAGACATGAAATCAATGTCATAAGGCTAGTAGAAGCAAGATGAGTGGAGTTAGGTACGACGATCCTAAGTGAAATAAGTCACACAGAAAAAGACACTTATCATAAGCTATCACTTATAGAGGGAATGTAAAAACCGCTACACTTGAACTGAATTACAAAACAGAACAGAGTCACACGTTTAGAAAACACACTATGGCTGCTTAACGGGAATGGTGAGGTGGGGTGATGCATAAAACAAGGGTTTCAAATTCGCTCAGATACCGTTCCATACACCCAATATGTAATAGACAAGACCTACTCCTTGCTCAGTGAACTGGACTCAACACCCCCTATTTCCCACACAAGAATATATGTGACTAGTAAGAATCTTAAAACCTATGTATTGATATCTCTCTGGAAGAGAGTCAAGTGAGTGTAAAGTGGCATAAACACAGCCGTGAAAAGCAGCTAAACCCCATTTTAAAAATAAATTACCTTTAAAAACCCGTGAAACAAAGACAGGGAAAGAAAGAGAAATTCTTACAAAATTCGTTCAGGGGCTGTGATGCAACCTGGATTGACCATATCTAGACCCACAGGTGATTGAGACATAATGGTGGGCACTCATGGGGCTGAGACTTTGGATGAGGTTGGGTGAGCAAATGCAGACCCTTTAAAATAATACTGCGTGGTACCCATCCCATGGGTCCCAAATCTCCAGGTTCAAGGGCATCTTCCTACATCGAAAACATGCATGAGAAACCCAGAAGATGGTACACCGTCTGATCGGGAAAGGCTCCTGAAACGCACCTCATTTCTCATCTCCTTGTGCTAGGGTTCGCCTTTCCAGCCACGTTACTAGGAATCTCCCTACTTGGGGAATAAGCACCTTTAACCTCCTCTTCTCTGCAGGTTGCAATTTGTCCTGAGGATGAACGGGAAGAGGGGGAACCAATGAGAGACTAGATCTAGGTGTTGTGACAGGCACAGGTCACTCTATTTTCCCATCAGGAAGAAGAATTAACCACAGGCTCAGCATGCCCCCCGGAACCAGAATAGGGACTGAAGCAATCCTGCGCATTTGCGGCCAGCTCCCAAAAAATCCAGTTGAAAAATGGAGCTCAGGGACACTGCAATTCACAAACCTGCAGAGTTATAAATGATAAGTCTCGTACACAAATATATTGAGGGAAGGCAATGAAGAGGATTTGAAAGCAAGTCAGAATTGCAGGAAACAGGTATCAGGAGGTAGATTCGAATCGCCTTTAAAGCACATGAAAAGCGGCAAAACGTGGACAATGATGCCCTTGGCCTAAAAGTGCATATACGTTTTTTCCTGAATATATTCAGGAAAAAACGCATACGCCCTTTTTGGCCAACCAAGCACCCTGGAAAGGCAAATCAGCGCTACAATGAAGTCTCGCTTCCCATCGTTCAAAGGCCGTGCTGAAAAAAGTGTCAAAACCAGAAATGCAGGACAGGCCATGGAGAAATGGCAGCCTTGCTACGCTGATGGGCGGGATGTAAATTGTCAACAGCCACTCTGGAGAAGTGTATGGTGTGTCCTGAAACATCTAAAACACACAGCTTAGAGAGCACAGGGCACTTCCACTCATGGGTGTGTAAATAGGGAAAACTAAAAATCAGCAAGACACAGGCACCCCAAAATTTAGGGCTGCTCTGTTGACAAGAACCTCCACTTCATGACTCCTTAAATATCCCAGGAAATATTAAAATGGATAAAGATGTTGAGGTCCTTATGTACAATGGAATTTCACTCAGCCATGAAATCAATGTCCTAAGGCAAGTAGCAGCATGATGAGTGGATTTAGGTATGACGATTGTAAGTGAAATAAGTCACACAGAAAAAGACACTTATTATAAGATATCACTTATAGAGGGAATGTAAAAACCGTTACCATTGAACTGAATTACAAAACAGAACAGAGTCACACATTTTGAAAACACACTATGGCTTCTTAACGGGAAAGGTGAGGTGGGGTGATGCATAAAACAAGGGTTTCTAATTAGCTCAGATACCGTTCCATAAACCCAATATGTACTAGACAAGACCTACTCCTTGCTCAGTGAACTGGACTAAACACCCACTATTCACTGCACAAGAATATATCTGACTAGTAAGAATCTTAAAACCTATGTATTGATATCTGTCTGGAAGTGAGTCAAGTGGGTGTAAAGCCGCATAAACACAGCAGTGAAAAGCAGCTAAAGCCCATTATAAAAATCAATTGCTTTTAAAAACCCATGCAACAAAGAGAGTGAAAGAGAGAGAAATTCTGACACAATTCGTTCAGGGGCTGTGATGCAACCTGGATTTACCATATCTAGACCCACAGCTAGATGAGACATAAGGGTGGACACTCTTGGGGCTGAGAGGTTTGGTGAGGTTGGGTGAGCAAATGCAGACCCTTTAAAGTAATACTGCGTGGTACCCGTCCAATGGGTCCCAAATCTCCAGGTTCAAGGGCATCTACCTACATCGAAAACATGTACTAGAAACCCAGAAGATGGTACACCGTCTGATTGGGAAAGGTTTCTAAAAGGCACCTCATTTCTCATCTCCTTGTGCTCGGGTTCACCATTCCATCCACTCTACAACAATCTCCCCCCTTGGAGAATCAGCACCTTTAACCTCCTGTTCTGTACAGGTTGCAATTTGTCCTGAGAATGAACGGGAAGTGGGGGAACCAATGAGAGACTTGCTCTATGTTTTGTGACAGGCACAGGTCAATCTTTTTTCCCATTAGGAAGAAGAATTAACCACAGGCTCAGCCTGCCCCACAGAACCAGAAGAGGGTCTGAAGCAATCCTGCGCTTTTGCGGCCAGCTACCAAAAAAGCCCGTTGAAAAATGGAGCACATGAGCACTGCAATTCACAAACCTGCAAAGTTATAAATGATAACTCTCGTCCACAAATATATTGAGGGAAGGCAATGAAGAGGATTTGAAAGCAAGGCAGAATTGCAGGAAACAGATTTCAGGAGGTAGATTCAAATCGATTTGAAAGCACATGAAAAGCGGCAAAAGGTCGACAATGATGCCCTTGGTCAAAAAGGGCGTATGCGTTTTTTCCTGAATATATTCAGGAAAAAACGCATACGCCCTTTTTGGCCAACCAAGCAACCTGGAAAGGAAAATCAGCGCTACAAAGAAGTCTCGCTTCCCATCGGTCATAAAGGCTATGCTGAAAAAAGTGTAAAAACCAGAAATGCAGGACAGGCCATGGAGAAATGGCAGCCTTGCTACGCTGATGGGCGGGATGTAAATTGCCAAGAGGCACTCTGGAGAAGTGTACGGTGTGTCCTGAAACATCGAAAAAACACAGGTTAGGGAGCATAGGGCACTTCCACTCATGGGCGTATAAATTGGGAAAACTAAAAATCAGCAAGTCACAGGCACCCCAAAGTTTAGGGCTGCTCTGTTGACAAGAACCTCCACTTCATGACACCTTAAATATCCCAGGAAAGAGAAAAATGGATAAAGAAGTTGTGGTCCTTATGTACAATGGAATATCACTCAGACATGAAATCAATGTCATAAGGCTAGTAGAAGCAAGATGAGTGGAGTTAGGTACGACGATTCTAAGTGAAATAAGTCACACAGAAAAAGACACTTATCATAAGCTATCACTTATAGAGGGAATGTAAAAACCGCTACACTTGAACTGAATTACAAAACAGAACAGAGTCACACGTTTAGAAAACACACTATGGCTGCTTAACGGGAAAGGTGAGGTGGGGTGATGCATAAAACAAGGGTTTCAAATTCGCTCAGATACCGATCCATACACCCAATATGTAATAGACAAGACCTACTCCTTGCTCAGTGAAGTGGACTCAACACCCCCTATTCACCGCACAAGAATATATGTGACTAGTAAGAATCTTAAAACCTATGTATTGATATCTGTCTGGAAGTGAGGCAAGTGGGTGTAAAGCCGCATAAACACAGCCGTGAAAAGCAGCTAAACCCCATTATAAAAATAAATTACTTTTAAAAACCCGTAAAACAAAGACAGTGAAAGAGAGAGAAATTCTTACAAAATTCGTTCAGGGGCTGTGATGCAACCTGGATTGACCATATCTAGACCCACAGCTGGATGAGGGATAAGGGTGGACAATCTTCAGGCTGAGAGGTTGGGTGAGGTTGGGTGAGCAATCGCAGAACCTTTAAAGTAATAGTGCGTGGTACCCATCCCATGGGTCCCAAATCTCCAGGTTCAAGGGCATCTTCCTACATCGAAAACATGCATGAGAAACCCAGAAGATGGTACACCGTGTGATCGGGAAAGGTTTCTAAAACGCACCTCATTTCTCAACTCCTTGTGCTCGGGTTCGCCTTTCCAGCTACTTTACTAGCAATCTCCCTACTTGGAGAATCAGCACCTTTAAGCTCCTGTTCCCTACAGGTTGCAATTTGTCCTGAGGATGAACGGGAAGACGGGCAACCAATGAGAGACTAGATCTAGGTGTTGGGACAGGCACAGGTCACTCTATTTTCCCATCAGGAAGAAGAATTAAACACAGGTTCAGCCTGCCGCCGGGAACCAGAATAGGGCCTGAGGCAATCCCGTGCTTTTGCGGCCAGCTCCCAAAAAAGACAGTTGAAAAATGGAGCTCAGGGGCACTGCAATTCACAAACCTGCTGAGTTATAAATGATAACTCTCGTCCACAAATATATTGAGGGAAGGCAACGAAGAGGATTTGAAAGCAAGGCAGAATTGCAGGAAACAGATTTCAGGAGGTAGATTCGAATCGCCTTGAAAGCACATGAAAAGCGGCAAAACGTCGACAATGATGCCCTTGGCCAAAAAGGGCGTATGCGTTTTTTCCTGAATATATTCAGGAAAAAACGCATACGCCCTTTTTGGCCAACCAAGCAACCTGGAAAGGCAAATCAGCGCTACAAAGAAGTCTCGCTTCCCATCGGTCAAAAGGGCCATGCTGCAAAATGTGTCAAAACCAGAAATGCAGGACAGGCCATGGAGAAATGGCAGCCTTGCTACACTGATGGGCGGGATGTAAATTGCCAACAGCCACTCTGGAGAAGTGTACGTTGTGTCCTGAAACATGGAAAAAAAACGGCTTAGGGAGCATAGGGCACGTCCACTCATGGGCGTATAAATTGGAAAAACTAAAAATCAGCAAGACACAGGCACCCGAAAGTTTAGGGCTGCTCTGTTGACAAGAACCTCCACTTCATGACACCTTAAATATCCCAGGAAAGAGAAAAATGGATAAAGAAGTTGTGGTCCTTATGTACAATGGAATATCACTCAGACATGAAATCAATGTCATAAGGCTAGTAGAAGCAAGATGAGTGGAGTTAGGTACGACGATCGTAAGTGAAATAAGTCACACAGAAAAAGACACTTATCATAAGCTATCACTTATAGAGGGAATGTAAAAACCGCTACACTTGAACTGAATTACAAAACAGAACAGAGTCACACGTTTAGAAAACACACTATGGCTGCTTAACGGGAATGGTGAGGTGGGGTGATGCATAAAACAAGGGTTTCAAATTCGCTCAGATACCGTTCCATACACCCAATATGTAATAGACAAGACCTACTCCTTGCTCAGTGAACTGGACTCAACACCCCCTATTCACCACACAAGAATATATGTGACTAGTAAGAATCTTAAAACCTATGTATTGATATCTCTCTGGAAGTGAGTCAAGTGGATGTAAAGCCGCATAAACACAGCCATGAAAAGCAGCTAAACCCCATTATAAAAATAAATTACTTTTAAAAACCCATAAAACAAAGACAGTGAAAGAGAGAGAAATTCTTACAAAATTCGTTCAGAGGCTGTGATGCAACCTGGATTGACCATATCTAGACCCACAGCTGGATGAGACATAAGGGTGGACACTCTTGGGGCTGAGAGGTTGGGTGAGGTTGGGTGAGCAAACGCAGACCCTTTAAAATAATACTGCGTGGTACTCATCCCATGGGTCCCAAATCTCCAGGTTCAAGGGCATCTTCCTACATCGAAAACATGCATGAGAAACCCAGAAGATGGTACACCGTGTGATCGGGAAAGGTTTCTAAAACGCACCTCATTTCTCAACTCCTTGTGCTCGGGTTCGCCTTTCCAGCTACTTTACTAGCAATCTCCCTACTTGGAGAATCAGCACCTTTAACCTCCTGTACCCTACAGGTTGCAATTTGTCCTGAGGATGAATGGGAAGAGGGGCAACCAATGAGAGACTAGATCTAGGTGTTGGGACAGGCACAGGTCACTCTATTTTCCCATCGTGAAGAAGAATTAACCACAGGCTCAGCCTGCCGCCCAGAAGCAGAATAGGGCCTGAGGCAATCCTGCGCTTTTGCGGCCAGCTCCCAAAAAACCGAGTTGAAAAATGGAGCTCAGGGACACTGCAATTCACAAACCCGCAGAGTTATAAATGATAACTATCATCCACAGATATATTGAGGGAAGGCAACGAAGAGGATTTGAAAGCAAGGCAGAATTGCAGGAAACAGATTTCAGGAGGTAGATTCGAATCGCCTTGAAAGCACATGAAAAGCGGCAAAACGTCGACAATGATGCCCTTGGCCAAAAAGGGCTTATGCGTTTTTTCCTGAGTATATTCAGGAAAACACGCATATGCCCTTTTTGGCGAACCAAGCAACCTGGAAAGGCAAATCAGCGCTACAAAGAAGTCTCGCTTCCCATCGGTGAAAAGGGCCATGCTGCAAAAAGTGTCAAAACCAGAAATGCAGGACAGGCAATGGAGAAATGGCAGCCTTGCTACACTGATGGGCGGGATGTAAATTGCCAACAGCCACTCTGGAGAAGTGTACGTTGTGTCCTGAAACATGGAAAAAAAACAGCTTAGGGAGCATAGGGCACGTCCACTCATGGGCGTATAAATTGGAAAAATTAAAAATCAGCAAGACACAGGCACCGGAAAGTTTAGGGCTGCTCCGTTGACAAGAACCTCCACTTCATGACACCTTAAATATCCCAGGAAAGAGAAAAATGGATAAAGAAGTTGTGGTCCTTATGTACAATTCAATATCACTCAGACATGAAATCAATGTCATAAGGCTAGTAGAAGCAAGATGAGTGGAGTTAGGTACGACGATTCTAAGTGAAATAAGTCACACAGAAAAAGACACTTATCATAAGCTATCACTTATAGAGAGAATGTAAAAACCGCTACACGTGAACTGAATTACAAAACAGAACAGAGTCACACGTTTAGAAAACACACTATGGCTGCTTAACGGGAAAGGTGAGGTGGGGTGATGCATAAAACAAGGGTTTCAAATTCGCTCAGATACCGTTCCATACACCCAATATGTAATAGACAAGACCTACTCCTTGCTCAGTGAACTGGACTCAACACCCCCTATTCCCCGCACAAGAATATATGTGACTAGTAAGAATCTTAAAACCTATGTATTGATATCTGTCTGGAAGTGAGTCAAGTGGGTGTAAAGCCGCATAAACACAACCATGAAAAGCAGCTAAACCCCATTATAAAAATAAATTACTTTTAAAAACCCGTAAAAAAAGATAGTGAAAGAGAGAGAAATTCTTACAAAATTCGTTCAGAGGCTGTGATGCAACCTGGATTGACCATATCTAGACCCACAGCTGGATGAGACATAAGGGTGGACACTCTTGGGGCTGAGAGGTTGGGTGAGGTTGGGTGAGCAAACGCAGACCCTTTAAAGTAATACTGCGTGGTACCCATCCCATGGGTCCCAAATCTCCAGGTTCAAGGGCATCTTCCTACATCAAAAACATGCATGAGAAACCCAGAAGATGGTACACCGTGTGATTTTGAAAGGTTTCTAAAACGCACCTCATTTCTCATCTCCTTGTGCTCGGTTTCGCCATTCCAGCTATTTTACTAGCAATCTCCCTACTTGGAGAATCAGCACCTTTAACCTCCTGTTCCCTACAGGTTGCAATTTGTCCTGAGGATGAACGGGAAGAGGGGCAACCAATGAGAGACTAGATCTAGGTGTTGGGACAGGCACAGGTCACTCTATTTTCCCAACAGGAAGAAGAATTAACCACAGGCTCAGCCTGCCGCCCAGAAGCAGAATAGGGCCTGAGGCAATCCCGCGCTTTTGCGGCCAGCTCCCAAAAAAGACAGTTGAAAAATGGACCTCAGGGAAACTGCAATTCACAAACCCGCAGAGTTATAAATGATAACTCTCATCCACAGATATATTGAGGGAAGGCAACGAAGAGGATTAGAAAGCAAGGCAGAATTGCAGGAAACAGATTTCAGGAGGTAGATACGAATCGCCTTTAAAGCACATGAAAAGCGGCAAAACGTCGACAATGATGCCCTTGGCCAAAAAGGGCGTATGCGTTTTTTCCTGAATATATTCAGGAAAAAACGCATACGCCCTTTTTGGCCAACCAAGCAACCTGGAAAGGCAAATCAGCGCTACAAAGAAGTCTCGCTTCCCTTCGGTCAAAAGGGCCATGCTGCAAAAAGTGTCAAAACCAGAAATGCAGGACAGGCCATGGAGAAATGGCAGCCTTGCTACACTGATGGGCGGGATGTAAATTGCCAACAGCCACTCTGGAGAAGTGTACGTTGTGTCCTGAAACATCGAAAAAAAAACAGCTTAGGGAGCATAGGGCACGTCCACTCATGGGCGTATAAATTGGAAAAACTAAAAATCAGCAAGACACAGGCACCGGAAAGTTTAGGGCTGCTCTGTTGACAAGAACCTCCACTTCATGACACCTTAAATATCCCAGGAAAGAGAAAAATGGATAAAGAAGTTGTGGTCCTTATGTACAATGGAATATCACTCAGACATGAAATCAATGTTATAAGGCTAGTAGAAGCAAGATGAGTGGAGTTAGGTACGAAGATTCTAAGTGAAATAAGTCACACAGAAAAAGACACTTATCATAAGCTATCACTTATAGAGGGAATGTAAAAACCGCTACACTTGAACTGAATTACAAAACAGAACAGAGTCACACGTTTAGAAAACATACTATAGCTGCTTAACAGGAAAGGTGAGGTGGGGTGATGCATAAAACAAGGGTTTCAAATTCGCTCAGATACCGTTCCATACACCCAATATGTAATAGACAAGACCTACTCCTTGCTCAGTGAACTGGACTCAACACCCCCTATTCCCCGCACAAGAATATATGTGACTAGTAAGAATCTTAAAACCTATGTATTGATATCTGTCTGGAAGTGAGTCAAGTGGGTGTAAAGCCGCATAAACACAGCCATGAAAGGCAGCTAAACCCCATTATAAAAATAAATTACTTTTAGAAACCCGTAAAACAAAGACAGTGAAAGAGAGAGAAATTCTTACAAAATTCGTTCAGAGGCTGTGATGCAACCTGGATTGACCATATCTAGACCCACAGCTGGATGAGACATAAGGGTGGACACTCTTGGGGCTGAGAGGTTGGGTGAGGTTGGGTGAGCAAACGCAGACCCTTTAAAGTAATACTGCGTGGTACCCATCCCATGGGTCCCAAATCTCCAGGTTCAAGGGCATCTTCCTACATCGAAAACATGCATGAGAAACCCAGAAGATGGTACACCGTGTGATTTTGAAAGGTTTCTAAAACGCACCTCATTTCTCATCTCCTTGTGCTCGGTTTCGCCATTCCAGCTACTTTACTAGCAATCTCACTACTTGGAGAATCAGCACCTTATCCTCCTGTTCCCTACAGGTTGCAATTTGTCCTGAGGATGAACGGGAAGAGGGGCAACCAATGAGAGAATAGATCTAGGTGTTGGGACAGGCACAGGTCACTCTATTTTCCCAACAGGAAGAAGAATTAACCACAGGCTCAGCCTGCCGCCCAGAAGCAGAATAGGGCCTGAGGCAATCCCGCGCTTTTGCGGCCAGCTCCCAAAAAAGACAGTTGAAAAATGGAGCTCAGGGAAACTGCAATTCACAAACCCGCAGAGTTATAAATGATAACTCTCATCCACAGATATATTGAGGGAAGGCAACGAAGAGGATTTGAAAGCAAGGCAGAATTGCAGGAAACAGATTTCAGGAGGTAGATACGAATCGCCTTTAAAGCACATGAAAAGCGGCAAAACGTCGACAATGATGCCCTTGGCCAAAAAGGGCGTATGCGTTTTTTCCTGAATATATTCAGGAAAAAACGCATACGCCCTTTTTGGCCAACCAAGCAACCTGGAAAGGCAAATCAGCGCTACAAAGAAGTCTCGCTTCCCTTCGGTCAAATGGGCCATGCTGCAAAAAGTGTCAAAACCAGAAATCCAGGACAGGCCATGGAGAAATGGCAGCCTTGCTACACTGATGGGCGGGATGTAAATTGCCAACAGCCACTCTGGAGAAGTGTACGTTGTGTCCTGAAACATGGAAAAAAAAACAGCTTAGGGAGCATAGGGCACGTCCACTCATGGGCGTATAAATTGGAAAAACTAAAAATCAGCAAGACAAAGGCACCGGAAAGTTTAGGGCTGCTCTGTTGACAAGAACCTCCACTTCATGACACCTTAAATATCCCAGGAAAGAGAAAAATGGATAAAGAAGTTGTGGTCCTTATGTACAATGGAATATCACTCAGACATGAAATCAATGACATAAGGCTAGTAGAAGCAAGATGAGTCGAGTTAGGTACGACGATTCTAAGTGAAATAAGTCACACAGAAAAAGACACTTATCATAAGCTATCACTTATAGAGGGAATGTAAAAACCGCTACACTTGAACTGAATTACAAAACAGAACAGAGTCACACGTTTAGAAAACACACTATAGCTGCTTAACAGGAAAGGTGAGGTGGGGTGATGCATAAAACAAGGGTTTCAAATTCGCTCAGATACCGTTCCATACACCCAATATGTAATAGACAAGACCTACTCCTTGCTCAGTGAACTGGACTCAACACCCCCTATTCCCCGCACAAGAATATATGTGACTAGTAAGAATCTTAAAACCTATGTATTGATATCTGTCTGGAAGTGAGTCAAGTGGGTGTAAAGCCGCATAAACACAGCCATGAAAGGCAGCTAAACCCCATTATAAAAATAAATTACTTTTAGAAACCCGTAAAACAAAGACAGTGAAAGAGAGAGAAATTCTTACAAAATTCGTTCAGAGGCTGTGATGCAACCTGGATTGACCATATCTAGACCCACAGCTGGATGATACATAAGGGTGGACACTCTTGGGGCTGAGAGGTTGGGTGAGGTTGGGTGAGCAAACGCAGACCCTTTAAAGTAATACTGCGTGGTACCCATCCCATGGGTCCCAAATCTCCAGGTTCAAGGGCATCTTCCTACATCGAAAACATGCATGAGAAACCCAGAAGATGGTACACCGTGTGATTTTGAAAGGTTTCTAAAACGCACCTCATTTCTCATCTCCTTGTGCTCGGTTTCGCCATTCCAGCTACTTTACTAGCAATCTCCCTACTTGGAGAATCAGCACCTTATCCTCCTGTTCCCTACAGGTTGCAATTTGTCCTGAGGATGAACGGGAAGAGGGGCAACCAATGAGAGACTAGATCTAGGTGTTGGGACAGGCACAGGTCACTCTATTTTCCCAAAAGGAAGAAGAATTAACCACAGGCTCAGCCTGCCGCCCAGAAGCAGAATAGGGCCTGAGGCAATCCCGCGCTTTTGCGGCCAGCTCCCAAAAAAGACAGTTGAAAAATGGACCTCAGGGAAACTGCAATTCACAAACCCGCAGAGTTATAAATGATAACTCTCATCCACAGATATATTGAGGGAAGGCAACGAAGAGGATTTGAAAGCAAGGCAGAATTGCAGGAAACAGATTTCAAGAGGTAGATACGAATCGCCTTTAAAGCACATGAAAAGCGGCAAAACGTCGACAATGATGCCCTTGGCCAAAAAGGGCGTATGCGTTTTTTCCTGAATATATTCAGGAAAAAACGCATACGCCCTTTTTGGCCAACCAAGCAACCTGGAAAGGCAAATCAGCGCTACAAAGAAGTCTCGCTTCCCTTCGGTCAAAAGGGCCATGCTGCAAAAAGTGTCAAAACCAGAAATGCAGGACAGGCCATGGAGAAATGGCAGCCTTGCTACACGGATGGGCGGGATGTAAATTGCCAACAGCCACTCTGGAGAAGTGTACGTTGTGTCCTGAAACATCGAAAAAAAAACAGCTTAGGGAGCATAGGGCACGTCCACTCATGGGCGTATAAATTGGAAAAACTAAAAATCAGCAAGACACAGGCACCGGAAAGTTTAGGGCTGCTCTGTTGACAAGAACCTCCACTTCATGACACCTTAAATATCCCAGGAAAGAGAAAAATGGATAAAGAAGTTGTGGTCCTTATGTACAATGGAATATCACTCAGACATGAAATCAATGTTATAAGGGTAGTAGAAGCAAGATGAGTGGAGTTAGGTACGAAGATTCTAAGTGAAATAAGTCACACAGAAAAAGACACTTATCATAAGCTATCACTTATAGAGGGAATGTAAAAACCGCTACACTTGAACTGAATTACAAAACAGAACAGAGTCACAGGTTTAGAAAACATACTATAGCTGCTTAACAGGAAAGGTGAGGTGGGGTGATGCATAAAACAAGGGTTTCAAATTCGCTCAGATACCGTTCCATACACCCAATATGTAATAGAAAAGACCTACTCCTTGCTCAGTGAACTGGACTCAACACCCCCTATTCCCCGCACAAGAATATATGTGACTAGTAAGAATCTTAAAACCTATGTATTGATATCTGTCTGGAAGTGAGTCAAGTGGGTGTAAAGCCGCATAAACACAGCCATGAAAGGCAGCTAAACCCCATTATAAAAATAAATTACTTTTAAAAACCCGTAAAACAAAGACAGTGAAAGAGAGAGAAATTCTTACAAAATTCGTTCAGAGGCTGTGATGCAACCTGGATTGACCATATCTAGACCCACAGCTGGATGAGACATAAGGGTGGACACTCTTGGGGCTGAGAGGTTGGGTGAGGTTGGGTGAGCAAACGCAGACCCTTTAAAGTAATACTGCGTGGTACCCATCCCATGGGTCCCAAATCTCCAGGTTCAAGGGCATCTTCCTACATCAAAAACATGCATGAGAAACCCAGAAGATGGTACACCGTGTGATTTTGAAAGGTTTCTAAAACGCACCTCATTTCTCATCTCCTTGTGCTCGGTTTCGCCATTCCAGCTACTTTACTAGCAATCTCACTACTTGGAGAATCAGCACCTTATCCTCCTGTTCCCTACAGGTTGCAATTTGTCCTGAGGATGAACGGGAAGAGGGGCAACCAATGAGAGAATAGATCTAGGTGTTGGGACAGGCACAGGTCACTCTATTTTCCCAACAGGAAGAAGAATTAACCACAGGCTCAGCCTGCCGCCCAGAAGCAGAATAGGGCCTGAGGCAATCCCGCGCTTTTGCGGCCAGCTCCCAAAAATGACAGTTGAAAAATGGAGCTCAGGGAAACTGCAATTCACAAACCCGCAGAGTTATAAATGATAACTCTCATCCACAGATATATTGAGGGAAGGCAACGAAGAGGATTTGAAAGCAAGGCAGAATTGCAGGAAACAGATTTCAGGAGGTAGATACGAATCGCCTTTAAAGCACATGAAAAGCGGCAAAACGTCGACAATGATGCCCTTGGCCAAAAAGGGCGTATGCGTTTTTTCCTGAATATATTCAGGAAAAAACGCATACGCCCTTTTTGGCCAACCAAGCAACCTGGAAAGGCAAATCAGCGCTACAAAGAAGTCTCGCTTCCCTTCGGTCAAAAGGGCCATGCTGCAAAAAGTGTCAAAACCAGAAATGCAGGACAGGCCATGGAGAAATGGCAGCCTTGCTACACTGATGGGCGGGATGTAAATTGCCAACAGCCACACTGGAGAAGTGTACGTTGTGTCCTGAAACATGGAAAAAAAAACAGCTTAGGGAGCATAGGGCACGTCCACTCATGGGCGTATAAATTGGAAAAACTAAAAATCAGCAAGACAAAGGCACCGGAAAGTTTAGGGCTGCTCTGTTGACAAGAACCTCCACTTCATGACACCTTAAATATCCCAGGAAAGAGAAAAATGGATAAAGAAGTTGTGGTCCTTATGTACAATGGAATATCACTCAGACATGAAATCAATGACATAAGGCTAGTAGAAGCAAGATGAGTCGAGTTAGGTACGACGATTCTAAGTGAAATAAGTCACACAGAAAAAGACACTTATCATAAGCTATCACTTATAAAGGGAATGTAAAAACCGCTACACTTGAACTGAATTACAAAACAGAACAGAGTCACACGTTTAGAAAACACACTATAGCTGCTTAACAGGAAAGGTGAGGTGGGGTGATGCATAAAACAAGGGTTTCAAATTCGCTCAGATACCGTTCCATACACCCAATATGTAATAGACAAGACCTACTCCTTGCTCAGTGAACTGGACTCAACACCCCCTATTCCCCGCACAAGAATATATGTGACTAGTAAGAATCTTAAAACCTATGTATTGATATCTGTCTGGAAGTGAGTCAAGTGGGTGTAAAGCCGCATAAACACAGCCATGAAAGGCAGCTAAACCCCATTATAAAAATAAATTACTTTTAAAAACCCGTAAAACAAAGACAGTGAAAGAGAGAGAAATTCTTACAAAATTCGTTCAGAGGCTGTGATGCAACCTGGATTGACCATATCTAGACCCACAGCTGGATGAGACATAAGGGTGGACACTCTTGGGGCTGAGAGGTTGGGTGAGGTTGGGTGAGAAAACGCAGACCCTTTAAAGTAATACTGTGTGGTACCCATCCCATGGGTCCCAAATCTCCAGGTTCAAGGGCATCTTCCTACATCGAAAACATGCATGAGAAACCCAGAAGATGGTACACCGTGTGATTTTGAAAGGTTTCTAAAACGCACCTCATTTCTCATCTCCTTGTGCTCGGTTTCGCCATTCCAGCTACTTTACTAGCAATCTCCCTACTTGGAGAATCAGCACCTTTAACCTCCTGTTCCCTACAGGTTGCAATTTGTCCTGAGGATGAACGGGAAGAGGGGCAACCAATGAGAGACTAGATCTAGGTGTTGGGACAGGCACAGGTCACTCTATTTTCCCAACAGGAAGAAGAATTAACCACAGGCTCAGCCTGCCGCCCAGAAGCAGAATAGGGCCTGAGGCAATCCCGCGCTTTTGCGGCCAGCTCCCAAAAAAGACAGTTGAAAAATGGAGCTCAGGGAAACTGCAATTCACAAACCCGCAGAGTTATAAATGATAACTCTCATCCACAGATATATTGAGGGAAGGCAACGAAGAGGATTTGAAAGCAAGGCAGAATTGCAGGAAACAGATTTCAGGAGGTAGATACGAATCGCCTTTAAAGCACATGAAAAGCGGCAAAACGTCGACAATGATGCCCTTGGCCAAAAAGGGCGTATGCGTTTTTTCCTGAATATATTCAGGAAAAAACGCATACGCCCTTTTTGGCCAACCAAGCAACCTGGAAAGGCAAATCAACGCTACAAAGAAGTCTCGCTCCCATCGGTCAAAAGGGCCATGCTGCAAAAAGTGTCAAAACCAGAAATGCAGGACAGGCCATGGAGAAATGGCAGCCTTGCTACACTGATGGGCGGGATGTAAATTGCCAACAGCCACTCTGGAGAAGTGTACGTTGTGTCCTGAAACATCGAAAAAAAACAGCTTAGGGAGCATAGGGCACGTCCACTCATGGGCGTATAAATTGGAAAAACTAAAAATCAGCAAGACACAGGCACCGGGAAGTTTAGGGCTACTCTGTTGACAAGAACCTCCACTTCATGACACCTTAAATATCCCAGGAAAGAGAAAAATGGATAAAGAAGTTGTGGTCCTTATGTACAATGGAATATCACTCAGACATGAAATCAATGTCATAAGGCTAGTAGAAGCAAGATGAGTGGAGTTAGGTACGACGATTCTAAGTGAAATAAGTCACACAGAAAAAGACACTTATCATAAGCTATCACTTATAGAGGGAATGTAAAAACCGCTACACTTGAACTGAATTACAAAAACAGAACAGAGTCACACGTTTAGAAAACACACTATAGCTGCTTAACAGGAAAGGTGAGGTGGGGTGATGCATAAAACAAGGGTTTCAAATTCGCTCAGATACCGTTCCATACACCCAATATGTAATAGACAAGACCTACTCCTTGCTCAGTGAACTGGAGTCAACACCCCCTATTCCCCGCACAAGAATATATGTGACTAGTAAGAATCTTAAAACCTATGTATTGATATCTGTCTGGAAGTGAGTCAAGTGGGTGTAAAGCCGCATAAACACAGCCATGAAAGGCAGCTAAACCCCATTATAAAAATAAATTACTTTCAAAAACCCGTAAAACAAAGACAGTGAAAGAGAGAGAATTCTTACAAAATTCGTTCAGAGGCTGTGATGCAACCTGGATTGACCATATCTAGACCCACAGTTGGATGAGACATAAGGGTGGACACTCTTGGGGCTGAGAGGTTGGGTGAGGTTGGGTGAGAAAACGCAGACCCTTTAAAGTAATACTGCGTGGTACCCATCCCATGGGTCCCAAATCTCCAGGTTGAAGGGCATCTTCCTACATCGAAAACATGCATGAGAAACCCAGAAGATGGTACACCGTGTGATTTTGAAAGGTTTCTAAAACGCACCTCATTTCTCATCTCCTTGTGCTCGGTTTCGCCATTCCAGCTACTTTACTAGCAATCTCCCTACTTGGAGAATCAGCACCTTTAACCTCCTGTTCCCTACAGGTTGCAATTTGTCCTGAGGATGAACGGGAAGAGGGGCAACCAATGAGAGACTAGATCTAGGTGTTGGGACAGGCACAGGTCACTCTATTTTCCCAACAGGAAGAAGAATTAACCACAGGCTCAGCCTGCCGCCCAGAAGCAGAATAGGGCCTGAGGCAATCCCGCGCTTTTGCGGCCAGCTCCCAAAAAAGACAGTTGAAAAATGGAGCTCAGGGAAACTGCAATTCACAAACCCGCAGAGTTATAAATGATAACTCTCATCCACAGATATATTGAGGGAAGGCAACGAAGAGGATTTGAAAGCAAGGCAGAATTGCAGGAAACAGATTTCAGGAGGTAGATACGAATCGCCTTTAAAGCACATGAAAAGCGGCAAAACGTCGACAATGATGCCCTTGGCCAAAAAGGGCGTATGCGTTTTTTCCTGAATATATTCAGGAAAAAACGCATACGCCCTTTTTGGCCAACCAAGCAACCTGGAAAGGCAAATCAGCGCTACAAAGAAGTCTCGCTTCCCATCGGTGAAAAGGGCCATGCTGCAAAAAGTGTCAAAACCAGAAATGCAGGACAGGCCATGGAGAAAAGGCAGCCTTGCTACACTGATGGGCGGGATGTAAATTGCCAACAGCCACTCTGGAGAAGTATACGTTGTGTCCTGAAATATCGAAAAAAACAGCTTAGGGAGCATAGGGCACGTCCACTCATGGGCGTATAAATTGGAAAAACTAAAAATCAGCAAGACACAGGCACCGGAAAGTTTAGGGCTGCTCTGTTGACAAGAACCTCCACTTCATGACACCTTAAATATCCCAGGAAAGAGAAAAATGGATAAAGAAGTTGTGGTCCTTATGTACAATGGAATATCACTCAGACATGAAATCAATGTCATAAGGCTAGTAGAAGCAAGATCAGTGGAGTTAGGTACGACGATCCTAAGTGAAATAAGTCACACAGAAAAAGACACTTATCATAAGCTATCACTTATAGAGGGAATGTAAAAACCGCTACACTTGAACTGAATTACAAAACAGAACAGAGTCACACGTTAGAAAACACACTATGGCTGCTTAACGGGAATGGTGAGGTGGGGTGATGCATAAAACAAGGGTTTCAAATTCGCTCAGATACCGTTCCATACACCCAATATGTAATAGACAAGACCTACTCCTTGCTCAGTGAACTGAACTCAACACCCCCTATTCACTGCACAAGAATATATGTGACTAGTAAGAATCTTAAAACCTATGTATTGATATCTGTCTGGAAGTGAGTCAAGTGGGTGTAAAGCCGCATAAACACAGCCATGAAAAGCAGCTAAACCCCATTATAAAAATAAATTACTTTTAAAAACCCGTAAAACAAAGACAGTGAAAGAGAGAGAAATTCTTACAAAATTCGTTCAGAGGCTGTGATGCAACCTTGATTGACCATATCTAGACCCACAGCTGGATGAGATATAAGGGTGGACACTCTTGGGGCTGAGAGGTTGGGTGAGGTTGGGTGAGCAAACGCAGACCCTTTAAAGTAATACTGCGTGGTACCCATCCCATGGGTCCCAAATCTCCAGTTCAAGGGCATCTTCCTACCTCGAAAACATGCATGAAAAACCCAGAAGATGGTACACCGTGTGATTTTGAAAGGTTCTAAAACACACCTCATTCTCATCTCCTTGTGCTCGGTTTCGCCATTCCAGCTACTTTACTAGCAATCTCCCTACTTGGAGAATCAGCACCTTTAACCTCCTGTTCCCTACAGGTTGCAATTGTCCTGAGGATGAACGGGAAGAGGGGCAACCAATGAGAGACTAGATCTAGGTGTTGGGACAGGCACAGGTCACTCTATTTTCCCAACAGGAAGAAGAATTAACCACAGGCTCAGCCTGCCGCCCAGAAGCAGAATAGGGCCTGAGGCAATCCCGCGCTTTTGCGGCCAGCTCCCAAAAAAGACAGTTGAAAAATGGAGCTCAGGGAAACTGCAATTCACAAACCCGCAGAGTTATAAATGATAACTCTCATCCAGAGATATATTGAGGGAAGACAACGAAGAGGATTTGAAAGCAAGGCAGAATTGCAGGAAACAGATTTCAGGAGGTAGATACGAATCGCCTTTAAAGCACATGAAAAGCGGCAAAACGTCGACAATGATGCCCTTGGCCAAAAAGGGCGTATGCGTCTTTTCCTGAATATATTCAGGAAAAAACGCATACGCCCTTTTTGGCCAACCAAGCAACCTGGAAAGGCAAATCAGCGCTACAAAGAAGTCTCGCTTCCCTTCGGTCAAAAGGGCCATGCTGCAAAAAGTGTCAAAACCAGAAATGCAGGACAGGCCATGGAGAAATGGCAGCCTTGCTACACTGATGGGCGGGATGTAAATTGCCAACAGCCACTCTGGAGAAGTGTACGTTGTGTCCTGAAACATCGAAAAAAAAACAGCTTAGGGAGCATAGGGCACGTCCACTCATGGGCGTATAAATTGGAAAAACTAAAAATCAGCAAGACACAGGCACCGGAAAGTTTAGGGCTGCTCTGTTGACAAGAACCTCCACTTCATGACACCTTAAATATCCCAGGAAAGAGAAAAATGGATAAAGAAGTTGTGGTCCTTATGTACAATGGAATATCACTCAGACATGAAATCAATGTTATAAGGCTAGTAGAAGCAAGATGAGTGGAGTTAGGTACGAAGATTCTAAGTGAAATAAGTCACACAGAAAAAGACACTTATCATAAGCTATCACTTATAGAGGGAATGTAAAAACCGCTACACTTGAACTGAATTACAAAACAGAACAGAGTCACACGTTTAGAAAACATACTATAGCTGCTTAACAGGAAAGGTGAGGTGGGGTGATGCATAAAACAAGGGTTTCAAATTCGCTCAGATACCGTTCCATACACCCAATATGTAATAGACAAGACCTACTCCTTGCTCAGTGAACTGGACTCAACACCCCCTATTCCCCGCACAAGAATATATGTGACTAGTAAGAATCTTAAAACCTATGTATTGATATCTGTCTGGAAGTGAGTCAAGTGGGTGTAAAGCCGCATAAACACAGCCATGAAAGGCAGCTAAACCCATTATAAAAATAAATTACTTTTAGAAACCCGTAAAACAAAGACAGTGAAAGAGAGAGAAATTCTTACGAAATTCGTTCAGAGGCTGTGATGCAACCTGGATTGACCATATCTAGACCCACAGCTGGATGAGACATAAGGGTGGACACTCTTGGGGCTGAGAGGTTGGGTGAGGTTGGGTGAGCAAACGCAGACCCTTTAAAGTAATACTGCGTGGTACCCATCCCATGGGTCCCAAATCTCCAGTTCAAGGGCATCTTCCTACATCGAAAACATGCATGAGAAACCCAGAAGATGGTACACCGTGTGATTTTGAAAGGTTTCTAAACGCACCTCATTTCTCATCTCCTTGTGCTCGGTTTCGCCATTCCAGCTACTTTACTAGCAATCTCACTACTTGGAGAATCAGCACCTTATCCTCCTGTTCCCTACAGGTTGCAATTTGTCCTGAGGATGAACGGGAAGAGGGGCAACCAATGAGAGACTAGATCTAGGTGTTGGGACAGGCACAGGTCACTCTATTTTCCCAACAGGAAGAAGAATTAACCACAGGCTCAGCCTGCCGCCCAGAAGCAGAATAGGGCCTGAGGCAATCCCGCGCTTTTGCGGCCAGCTCCCAAAAAAGACAGTTGAAAAATGGAGCTCAGGGAAACTGCAATTCACAAACCCGCAGAGTTATAAATGATAACTCTCATCCACAGATATATTGAGGGAAGGCAACGAAGAGGATTTGAAAGCAAGGCAGAATTGCAGGAAACAGATTTCAGGAGGTAGATACGAATCGCCTTTAAAGCACATGAAAAGCGGCAAAACGTCGACAATGATGCCCTTGGCCAAAAAGGGCGTATGCGTTTTTTCCTGAATATATTCAGGAAAAAACGCATACGCCCTTTTTGGCCAACCAAGCAACCTGGAAAGGCAAATCAGCGCTACAAAGAAGTCTCGCTTCCCATCGGTCAAAAGGGCCATGCTGCAAAAAGTGTCAAAACCAGAAATGCAGGACAGGCCATGGAGAAATGGCAGCCTTGCTACACTGATGGGCGGGATGTAAATTGCCAACAGCCACTCTGGAGAAGTGTACGTTGTGTCCTGAAACATCGAAAAAAAACAGCTTAGGGAGCATAGGGCACGTCCACTCATGGGCGTATAAATTGGAAAAACTAAAAATCAGCAAGACACAGGCACCGGGAAGTTTAGGGCTACTCTGTTGACAAGAACCTCCACTTCATGACACCTTAAATATCCCAGGAAAGAGAAAAATGGATAAAGAAGTTGTGGTCCTTATGTACAATGGAATATCACTCAGACATGAAATCAATGTCATAAGGCTAGTAGAAGCAAGATGAGTGGAGTTAGGTACGACGATTCTAAGTGAAATAAGTCACACAGAAAAAGACACTTATCATAAGCTATCACTTATAGAGGGAATGTAAAAACCGCTACACTTGAACTGAATTACAAAAACAGAACAGAGTCACACGTTTAGAAAACACACTATAGCTGCTTAACAGGAAAGGTGAGGTGGGGTGATGCATAAAACAAGGGTTTCAAATTCGCTCAGATACCGTTCCATACACCCAATATGTAATAGACAAGACCTACTCCTTGCTCAGTGAACTGGAGTCAACACCCCCTATTCCCCGCACAAGAATATATGTGACTAGTAAGAATCTTAAAACCTATGTATTGATATCTGTCTGGAAGTGAGTCAAGTGGGTGTAAAGCCGCATAAACACAGCCATGAAAGGCAGCTAAACCCCATTATAAAAATAAATTACTTTCAAAAACCCGTAAAACAAAGACAGTGAAAGAGAGAGAAATTCTTACAAAATTCGTTCAGAGGCTGTGATGCAACCTGGATTGACCATATCTAGACCCACAGTTGGATGAGACATAAGGGTGGACACTCTTGGGGCTGAGAGGTTGGGTGAGGTTGGGTGAGAAAACGCAGACCCTTTAAAGTAATACTGCGTGGTACCCATCCCATGGGTCCCAAATCTCCAGGTTGAAGGGCATCTTCCTACATCGAAAACATGCATGAGAAACCCAGAAGATGGTACACCGTGTGATTTTGAAAGGTTTCTAAAACGCACCTCATTTCTCATCTCCTTGTGCTCGGTTTCGCCATTCCAGCTACTTTACTAGCAATCTCCCTACTTGGAGAATCAGCACCTTTAACCTCCTGTTCCCTACAGGTTGCAATTTGTCCTGAGGATGAACGGGAAGAGGGGCAACCAATGAGAGACTAGATCTAGGTGTTGGGACAGGCACATGTCACTCTATTTTCCCAACAGGAAGAAGAATTAACCACAGGCTCAGCCTGCCGCCCAGAAGCAGAATAGGGCCTGAGGCAATCCCGCGCTTTTGCGGCCAGCTCCCAAAAAAGACAGTTGAAAAATGGAGCTCAGGGAAACTGCAATTCACAAACCCGCAGAGTTATAAATGATAACTCTCATCCACAGATATATTGAGGGAAGGCAACGAAGAGGATTTGAAAGCAAGGCAGAATTGCAGGAAACAGATTTCAGGAGGTAGATACGAATCGCCTTTAAAGCACATGAAAAGCGGCAAAACGTCGACAATGATGCCCTTGGCCAAAAAGGGCGTATGCGTCTTTTCCTGAATATATTCAGGAAAAAACGCATACGCCCTTTTTGGCCAACCAAGCAACCTGGAAAGGCAAATCAGCGCTACAAAGAAGTCTCGCTTCCCATCGGTGAAAAGGGCCATGCTGCAAAAAGTGTCAAAACCAGAAATGCAGGACAGGCCATGGAGAATAGGCAGCCTTGCTACACTGATGGGCGGGATGTAAATTGCCAACAGCCACTCTGGAGAAGTATACGTTGTGTCCTGAAACATCGAAAAAAAACAGCTTAGGGAGCATAGGGCACGTCCACTCATGGGCGTATAAATTGGAAAAACTAAAAATCAGCAAGACACAGGCACCGGAAAGTTTAGGGCTGCTCTGTTGACAAGAACCTCCACTTCATGACACCTTAAATATCCCAGGAAAGAGAAAAATGGATAAAGAAGTTGTGGTCCTTATGTACAATGGAATATCACTCAGACATGAAATCAATGTCATAAGGCTAGTAGAAGCAAGATCAGTGGAGTTAGGTACGACGATCCTAAGTGAAATAAGTCACACAGAAAAAGACACTTATCATAAGCTATCACTTATAGAGGGAATGTAAAAACCGCTACACTTGAACTGAATTACAAAACAGAACAGAGTCACACGTTTAGAAAACACACTATGGCTGCTTAAAGGGAATGGTGAGGTGGGGTGATGCATAAAACAAGGGTTTCAAATTCGCTCAGATACCGTTCCATACACCCAATATGTAATAGACAAGACCTACTCCTTGCTCAGTGAACTGAACTCAACACCCCCTATTCACTGCACAAGAATATATGTGACTAGTAAGAATCTTAAAACCTATGTATTGATATCTGTCTGGAAGTGAGTCAAGTGGGTGTAAAGCCGCATAAACACAGCCATGAAAAGCAGCTAAACCCCATTATAAAAATAAATTACTTTTAAAAACCCGTAAAACAAAGACAGTGAAAGAGAGAGAAATTCTTACAAAATTCGTTCAGAGGCTGTGATGCAACCTTGATTGACCATATCTAGACCCACAGCTGGATGAGATATAAGGGTGGACACTCTTGGGGCTGAGAGGTTGGGTGAGGTTGGGTGAGCAAACGCAGACCCTTTAAAGTAATACTGCGTGGTACCCATCCCATGGGTCCCAAATCTCCAGTTCAAGGGCATCTTCCTACATCGAAAACATGCATGAAAAACCCAGAAGATGGTACACCGTGTGATTTTGAAAGGTTTCTAAAACACACCTCATTTCTCATCTCCTTGTGCTCGGTTTCGCCATTCCAGCTACTTTACTAGCAATCTCCCTACTTGGAGAATCAGCACCTTTAACCTCCTGTTCCCTACAGGTTGCAATTTGTCCTGAGGATGAACGGGAAGAGGGGCAACCAATGAGAGACTAGATCTAGGTGTTGGGACAGGCACAGGTCACTCTATTTTCCCAACAGGAAGAAGAATTAACCACAGGCTCAGCCTGCCGCCCAGAAGCAGAGTAGGGCCTGAGGCAATCCCGCGCTTTTGCGGCCAGCTCCCAAAAAAGACAGTTGAAAAATGGAGCTCAGGGAAACTGCAATTCACAAACCCGCAGAGTTATAAATGATAACTCTCATCCACAGATATATTGAGGGAAGACAACGAAGAGGATTTGAAAGCAAGGCAGAATTGCAGGAAACAGATTTCAGGAGGTAGATACGAATCGCCTTTAAAGCACATGAAAAGCGGCAAAACGTCGACAATGATGCCCTTGGCCAAAAAGGGCGTATGCGTCTTTTCCTGAATATATTCAGGAAAAAACGCATACGCCCTTTTTGGCCAACCAAGCAACCTGGAAAGGCAAATCAGCGCTACAAAGAAGTCTCGCTTCCCTTCGGTCAAAAGGGCCATGCTGCAAAAAGTGTCAAAACCAGAAATGCAGGACAGGCCATGGAGAAATGGCAGCCTTGCTACACTGATGGGCGGGATGTAAATTGCCAACAGCCACTCTGGAGAAGTGTACGTTGTGTCCTGAAACATCGAAAAAAAAACAGCTTAGGGAGCATAGGGCACGTCCACTCATGGGCGTATAAATTGGAAAAACTAAAAATCAGCAAGACACAGGCACCGGAAAGTTTAGGGCTGCTCTGTTGACAAGAACCTCCACTTCATGACACCTTAAATATCCCAGGAAAGAGAAAAATGGATAAAGAAGTTGTGGTCCTTATGTACAATGGAATATCACTCAGACATGAAATCAATGTTATAAGGCTAGTAGAAGCAAGATGAGTGGAGTTAGGTACGACGATTCTAAGTGAAATAAGTCACACAGAAAAAGACACTTATCATAAGCTATCACTTATAGAGGGAATGTAAAAACCGCTACACTTGAACTGAATTACAAAACAGAACAGAGTCACACGTTTAGAAAACATACTATAGCTGCTTAACAGGAAAGGTGAGGTGGGGTGATGCATAAAACAAGGGTTTCAAATTCGCTCAGATACCGTTCCATACACCCAATATGTAATAGACAAGACCTACTCCTTGCTCAGTGAACTGGACTCAACACCCCCTATTCCCCGCACAAGAATATATGTGACTAGTAAGAATCTTAAAACCTATGTATTGATATCTGTCTGGAAGTGAGTCAAGTGGGTGTAAAGCCGCATAAACACAGCCATGAAAGGCAGCTAAACCCCATTATAAAAATAAATTACTTTTAAAAACCCGTAAAACAAAGACAGTGAAAGAGAGAGAAATTCTTACAAAATTCGTTCAGAGGCTGTGATGCAACCTGGATTGACCATATCTAGACCCACAGCTGGATGAGACATAAGGGTGGACACTCTTGGGGCTGAGAGGTTGGGTGAGGTTGGGTGAGCAAACGCAGACCCTTTAAAGTAATACTGCGTGGTACCCATCCCATGGGTCCCAAATCTCCAGGTTCAAGGGCATCTTCCTACATCGAAAACATGCATGAGAAACCCAGAAGATGGTACACCGTGTGATTTTGAAAGGTTTCTAAAACGCACCTCATTTCTCATCTCCTTGTGCTCGGTTTCGCCATTCCAGCTACTTTACTAGCAATCTCACTACTTGGAGAATCAGCACCTTATCCTCCTGTTCCCTACAGGTTGCAATTTGTCCTGAGGATGAACGGGAAGAGGGGCAACCAATGAGAGACTAGATCTAGGTGTTGGGACAGGCACAGGTCACTCTATTTTCCCAACAGGAAGAAGAATTAACCACAGGCTCAGCCTGCCGCCCAGAAGCAGAATAGGGCCTGAGGCAATCCCGCGCTTTTGCGGCCAGCTCCCAAAAAAGACAGTTGAAAAATGGAGCTCAGGGAAACTGCAATTCACAAACCCGCAGAGTTATAAATGATAACTCTCATCCACAGATATATTGAGGGAAGGCAACGAAGAGGATTTGAAAGCAAGGCAGAATTGCAGGAAACAGATTTCAGGAAGTAGATACGAATCGCCTTTAAAGCACATGAAAAGCGGCAAAACGTCGACAATGATGCCCTTGGCCAAAAAGGGCGTATGCGTTTTTTCCTGAATATATTCAGGAAAAAACGCATACGCCCTTTTTGGCCAACCAAGCAACCTGGAAAGGCAAATCAGCGCTACAAAGAAGTCTCGCTTCCCTTCGGTCAAAAGCGCCATGCTGCAAAAAGTGTCAAAACCAGAAATCCAGGACAGGCCATGGAGAAATGGCAGCCTTGCTACACTGATGGGCGGGATGTAAATTGCCAACAGCCACTCTGGAGAAGTGTACGTTGTGTCCTGAAACATGGAAAAAAAAACAGCTTAGGGAGCATAGGGCACGTCCACTCATGGGCGTATAAATTGGAAAAACTAAAAATCAGCAAGACAAAGGCACCGGAAAGTTTAGGGCTGCTCTGTTGACAAGAACCTCCACTTCATGACACCTTAAATATCCCAGGAAAGAGAAAAATGGATAAAGAAGTTGTGGTCCTTATGTACAATGGAATATCACTCAGACATGAAATCAATGACATAAGGCTAGTAGAAGCAAGATGAGTCGAGTTAGGTACGACGATTCTAAGTGAAATAAGTCACACAGAAAAAGACACTTATCATAAGCTATCACTTATAGAGGGAATGTAAAAACCGCTACACTTGAACTGAATTACAAAACAGAACAGAGTCACACGTTTAGAAAACACACTATAGCTGCTTAACAGGAAAGGTGAGGTGGGGTGATGCATAAAACAAGGGTTTCAAATTCGCTCAGATACCGATCCATACACCCAATATGTAATAGACAAGACCTACTCCTTGCTCAGTGAACTGGACTCAACACCCCCTATTCCCCGCACAAGAATATATGTGACTAGTAAGAATCTTAAAACCTATGTATTGATATCTGTCTGGAAGTGAGTCAAGTGGGTGTAAAGCCGCATAAACACAGCCATGAAAGGCAGCTAAACCCCATTATAAAAATAAATTACTTTTAAAAACCCGTAAAACAAAGACAGTGAAAGAGAGAGAAATTCTTACAAAATTCGTTCAGAGGCTGTGATGCAACCTGGATTGACCATATCTAGACCCACAGCTGGATGAGACATAAGGGTGGACACTCCTGGGGCTGAGAGGTTGGGTGAGGTTGGGTGAGAAAACGCAGACCCTTTAAAGTAATACTGCGTGGTACCCATCCCATGGGTCCCAAATCTCCAGGTTGAAGGGCATCTTCCTACATCGAAAACATGCATGAGAAACCCAGAAGATGGTACACCGTGTGATTTTGAAAGGTTTCTAAAACGCACCTCATTTCTCATCTCCTTGTGCTCGGTTTCGCCATTCCAGCTACTTTACTAGCAATCTCCCTACTTGGAGAATCAGCACCTTTAACCTCCTGTTCCCTACAGGTTGCAATTTGTCCTGAGGATGAACGGGAAGAGGGGCAACCAATGAGAGACTAGATCTAGGTGTTGGGACAGGCACAGGTCACTCTATTTTCCCAACAGGAAGAAGAATTAACCACAGGCTCAGCCTGCCGCCCAGAAGCAGAATAGGGCCTGAGGCAATCCCGCGCTTTTGCGGCCAGCTCCCAAAAAAGACAGTTGAAAAATGGAGCTCAGGGAAACTGCAATTCACAAACCCGCAGAGTTATAAATGATAACTCTCATCCACAGATATATTGAGGGAAGGCAACGAAGAGGATTTGAAAGCAAGGCAGAATTGCAGGAAACAGATTTCAGGAGGTAGATACGAATCGCCTTTAAAGCACATGAAAAGCGGCAAAACGTCGACAATGATGCCCTTGGCCAAAAAGGGCGTATGCGTTTTTTCCTGAATATATTCAGGAAAAAACGCATACGCCCTTTTTGGCCAACCAAGCAACCTGGAAAGGCAAATCAGCGCTACAAAGAAGTCTCGCTTCCCATCGGTCAAAAGGGCCATGCTGCAAAAAGTGTCAAAACCAGAAATGCAGGACAGGCCATGGAGAAATGGCAGCCTTGCTACACTGATGGGCGGGATGTAAATTGCCAACAGCCACTCTGGAGAAGTGTACGTTGTGTCCTGAAACATCGAAAAAAAACAGCTTAGGGAGCATAGGGCACGTCCACTCATGGGCGTATAAATTGGAAAAACTAAAAATCAGCAAGACACAGGCACAGGAAAGTTTAGGGCTGCTCTGTTGACAAGAACCTCCACTTCATGACACCTTAAATATCCCAGGAAAGAGAAAAATGGATAAAGAAGTTGTGGTCCTTATGTACAATGGAATATCACTCAGAAATGAAATGAATGTCATAAGGCTAGTAGAAGCAATATGAGTGGATTTAGGTACGACGATCCTAAGTGAAATAAGTCACACAGAAAAAGACACTTATCATAAGCTATCACTTATAGAGGGAATGTAAAAACCGCTACACTTGAACTGAATTACAAAACAGAACAGAGTCACACGTTTAGAAAACACACTATGGCTGCTTAACGGGAATGGTGAGGTGGGGTGATGCATAAAACAAGGGTTTCAAATTCGCTCAGATACCGTTCCATACACCCAATATGTAATAGACAAGACCTACTCCTTGCTCAGTGAACTGAACTCAACACCCCCTATTCACTGCACAAGAATATATGTGACTAGTAAGAATCTTAAAACCTATGTATTGATATCTGTCTGGAAGTGAGTCAAGTGGGTGTAAAGCCGCATAAACACAGCCATGAAAAGCAGCTAAACCCCATTATAAAAATAAATTACTTTTAAAAACCCGTAAAACAAAGACAGTGAAAGAGAGAGAAATTCTTACAAAATTCGTTCAGAGGCTGTGATGCAACCTGGATTGACCATATCTAGACCCACAGCTGGATGAGATATAAGGGTGGACACTCTTGGGGCTGAGAGGTTGGGTGAGGTTGGGTGAGCAAACGCAGACCCTTTAAAGTAATACTGCGTGGTACCCATCCCATGGGTCCCAAATCTACAGTTCAAGGGCATCTTCCTACATCGAAAACATGCATGAAAAACCCAGAAGATGGTACACCGTGTGATTTTGAAAGGTTTCTAAAACGCACCTCATTTCTCATCTCCTTGTGCTCGGTTTCGCCATTCCAGCTACTTTACTAGCAATCTCCCTACTTGGAGAATCAGCACCTTATCCTCCTGTTCCCTACAGGTTGCAATTTGTCCTGAGGATGAACGGGAAGAGGGGCAACCAATGAGAGACTAGATCTAGGTGTTGGGACAGGCACAGGTCACTCTATTTTCCCAACAGGAAGAAGAATTAACCACAGGCTCAGCCTGCCGCCCAGAAGCAGAATAGGGCCTGAGGCAATCCCGCGCTTTTGCGGCCAGCTCCCAAAAAAGACAGTTGAAAAATGGAGCTCAGGGAAACTGCAATTCACAAACCCGCAGAGTTATAAATGATAACTCTCATCCACAGATATATTGAGGGAAGGCAACGAAGAGGATTTGAAAGCAAGGCAGAATTGCAGGAAACAGATTTCAGGAGGTAGATACGAATCGCCTTTAAAGCAAATGAAAAGCGGCAAAACGTCGACAATGATGCCCTTGGCCAAAAAGGGCGTATGCGTTTTTTCCTGAATATATTCAGGAAAAAACGCATACGCCCTTTTTGGCCAACCAAGCAACCTGGAAAGGCAAATCAGCGCTACAAAGAAGTCTCGCTTCCCATCGGTCAAAAGGGCCATGCTGCAAAATGTGTCAAAACCAGAAATGCAGGACAGGCCATGGAGAAATGGCAGCCTTGCTACACTGATGGGCGGGATGTTAATTGCCAACAGCCACTCTGGAGAAGTGTACGTTGTGTCCTGAAACATGGAAAAAAAACGGCTTAGGGAGCATAGGGCACGTCCACTCATGGGCGTATAAATTGGAAAAACTAAAAATCAGCAAGACACAGGCACCCGAAAGTTTAGGGCTGCTCTGTTGACAAGAACCTCCACTTCATGACACCTTAAATATCCCAGGAAAGAGAAAAATGGATAAAGAAGTTGTGGTCCTTATGTACAATGGAATATCACTCAGACATGAAATCAATGTCATAAGGCTAGTAGAAGCAAGATGAGTGGAGTTAGGTACGACGATCGTAAGTGAAATAAGTCACACAGAAAAAGACACTTATCATAAGCTATCACTTATAGAGGGAATGTAAAAACCGCTACACTTGAACTGAATTACAAAACAGAACAGAGTCACACGTTTAGAAAACACACTATGGCTGCTTAACGGGAATGGTGAGGTGGGGTGATGCATAAAACAAGGGTTTCAAATTCGCTCAGATACCGTTCCATACACCCAATATGTAATAGACAAGACCTACTCCTTGCTCAGTGAACTGGACTCAACACCCCCTATTCCCCGCACAAGAATATATGTGACTAGTAAGAATCTTAAAACCTATGTATTGATATCTGTCTGGAAGTGAGTCAAGTGGGTGTAAAGCCGCATAAACACAGCCATGAAAGGCAGCTAAACCCCATTATAAAAATAAATTACTTTTAAAAACCCGTAAAACAAAGACAGTGAAAGAGAGATAAATTCTTACAAAATTCGTTCAGAGGCTGTGATGCAACCTGGATTGACCATATCTAGACCCACAGCTGGATGAGACATAAGGGTGGACACTCTTGGGGCTGAGAGGTTGGGTGAGGTTGGGTGAGCAAACGCAGACCCTTTAAAGTAATACTGCGTGGTACCCATCCCATGGGTCCCAAATCTCCAGGTTCAAGGGCATCTTCCTACATCGAAAACATGCATGAGAAACCCAGAAGATGGTACACCGTGTGATTTTGAAAGGTTTCTAAAACGCACCTCATTTCTCATCTCCTTGTGCTCGGTTTCGCCATTCCAGCTACTTTACTAGCAATCTCCCTACTTGGAGAATCAGCACCTTTAACCTCCTGTTCCCTACAGGTTGCAATTTGTCCTGAGGATGAACGGGAAGAGGGGCAACCAATGAGAGACTAGATCTAGGTGTTGGGACAGGCACAGGTCACTCTATTTTCCCAACAGGAAGAAGAATTAACCACAGGCTCAGCCTGCCGCCCAGAAGCAGAATAGGGCCTGAGGCAATCCCGCGCTTTTGCGGCCAGCTCCCAAAAAAGACAGTTGAAAAATGGAGCTCAGGGAAACTGCAATTCACAAACCCGCAGAGTTATAAATGATAACTCTCATCCACAGATATATTGAGGGAAGGCAACGAAGAGGATTTGAAAGCAAGGCAGAATTGCAGGAAACAGATTTCAGGAGGTAGATACGAATCGCCTTTAAAGCACATGAAAAGCGGCAAAACGTCGACAATGATGCCCTTGGCCAAAAAGGGCGTATGCGTTTTTTCCTGAATATATTCAGGAAAAAACGCATACGCCCTTTTTGGCCAACCAAGCAACCTGGAAAGGCAAATCAGCGCTACAAAGAAGTCTCGCTTCCCTTCGGTCAAAAGGGCCATGCTGCAAAAAGTGTCAAAACCAGAAATCCAGGACAGGCCATGGAGAAATGGCAGCCTTGCTACACTGATGGGCGGGATGTAAATTGCCAACAGCCACTCTGGAGAAGTGTACGTTGTGTCCTGAAACATGGAAAAAAAAACAGCTTAGGGAGCATAGGGCACGTCCACTCATGGGCGTATAAATTGGAAAAACTAAAAATCAGCAAGACACAGGCACCGGAAAGTTTAGGGCTACTCTGTTGACAAGAACCTCCACTTCATGACACCTTAAATATCCCAGGAAAGAGAAAAATGGATAAAGAAGTTGTGGTCCTTATGTACAATGGAATATCACTCAGACATGAAATCAATGTCATAAGGCTAGTAGAAGCAAGATGAGTGGAGTTAGGTACGACGATTCTAAGTGAAATAAGTCACACAGAAAAAGACACTTATCATAAGCTATCACTTATAGAGGGAATGTAAAAACCGCTACACTTGAACTGAATTACAAAACAGAACAGAGTCACACGTTTAGAAAACACACTATAGCTGCTTAACAGGAAAGGTGAGGTGGGGTGATGCATAAAACAAGGGTTTCAAATTCGCTCAGATACCGTTCCATACACCCAATATGTAATAGACAAGACCTACTCCTTGCTCAGTGAACTGGACTCAACACCCCCTATTCCCCGCACAAGAATATATGTGACTAGTAAGAATCTTAAAACCTATGTATTGATATCTGTCTGGAAGTGAGTCAAGTGGGTGTAAAGCCGCATAAACACAGCCATGAAAGGCAGCTAAACCCCATTATAAAAATAAATTACTTTTAAAAACCCGTAAAACAAAGACAGTGAAAGAGAGAGAAATTCTTACAAAATTCGTTCAGAGGCTGTGATGCAACCTGGATTGACCATATCTAGACCCACAGCTGGATGAGACATAAGGGTGGACACTCTTGGGGCTGAGATGTTGGGTGAGGTTGGGTGAGAAAACGCAGACCCTTTAAAGTAATACTGCGTGGTACCCATCCCATGGGTCCCAAATCTCCAGGTTGAAGGGCATCTTCCTACATCGAAAACATGCATGAGAAACCCAGAAGATGGTACACCGTGTGATTTTGAAAGGTTTCTAAAACGCACCTCATTTCTCATCTCCTTGTGCTCGGTTTCGCCATTCCAGCTACTTTACTAGCAATCTCCCTACTTGGAGAATCAGCACCTTTAACCTCCTGTTCCCTACAGGTTGCAATTTGTCCTGAGGATGAACGGGAAGAGGGGCAACCAATGAGAGACTAGATCTAGGTGTTGGGACAGGCACAGGTCACTCTATTTTCCCAACAGGAAGAAGAATTAACCACAGGCTCAGCCTGCCGCCCAGAAGCAGAATAGGGCCTGATTCAATCCCGCGCTTTTGCGGCCAGCTCCCAAAAAAGACAGCTGAAAAATGGAGCTCAGGGAAACTGCAATTCACAAACCCGCAGAGTTATAAATGATAACTCTCATTCACAGATATATTGAGGGAAGGCAACGAAGAGGATTTGAAAGCAAGGCAGAATTGCAAGAAACAGATTTCAGGAGGTAGATACGAATCGCCTTTAAAGCACATGAAAAGCGGCAAAACGTCGACAATGATGCCCTTGGCCAAAAAGGGCGTATGCGTTTTTTCCTGAATATATTCAGGAAAAAACGCATACGCCCTTTTTGGCCAACCAAGCAACCTGGAAAGGCAAATCAGCGCTACAAAGAAGTCTCGCTTCCCATCGGTGAAAAGGGCCATGCTGCAAAAAGTGTCAAAACCAGAAATGCAGGACAGGCCATGGAGAAAAGGCAGCCTTGCTACACTGATGGGCGGGATGTAAATTGCCAACAGCCACTCTGGAGAAGTATACGTTGTGTCCTGAAACATCGAAAAAAAACAGCTTAGGGAGCATAGGGCACGTCCACTAATGGGCGTATAAATTGGAAAAACTAAAAATCAGCAAGACACAGGCACCGGAAAGTTTAGGGCTGCTCTGTTGACAAGAACCTCCACTTCATGACACCTTAAATATCCCAGGAAAGAGAAAAATGGATAAAGAAGTTGTGGTCCTTATGTACAATAGAATATCACTCAGACATGAAATCAATGTCATAAGGCTAGTAGAAGCAAGATGAGTGGAGTTAGGTACGACGATCCTAAGTGAAATAAGTCACACAGAAAAAGACACTTATCATAAGCTATCACTTATAGAGGGAATGTAAAAACCGCTACACTTGAACTGAATTACAAAACAGAACAGAGTCACACGTTTAGAAAACACACTATAGCTGCTTAACAGGAAAGGTGAGGTGGGGTGATGCATAAAACAAGGGTTTCAAATTCGCTCAGATACCGTTCCATACACCCAATATGTAATAGACAAGACCTACTCCTTGCTCAGTGAACTGGACTCAACACCCCCTATTCCCCGCACAAGAATATATGTGACTAGTAAGAATCTTAAAACCTATGTATTGATATCTGTCTGGAAGTGAGTCAAGTGGGTGTAAAGCCGCATAAACACAGCCATGAAAGGCAGCTAAACCCCATTATAAAAATAAATTACTTTTAGAAACCCGTAAAACAAAGACAGTGAAAGAGAGAGAAATTCTTACAAAATTCGTTCAGAGGCTGTGATGCAACCTGGATTGACCATATCTAGACCCACAG
This sequence comes from Eschrichtius robustus, assembly GCF_028021215.1. NCBI lineage: Eukaryota > Metazoa > Chordata > Mammalia > Artiodactyla > Eschrichtiidae > Eschrichtius > Eschrichtius robustus. Next base: position 758,719 of record NW_027175160.1, on the reverse strand, counting down.
CTGGATGAGACATAAGGGTGGACACTCTTGGGGCTGAGAGGTTGGGTGAGGTTGGGTGAGCAAACGCAGACCCTTTAAAGTAATACTGCGTGGTACCTGTCCCATGGGTCCCAAATCTCCAGGTTCAAGGGCATCTTCCTACATCGAAAACATGCATGAGAAACCCAGAAGATGGTACACCGTGTGATTTTGAAAGGTTTCTAAAACGCACCTCATTTCTCATCTCCTTGTGCTCGGTTTCGCCATTCCAGCTACTTTACTAGCAATCTCCCTACTTGGAGAATCAGCACCTTATCCTCCTGTTCCCTACAGGTTGCAATTTGTCCTGAGGATGAACGGGAAGAGGGGCAACCAATGAGAGACTAGATCTAGGTGTTGGGACAGGCACAGGTCACTCTATTTTCCTAACAGGAAGAAGAATTAACCACAGGCTCAGCCTGCCGCCCAGAAGCAGAATAGGGCCTGAGGCAATCCCGCGCTTTTGCGGCCAGCTCCCAAAAAAGACAGTTGAAAAATGGACCTCAGGGAAACTGCAATTCACAAACCCGCAGAGTTATAAATGATAACTCTCATCCACAGATATATTGAGGGAAGGCAACGAAGAGGATTTGAAAGCAAGGCAGAATTGCAGGAAACAGATTTCAGGAGGTAGATACGAATCGCCTTTAAAGCACATGAAAAGCGGCAAAACGTCGACAATGATGCCGTTGGCCAAAAAGGGCGTATGCGTTTTTTCCTGAATATATTCAGAAAAAAACGCATACGCCCTTTTTGGCCAACCAAGCAACCTGGAAAGGCAAATCAGCGCTACAAAGAAGTCTCGCTTCCCTTCGGTCAAAAGGGCCATGCTGCAAAAAGTGTCAAAACCAGAAATGAAGGACAGGCCATGGAGAAATGGCAGCCTTGCTACACTGATGGGCGGGATGTAAATTGCCAACAGCCACTCTGGAGAAGTGTACGTTGTGTCCTGAAACATCGAAAAAAAAACAGCTTAGGGAGCATAGGGCACGTCCACTCATGGGCGTATAAATTGGAAAAACTAAAAATCAGCAAGACACAGGCACCGGAAAGTTTAGGGCTGCTCTGTTGACAAGAACCTCCACTTCATGACACCTTAAATATCCCAGGAAAGAGAAAAATGGATAAAGAAGTTGTGGTCCTTATGTACAATGGAATATCACTCAGACATGAAATCAATGTTATAAGGCTAGTAGAAGCAAGATGAGTGGAGTTAGGTACGACGATTCTAAGTGAAATAAGTCACACAGAAAAAGACACTTATCATAAGCTATCACTTATAGAGGGAATGTAAAAACCGCTACACTTGAACTGAATTACAAAACAGAACAGAGTCACACGTTTAGAAAACATACTATAGCTGCTTAACAGGAAAGGTGAGGTGGGGTGATGCATAAAACAAGGGTTTCAAATTCGCTCAGATACCGTTCCATACACCCAATATGTAATAGACAAGACCTACTCCTTGCTCAGTGAACTGGAGTCAACACCCCCTATTCCCCGCACAAGAATATATGTGACTAGTAAGAATCTTAAAACCTATGTATTGATATCTGTCTGGAAGTGAGTCAAGTGGGTGTAAAGCCGCATAAACACAGCCATGAAAGGCAGCTAAACCCCATTATAAAAATAAATTACTTTTAAACCCCGTAAAACAAAGACAGTGAAAGAGAGAGAAATTCTTACAAAATTCGTTCAGAGGCTGTGATGCAACCTGGATTGACCATATCTAGACCCACAGCTGGATGAGACATAAGGGTGGACACTCTTGGGGCTGAGAGGTTGGGTGAGGTTGGGTGAGCAAACGCAGACCCTTTAAAGTAATACTGCGTGGTACCCATCCCATGGGTCCCAAATCTCCAGGTTCAAGGGCATCTTCCTATATCGAAAACATGCATGAGAAACCCAGAAGATGGTACACCGTGTGATTTTGAAAGGTTTCTAAAACGCACCTCATTTCTCATCTCCTTGTGCTCGGTTTCGCCATTCCAGCTACTTTACTAGCAATCTCACTACTTGGAGAATCAGCACCTTATCCTCCTGTTCCCTACAGGTTGCAATTTGTCCTGAGGACGAACGGGAAGAGGGGCAACCAATGAGAGACTAGATCTAGGTGTTGGGACAGGCACAGGTCACTCTATTTTCCCAACAGGAAGAAGAATTAACCACATGCTCAGCCTGCCGCCCAGAAGCAGAGTAGGGCCTGAGGCAATCCCGCACTTTTGCGGCCAGCTCCCAAAAAAGACAGTTGAAAAATGGAGCTCAGGGAAACTGCAATTCACAAACCCGCAGAGTTATAAATGATAACTCTCATCCACAGATATATTGAGGGAAGGCAACGAAGAGGATTTGAAAGCAAGGCAGAATTGCAGGAAACAGATTTCAGGAGGTAGATACGAATCGCCTTTAAAGCACATGAAAAGCGGCAAAACGTCGACAATGATGCCCTTGGCCAAAAAGGGCGTATGCGTTTTTTCCTGAATATATTCAGGAAAAAACGCATACGCCCTTTTTGGCCAACCAAGCAACCTGGAAAGGCAAATCAGCGCTACAAAGAAGTCTCGCTTCCCTTCGGTCAAAAGGGCCATGCTGCAAAAAGTGTCAAAACCAGAAATCCAGGACAGGCCATGGAGAAATAGCAGCCTTGCTACACTGATGGGCGGGATGTAAATTGCCAACAGCCACTCTGGAGAAGTGTACGTTGTGTCCTGAAACATGGAAAAAAAAACAGCTTAGGGAGCATAGGGCACGTCCACTCATGGGCGTATAAATTGGAAAAACTAAAAATCAGCAAGACAAAGGCACCGGAAAGTTTAGGCCTGCTCTGTTGACAAGAACCTCCACTTCATGACACCTTAAATATCCCAGGAAAGAGAAAAATGGATAAAGAAGTTGTGGTCCTTATGTACAATGGAATATCACTCAGACATGAAATCAATGTCATAAGGCTAGTAGAAGCAAGATGAGTGGAGTTAGGTACGACGATTCTAAGTGAAATAAGTCACACAGAAAAAGACACTTATCATAAGCTATCACTTATAGAGGGAATGTAAAAACCGCTACACTTGAACTGAATTACAAAAACAGAACAGAGTCACACGTTTAGAAAACAAACTATAGCTGCTTAACAGGAAAGGTGAGGTGGGGTGATGCATAAAACAAGGGTTTCAAATTCGCTCAGATACCGTTCCATACACCCAATATGTAATAGACAAGACCTACTCCTTGCTCAGTGAACTGGACTCAACACCCCCTATTCCCCGCACAAGAATATATGTGACTAGTAAGAATCTTAAAACCTATGTATTGATATCTGTCTGGAAGTGAGTCAAGTGGGTGTAAAGCCGCATAAACACAGCCATGAAAGGCAGCTAAACCCCATTATAAAAATAAATTACTTTTAAAAACCCGTAAAACAAAGACAGTGAAAGAGAGAGAAATTCTTACAAAATTCGTTCAGAGGCTGTGATGCAACCTGGATTGACCATATCTAGACCCACAGCTGGATGAGACATAAGGGTGGACACTCTTGGGGCTGAGAGGTTGGGTGAGGTTGGGTGAGAAAACGCAGACCCTTTAAAGTAATACTGCGTGGTACCCATCCCATGGGTCCCAAATCTCCAGGTTGAAGGGCATCTTCCTACATCGAAAACATGCATGAGAAACCCAGAAGATGGTACACCGTGTGATTTTGAAAGGTTTCTAAAACGCACCTCATTTCTCATCTCCTTGTGCTCGGTTTCGCCATTCCAGCTACTTTACTAGCAATCTCCCTACTTGGAGAATCAGCATCTTTAACCTCCTGTTCCCTACAGGTTGCAATTTGTCCTGAGGATGAACGGGAAGAGGGGCAACCAATGAGAGACTAGATCTAGGTGTTGGGACAGGCACAGGTCACTCTATTTTCCCAACAGGAAGAAGAATTAACCACAGGCTCAGCCTGCCGCCCAGAAGCAGAATAGGGCCTGAGGCAATCCCGCGCTTTTGCGGCCAGCTCCCAAAAAAGACAGTTGAAAAATGGAGCTCAGGGAAACTGCAATTCACAAACCCGCAGAGTTATAAATGATAACTCTCATCCACAGATATATTGAGGGAAGGCAACGAAGAGGATTTGAAAGCAAGGCAGAATTGCAGGAAACAGATTTCAGGAGGTAGATACGAATCGCCTTTAAAGCACATGAAAAGCGGCAAAACGTCGACAATGATGCCCTTGGCCAAAAAGGGCGTATGCGTTTTTTCCTGAATATATTCAGGAAAAAACGCATACGCCCTTTTTGGCCAACCAAGCAACCTGGAAAGGCAAATCAGCGCTACAAAGAAGTCTCGCTTCCCATCGGTGAAAAGGGCCATGCTGCAAAAAGTGTCAAAACCAGAAATGCAGGACAGGCCATGGAGAAAAGGCAGCCTTGCTACACTGATGGGCGGGATGTAAATTGCCAACAGCCACTCTGGAGAAGTATACGTTGTGTCCTGAAACATCGAAAAAAAACAGCTTAGGGAGCATAGGGCACGTCCACTCATGGGCGTATAAATTGGAAAAACTAAAAATCAGCAAGACACAGGCACCGGAAAGTTTAGGGCTGCTCTGTTGACAAGAACCTCCACTTCATGACACCTTAAATATCCCAGGAAAGAGAAAAATGGATAAAGAAGTTGTGGTCCTTATGTACAATAGAATATCACTCAGACATGAAATCAATGTCATAAGGCTAGTAGAAGCAAGATGAGTGGAGTTAGGTACGACGATCCTAAGTGAAATAAGTCACACAGAAAAAGACACTTATCATAAGCTATCACTTATAGAGGGAATGTAAAAACCGCTACACTTGAACTGAATTACAAAACAGAACAGAGTCACACGTTTAGAAAACACACTATAGCTGCTTAACAGGAAAGGTGAGGTGGGGTGATGCATAAAACAAGGGTTTCAAATTCGCTCAGATACCGTTCCATACACCCAATATGTAATAGACAAGACCTACTCCTTGCTCAGTGAACTGGACTCAACACCCCCTATTCCCCGCACAAGAATATATGTGACTAGTAAGAATCTTAAAACCTATGTATTGATATCTGTCTGGAAGTGAGTCAAGTGGGTGTAAAGCCGCATAAACACAGCCATGAAAGGCAGTTAAACCCCATTATAAAAATAAATTACTTTTAGAAACCCGTAAAACAAAGACAGTGAAAGAGAGAGAAATTCTTACAAAATTCGTTCAGAGGCTGTGATGCAACCTGGATTGACCATATCTAGACCCACAGCTGGATGAGACATAAGGGTGGACACTCTTGGGGCTGAGAGGTTGGGTGAGGTTGGGTGAGCAAACGCAGACCCTTTAAAGTAATACTGCGTGGTACCCGTCCCATGGGTCCCAAATCTCCAGGTTCAAGGGCATCTTCCTACATCGAAAACATGCATGAGAAACCCAGAAGATGGTACACCGTGTGATTTAGAAAGGTTTCTAAAACGCACCTCATTTCTCATCTCCTTGTGCTCGGTTTCGCCATTCCAGCTACTTTACTAGCAATCTCCCTACTTGGAGAATCAGCACCTTATCCTCCTGTTCCCTACAGGTTGCAATTTGTCCTGAGGATGAACGGGAAGAGGGGCAACCAATGAGAGACTAGATCTAGGTGTTGGGACAGGCACAGGTCACTCTATTTTCCTAACAGGAAGAAGAATTAACCACAGGCTCAGCCTGCCGCCCAGAAGCAGAATAGGGCCTGAGGCAATCCCGCGCTTTTGCGGCCAGCTCCCAAAAAAGACAGTTGAAAAATGGACCTCAGGGAAACTGCAATTCACAAACCCGCAGAGTTATAAATGATAACTCTCATCCACAGATATATTGAGGGAAGGCAACGAAGAGGATTTGAAAGCAAGGCAGAATTGCAGGAAACAGATTTCAGGAGGTAGATACGAATCGCCTTTAAAGCACATGAAAAGCGGCAAAACGTCGACAATGATGCCGTTGGCCAAAAAGGGCGTATGCGTTTTTTCCTGAATATATTCAGGAAAAAACGCATACGCCCTTTTTGGCCAACCAAGCAACCTGGAAAGGCAAATCAGCGCTACAAAGAAGTCTCGCTTCCCATCGGTGAAAAGGGCCATGCTGCAAAAAGTGTCAAAACCAGAAATGCAGGACAGGCCATGGAGAAATGGCAGCCTTGCTACACTGATGGGCGGGATGTAAATTGCCAACAGCCACTCTGGAGAAGTGTACGTTGTGTCCTGAAACATCGAAAAAAAAACAGCTTAGGGAGCATAGGGCACGTCCACTCATGGGCGTATAAATTGGAAAAACTAAAAATCAGCAAGACACAGGCACCGGAAAGTTTAGGGCTGCTCTGTTGACAAGAACCTCCACTTCATGACACCTTAAATATCCCAGGAAAGAGAAAAATGGATAAAGAAGTTGTGGTCCTTATGTACAATGGAATATCACTCAGACATGAAATCAATGACATAAGGCTAGTAGAAGCAAGATGAGTCGAGTTAGGTACGACGATTCTAAGTGAAATAAGTCACACAGAAAAAGACACTTATCATAAGCTATCACTTATAGAGGGAATGTAAAAACCGCTACACTTGAACTGAATTACAAAAACAGAACAGAGTCACACGTTTAGAAAACACACTATAGCTGCTTAACAGGAAAGGTGAGGTGGGGTGATGCATAAAACAAGGGTTTCAAATTCGCTCAGATACCGTTCCATACACCCAATATGTAATAGACAAGACCTACTCCTTGCTCAGTGAACTGGACTCAACACCCCCTATTCCCCGCACAAGAATATATGTGACTAGTAAGAATCTTAAAACCTATGTATTGATATCTGTCTGGAAGTGAGTCAAGTGGGTGTAAAGCCGCATAAACACAGCCATGAAAGGCAGCTAAACCCCATTATCAAAATAAATTACTTTTAAAAACCCGTAAAACAAAGACAGTGAAAGAGAGAGAAATTCTTACAAAATTCGTTCAGAGGCTGTGATGCAACCTGGATTGACCATATCTAGACCCACAGCTGGATGAGACATAAGGGTGGACACTCTTGGGGCTGAGAGGTTGGGTGAGGTTGGGTGAGAAAACGCAGACCCTTTAAAGTAATACTGCGTGGTACCCATCCCATGGGTCCCAAATCTCCAGGTTGAAGGGCATCTTCCTACATCGAAAACATGCATGAGAAACCCAGAATATGGTACACCGTGTGATTTTGAAAGGTCTCTAAAACGCACCTCATTTCTCATCTCCTTGTGCTCGGTTTCGCCATTCCAGCTACTTTACTAGCAATCTCCCTACTTGGAGAATCAGCACCTTTAACCTCCTGTTCCCTACAGGTTGCAATTTGTCCTGAGGATGAACGGGAAGAGGGGCAACCAATGAGAGACTAGATCTAGGTGTTGGGACAGGCACAGGTCACTCTATTTTCCCAACAGGAAGAAGAATTAACCACAGGCTCAGCCTGCCGCCCAGAAGCAGAATAGGGCCTGAGGCAATCCCGCGCTTTTGCGGCCAGCTCCCAAAAAAGACAGTTGAAAAATGGAGCTCAGGGAAACTGCAATTCACAAACCCGCAGAGTTATAAATGATAACTCTCATCCACAGATATATTGAGGGAAGGCAACGAAGAGGATTTGAAAGCAAGGCAGAATTGCAGGAAACAGATTTCAGGAGGTAGATACGAATCGCCTTTAAAGCACATGAAAAGCGGCAAAACGTCGACAATGATGCCCTTGGCCAAAAAGGGCGTATGCGTTTTTTCCAGAATATATTCAGGAAAAAACGCATACGCCCTTTTTGGCCAACCAAGCAACCTGGAAAGGCAAATCAGCGCTACAAAGAAGTCTCGCTTCCCATCGGTGAAAAGGGCCATGCTGCAAAAAGTGTCAAAACCAGAAATGCAGGACAGGCCATGGAGAAAAGGCAGCCTTGCTACACTGATGGGCGGGATGTAAATTGCCAACAGCCACTCTGGAGAAGTATACGTTGTGTCCTGAAACATCGAAAAAAAACAGCTTAGGGAGCATAGGGCACGTCCACTCATGGGCGTATAAATTGGAAAAACTAAAAATCAGCAAGACACAGGCACCGGAAAGTTTAGGGCTGCTCTGTTGACAAGAACCTCCACTTCATGACACCTTAAATATCCCAGGAAAGAGAAAAATGGATAAAGAAGTTGTGGTCCTTATGTACAATGGAATATCACTCAGACATGAAATCAATGTCATAAGGCTAGTAGAAGCAAGATGAGTGGAGTTAGGTACGACGATCCTAAGTGAAATAAGTCACACAGAAAAAGACACTTATCATAAGCTATCACTTATAGAGGGAATGTAAAAACCGCTACACTTGAACTGAATTACAAAACAGAACAGAGTCACACGTTTAGAAAACACACTATGGCTGCTTAACGGGAATGGTGAGGTGGGGTGATGCATAAAACAAGGGTTTCAAATTCGCTCAGATACCGTTCCATACACCCAATATGTAATAGACAAGACCTACTCCTTGCTCAGTGAACTGGACTCAACACCCCCTATTCCCCGCACAAGAATATATGTGACTAGTAAGAATCTTAAAACCTATGTATTGATATCTCTCTGGAAGTGAGTCAAGTGGGTGTAAATCCGCATAAACACAGCCATGAAAAGCAGCTAAACCCCATTATAAAAATAAATTACTTTTAAAAACCCATAAAACAAAGACAGTGAAAGAGAGAGAAATTCTTACAAAATTCGTTCAGAGGCTGTGATGCAACCTGGATTGACCATATCTAGACCCACACATGGATGAGACATAAGGGTGGACACTCTTGGGGCTGAGAGGTTGGGTGAGGTTGGGTGAGCAAACGCAGACCCTTTAAAGTAATACTGCGTGGTACCCATCCCATGGGTCCCAAATCTCCAGGTTGAAGGGCATCTTCCTACATCGAAAACATGCATGAGAAACCCAGAAGATGGTACACCGTGTGATTTTGAAAGGTTTACAAAACGCACCTCATTTCTCATCTCCTTGTGCTCGGTTTCGCCATTCCAGCTACTTTACTAGCAATCTCCCTACTTGGAGAATCAGCACCTTTAACCTCCTGTTCCCTACAGGTTGCAATTTGTCCTGAGGATGAACGGGAAGAGGGGCAACCAATGAGAGACTAGATCTAGGTGTTGGGACAGGCACAGGTCACTCTATTTTCCCAACAGGAAGAAGAATTAACCACAGGCTCAGCCTGCCGCCCAGAAGCAGAATAGGGCCTGAGGCAATCCCGCGCTTTTGCGGCCAGCTCCCAAAAAAGATAGTAGAAAAATGGACCTCAGGGAAACTGCAATTCACAAACCCGCAGAGTTATAAATGATAACTCTCATCCACAGATATATTGAGGGACGGCAACGAAGAGGATTTGAAAGCAAGGCAGAATTGCAGGAAACAGATTTCAGGAGGTAGATTCGAATCACCTTTAAAGCACATGAAAAGCGGCAAAACGTCGACAATGATGCCCTTGGCCAAAAAGGGCGTATGCGTTTTTTCCTGAATATATTCAGGAAAAAACGCATACGCCCTTTTTGGCCAACCAAGCAACCTGGAAAGGCAAATCAGCGCTACAAAGAAGTCTCGCTTCCCTTCGGTCAAAAGGGCCATGCTGCAAAAAGTGTCAAAACCAGAAATCCAGGACAGGCCATGGAGAAATGGCAGCCTTGCTACACTGATGGGCGGGATGTAAATTGCCAACAGCCACTCTGGAGAAGTGTACGTTGTGTCCTGAAACATGGAAAAAAAAACAGCTTAGGGAGCATAGGCCACGTCCACTCATGGGCGTATAAATTGGAAAAACTAAAAATCAGCAAGACAAAGGCACCGGAAAGTTTAGGGCTGCTCTGTTGACAAGAACCTCCACTTCATGACACCTTAAATATCCCAGGAAAGAGAAAAATGGATAAAGAAGTTGTGGTCCTTATGTACAATGGAATATCACTCAGACATGAAATCAATGACATAAGGCTAGTAGAAGCAAGATGAGTCGAGTTAGGTACGACGATTCTAAGTGAAATAAGTCACACAGAAAAAGACACTTATCATAAGCTATCACTTATAGAGGGAATGTAAAAACCGCTACACTTGAACTGAATTACAAAAACAGAACAGAGTCACACGTTTAGAAAACACACTATAGCTGCTTAACAGGAAAGGTGAGGTGGGGTGATGCATAAAACAAGGGTTTCAAATTCGCTCAGATACCGTTCCATACACCCAATGTGTAATAGACAAGACCTACTCCTTGCTCAGTGAACTGGACTCAACACCCCCTATTCCCCGCACAAGAATATATGTGACTAGTAAGAATCTTAAAACCTATGTATTGATATCTGTCTGGAAGTGAGTCAAGTGGGTGTAAAGCCGCATAAACACAGCCATGAAAGGCAGCTAAACCCCATTATCAAAATAAATTACTTTTAAAAACCCGTAAAACAAAGACAGTGAAAGAGAGAGAAATTCTTACAAAATTCGTTCAGAGGCTGTGATGCAACCTGGATTGACCATATCTAGACCCACAGCTGGATGAGACATAAGGGTGGACACTCTTGGGGCTGAGAGGTTGGGTGAGGTTGGGTGAGAAAACGCAGACCCTTTAAAGTAATACTGCGTGGTACCCATCCCATGGGTCCCAAATCTCCAGGTTGAAGGGCATCTTCCTACATCGAAAACATGCATGAGAAACCCAGAAGATGGTACACCGTGTGATTTTGAAAGGTTTCTAAAACGCACCTCATTTCTCATCTCCTTGTGCTCGGTTTCGCCATTCCAGCTACTTTACTAGCAATCTCCCTACTTGGAGAATCAGCACTTTTAACCTCCTGTTCCCTACAGGTTGCAATTTGTCCTGAGGATGAACGGGAAGAGGGGCAACCAATGAGAGACTAGATCTAGGTGTTGGGACAGGCACAGGTCACTCTATTTTCCCAACAGGAAGAAGAATTAACCACAGGCTCAGCCTGCCGCCCAGAAGCAGAATAGGGCCTGAGGCAATCCCGCGCTTTTGCGGCCAGCTCCCAAAAAAGACAGTTGAAAAATGGAGCTCAGGGAAACTGCAATTCACAAACCCGCAGAGTTATAAATGATAACTCTCATCCACAGATATATTGAGGGAAGGCAACGAAGAGGATTTGAAAGCAAGGCAGAATTGCAGGAAACAGATTTCAGGAGGTAGATACGAATCGCCTTTAAAGCACATGAAAAGCGGCAAAACGTCGACAATGATGCCCTTGGCCAAAAAGGGCGTATGCGTTTTTTCCTGAATATATTCAGGAAAAAACGCATACGCCCTTTTTGGCCAACCAAGCAACCTGGAAAGGCAAATCAGCGCTACAAAGAAGTCTCGCTTCCCATCGGTGAAAAGGGCCATGCTGCAAAAAGTGTCAAAACCAGAAATGCAGGACAGGCCATGGAGAAAAGGCAGCCTAGCTACACTGATGGGCGGGATGTAAATTGCCAACAGCCACTCTGGAGAAGTATACGTTGTGTCCTGAAACATCGAAAAAAAACAGCTTAGGGAGCATAGGGCACGTCCACTCATGGGCGTATAAATTGGAAAAACTAAAAATCAGCAAGACACAGGCACCGGAAAGTTTAGGGCTGCTCTGTTGACAAGAACCTCCACTTCATGACACCTTAAATATCCCAGGAAAGAGAAAAATGGATAAAGAAGTTGTGGTCCTTATGTACAATAGAATATCACTCAGACATGAAATCAATGTCATAAGGCTAGTAGAAGCAAGATGAGTGGAGTTAGGTACGACGATCCTAAGTGAAATAAGTCACACAGAAAAAGACACTTATCATAAGCTATCACTTATAGAGGGAATGTAAAAACCGCTACACTTGAACTGAATTACAAAACAGAACAGAGTCACACGTTTAGAAAACATACTATAGCTGCTTAACAGGAAAGGTGAGGTGGGGTGATGCATAAAACAAGGGTTTCAAATTCGCTCAGATACCGTTCCATACACCCAATATGTAATAGACAAGACCTACTCCTTGCTCAGTGAACTGGACTCAACACCCCCTATTCCCCGCACAAGAATATATGTGACTAGTAAGAATCTTAAAACCTATGTATTGATATCTGTCTGGAAGTGAGTCAAGTGGGTGTAAAGCCGCATAAACACAGCCATGAAAGGCAGCTAAACCCCATTATAAAAATAAATTACTTTTAGAAACCCGTAAAACAAAGACAGTGAAAGAGAGAGAAATTCTTACAAAATTCGTTCAGAGGCTGTGATGCAACCTGGATTGACCATATCTAGACCCACAGCTGGATGAGACATAAGGGTGGACACTCTTGGGGCTGAGAGGTTGGGTGAGGTTGGGTGAGCAAACGCAGACCCTTTAAAGTAATACTGCGTGGTACCCATCCCATGGGTCCCAAATCTCCAGGTTCAAGGGCATCTTCCTATATCGAAAACATGCATGAGAAACCCAGAAGATGGTACACCGTGTGATTTTGAAAGGTTTCTAAAACGCACCTCATTTCTCATCTCCTTGTGCTCGGTTTCGCCATTCCAGCTACTTTACTAGCAATCTCACTACTTGGAGAATCAGCACCTTATCCTCCTGTTCCCTACAGGTTGCAATTTGTCCTGAGGATGAACGGGAAGAGGGGCAACCAATGAGAGACTAGATCTAGGTGTTGGGACAGGCACAGGTCACTCTATTTTCCCAACAGGAAGAAGAATTAACCACAGGCTCAGCCTGCCGCCCAGAAGCAGAGTAGGGCCTGAGGCAATCCCGCGCTTTTGCGGCCAGCTCCCAAAAAAGACAGTTGAAAAATGGAGCTCAGGGAAACTGCAATTCACAAACCCGCAGAGTTATAAATGATAACTCTCATCCACAGATATATTGAAGGAAGGCAACGAAGAGGATTTGAAAGCAAGGCAGAATTGCAGGAAACAGATTTCAGGAGGTAGATACGAATCGCCTTTAAAGCACATGAAAAGCGGCAAAACGTCGACAATGATGCCCTTGGCCAAAAAGGGCGTATGCGTTTTTTCCTGAATATATTCAGGAAAAAACGCATACGCCCTTTTTGGCCAACCAAGCAACCTGGAAAGGCAAATCAGCGCTACAAAGAAGTCTCGCTTCCCTTCGGTCAAAAGGGCCATGCTGCAAAAAGTGTCAAAACCAGAAATCCAGGACAGGCCATGGAGAAATAGCAGCCTTGCTACACTGATGGGCGGGATGTAAATTGCCAACAGCCACTCTGGAGAAGTGTACGTTGTGTCCTGAAACATGGAAAAAAAAACAGCTTAGGGAGCATAGGGCACGTCCACTCATGGGCGTATAAATTGGAAAAACTAAAAATCAGCAAGACAAAGGCACCGGAAAGTTTAGGGCTGCTCTGTTGACAAGAACCTCCACTTCATGACACCTTAAATATCCCAGGGAAGAGAAAAATGGATAAAGAAGTTGTGGTCCTTATGTACAATGGAATATCACTCAGACATGAAATCAATGACATAAGGCTAGTAGAAGCAAGATGAGTCGAGTTAGGTACGACGATTCTAAGTGAAATAAGTCACACAGAAAAAGACACTTATCATAAGCTATCACTTATAGAGGGAATGTAAAAACCGCTACACTTGAACTGAATTACAAAAACAGAACAGAGTCACACGTTTAGAAAACACACTATAGCTGCTTAACAGGAAAGGTGAGGTGGGGTGATGCATAAAACAAGGGTTTCAAATTCGCTCAGATACCGTTCCATACACCCAATATGTAATAGACAAGACCTACTCCTTGCTCAGTGAACTGGACTCAACACCCCCTATTCCCCGCACAAGAATATATGTGACTAGTAAGAATCTTAAAACCTATGTATTGATATCTGTCTGGAAGTGAGTCAAGTGGGTGTAAAGCCGCATAAACACAGCCATGAAAGGCAGCTAAACCCCATTATAAAAATAAATTACTTTTAAACCCCGTAAAACAAAGACAGTGAAAGAGAGAGAAATTCTTACAAAATTCGTTCAGAGGCTGTGATGCAACCTGGATTGACCATATCTAGACCCACAGCTGGATGAGACATAAGGGTGGACACTCTTGGGGCTGAGAGGTTGGGTGAGGTTGGGTGAGCAAACACAGACCCTTTAAAGTAATACTGCGTGGTACCCATCCCATGGGTCCCAAATCTCCAGGTTCAAGGGCATCTTCCTATATCGAAAACATGCATGAGAAACCCAGAAGATGGTACACCGTGTGATTTTGAAAGGTTTCTAAAACGCACCTCATTTCTCATCTCCTTGTGCTCGGTTTCGCCATTCCAGCTACTTTACTAGCAATCTCACTACTTGGAGAATCAGCACCTTATCCTCCTGTTCCCTACAGGTTGCAATTTGTCCTGAGGATGAACGGGAAGAGGGGCAACCAATGAGAGACTAGATCTAGGTGTTGGGACAGGCACAGGTCACTCTATTTTCCCAACAGGAAGAAGAATTAACCACAGGCTCAGCCTGCCGCCCAGAAGCAGAGTAGGGCCTGAGGCAATCCCGCGCTTTTGCGGCCAGCTCCCAAAAAAGACAGTTGAAAAATGGAGCTCAGGGAAACTGCAATTCACAAACCCGCAGAGTTATAAATGATAACTCTCATCCACAGATATATTGAGGGAAGGCAACGAAGAGGATTTGAAAGCAAGGCAGAATTGCAGGAAACAGATTTCAGGAGGTAGATACGAATCGCCTTTAAAGCACATGAAAAGCGGCAAAACGTCGACAATGATGCCCTTGGCCAAAAAGGGCGTATGCGTTTTTTCCTGAATATATTCAGGAAAAAACGCATACGCCCTTTTTGGCCAACCAAGCAACCTGGAAAGGCAAATCAGCGCTACAAAGAAGTCTCGCTTCCCTTCGGTCAAAAGGGCCATGCTGCAAAAAGTGTCAAAACCAGAAATCCAGGACAGGCCATGGAGAAATAGCAGCCTTGCTACACTGATGGGCGGGATGTAAATTGCCAACAGCCACTCTGGAGAAGTGTACGTTGTGTCCTGAAACATGGAAAAAAAAACAGCTTAGGGAGCATAGGGCACGTCCACTCATGGGCGTATAAATTGGAAAAACTAAAAATCAGCAAGACAAAGGCACCGGAAAGTTTAGGGCTGCTCTGTTGACAAGAACCTCCACTTCATGACACCTTAAATATCCCAGGAAAGAGAAAAATGGATAAAGAAGTTGTGGTCCTTATGTACAATGGAATATCACTCAGACATGAAATCAATGACATAAGGCTAGTAGAAGCAAGATGAGTCGAGTTAGGTACGACGATTCTAAGTGAAATAAGTCACACAGAAAAAGACACTTATCATAAGCTATCACTTATAGAGGGAATGTAAAAACCGCTACACTTGAACTGAATTACAAAAACAGAACAGAGTCACACGTTTAGAAAACACACTATGGCTGCTTAACGGGAATGGTGAGGTGGGGTGATGCATAAAACAAGGGTTTCAAATTCGCTCAGATACCGTTCCATACACCCAATATGTAATAGACAAGACCTACTCCTTGCTCAGTGAACTGGACTCAACACCCCCTATTCACCGCACAAGAATATATGTGACTAGTAAGAATCTTAAAACCTATGTATTGATATCTGTCTGGAAGTGAGTCAAGTGGGTGTAAAGCCGCATAAACACAGCCATGAAAAGCAGCTAAACCCCATTATAAAAATAAATTACTTTTAAAAACCCATAAAACAAAGACAGTGAAAGAGAGAGAAATTCTTACAAAATTCGTTCAGAGGCTGTGATGCAACCTGGATTGACCATATCTAGACCCACACATGGATGAGACATAAGGGTGGACACTCTTGGGGCTGAGAGGTTGGGTGAGCTTGGGTGAGCAAACGCAGACCCTTTAAAGTAATACTGCGTGGTACCCATCCCATGGGTCCCAAATCTCCAGGTTGAAGGGCATCTTCCTACATCGAAAACATGCATGAGAAACCCAGAAGATGGTACACCGTGTGATTTTGAAAGGTTTACAAAACGCACCTCATTTCTCATCTCCTTGTGCTCGGTTTCGCCATTCCAGCTACTTTACTAGCAATCTCCCTACTTGGAGAATCAGCACCTTTAACCTCCTGTTCCCTACAGGTTGCAATTTGTCCTGAGGATGAACGGGAAGAGGGGCAACCAATGAGAGACTAGATCTAGGTGTTGGGACAGGCACAGGTCACTCTATTTTCCCAACAGGAAGAAGAATTAACCACAGGCTCAGCCTGCCGCCCAGAAGCAGAATAGGGCCTGAGGCAATCCCGCGCTTTTGCGGCCAGCTCCCAAAAAAGATAGTAGAAAAATGGACCTCAGGGAAACTGCAATTCACAAACCCGCAGAGTTATAAATGATAACTCTCATCCACAGATATATTGAGGGACGGCAACGAAGAGGATTTGAAAGCAAGGCAGAATTGCAGGAAACAGATTTCAGGAGGTAGATTCGAATCACCTTTAAAGCACATGAAAAGCGGCAAAACTTCGACAATGATGCCCTTGGCCAAAAAGGGCGTATGCGTTTTTTCCTGAATATATTCAGGAAAAAACGCATACGCCCTTTTTGGCCAACCAAGCAACCTGGAAAGGCAAATCAGCGCTACAAAGAAGTCTCGCTTCCCTTCGGTCAAAAGGGCCATGCTGCAAAAAGTGTCAAAACCAGAAATCCAGGACAGGCCATGGAGAAATGGCAGCCTTGCTACACTGATGGGCGGGATGTAAATTGCCAACAGCCACTCTGGAGAAGTGTACGTTGTGTCCTGAAACATGGAAAAAAAAACAGCTTAGGGAGCATAGGCCACGTCCACTCATGGGCGTATAAATTGGAAAAACTAAAAATCAGCAAGACAAAGGCACCGGAAAGTTTAGGGCTGCTCTGTTGACAAGAACCTCCACTTCATGACACCTTAAATATCCCAGGAAAGAGAAAAATGGATAAAGAAGTTGTGGTCCTTATGTACAATGGAATATCACTCAGACATGAAATCAATGACATAAGGCTAGTAGAAGCAAGATGAGTGGAGTTAGGTACGACGATTCTAAGTGAAATAAGTCACACAGAAAAAGACACTTATCATAAGCTATCACTTATAGAGGGAATGTAAAAACCGCTACACTTGAACTGAATTACAAAAACAGAACAGAGTCACACGTTTAGAAAACACACTATAGCTGCTTAACAGGAAAGGTGAGGTGGGGTGATGCATAAAACAAGGGTTTCAAATTCGCTCAGATACCGTTCCATACACCCAATGTGTAATAGACAAGACCTACTCCTTGCTCAGTGAACTGGACTCAACACCCCCTATTCCCCGCACAAGAATATATGTGACTAGTAAGAATCTTAAAACCTATGTATTGATATCTGTCTGGAAGTGAGTCAAGTGGGTGTAAAGCCGCATAAACACAGCCATGAAAGGCAGCTAAACCCCATTATCAAAATAAATTACTTTTAAAAACCCGTAAAACAAAGACAGTGAAAGAGAGAGAAATTCTTACAAAATTCGTTCAGAGGCTGTGATGCAACCTGGATTGACCATATCTAGACCCACAGCTGGATGAGACATAAGGGTGGACACTCTTGGGGCTGAGAGGTTGGGTGAGGTTGGGTGAGAAAACGCAGACCCTTTAAAGTAATACTGCGTGGTACCCATCCCATGGGTCCCAAATCTCCAGGTTGAAGGGCATCTTCCTACATCGAAAACATGCATGAGAAACCCAGAAGATGGTACACCGTGTGATTTTGAAAGGTTTCTAAAACGCACCTCATTTCTCATCTCCTTGTGCTCGGTTTCGCCATTCCAGCTACTTTACTAGCAATCTCCCTACTTGGAGAATCAGCACCTTTAACCTCCTGTTCCCTACAGGTTGCAATTTGTCCTGAGGATGAACGGGAAGAGGGGCAACCAATGAGAGACTAGATCTAGGTGTTGGGACAGGCACAGGTCACTCTATTTTCCCAACAGGAAGAAGAATTAACCACAGGCTCAGCCTGCCGCCCAGAAGCAGAATAGGGCCTGAGGCAATCCCGCGCTTTTGCGGCCAGCTCCCAAAAAAGACAGTTGAAAAATGGAGCTCAGGGAAACTGCAATTCACAAACCCGCAGAGTTATAAATGATAACTCTCATCCACAGATATATTGAGGGAAGGCAACGAAGAGGATTTGAAAGCAAGGCAGAATTGCAGGAAACAGATTTCAGGAGGTAGATACGAATCGCCTTTAAAGCACATGAAAAGCGGCAAAACGTCGACAATGATGCCCTTGGCCAAAAAGGGCGTATGCGTTTTTTCCTGAATATATTCAGGAAAAAACGCATACGCCCTTTTTGGCCAACCAAGCAACCTGGAAAGGCAAATCAGCGCTACAAAGAAGTCTCGCTTCCCATCGGTGAAAAGGGCCATGCTGCAAAAAGTGTCAAAACCAGAAATGCAGGACAGGCCATGGAGAAAAGGCAGCCTAGCTACACTGATGGGCGGGATGTAAATTGCCAACAGCCACTCTGGAGAAGTATACGTTGTGTCCTGAAACATCGAAAAAAAACAGCTTAGGGAGCATAGGGCACGTCCACTCATGGGCGTATAAATTGGAAAAACTAAAAATCAGCAAGACACAGGCACCGGAAAGTTTAGGGCTGCTCTGTTGACAAGAACCTCCACTTCATGACACCTTAAATATCCCAGGAAAGAGAAAAATGGATAAAGAAGTTGTGGTCCTTATGTACAATAGAATATCACTCAGACATGAAATCAATGTCATAAGGCTAGTAGAAGCAAGATGAGTGGAGTTAGGTACGACGATCCTAAGTGAAATAAGTCACACAGAAAAAGACACTTATCATAAGCTATCACTTATAGAGGGAATGTAAAAACCGCTACACTTGAACTGAATTACAAAACAGAACAGAGTCACACGTTTAGAAAACATACTATAGCTGCTTAACAGGAAAGGTGAGGTGGGGTGATGCATAAAACAAGGGTTTCAAATTCGCTCAGATACCGTTCCATACACCCAATATGTAATAGACAAGACCTACTCCTTGCTCAGTGAACTGGACTCAACACCCCCTATTCCCCGCACAAGAATATATGTGACTAGTAAGAATCTTAAAACCTATGTATTGATATCTGTCTGGAAGTGAGTCAAGTGGGTGTAAAGCCGCATAAACACAGCCATGAAAGGCAGCTAAACCCCATTATAAAAATAAATTACTTTTAGAAACCCGTAAAACAAAGACAGTGAAAGAGAGAGAAATTCTTACAAAATTCGTTCAGAGGCTGTGATGCAACCTGGATTGACCATATCTAGACCCACAGCTGGATGAGACATAAGGGTGGACACTCTTGGGGCTGAGAGGTTGGGTGAGGTTGGGTGAGCAAACGCAGACCCTTTAAAGTAATACTGCGTGGTACCCATCCCATGGGTCCCAAATCTCCAGGTTCAAGGGCATCTTCCTATATCGAAAACATGCATGAGAAACCCAGAAGATGGTACACCGTGTGATTTTGAAAGGTTTCTAAAACGCACCTCATTTCTCATCTCCTTGTGCTCGGTTTCGCCATTCCAGCTACTTTACTAGCAATCTCACTACTTGGAGAATCAGCACCTTATCCTCCTGTTCCCTACAGGTTGCAATTTGTCCTGAGGATGAACGGGAAGAGGGGCAACCAATGAGAGACTAGATCTAGGTGTTGGGACAGGCACAGGTCACTCTATTTTCCCAACAGGAAGAAGAATTAACCACAGGCTCAGCCTGCCGCCCAGAAGCAGAGTAGGGCCTGAGGCAATCCCGCGCTTTTGCGGCCAGCTCCCAAAAAAGACAGTTGAAAAATGGAGCTCAGGGAAACTGCAATTCACAAACCCGCAGAGTTATAAATGATAACTCTCATCCACAGATATATTGAGGGAAGGCAACGAAGAGGATTTGAAAGCAAGGCAGAATTGCAGGAAACAGATTTCAGGAGGTAGATACGAATCGCCTTTAAAGCACATGAAAAGCGGCAAAACGTCGACAATGATGCCCTTGGCCAAAAAGGGCGTATGCGTTTTTTCCTGAATATATTCAGGAAAAAACGCATACGCCCTTTTTGGCCAACCAAGCAACCTGGAAAGGCAAATCAGCGCTACAAAGAAGTCTCGCTTCCCTTCGGTCAAAAGGGCCATGCTGCAAAAAGTGTCAAAACCAGAAATCCAGGACAGGCCATGGAGAAATAGCAGCCTTGCTACACTGATGGGCGGGATGTAAATTGCCAACAGCCACTCTGGAGAAGTGTACGTTGTGTCCTGAAACATGGAAAAAAAAACAGCTTAGGGAGCATAGGGCACGTCCACTCATGGGCGTATAAATTGGAAAAACTAAAAATCAGCAAGACAAAGGCACCGGAAAGTTTAGGGCTGCTCTGTTGACAAGAACCTCCACTTCATGACACCTTAAATATCCCAGGAAAGAGAAAAATGGATAAAGAAGTTGTGGTCCTTATGTACAATGGAATATCACTCAGACATGAAATCAATGACATAAGGCTAGTAGAAGCAAGATGAGTCGAGTTAGGTACGACGATTCTAAGTGAAATAAGTCACACAGAAAAAGACACTTATCATAAGCTATCACTTATAGAGGGAATGTAAAAACCGCTACACTTGAACTGAATTACAAAAACAGAACAGAGTCACACGTTTAGAAAACACACTATGGCTGCTTAACGGGAATGGTGAGGTGGGGTGATGCATAAAACAAGGGTTTCAAATTCGCTCAGATACCGTTCCATACACCCAATATGTAATAGACAAGACCTACTCCTTGCTCAGTGAACTGGACTCAACACCCCCTATTCACCGCACAAGAATATATGTGACTAGTAAGAATCTTAAAACCTATGTATTGATATCTGTCTGGAAGTGAGTCAAGTGGGTGTAAAGCCGCATAAACACAGCCATGAAAAGCAGCTAAACCCCATTATAAAAATAAATTACTTTTAAAAACCCATAAAACAAAGACAGTGAAAGAGAGAGAAATTCTTACAAAATTCGTTCAGAGGCTGTGATGCAACCTGGATTGACCATATCTAGACCCACACATGGATGAGACATAAGGGTGGACACTCTTGGGGCTGAGAGGTTGGGTGAGCTTGGGTGAGCAAACGCAGACCCTTTAAAGTAATACTGCGTGGTACCCATCCCATGGGTCCCAAATCTCCAGGTTGAAGGGCATCTTCCTACATCGAAAACATGCATGAGAAACCCAGAAGATGGTACACCGTGTGATTTTGAAAGGTTTACAAAACGCACCTCATTTCTCATCTCCTTGTGCTCGGTTTCGCCATTCCAGCTACTTTACTAGCAATCTCCCTACTTGGAGAATCAGCACCTTTAACCTCCTGTTCCCTACAGGTTGCAATTTGTCCTGAGGATGAACGGGAAGAGGGGCAACCAATGAGAGACTAGATCTAGGTGTTGGGACAGGCACAGGTCACTCTATTTTCCCAACAGGAAGAAGAATTAACCACAGGCTCAGCCTGCCGCCCAGAAGCAGAATAGGGCCTGAGGCAATCCCGCGCTTTTGCGGCCAGCTCCCAAAAAAGATAGTAGAAAAATGGACCTCAGGGAAACTGCAATTCACAAACCCGCAGAGTTATAAATGATAACTCTCATCCACAGATATATTGAGGGACGGCAACGAAGAGGATTTGAAAGCAAGGCAGAATTGCAGGAAACAGATTTCAGGAGGTAGATTCGAATCACCTTTAAAGCACATGAAAAGCGGCAAAACTTCGACAATGATGCCCTTGGCCAAAAAGGGCGTATGCGTTTTTTCCTGAATATATTCAGGAAAAAACGCATACGCCCTTTTTGGCCAACCAAGCAACCTGGAAAGGCAAATCAGCGCTACAAAGAAGTCTCGCTTCCCTTCGGTCAAAAGGGCCATGCTGCAAAAAGTGTCAAAACCAGAAATCCAGGACAGGCCATGGAGAAATGGCAGCCTTGCTACACTGATGGGCGGGATGTAAATTGCCAACAGCCACTCTGGAGAAGTGTACGTTGTGTCCTGAAACATGGAAAAAAAAACAGCTTAGGGAGCATAGGCCACGTCCACTCATGGGCGTATAAATTGGAAAAACTAAAAATCAGCAAGACAAAGGCACCGGAAAGTTTAGGGCTGCTCTGTTGACAAGAACCTCCACTTCATGACACCTTAAATATCCCAGGAAAGAGAAAAATGGATAAAGAAGTTGTGGTCCTTATGTACAATGGAATATCACTCAGACATGAAATCAATGACATAAGGCTAGTAGAAGCAAGATGAGTGGAGTTAGGTACGACGATTCTAAGTGAAATAAGTCACACAGAAAAAGACACTTATCATAAGCTATCACTTATAGAGGGAATGTAAAAACCGCTACACTTGAACTGAATTACAAAAACAGAACAGAGTCACACGTTTAGAAAACACACTATAGCTGCTTAACAGGAAAGGTGAGGTGGGGTGATGCATAAAACAAGGGTTTCAAATTCGCTCAGATACCGTTCCATACACCCAATGTGTAATAGACAAGACCTACTCCTTGCTCAGTGAACTGGACTCAACACCCCCTATTCCCCGCACAAGAATATATGTGACTAGTAAGAATCTTAAAACCTATGTATTGATATCTGTCTGGAAGTGAGTCAAGTGGGTGTAAAGCCGCATAAACACAGCCATGAAAGGCAGCTAAACCCCATTATCAAAATAAATTACTTTTAAAAACCCGTAAAACAAAGACAGTGAAAGAGAGAGAAATTCTTACAAAATTCGTTCAGAGGCTGTGATGCAACCTGGATTGACCATATCTAGACCCACAGCTGGATGAGACATAAGGGTGGACACTCTTGGGGCTGAGAGGTTGGGTGAGGTTGGGTGAGAAAACGCAGACCCTTTAAAGTAATACTGCGTGGTACCCATCCCATGGGTCCCAAATCTCCAGGTTGAAGGGCATCTTCCTACATCGAAAACATGCATGAGAAACCCAGAAGATGGTACACCGTGTGATTTTGAAAGGTTTCTAAAACGCACCTCATTTCTCATCTCCTTGTGCTCGGTTTCGCCATTCCAGCTACTTTACTAGCAATCTCCCTACTTGGAGAATCAGCACCTTTAACCTCCTGTTCCCTACAGGTTGCAATTTGTCCTGAGGATGAACGGGAAGAGGGGCAACCAATGAGAGACTAGATCTAGGTGTTGGGACAGGCACAGGTCACTCTATTTTCCCAACAGGAAGAAGAATTAACCACAGGCTCAGCCTGCCGCCCAGAAGCAGAATAGGGCCTGAGGCAATCCCGCGCTTTTGCGGCCAGCTCCCAAAAAAGACAGTTGAAAAATGGAGCTCAGGGAAACTGCAATTCACAAACCCGCAGAGTTATAAATGATAACTCTCATCCACAGATATATTGAGGGAAGGCAACGAAGAGGATTTGAAAGCAAGGCAGAATTGCAGGAAACAGATTTCAGGAGGTAGATACGAATCGCCTTTAAAGCACATGAAAAGCGGCAAAACGTCGACAATGATGCCCTTGGCCAAAAAGGGCGTATGCGTTTTTTCCTGAATATATTCAGGAAAAAACGCATACGCCCTTTTTGGCCAACCAAGCAACCTGGAAAGGCAAATCAGCGCTACAAAGAAGTCTCGCTTCCCATCGGTGAAAAGGGCCATGCTGCAAAAAGTGTCAAAACCAGAAATGCAGGACAGGCCATGGAGAAAAGGCAGCCTAGCTACACTGATGGGCGGGATGTAAATTGCCAACAGCCACTCTGGAGAAGTATACGTTGTGTCCTGAAACATCGAAAAAAAACAGCTTAGGGAGCATAGGGCACGTCCACTCATGGGCGTATAAATTGGAAAAACTAAAAATCAGCAAGACACAGGCACCGGAAAGTTTAGGGCTGCTCTGTTGACAAGAACCTCCACTTCATGACACCTTAAATATCCCAGGAAAGAGAAAAATGGATAAAGAAGTTGTGGTCCTTATGTACAATAGAATATCACTCAGACATGAAATCAATGTCATAAGGCTAGTAGAAGCAAGATGAGTGGAGTTAGGTACGACGATCCTAAGTGAAATAAGTCACACAGAAAAAGACACTTATCATAAGCTATCACTTATAGAGGGAATGTAAAAACCGCTACACTTGAACTGAATTACAAAACAGAACAGAGTCACACGTTTAGAAAACATACTATAGCTGCTTAACAGGAAAGGTGAGGTGGGGTGATGCATAAAACAAGGGTTTCAAATTCGCTCAGATACCGTTCCATACACCCAATATGTAATAGACAAGACCTACTCCTTGCTCAGTGAACTGGACTCAACACCCCCTATTCCCCGCACAAGAATATATGTGACTAGTAAGAATCTTAAAACCTATGTATTGATATCTGTCTGGAAGTGAGTCAAGTGGGTGTAAAGCCGCATAAACACAGCCATGAAAGGCAGCTAAACCCCATTATAAAAATAAATTACTTTTAGAAACCCGTAAAACAAAGACAGTGAAAGAGAGAGAAATTCTTACAAAATTCGTTCAGAGGCTGTGATGCAACCTGGATTGACCATATCTAGACCCACAGCTGGATGAGACATAAGGGTGGACACTCTTGGGGCTGAGAGGTTGGGTGAGGTTGGGTGAGCAAACGCAGACCCTTTAAAGTAATACTGCGTGGTACCCATCCCATGGGTCCCAAATCTCCAGGTTCAAGGGCATCTTCCTATATCGAAAACATGCATGAGAAACCCAGAAGATGGTACACCGTGTGATTTTGAAAGGTTTCTAAAACGCACCTCATTTCTCATCTCCTTGTGCTCGGTTTCGCCATTCCAGCTACTTTACTAGCAATCTCACTACTTGGAGAATCAGCACCTTATCCTCCTGTTCCCTACAGGTTGCAATTTGTCCTGAGGATGAACGGGAAGAGGGGCAACCAATGAGAGACTAGATCTAGGTGTTGGGACAGGCACAGGTCACTCTATTTTCCCAACAGGAAGAAGAATTAACCACAGGCTCAGCCTGCCGCCCAGAAGCAGAGTAGGGCCTGAGGCAATCCCGCGCTTTTGCGGCCAGCTCCCAAAAAAGACAGTTGAAAAATGGAGCTCAGGGAAACTGCAATTCACAAACCCGCAGAGTTATAAATGATAACTCTCATCCACAGATATATTGAAGGAAGGCAACGAAGAGGATTTGAAAGCAAGGCAGAATTGCAGGAAACAGATTTCAGGAGGTAGATACGAATCGCCTTTAAAGCACATGAAAAGCGGCAAAACGTCGACAATGATGCCCTTGGCCAAAAAGGGCGTATGCGTTTTTTCCTGAATATATTCAGGAAAAAACGCATACGCCCTTTTTGGCCAACCAAGCAACCTGGAAAGGCAAATCAGCGCTACAAAGAAGTCTCGCTTCCCTTCGGTCAAAAGGGCCATGCTGCAAAAAGTGTCAAAACCAGAAATCCAGGACAGGCCATGGAGAAATAGCAGCCTTGCTACACTGATGGGCGGGATGTAAATTGCCAACAGCCACTCTGGAGAAGTGTACGTTGTGTCCTGAAACATGGAAAAAAAAACAGCTTAGGGAGCATAGGGCACGTCCACTCATGGGCGTATAAATTGGAAAAACTAAAAATCAGCAAGACAAAGGCACCGGAAAGTTTAGGGCTGCTCTGTTGACAAGAACCTCCACTTCATGACACCTTAAATATCCCAGGGAAGAGAAAAATGGATAAAGAAGTTGTGGTCCTTATGTACAATGGAATATCACTCACACATGAAATCAATGACATAAGGCTAGTAGAAGCAAGATGAGTCGAGTTAGGTACGACGATTCTAAGTGAAATAAGTCACACAGAAAAAGACACTTATCATAAGCTATCACTTATAGAGGGAATGTAAAAACCGCTACACTTGAACTGAATTACAAAAACAGAACAGAGTCACACGTTTAGAAAACACACTATAGCTGCTTAACAGGAAAGGTGAGGTGGGGTGATGCATAAAACAAGGGTTTCAAATTCGCTCAGATACCGTTCCATACACCCAATATGTAATAGACAAGACCTACTCCTTGCTCAGTGAACTGGACTCAACACCCCCTATTCCCCGCACAAGAATATATGTGACTAGTAAGAATCTTAAAACCTATGTATTGATATCTGTCTGGAAGTGAGTCAAGTGGGTGTAAAGCCGCATAAACACAGCCATGAAAGGCAGCTAAACCCCATTATAAAAATAAATTACTTTTAAACCCCGTAAAACAAAGACAGTGAAAGAGAGAGAAATTCTTACAAAATTCGTTCAGAGGCTGTGATGCAACCTGGATTGACCATATCTAGACCCACAGCTGGATGAGACATAAGGGTGGACACTCTTGGGGCTGAGAGGTTGGGTGAGGTTGGGTGAGCAAACACAGACCCTTTAAAGTAATACTGCGTGGTACCCATCCCATGGGTCCCAAATCTCCAGGTTCAAGGGCATCTTCCTATATCGAAAACATGCATGAGAAACCCAGAAGATGGTACACCGTGTGATTTTGAAAGGTTTCTAAATCGCACCTCATTTCTCATCTCCTTGTGCTCGGTTTCGCCATTCCAGCTACTTTACTAGCAATCTCACTACTTGGAGAATCAGCACCTTATCCTCCTGTTCCCTACAGGTTGCAATTTGTCCTGAGGATGAACGGGAAGAGGGGCAACCAATGAGAGACTAGATCTAGGTGTTGGGACAGGCACAGGTCACTCTATTTTCCCAACAGGAAGAAGAATTAACCACAGGCTCAGCCTGCCGCCCAGAAGCAGAGTAGGGCCTGAGGCAATCCCGCGCTTTTGCGGCCAGCTCCCAAAAAAGACAGTTGAAAAATGGAGCTCAGGGAAACTGCAATTCACAAACCCGCAGAGTTATAAATGATAACTCTCATCCACAGATATATTGAGGGAAGGCAACGAAGAGGATTTGAAAGCAAGGCAGAATTGCAGGAAACAGATTTCAGGAGGTAGATACGAATCGCCTTTAAAGCACATGAAAAGCGGCAAAACGTCGACAATGATGCCCTTGGCCAAAAAGGGCGTATGCGTTTTTTCCTGAATATATTCAGGAAAAAACGCATACGCCCTTTTTGGCCAACCAAGCAACCTGGAAAGGCAAATCAGCGCTACAAAGAAGTCTCGCTTCCCTTCGGTCAAAAGGGCCATGCTGCAAAAAGTGTCAAAACCAGAAATCCAGGACAGGCCATGGAGAAATAGCAGCCTTGGTACACTGATGGGCGGGATGTAAATTGCCAACAGCCACTCTGGAGAAGTGTACGTTGTGTCCTGAAACATGGAAAAAAAAACAGCTTAGGGAGCATAGGGCACGTCCACTCATGGGCGTATAAATTGGAAAAACTAAAAATCAGCAAGACAAAGGCACCGGAAAGTTTAGGGCTGCTCTGTTGACAAGAACCTCCACTTCATGACACCTTAAATATCCCAGGAAAGAGAAAAATGGATAAAGAAGTTGTGGTCCTTATGTACAATGGAATATCACT
This sequence comes from Eschrichtius robustus, assembly GCF_028021215.1. Lineage (NCBI taxonomy): Eukaryota > Metazoa > Chordata > Mammalia > Artiodactyla > Eschrichtiidae > Eschrichtius > Eschrichtius robustus. The sequence goes on along the minus strand of NW_027175160.1, from coordinate 731,128 downwards.
CAGACATGAAATCAATGACATAAGGCTAGTAGAAGCAAGATGAGTGGAGTTAGGTACGACGATTCTAAGTGAAATAAGTCACACAGAAAAAGACACTTATCATAAGCTATCACTTATAGAGGGAATGTAAAAACCGCTACACTTGAACTGAATTACAAAAACAGAACAGAGTCACACGTTTAGAAAACACACTATAGCTGCTTAACAGGAAAGGTGAGGTGGGGTGATGCATAAAACAAGGGTTTCAAATTCGCTCAGATACCGTTCCATACACCCAATATGTAATAGACAAGACCTACTCCTTGCTCAGTGAACTGGACTCAACACCCCCTATTCCCCGCACAAGAATATATGTGACTAGTAAGAATCTTAAAACCTATGTATTGATATCTGTCTGGAAGTGAGTCAAGTGGGTGTAAAGCCGCATAAACACAGCCATGAAAAGCAGCTAAACCCCATTATAAAAATAAATTACTTTTAAAAACCCATAAAACAAAGACAGTGAAAGAGAGAGAAATTCTTACAAAATTCGTTCAGAGGCTGTGATGCAACCTGGATTGACCATATCTAGACCCACACATGGATGAGACATAAGGGTGGACACTCTTGGGGCTGAGAGGTTGGGTGAGGTTGGGTGAGCAAACGCAGACCCTTTAAAGTAATACTGCGTGGTACCCATCCCATGGGTCCCAAATCTCCAGGTTGAAGGGCATCTTCCTACATCGAAAACATGCATGAGAAACCCAGAAGATGGTACACCGTGTGATTTTGAAAGGTTTACAAAACGCACCTCATTTCTCATCTCCTTGTGCTCGGTTTCGCCATTCCAGCTACTTTACTAGCAATCTCCCTACTTGGAGAATCAGCACCTTTAACCTCCTGTTCCCTACAGGTTGCAATTTGTCCTGAGGATGAACGGGAAGAGGGGCAACCAATGAGAGACTAGATCTAGGTGTTGGGACAGGCACAGGTCACTCTATTTTCCCAACAGGAAGAAGAATTAACCACAGGCTCAGCCTGCCGCCCAGAAGCAGAATAGGGCCTGAGGCAATCCCGCGCTTTTGCGGCCAGCTCCCAAAAAAGATAGTAGAAAAATGGACCTCAGGGAAACTGCAATTCACAAACCCGCAGAGTTATAAATGATAACTCTCATCCACAGATATATTGAGGGACGGCAACGAAGAGGATTTGAAAGCAAGGCAGAATTGCAGGAAACAGATTTCAGGAGGTAGATTCGAATCACCTTTAAAGCACATGAAAAGCGGCAAAACGTCGACAATGATGCCCTTGGCCAAAAAGGGCGTATGCGTTTTTTCCTGAATATATTCAGGAAAAAACGCATACGCCCTTTTTGGCCAACCAAGCAACCTGGAAAGGCAAATCAGCGCTACAAAGAAGTCTCGCTTCCCTTCGGTCAAAAGGGCCATGCTGCAAAAAGTGTCAAAACCAGAAATCCAGGACAGGCCATGGAGAAATGGCAGCCTTGCTACACTGATGGGCGGGATGTAAATTGCCAACAGCCACTCTGGAGAAGTGTACGTTGTGTCCTGAAACATGGAAAAAAAAACAGCTTAGGGAGCATAGGCCACGTCCACTCATGGGCGTATAAATTGGAAAAACTAAAAATCAGCAAGACAAAGGCACCGGAAAGTTTAGGGCTGCTCTGTTGACAAGAACCTCCACTTCATGACACCTTAAATATCCCAGGAAAGAGAAAAATGGATAAAGAAGTTGTGGTCCTTATGTACAATGGAATATCACTCAGACATGAAATCAATGACATAAGGCTAGTAGAAGCAAGATGAGTCGAGTTAGGTACGACGATTCTAAGTGAAATAAGTCACACAGAAAAAGACACTTATCATAAGCTATCACTTATAGAGGGAATGTAAAAACCGCTACACTTGAACTGAATTACAAAAACAGAACAGAGTCACACGTTTAGAAAACACACTATAGCTGCTTAACAGGAAAGGTGAGGTGGGGTGATGCATAAAACAAGGGTTTCAAATTCGCTCAGATACCGTTCCATACACCCAATGTGTAATAGACAAGACCTACTCCTTGCTCAGTGAACTGGACTCAACACCCCCTATTCCCCGCACAAGAATATATGTGACTAGTAAGAATCTTAAAACCTATGTATTGATATCTGTCTGGAAGTGAGTCAAGTGGGTGTAAAGCCGCATAAACACAGCCATGAAAGGCAGCTAAACCCCATTATCAAAATAAATTACTTTTAAAAACCCGTAAAACAAAGACAGTGAAAGAGAGAGAAATTCTTACAAAATTCGTTCAGAGGCTGTGATGCAACCTGGATTGACCATATCTAGACCCACAGCTGGATGAGACATAAGGGTGGACACTCTTGGGGCTGAGAGGTTGGGTGAGGTTGGGTGAGCAAACGCAGACCCTTTAAAGTAATACTGCGTGGTACCCATCCCATGGGTCCCAAATCTCCAGGTTGAAGGGCATCTTCCTACATCGAAAACATGCATGAGAAACCCAGAAGATGGTACACCGTGTGATTTTGAAAGGTTTCTAAAACGCACCTCATTTCTCATCTCCTTGTGCTCGGTTTCGCCATTCCAGCTATTTTACTAGCAATCTCCCTACTTGGAGAATCAGCACCTTATCCTCCTGTTCCCTACAGGTTGCAATTTGTCCTGAGGATGAACGGGAAGAGGGGCAACCAATGAGAGACTAGATCTAGGTGTTGGGACAGGCACAGGTCACTCTATTTTCCCAACAGGAAGAAGAATTAACCACAGGCTCAGCCTGCCGCCCAGAAGCAGAATAGGGCCTGAGGCAATCCCGCGCTTTTGCGGCCAGCTCCCAAAAAAGACAGTTGAAAAATGGAGCTCAGGGAAACTGCAATTCACAAACCCGCAGAGTTATAAATGATAACTCTCATCCACAGATATATTGAGGGAAGGCAACGAAGAGGATTTGAAAGCAAGGCAGAATTGCAGGAAACAGATTTCAGGAGGTAGATACGAATCGCCTTTAAAGCACATGAAAAGCGGCAAAACGTCGACAATGATGCCCTTGGCCAAAAAGGGCGTATGCGTTTTTTCCTGAATATATTCAGGAAAAAACGCATACGCCCTTTTTGGCCAACCAAGCAACCTGGAAAGGCAAATCAGCGCTACAAAGAAGTCTCGCTTCCCATCGGTGAAAAGGGCCATGCTGCAAAAAGTGTCAAAACCAGAAATGCAGGACAGGCCATGGAGAAAAGGCAGCCTAGCTACACTGATGGGCGGGATGTAAATTGCCAACAGCCACTCTGGAGAAGTATACGTTGTGTCCTGAAACATCGAAAAAAAACAGCTTAGGGAGCATAGGGCACGTCCACTCATGGGCGTATAAATTGGAAAAACTAAAAATCAGCAAGACACAGGCACCGGAAAGTTTAGGGCTGCTCTGTTGACAAGAACCTCCACTTCATGACACCTTAAATATCCCAGGAAAGAGAAAAATGGATAAAGAAGTTGTGGTCCTTATGTACAATAGAATATCACTCAGACATGAAATCAATGTCATAAGGCTAGTAGAAGCAAGATGAGTGGAGTTAGGTACGACGATCCTAAGTGAAATAAGTCACACAGAAAAAGACACTTATCATAAGCTATCACTTATAGAGGGAATGTAAAAACCGCTACACTTGAACTGAATTACAAAACAGAACAGAGTCACACGTTTAGAAAACATACTATAGCTGCTTAACAGGAAAGGTGAGGTGGGGTGATGCATAAAACAAGGGTTTCAAATTCGCTCAGATACCGTTCCATACACCCAATATGTAATAGACAAGACCTACTCCTTGCTCAGTGAACTGGACTCAACACCCCCTATTCCCCGCACAAGAATATATGTGACTAGTAAGAATCTTAAAACCTATGTATTGATATCTGTCTGGAAGTGAGTCAAGTGGGTGTAAAGCCGCATAAACACAGCCATGAAAGGCAGCTAAACCCCATTATAAAAATAAATTACTTTTAGAAACCCGTAAAACAAAGACAGTGAAAGAGAGAGAAATTCTTACAAAATTCGTTCAGAGGCTGTGATGCAACCTGGATTGACCATATCTAGACCCACAGCTGGATGAGACATAAGGGTGGACACTCTTGGGGCTGAGAGGTTGGGTGAGGTTGGGTGAGCAAACGCAGACCCTTTAAAGTAATACTGCGTGGTACCCATCCCATGGGTCCCAAATCTCCAGGTTCAAGGGCATCTTCCTATATCGAAAACATGCATGAGAAACCCAGAAGATGGTACACCGTGTGATTTTGAAAGGTTTCTAAAACGCACCTCATTTCTCATCTCCTTGTGCTCGGTTTCGCCATTCCAGCTACTTTACTAGCAATCTCACTACTTGGAGAATCAGCACCTTATCCTCCTGTTCCCTACAGGTTGCAATTTGTCCTGAGGATGAACGGGAAGAGGGGCAACCAATGAGAGACTAGATCTAGGTGTTGGGACAGGCACAGGTCACTCTATTTTCCCAACAGGAAGAAGAATTAACCACAGGCTCAGCCTGCCGCCCAGAAGCAGAGTAGGGCCTGAGGCAATCCCGCGCTTTTGCGGCCAGCTCCCAAAAAAGACAGTTGAAAAATGGAGCTCATGGAAACTGCAATTCACAAACCCGCAGAGTTATAAATGATAACTCTCATCCACAGATATATTGAAGGAAGGCAACGAAGAGGATTTGAAAGCAAGGCAGAATTGCAGGAAACAGATTTCAGGAGGTAGATACGAATCGCCTTTAAAGCACATGAAAAGCGGCAAAACGTCGACAATGATGCCCTTGGCCAAAAAGGGCGTATGCGTTTTTTCCTGAATATATTCAGGAAAAAACGCATACGCCCTTTTTGGCCAACCAAGCAACCTGGAAAGGCAAATCAGCGCTACAAAGAAGTCTCGCTTCCCTTCGGTCAAAAGGGCCATGCTGCAAAAAGTGTCAAAACCAGAAATCCAGGACAGGCCATGGAGAAATAGCAGCCTTGCTACACTGATGGGCGGGATGTAAATTGCCAACAGCCACTCTGGAGAAGTGTACGTTGTGTCCTGAAACATGGAAAAAAAAACAGCTTAGGGAGCATAGGGCACGTCCACTCATGGGCGTATAAATTGGAAAAACTAAAAATCAGCAAGACAAAGGCACCGGAAAGTTTAGGGCTGCTCTGTTGACAAGAACCTCCACTTCATGACACCTTAAATATCCCAGGGAAGAGAAAAATGGATAAAGAAGTTGTGGTCCTTATGTACAATGGAATATCACTCAGACATGAAATCAATGACATAAGGCTAGTAGAAGCAAGATGAGTCGAGTTAGGTACGACGATTCTAAGTGAAATAAGTCACACAGAAAAAGACACTTATCATAAGCTATCACTTATAGAGGGAATGTAAAAACCGCTACACTTGAACTGAATTACAAAAACAGAACAGAGTCACACGTTTAGAAAACACACTATAGCTGCTTAACAGGAAAGGTGAGGTGGGGTGATGCATAAAACAAGGGTTTCAAATTCGCTCAGATACCGTTCCATACACCCAATATGTAATAGACAAGACCTACTCCTTGCTCAGTGAACTGGACTCAACACCCCCTATTCCCCGCACAAGAATATATGTGACTAGTAAGAATCTTAAAACCTATGTATTGATATCTGTCTGGAAGTGAGTCAAGTGGGTGTAAAGCCGCATAAACACAGCCATGAAAGGCAGCTAAACCCCATTATAAAAATAAATTACTTTTAAACCCCGTAAAACAAAGACAGTGAAAGAGAGAGAAATTCTTACAAAATTCGTTCAGAGGCTGTGATGCAACCTGGATTGACCATATCTAGACCCACAGCTGGATGAGACATAAGGGTGGACACTCTTGGGGCTGAGAGGTTGGGTGAGGTTGGGTGAGCAAACACAGACCCTTTAAAGTAATACTGCGTGGTACCCATCCCATGGGTCCCAAATCTCCAGGTTCAAGGGCATCTTCCTATATCGAAAACATGCATGAGAAACCCAGAAGATGGTACACCGTGTGATTTTGAAAGGTTTCTAAATCGCACCTCATTTCTCATCTCCTTGTGCTCGGTTTCGCCATTCCAGCTACTTTACTAGCAATCTCACTACTTGGAGAATCAGCACCTTATCCTCCTGTTCCCTACAGGTTGCAATTTGTCCTGAGGATGAACGGGAAGAGGGGCAACCAATGAGAGACTAGATCTAGGTGTTGGGACAGGCACAGGTCACTCTATTTTCCCAACAGGAAGAAGAATTAACCACAGGCTCAGCCTGCCGCCCAGAAGCAGAGTAGGGCCTGAGGCAATCCCGCGCTTTTGCGGCCAGCTCCCAAAAAAGACAGTTGAAAAATGGAGCTCAGGGAAACTGCAATTCACAAACCCGCAGAGTTATAAATGATAACTCTCATCCACAGATATATTGAGGGAAGGCAACGAAGAGGATTTGAAAGCAAGGCAGAATTGCAGGAAACAGATTTCAGGAGGTAGATACGAATCGCCTTTAAAGCACATGAAAAGCGGCAAAACGTCGACAATGATGCCCTTGGCCAAAAAGGGCGTATGCGTTTTTTCCTGAATATATTCAGGAAAAAACGCATACGCCCTTTTTGGCCAACCAAGCAACCTGGAAAGGCAAATCAGCGCTACAAAGAAGTCTCGCTTCCCTTCGGTCAAAAGGGCCATGCTGCAAAAAGTGTCAAAACCAGAAATCCAGGACAGGCCATGGAGAAATAGCAGCCTTGCTACACTGATGGGCGGGATGTAAATTGCCAACAGCCACTCTGGAGAAGTGTACGTTGTGTCCTGAAACATGGAAAAAAAAACAGCTTAGGGAGCATAGGGCACGTCCACTCATGGGCGTATAAATTGGAAAAACTAAAAATCAGCAAGACAAAGGCACCGGAAAGTTTAGGGCTGCTCTGTTGACAAGAACCTCCACTTCATGACACCTTAAATATCCCAGGAAAGAGAAAAATGGATAAAGAAGTTGTGGTCCTTATGTACAATGGAATATCACTCAGACATGAAATCAATGACATAAGGCTAGTAGAAGCAAGATGAGTGGAGTTAGGTACGACGATTCTAAGTGAAATAAGTCACACAGAAAAAGACACTTATCATAAGCTATCACTTATAGAGGGAATGTAAAAACCGCTACACTTGAACTGAATTACAAAAACAGAACAGAGTCACACGTTTAGAAAACACACTATAGCTGCTTAACAGGAAAGGTGAGGTGGGGTGATGCATAAAACAAGGGTTTCAAATTCGCTCAGATACCGTTCCATACACCCAATATGTAATAGACAAGACCTACTCCTTGCTCAGTGAACTGGACTCAACACCCCCTATTCCCCGCACAAGAATATATGTGACTAGTAAGAATCTTAAAACCTATGTATTGATATCTGTCTGGAAGTGAGTCAAGTGGGTGTAAAGCCGCATAAACACAGCCATGAAAGGCAGCTAAACCCCATTATCAAAATAAATTACTTTTAAAAACCCGTAAAACAAAGACAGTGAAAGAGAGAGAAATTCTTACAAAATTCGTTCAGAGGCTGTGATGCAACCTGGATTGACCATATCTAGACCCACAGCTGCATGAGACATAAGGGTGGACACTCTTGGGGCTGAGAGGTTGGGTGAGGTTGGGTGAGAAAACGCAGACCCTTTAAAGTAATACTGCGTGGTACCCATCCCATGGGTCCCAAATCTCCAGGTTCAAGGGCATCTTCCTACATCGAAAACATGCATGAGAAACCCAGAAGATGGTACACCGTGTGATTTTGAAAGGTTTCTAAAACGCACCTCATTTCTCATCTCCTTGTGCTCGGTTTCGCCATTCCAGCTACTTTACTAGCAATCTCCCTACTTGGAGAATCAGCACCTTTAACCTCCTGTTCCCTACAGGTTGCAATTTGTCCTGAGGATGAACGGGAAGAGGGGCAACCAATGAGAGACTAGATCTAGGTGTTGGGACAGGCACAGGTCACTCTATTTTCCCAACAGGAAGAAGAATTAACCACAGGCTCAGCCTGCCGCCCAGAAGCAGAATAGGGCCTGAGGCAATCCCGCGCTTTTGCGGCCAGCTCCCAAAAAAGACAGTTGAAAAATGGAGCTCAGGGAAACTGCAATTCACAAACCCGCAGAGTTATAAATGATAACTCTCATCCACAGATATATTGAGGGAAGTCAACGAAGAGGATTTGAAAGCAAGGCAGAATTGCAGGAAACAGATTTCAGGAGGTAGATACGAATCGCCTTTAAAGCACATGAAAAGCGGCAAAACGTCCACAATGATGCCCTTGGCCAAAAAGGGCGTATGCGTTTTTTCCTGAATATATTCAGGAAAAAACGCATACGCCCTTTTTGGCCAACCAAGCAACCTGGAAAGGCAAATCAGCGCTACAAAGAAGTCTCGCTTCCCATCGGTCAAAAGGGCCATGCTGCAAAATGTGTCAAAACCAGAAATGCAGGACAGGCCATGGAGAAATGGCAGCCTTGCTACACTGATGGGCGGGATGTAAATTGCCAACAGCCACTCTGGAGAAGTGTACGTTGTGTCCTGAAACATGGAAAAAAAACAGCTTAGGGAGCATAGGGCACGTCCACTCATGGGCGTATAAATTGGAAAAACTAAAAATCAGCAAGACACAGGCACCCGAAAGTTTAGGGCTGCTCTGTTGACAAGAACCTCCACTTCATGACACCTTAAATATCCCAGGAAAGAGAAAAATGGATAAAGAAGTTGTGGTCCTTATGTACAATGGAATATCACTCAGACATGAAATCAATGTCATAAGGCTAGTAGAAGCAAGATGAGTGGAGTTAGGTACGACGATCCTAAGTGAAATAAGTCACACAGAAAAAGACACTTATCATAAGCTATCACTTATAGAGGGAATGTAAAAACCGCTACACTTGAACTGAATTACAAAACAGAACAGAGTCACACGTTTAGAAAACACACTATAGCTGCTTAACAGGAAAGGTGAGGTGGGGTGATGCATAAAACAAGGGTTTCAAATTCGCTCAGATACCGTTCCATACACCCAATATGTAATAGACAAGACCTACTCCTTGCTCAGTGAACTGGACTCAACACCCCCTATTCCCCGCACAAGAATATATGTGACTAGTAAGAATCTTAAAACCTATGTATTGATATCTGTCTGGAAGTGAGTCAAGTGGGTGTAAAGCCGCATAAACACAGCCATGAAAGGCAGCTAAACCCCATTATAAAAATAAATTACTTTTAAAAACCCATAAAACAAAGACAGTGAAAGAGAGAGAAATTCTTACAAAATTCGTTCAGAGGCTGTGATGCAACCTGGATTGACCATATCTAGACCCACAGCTGGATGAGACATAAGGGTGGACACTCTTGGGGCTGAGAGGTTGGGTGAGGTTGGGTGAGCAAACGCAGACCCTTTAAAGTAATACTGCGTGGTACCCATCCCATGGGTCCCAAATCTCCAGGTTCAAGGGCATCTTCCTACATCGAAAACATGCATGAGAAACCCAGAAGATGGTACACCGTTTGATTTTGAAAGGTTTCTAAAACGCACCTCATTTCTCATCTCCTTGTGCTCGGTTTCGCCATTCCAGCTACTTTACTAGCAATCTCACTACTTGGAGAATCAGCACCTTATCCTCCTGTTCCCTACAGGTTGCAATTTGTCCTGAGGATGAACGGGAAGAGGGGCAACCAATGAGAGACTAGATCTAGGTGTTGGGACAGGCACAGGTCACTCTATTTTCCCAACAGGAAGAAGAATTAACCACAGGCTCAGCCTGCCGCCCAGAAGCAGAGTAGGGCCTGAGGCAATCCCGCGCTTTTGCGGCCAGCTCCCAAAAAAGACAGTTGAAAAATGGAGCTCAGGGAAACTGCAATTCACAAACCCGCAGAGTTATAAATGATAACTCTCATCCACAGATATATTGAGGGAAGGCAACGAAGAGGATTTGAAAGCAAGGCAGAATTGCAGGAAACAGATTTCAGGAGGTAGATACGAATCGCCTTTAAAGCACATGAAAAGCGGCAAAACGTCGACAATGATGCCCTTGGCCAAAAAGGGCGTATGCGTTTTTTCCTGAATATATTCAGGAAAAAACGCATACGCCCTTTTTGGCCAACCAAGCAACCTGGAAAGGCAAATCAGCGCTACAAAGAAGTCTCGCTTCCCTTCGGTCAAAAGGGCCATGCTGCAAAAAGTGTCAAAACCAGAAATCCAGGACAGGCCATGGAGAAATAGCAGCCTTGCTACACTGATGGGCGGGATGTAAATTGCCAACAGCCACTCTGGAGAAGTGTACGTTGTGTCCTGAAACATGGAAAAAAAAACAGCTTAGGGAGCATAGGGCACGTCCACTCATGGGCGTATAAATTGGGAAAACTAAAAATCAGCAAGACACAGGCACCCCAAAGTTTAGGGCTGCTCTGTTGACAAGAACCTCCACTTCATGACACCTTAAATATCCCAGGAAAGAGAAAAATGGATAAAGAAGTTGTGGTCCTTATGTACAATGGAATATCACTCAGACATGAAATCAATGACATAAGGCTAGTAGAAGCAAGATGAGTCGAGTTAGGTACGACGATTCTAAGTGAAATAAGTCACACAGAAAAAGACACTTATCATAAGCTATCACTTATAGAGGGAATGTAAAAACCGCTACACTTGAACTGAATTACAAAACAGAACAGAGTCACACGTTTAGAAAACACACTATGGCTGCTTAACGGGAATGGTGAGGTGGGGTGATGCATAAAACAAGGGTTTCAAATTCGCTCAGATACCGTTCCATACACCCAATATGTAATAGACAAGACCTACTCCTTGCTCAGTGAACTGAACTCAACACCCCCTATTCACTGCACAAGAATATATGTGACTAGTAAGAATCTTAAAACCTATGTATTGATATCTGTCTGGAAGTGAGTCAAGTGGGTGTAAAGCCGCATAAACACAGCCATGAAAAGCAGCTAAACCCCATTATAAAAATAAATTACTTTTAAAAACCCATAAAACAAAGACAGTGAAAGAGAGAGAAATTCTTACAAAATTCGTTCAGAGGCTGTGATGCAACCTGGATTGACCATATCTAGACCCACAGCTGGATGAGATATAAGGGTGGACACTCTTGGGGCTGAGAGGTTGGGTGAGGTTGGGTGAGCAAACACAGACCCTTTAAAGTAATACTGCGTGGTACCCATCCCATGGGTCCCAAATCTCCAGGTTCAAGGGCATCTTCCTACATCGAAAACATGCATGAAAAACCCAGAAGATGGTACACCGTGTGATTTTGAAAGGTTTCTAAAACGCACCTCATTTCTCATCTCCTTGTGTTCGGTTTCGCCATTCCAGCTACTTTACTAGCAATCTCCCTACTTGGAGAATCAGCACCTTTAACCTCCTGTTCCCTACAGGTTGCAATTTGTCCTGAGGATGAACGGGAAGAGGGGCAACCAATGAGAGACTAGATCTAGGTGTTGGGACAGGCACAGGTCACTCTATTTTCCCAACAGGAAGAAGAATTAACCACAGGCTCAGCCTGCCGCCCAGAAGCAGAATAGGGCCTGAGGCAATCCCGCGCTTTTGCGGCCAGCTCCCAAAAAAGACAGTTGAAAAATGGAGCTCAGGGAAACTGCAATTCACAAACCCGCAGAGTTATAAATGATAACTCTCATCCACAGATATATTGAGGGAAGGCAACGAAGAGGATTTGAAAGCAAGGCAGAATTGCAGGAAACAGATTTCAGGAGGTAGATACGAATCGCCTTTAAAGCACATGAAAAGCGGCAAAACGTCGACAATGATGCCCTTGGCCAAAAAGGGCGTATGCGTTTTTTCCTGAATATATTCAGGAAAAAACGCATACGCCCTTTTTGGCCAACCAAGCAACCTGGAAAGGCAAATCAGCGCTACAAAGAAGTCTCGCTTCCCATCGGTCAAAAGGGCCATGCTGCAAAATGTGTCAAAACCAGAAATGCAGGACAGGCCATGGAGAAATGGCAGCCTTGCTACACTGATGGGCGGGATGTAAATTGCCAACAGCCACTCTGGAGAAGTGTACGTTGTGTCCTGAAACATGGAAAAAAAACAGCATGGGGAGCATAGGGCACGTCCACTCATGGGCGTATAAATTGGAAAAACTAAAAATCAGCAAGACACAGGCACCCGAAAGTTTAGGGCTGCTCTGTTGACAAGAACCTCCACTTCATGACACCTTAAATATCCCAGGAAAGAGAAAAATGGATAAAGAAGTTGTGGTCCTTATGTACAATGGAATATCACTCAGACATGAAATCAATGTCATAAGGCTAGTAGAAGCAAGATGAGTGGAGTTAGGTACGACGATCCTAAGTGAAATAAGTCACACAGAAAAAGACACTTATCATAAGCTATCACTTATAGAGGGAATGTAAAAACCGCTACACTTGAACTGAATTACAAAACAGAACAGAGTCACACGTTTAGAAAACACACTATGGCTGCTTAACGGGAATGGTGAGGTGGGGTGATGCATAAAACAAGGGTTTCAAATTCGCTCTGATACCGTTCCATACACCCAATATGTAATAGACAAGACCTACTCCTTGCTCAGTGAACTGGACTCAACACCCCCTATTCACCACACAAGAATATATGTGACTAGTAAGAATCTTAAAACCTATGTATTGATATCTCTCTGGAAGTGAGTCAAGTGGGTGTAAAGCCGCATAAACACAGCCATGAAAAGCAGCTAAACCCCATTATAAAAATAAATTACTTTTAAAAACCCATAAAACAAAGATAGTGAAAGAGAGAGAAATTCTTACAAAATTCGTTCAGAGGCTGTGATGCAACCTGGATTGACCATATCTAGACCCACACCTGGATGAGACATAAGGGTGGACACTCTTGGGGCTGAGAGGTTGGGTGAGGTTGGGTGAGCAAACGCAGACCCTTTAAAGTAATACTGCGTGGTACCCATCCCATGGGTCCCAAATCTCCAGGTTGAAGGGCATCTTCCTACATCGAAAACATGCATGAGAAACCCAGAAGATGGTACACCGTGTGATTTTGAAAGGTTTCCAAAACGCACCTCATTTCTCATCTCCTTGTGCTCGGTTTCGCCATTCCAGCTACTTTACTAGCAATCTCCCTACTTGGAGAATCAGCACCTTTAACCTCCTGTTCCCTACAGGTTGCAATTTGTCCTGAGGATGAACGGGAAGAGGGGCAACCAATGAGAGACTAGATCTAGGTGTTGGGACAGGCACAGGTCACTCTATTTTCCCAACAGGAAGAAGAATTAACCACAGGCTCAGCCTGCCGCCCAGAAGCAGAATAGGGCCTGAGGCAATCCCGCGCTTTTGCGGCCAGCTCCCAAAAAAGACAGTTGAAAAATGGACCTCAGGGAAACTGCAATTCACAAACCCGCAGAGTTATAAATGATAACTCTCATCCACAGATATATTGAGGGACGGCAACGAAGAGGATTTGAAAGCAAGGCAGAATTGCAGGAAACAGATTTCAGGAGGTAGATACGAATCACCTTTAAAGCACATGAAAAGCGGCAAAACGTCGACAATGATGCCCTTGGCCAAAAAGGGCGTATGCGTTTTTTCCTGAATATATTCAGGAAAAAACGCATACGCCCTTTTTGGCCAACCAAGCAACCTGGAAAGGCAAATCAGTGCTACAAAGAAGTCTCGCTTCCCTTCGGTCAAAAGGGCCATGCTGCAAAAAGTGTCAAAACCAGAAATCCAGGACAGGCCATGGAGAAATGGCAGCCTTGCTACACTGATGGGCGGGATGTAAATTGCCAACAGCCACTCTGGAGAAGTGTACGTTGTGTCCTGAAACATGGAAAAAAAACAGCTTAGGGAGCATAGGGCACGTCCACTCATGGGCGTATAAATTGGAAAAACTATAAATCAGCAAGACAAAGGCACCGGAAAGTTTAGGGCTGCTCTGTTGACAAGAACCTCCACTTCATGACACCTTAAATATCCCAGGAAAGAGAAAAATGGATAAAGAAGTTGTGGTCCTTATGTACAATGGAATATCACTCAGACATGAAATCAATGTCATAAGGCTAGTAGAAGCAAGATGAGTGGAGTTAGGTACGACGATTCTAAGTGAAATAAGTCACACAGAAAAAGACACTTATCATAAGCTATCACTTATAGAGGGAATGTAAAAACCGCTACACTTGAACTGAATTACAAAAACAGAACAGAGTCACACGTTTAGAAAACACACTATAGCTGCATAACAGGAAAGGTGAGGTGGGGTGATGCATAAAACAAGGGTTTCAAATTCGCTCAGATACCGTTCCATACACCCAATATGTAATAGACAAGACCTACTCCTTGCTCAGTGAACTGGACTCAACACCCCCTATTCCCCGCACAAGAATATATGTGACTAGTAAGAATCTTAAAACCTATGTATTGATATCTGTCTGGAAGTGAGTCAAGTGGGTGTAAAGCCGCATAAACACAGCCATGAAAGGCAGCTAAACCCCATTATCAAAATAAATTACTTTTAAAAACCCGTAAAACAAAGACAGTGAAAGAGAGAGAAATTCTTACAAAATTCGTTCAGAGGCTGTGATGCAACCTGGATTGACCATATCTAGACCCACAGCTGCATGAGACATAAGGGTGGACACTCTTGGGGCTGAGAGGTTGGGTGAGGTTGGGTGAGAAAACGCAGACCCTTTAAAGTAATACTGCGTGGTACCCATCCCATGGGTCCCAAATCTCCAGGTTCAAGGGCATCTTCCTACATCGAAAACATGCATGAGAAACCCAGAAGATGGTACACCGTGTGATTTTGAAAGGTTTCTAAAACGCACCTCATTTCTCATCTCCTTGTGCTCGGTTTCGCCATTCCAGCTACTTTACTAGCAATCTCCCTACTTGGAGAATCAGCACCTTTAACCTCCTGTTCCCTACAGGTTGCAATTTGTCCTGAGGATGAACGGGAAGAGGGGCAACCAATGAGAGACTAGATCTAGGTGTTGGGACAGGCACAGGTCACTCTATTTTCCCAACAGGAAGAAGAATTAACCACAGGCTCAGCCTGCCGCCCAGAAGCAGAATAGGGCCTGAGGCAATCCCGCGCTTTTGCGGCCAGCTCCCAAAAAAGACAGTTGAAAAATGGAGCTCAGGGAAACTGCAATTCACAAACCCGCAGAGTTATAAATGATAACTCTCATCCACAGATATATTGAGGGAAGTCAACGAAGAGGATTTGAAAGCAAGGCAGAATTGCAGGAAACAGATTTCAGGAGGTAGATACGAATCGCCTTTAAAGCACATGAAAAGCGGCAAAACGTCCACAATGATGCCCTTGGCCAAAAAGGGCGTATGCGTTTTTTCCTGAATATATTCAGGAAAAAACGCATACGCCCTTTTTGGCCAACCAAGCAACCTGGAAAGGCAAATCAGCGCTACAAAGAAGTCTCGCTTCCCATCGGTGAAAAGGGCCATGCTGCAAAAAGTGTCAAAACCAGAAATGCAGGACAGGCCATGGAGAAAAGGCAGCCTTGCTACACTGATGGGCGGGATGTAAATTGCCAACAGCCACTCTGGAGAAGTATACGTTGTGTCCTGAAACATCGAAAAAAAACAGCTTAGGGAGCATAGGGCACGTCCACTCATGGGCGTATAAATTGGAAAAATTAAAAATCAGCAAGACACAGGCACCGGAAAGTTTAGGGCTGCCCTGTTGACAAGAACCTCCACTTCATGACACCTTAAATATCCCAGGAAAGAGAAAAATGGATAAAGAAGTTGTGGTCCTTATGTACAATAGAATATCACTCAGACATGAAATCAATGTCATAAGGCTAGTAGAAGCAAGATGAGTGGAGTTAGGTACGACGATTCTAAGTGAAATAAGTCACACAGAAAAAGACACTTATCATAAGCTATCACTTATAGAGGGAATGTAAAAACCGCTACACTTGAACTGAATTACAAAACAGAACAGAGTCACACGTTTAGAAAACACACTATGGCTGCTTAACGGGAATGGTGAGGTGGGGTGATGCATAAAACAAGGGTTTCAAATTCGCTCAGATACCGTTCCATACACCCAATATGTAATAGACAAGACCTACTCCTTGCTCAGTGAACTGAACTCAACACCCCCTATTCACTGCACAAGAATATATGTGACTAGTAAGAATCTTAAAACCTATGTATTGATATCTGTCTGGAAGTGAGTCAAGTGGGTGTAAAGCCGCATAAACACAGCCATGAAAAGCAGCTAAACCCCATTATAAAAATAAATTACTTTTAAAAACCCATAAAACAAAGACAGTGAAAGAGAGAGAAATTCTTACAAAATTCGTTCAGAGGCTGTGATGCAACCTGGATTGACCATATCTAGACCCACAGCTGGATGAGATATAAGGGTGGACACTCTTGGGGCTGAGAGGTTGGGTGAGGTTGGGTGAGCAAACGCAGACCCTTTAAAGTAATACTGCGTGGTACCCATCCCATGGGTCCCAAATCTCCAGTTCAAGGGCATCTTCCTACATCGAAAACATGCATGAAAAACCCAGAAGATGGTACACCGTGTGATTTTGAAAGGTTTCTGAAACGCACCTCATTTCTCATCTCCTTGTGCTCGGTTTCGCCATTCCAGCTACTTTACTAGCAATCTCCCTACTTGGAGAATCAGCACCTTTAACCTCCTGTTCCCTACAGGTTGCAATTTGTCCTGAGGATGAACGGGAAGAGGGGCAACCAATGAGAGACTAGATCTAGGTGTTGGGACAGGCACAGGTCACTCTATTTTCCCAACAGGAAGAAGAATTAACCACAGGCTCAGCCTGCCGCCCAGAAGCAGAATAGGGCCTGAGGCAATCCCGCGCTTTTGCGGCCAGCTCCCAAAAAAGACAGTTGAAAAATGGAGCTCAGGGAAACTGCAATTCACAAACCCGCAGAGTTATAAATGATAACTCTCATCCACAGATATATTGAGGGAAGGCAACGAAGAGGATTTGAAAGCAAGGCAGAATTGCAGGAAACAGATTTCAGGAGGTAGATACGAATCGCCTTTAAAGCACATGAAAAGCGGCAAAACGTCGACAATGATGCCCTTGGCCAAAAAGGGCGTATGCGTTTTTTCCTGAATATATTCAGGAAAAAACGCATACGCCCTTTTTGGCCAACCAAGCAACCTGGAAAGGCAAATCAGCGCTACAAAGAAGTCTCGCTTCCCATCGGTCAAAAGGGCCATGCTGCAAAATGTGTCAAAACCAGAAATGCAGGACAGGCCATGGAGAAATGGCAGCCTTGCTACACTGATGGGCGGGATGTAAATTGCCAACAGCCACTCTGGAGAAGTGTACGTTGTGTCCTGAAACATGGAAAAAAAACAGCTTAGGGAGCATAGGGCACGTCCACTCATGGGCGTATAAATTGGAAAAACTAAAAATCAGCAAGACACAGGCACCCGAAAGTTTAGGGCTGCTCTGTTGACAAGAACCTCCACTTCATGACACCTTAAATATCCCAGGAAAGAGAAAAATGGATAAAGAAGTTGTGGTCCTTATGTACAATGGAATATCACTCAGACATGAAATCAATGTCATAAGGCTAGTAGAAGCAAGATGAGTGGAGTTAGGTACGACGATCCTAAGTGAAATAAGTCACACAGAAAAAGACACTTATCATAAGCTATCACTTATAGAGGGAATGTAAAAACCGCTACACTTGAACTGAATTACAAAACAGAACAGAGTCACACGTTTAGAAAACACACTATAGCTGCTTAACAGGAAAGGTGAGGTGGGGTGATGCATAAAACAAGGGTTTCAAATTCGCTCAGATACCGTTCCATACACCCAATATGTAATAGACAAGACCTACTCCTTGCTCAGTGAACTGGACTCAACACCCCCTATTCCCCGCACAAGAATATATGTGACTAGTAAGAATCTTAAAACCTATGTATTGATATCTGTCTGGAAGTGAGTCAAGTGGGTGTAAAGCCGCATAAACACAGCCATGAAAGGCAGCTAAACCCCATTATAAAAATAAATTACTTTTAAAAACCCATAAAACAAAGACAGTGAAAGAGAGAGAAATTCTTACAAAATTCGTTCAGAGGCTGTGATGCAACCTGGATTGACCATATCTAGACCCACAGCTGGATGAGACATAAGGGTGGACACTCTTGGGGCTGAGAGGTTGGGTGAGGTTGGGTGAGCAAACGCAGACCCTTTAAAGTAATACTGCGTGGTACCCATCCCATGGGTCCCAAATCTCCAGGTTCAAGGGCATCTTCCTACATCGAAAACATGCATGAGAAACCCAGAAGATGGTACACCGTGTGATTTTGAAAGGTTTCTAAAACGCACCTCATTTCTCATCTCCTTGTGCTCGGTTTCGCCATTCCAGCTACTTTACTAGCAATCTCCCTACTTGGAGAATCAGCACCTTATCCTCCTGTTCCCTACAGGTTGCAATTTGTCCTGAGGATGAACGGGAAGAGGGGCAACCAATGAGAGAATAGATCTAGGTGTTGGGACAGGCACAGGTCACTCTATTTTCCCAACAGGAAGAAGAATTAACCACAGGCTCAGCCTGCCGCCCAGAAGCAGAATAGGGCCTGAGGCAATCCCGCGCTTTTGCGGCCAGCTCCCAAAAAAGACAGTTGAAAAATGGAGCTCAGGGAAACTGCAATTCACAAACCCGCAGAGTTATAAATGATAACTCTCATCCACAGATATATTGAGGGAAGGCAACGAAGAGGATTTGAAAGCAAGGCAGAATTGCAGGAAACAGATTTCAGGAGGTAGATACGAATCGCCTTTAAAGCACATGAAAAGCGGCAAAACGTCGACAATGATGCCCTTGGCCAAAAAGGGCGTATGCGTTTTTTCCTGAATATATTCAGGAAAAAACGCATACGCCCTTTTTGGCCAACCAAGCAACCTGGAAAGGCAAATCAGCGCTACAAAGAAGTCTCGCTTCCCTTCGGTCAAAAGGGCCATGCTGCAAAAAGTGTCAAAACCAGAAATGCAGGACAGGCCATGGAGAAATGGCAGCCTTGCTACACTGATGGGCGGGATGTAAATTGCCAACAGCCACTCTGGAGAAGTGTACGTTGTGTCCTGAAACATGGAAAAAAAAACAGCTTAGGGAGCATAGGGCACGTCCACTCATGGGCGTATAAATTGGAAAAACTAAAAATCAGCAAGACACAGGCACCGGAAAGTTTAGGGCTGCTCTGTTGACAAGAACCTCCACTTCATGACACCTTAAATATCCCAGGAAAGAGAAAAATGGATAAAGAAGTTGTGGTCCTTATGTACAATGGAATATCACTCAGACATGAAATCAATGTCATAAGGCTAGTAGAAGCAAGATGAGTGGAGTTAGGTACGACGATTCTAAGTGAAATAAGTCACACAGAAAAAGACACTTATCATAAGCTATCACTTATAGAGGGAATGTAAAAACCGCTACACTTGAACTGAATTACAAAAACAGAACAGAGTCACACGTTTAGAAAACACACTATAGCTGCTTAACAGGAAAGGTGAGGTGGGGTGATGCATAAAACAAGGGTTTCAAATTCGCTCAGATACCGTTCCATACACCCAATATGTAATAGACAAGACCTACTCCTTGCTCAGTGAACTGGACTCAACACCCCCTATTCCCCGCACAAGAATATATGTGACTAGTAAGAATCTTAAAACCTATGTATTGATATCTGTCTGGAAGTGAGTCAAGTGGGTGTAAAGCCGCATAAACACAGCCATGAAAGGCAGCTAAACCCCATTATAAAAATAAATTACTTTTAGAAACCCGTAAAACAAAGACAGTGAAAGAGAGAGAAATTCTTACAAAATTCGTTCAGAGGCTGTGATGCAACCTGGATTGACCATATCTAGACCCACAGCTGGATGAGACATAAGGGTGGACACTCTTGGGGCTGAGAGGTTGGGTGAGGTTGGGTGAGCAAACGCAGACCCTTTAAAGTAATACTGCGTGGTACCCATCCCATGGGTCCCAAATCTCCAGGTTCAAGGGCATCTTCCTACATCGAAAACATGCATGAGAAACCCAGAAGATGGTACACCGTGTGATTTTGAAAGGTTTCTAAAACGCACCTCATTTCTCATCTCCTTGCGCTCGGTTTCGCCATTCCAGCTACTTTACTAGCAATCTCCCTACTTGGAGAATCAGCACCTTATCCTCCTGTTCCCTACAGGTTGCAATTTGTCCTGAGGATGAACGGGAAGAGGGGCAACCAATGAGAGACTAGATCTATGTGTTGGGACAGGCACAGGTCACTCTATTTTCCCAACAGGAAGAAGAATTAACCACAGGCTCAGCCTGCCGCCCAGAAGCAGAATAGGGCCTGAGGCAATCCCGCGCTTTTGCGGCCAGCTCCCAAAAAAGACAGTTGAAAAATGGACCTCAGGGAAACTGCAATTCACAAACCCGCAGAGTTATAAATGATAACTCTCATCCACAGATATATTGAGGGAAGGCAACGAAGAGGATTTGAAAGCAAGGCAGAATTGCAGGAAACAGATTTCAGGAGGTAGATACGAATCGCCTTTAAAGCACATGAAAAGCGGCAAAACGTCCACAATGATGCCCTTGGCCAAAAAGGGCGTATGCGTTTTTTCCTGAATATATTCAGGAAAAAACGCATACGCCCTTTTTGGCCAACCAAGCAACCTGGAAAGGCAAATCAGCGCTACAAAGAAGTCTCGCTTCCCTTCGGTCAAAAGGGCCATGCTGCAAAAAGTGTCAAAACCAGAAATGCTGGACAGGCCATGGAGAAATGGCAGCCTTGCTACACTGATGGGCGGGATGTAAATTGCCAACAGCCACTCTGGAGAAGTGTACGTTGTGTCCTGAAACATCGAAAAAAAAACAGCTTAGGGAGCATAGGGCACGTCCACTCATGGGCGTATAAATTGGAAAAACTAAAAATCAGCAAGACACAGGCACCGGAAAGTTTAGGGCTGCTCTGTTGACAAGAACCTCCACTTCATGACACCTTAAATATCCCAGGAAAGAGAAAAATGGATAAAGAAGTTGTGGTCCTTATGTACAATGGAATATCACTCAGACATGAAATCAATGTTATAAGGCTAGTAGAAGCAAGATGAGTGGAGTTAGGTACGACGATTCTAAGTGAAATAAGTCACACAGAAAAAGACACTTATCATAAGCTATCACTTATAGAGGGAATGTAAAAACCGCTACACTTGAACTGAATTACAAAACAGAACAGAGTCACACGTTTAGAAAACATACTATAGCTGCTTAACAGGAAAGGTGAGGTGGGGTGATGCATAAAACAAGGGTTTCAAATTCGCTCAGATACCGTTCCATACACCCAATATGTAATAGACAAGACCTACTCCTTGCTCAGTGAACTGGACTCAACACCCCCTATTCCCCGCACAAGAATATATGTGACTAGTAAGAATCTTAAAACCTATGTATTGATATCTGTCTGGAAGTGAGTCAAGTGGGTGTAAAGCCGCATAAACACAGCCATGAAAGGCAGCTAAACCCCATTATAAAAATAAATTACTTTTAAACCCCGTAAAACAAAGACAGTGAAAGAGAGAGAAATTCTTACAAAATTCGTTCAGAGGCTGTGATGCAACCTGGATTGACCATATCTAGACCCACAGCTGGATGAGACATAAGGGTGGACACTCTTGGGGCTGCGAGGTTGGGTGAGGTTGGGTGAGCAAACACAGACCCTTTAAAGTAATACTGCGTGGTACCCATCCCATGGGTCCCAAATCTCCAGGTTCAAGGGCATCTTCCTACATCGAAAACATGCATGAGAAACCCAGAAGATGGTACACCGTGTGATTTTGAAAGGTTTCTAAAACGCACCTCATTTCTCATCTCCTTGTGCTCGGTTTCGCCATTCCAGCTACTTTACTAGCAATCTCACTACTTGGAGAATCAGCACCTTATCCTCCTGTTCCCTACAGGTTGCAATTTGTCCTGAGGATGAACGGGAAGAGGGGCAACCAATGAGAGAATAGATCTAGGTGTTGGGACAGGCACAGGTCACTCTATTTTCCCAACAGGAAGAAGAATTAACCACAGGCTCAGCCTGCCGCCCAGAAGCAGAATAGGGCCTGAGGCAATCCCGCGCTTTTGCGGCCAGCTCCCAAAAAAGACAGTTGAAAAATGGAGCTCAGGGAAACTGCAATTCACAAACCCGCAGAGTTATAAATGATAACTCTCATCCACAGATATATTGAGGGAAGGCAACGAAGAGGATTTGAAAGCAAGGCAGAATTGCAGGAAACAGATTTCAGGAGGTAGATACGAATCGCCTTTAAAGCACATGAAAAGCGGCAAAACGTCCACAATGATGCCCTTGGCCAAAAAGGGCGTATGCGTTTTTTCCTGAATATATTCAGGAAAAAACGCATACGCCCTTTTTGGCCAACCAAGCAACCTGGAAAGGCAAATCAGCGCTACAAAGAAGTCTCGCTTCCCTTCGGTCAAAAGGGCCATGCTGCAAAAAGTGTCAAAACCAGAAATCCAGGACAGGCCATGGAGAAATGGCAGCCTTGCTACACTGATGGGCGGGATGTAAATTGCCAACAGCCACTCTGGAGAAGTGTACGTTGTGTCCTGAAACATGGAAAAAAAAACAGCTTAGGGAGCATAGGGCACGTCCACTCATGGGCGTATAAATTGGAAAAACTAAAAATCAGCAAGACACAGGCACCGGAAAGTTTAGGGCTGCTCTGTTGACAAGAACCTCCACTTCATGACACCTTAAATATCCCAGGAAAGAGAAAAATGGATAAAGAAGTTGTGGTCCTTATGTACAATGGAATATCACTCAGACATGAAATCAATGTCATAAGGCTAGTAGAAGCAAGATGAGTGGAGTTAGGTACGACGATCCTAAGTGAAATAAGTCACACAGAAAAAGACACTTATCATGAGCTATCACTTATAGAGGGAATGTAAAAACCGCTACACTTGAACTGAATTACAAAACAGAACAGAGTCACATGTTTAGAAAACACACTATGGCTGCTTAACGGGAATGGTGAGGTGGGGTGATGCATAAAACAACGGTTTCAAATTCGCTCAGATACCGTTCCATACACCCAATATGTAATAGACAAGACCTACTCCTTGCTCAGTGAACTGGACTCAACACCCCCTATTCACCACACAAGAATATATGTGACTAGTAAGAATCTTAAAACCTATGTATTGATATCTCTCTGGAAGTGAGTCAAGTGGGTGTAATGCCGCATAAACACAGCCATGAAAAGCAGCTAAACCCCATTATAAAAATAAATTACTTTTAAAAACCCATAAAACAAAGACAGTGAAAGAGAGAGAAATTCTTACAAAATTCGTTCAGAGGCTGTGATGCAACCTGGATTGACCATATCTAGACCCACACCTGGATGAGACATAAGGGTGGACACTCTTGGGGCTGAGAGGTTGGGTGAGGTTGGGTGAGCAAACGCAGACCCTTTAAAGTAATACTGCGTGGTACCCATCCCATGGGTCCCAAATCTCCAGGTTGAAGGGCATCTTCCTACATCGAAAACATGCATGAGAAACCCAGAAGATGGTACACCGTGTGATTTTGAAAGGTTTCCAAAACGCACCTCATTTCTCATCTCCTTGTGCTCGGTTTCGCCATTCCAGCTACTTTACTAGCAATCTCCCTACTTGGAGAATCAGCACCTTTAACCTCCTGTTCCCTACAGGTTGCAATTTGTCCTGAGGATGAACGGGAAGAGGGGCAACCAATGAGAGACTAGATCTAGGTGTTGGGACAGGCACAGGTCACTCTATTTTCCCAACAGGAAGAAGAATTAACCACAGGCTCAGCCTGCCGCCCAGAAGCAGAATAGGGCCTGAGGCAATCCCGCGCTTTTGCGGCCAGCTCCCAAAAAAGACAGTTGAAAAATGGAGCTCAGGGAAACTGCAATTCACAAACCCGCAGAGTTATAAATGATAACTCTCATCCACAGATATATTGAGGGAAGGCAACGAAGAGGATTTGAAAGCAAGGCAGAATTGCAGGAAACAGATTTCAGGAGGTAGATACGAATCGCCTTTAAAGCACATGAAAAGCGGCAAAACGTCCGCAATGATGCCCTTGGCCAAAAAGGGCGTATGCGTTTTTTCCTGAATATATTCAGGAAAAAACGCATACGCCCTTTTTGGCCAACCAAGCAACCTGGAAAGGCAAATCAGCGCTACAAAGAAGTCTCGCTTCCCTTCGGTCAAAAGGGCCATGCTGCAAAAAGTGTCAAAACCAGAAATGCAGGACAGGCCATGGAGAAATGGCAGCCTTGCTACACTGATGGGCGGGATGTAAATTGCCAACAGCCACTCTGGAGAAGTGTACGTTGTGTCCTGAAACATCGAAAAAAAAACAGCTTAGGGAGCATAGGGCACGTCCACTCATGGGCGTATAAATTGGAAAAACTAAAAATCAGCAAGACACAGGCACCGGAAAGTTTAGGGCTGCTCTGTTGACAAGAACCTCCACTTCATGACACCTTAAATATCCCAGGAAAGAGAAAAATGGATAAAGAAGTTGTGGTCCTTATGTACAATGGAATATCACTCAGACATGAAATCAATGTTATAAGGCTAGTAGAAGCAAGATGAGTGGAGTTAGGTACGACGATTCTAAGTGAAATAAGTCACACAGAAAAAGACACTTATCATAAGCTATCACTTATAGAGGGAATGTAAAAACCGCTACACTTGAACTGAATTACAAAACAGAACAGAGTCACACGTTTAGAAAACATACTATAGCTGCTTAACAGGAAAGGTGAGGTGGGGTGATGCATAAAACAAGGGTTTCAAATTCGCTCAGATACCGTTCCATACACCCAATATGTAATAGACAAGACCTACTCCTTGCTCAGTGAACTGGACTCAACACCCCCTATTCCCCGCACAAGAATATATGTGACTAGTAAGAATCTTAAAACCTATGTATTGATATCTGTCTGGAAGTGAGTCAAGTGGGTGTAAAGCCGCATAAACACAGCCATGAAAGGCAGCTAAACCCCATTATAAAAATAAATTACTTTTAAACCCCGTAAAACAAAGACAGTGAAAGAGAGAGAAATTCTTACAAAATTCGTTCAGAGGCTGTGATGCAACCTGGATTGACCATATCTAGACCCACAGCTGGATGAGACATAAGGGTGGACACTCTTGGGGCTGAGAGGTTGGGTGAGGTTGGGTGAGCAAACGCAGACCCTTTAAAGTAATACTGCGTGGTACCCATCCCATGGGTCCCAAATCTCCAGGTTCAAGGGCATCTTCCTATATCGAAAACATGCATGAGAAACCCAGAAGATGGTACACCGTGTGATTTTGAAAGGTTTCTAAAACGCACCTCATTTCTCATCTCCTTGTGCTCGGTTTCGCCATTCCAGCTACTTTACTAGCAATCTCACTACTTGGAGAATCAGCACCTTATCCTCCTGTTCCCTACAGGTTGCAATTTGTCCTGAGGATGAACGGGAAGAGGGGCAACCAATGAGAGACTAGATCTAGGTGTTGGGACAGGCACAGGTCACTCTATTTTCCCAACAGGAAGAAGAATTAACCACAGGCTCAGCCTGCCGCCCAGAAGCAGAGTAGGGCCTGAGGCAATCCCGCGCTTTTGCGGCCAGCTCCCAAAAAAGACAGTTGAAAAATGGACCTCAGGGAAACTGCAATTCACAAACCCGCAGAGTTATAAATGATAACTCTCATCCACAGATATATTGAGGGAAGGCAACGAAGAGGATTTGAAAGCAAGGCAGAATTGCAGGAAACAGATTTCAGGAGGTAGATACGAATCGCCTTTAAAGCACATGAAAAGCAGCAAAACGTCGACAATGATGCCCTTGGCCAAAAAGGGCGTATGCGTTTTTTCCTGAATATATTCAGGAAAAAACGCATACGCCCTTTTTGGCCAACCAAGCAACCTGGAAAGGCAAATCAGCGCTACAAAGAAGTCTCGCTTCCCTTCGGTCAAAAGGGCCATGCTGCAAAAAGTGTCAAAACCAGAAATCCAGGACAGGCCATGGAGAAATAGCAGCCTTGCTACACTGATGGGCGGGATGTAAATTGCCAACAGCCACTCTGGAGAAGTGTACGTTGTGTCCTGAAACATGGAAAAAAAAACAGCTTAGGGAGCATAGGGCACGTACACTCATGGGCGTATAAATTGGAAAAACTAAAAATCAGCAAGACAAAGGCACCGGAAAGTTTAGGGCTGCTCTGTTGACAAGAACCTCCACTTCATGACACCTTAAATATCCCAGGGAAGAGAAAAATGGATAAAGAAGTTGTGGTCCTTATGTACAATGGAATATCACTCAGACATGAAATCAATGACATAAGGCTAGTAGAAGCAAGATGAGTCGAGTTAGGTACGACGATTCTAAGTGAAATAAGTCACACAGAAAAAGACACTTATCATAAGCTATCACTTATAGAGGGAATGTAAAAACCGCTACACTTGAACTGAATTACAAAAACAGAACAGAGTCACACGTTTAGAAAACACACTATAGCTGCTTAACAGGAAAGGTGAGGTGGGGTGATGCATAAAACAAGGGTTTCAAATTCGCTCAGATACCGTTCCATACACCCAATATGTAATAGACAAGACCTACTCCTTGCTCAGTGAACTGGACTCAACACCCCCTATTCCCCGCACAAGAATATATGTGACTAGTAAGAATCTTAAAACCTATGTATTGATATCTGTCTGGAAGTGAGTCAAGTGGGTGTAAAGCCGCATAAACACAGCCATGAAAGGCAGCTAAACCCCATTATAAAAATAAATTACTTTTAAACCCCGTAAAACAAAGACAGTGAAAGAGAGAGAAATTCTTACAAAATTCGTTCAGAGGCTGTGATGCAACCTGGATTGACCATATCTAGACCCACAGCTGGATGAGACATAAGGGTGGACACTCTTGGGGCTGAGAGGTTGGGTGAGGTTGGGTGAGCAAACACAGACCCTTTAAAGTAATACTGCGTGGTACCCATCCCATGGGTCCCAAATCTCCAGGTTCAAGGGCATCTTCCTATATCGAAAACATGCATGAGAAACCCAGAAGATGGTACACCGTGTGATTTTGAAAGGTTTCTAAAACGCACCTCATTTCTCATCTCCTTGTGCTCGGTTTCGCCATTCCAGCTACTTTACTAGCAATCTCACTACTTGGAGAATCAGCACCTTATCCTCCTGTTCCCTACAGGTTGCAATTTGTCCTGAGGATGAACGGGAAGAGGGGCAACCAATGAGAGACTAGATCTAGGTGTTGGGACAGGCACAGGTCACTCTATTTTCCCAACAGGAAGAAGAATTAACCACAGGCTCAGCCTGCCGCCCAGAAGCAGAGTAGGGCCTGAGGCAATCCCGCGCTTTTGCGGCCAGCTCCCAAAAAAGACAGTTGAAAAATGGAGCTCAGGGAAACTGCAATTCACAAACCCGCAGAGTTATAAATGATAACTCTCATCCACAGATATATTGAGGGAAGGCAACGAAGAGGATTTGAAAGCAAGGCAGAATTGCAGGAAACAGATTTCAGGAGGTAGATACGAATCGCCTTTAAAGCACATGAAAAGCAGCAAAACGTCGACAATGATGCCCTTGGCCAAAAAGGGCGTATGCGTTTTTTCCTGAATATATTCAGGAAAAAACGCATACGCCCTTTTTGGCCAACCAAGCAACCTGGAAAGGCAAATCAGCGCTACAAAGAAGTCTCGCTTCCCTTCGGTCAAAAGGGCCATGCTGCAAAAAGTGTCAAAACCAGAAATCCAGGACAGGCCATGGAGAAATAGCAGCCTTGCTACACTGATGGGCGGGATGTAAATTGCCAACAGCCACTCTGGAGAAGTGTACGTTGTGTCCTGAAACATGGAAAAAAAAACAGCTTAGGGAGCATAGGGCACGTACACTCATGGGCGTATAAATTGGAAAAACTAAAAATCAGCAAGACAAAGGCACCGGAAAGTTTAGGGCTGCTCTGTTGACAAGAACCTCCACTTCATGACACCTTAAATATCCCAGGGAAGAGAAAAATGGATAAAGAAGTTGTGGTCCTTATGTACAATGGAATATCACTCAGACATGAAATCAATGACATAAGGCTAGTAGAAGCAAGATGAGTCGAGTTAGGTACGACGATTCTAAGTGAAATAAGTCACACAGAAAAAGACACTTATCATAAGCTATCACTTATAGAGGGAATGTAAAAACCGCTACACTTGAACTGAATTACAAAAACAGAACAGAGTCACACGTTTAGAAAACACACTATAGCTGCTTAACAGGAAAGGTGAGGTGGGGTGATGCATAAAACAAGGGTTTCAAATTCGCTCAGATACCGTTCCATACACCCAATATGTAATAGACAAGACCTACTCCTTGCTCAGTGAACTGGACTCAACACCCCCTATTCCCCGCACAAGAATATATGTGACTAGTAAGAATCTTAAAACCTATGTATTGATATCTGTCTGGAAGTGAGTCAAGTGGGTGTAAAGCCGCATAAACACAGCCATGAAAGGCAGCTAAACCCCATTATAAAAATAAATTACTTTTAAACCCCGTAAAACAAAGACAGTGAAAGAGAGAGAAATTCTTACAAAATTCGTTCAGAGGCTGTGATGCAACCTGGATTGACCATATCTAGACCCACAGCTGGATGAGACATAAGGGTGGACACTCTTGGGGCTGAGAGGTTGGGTGAGGTTGGGTGAGCAAACACAGACCCTTTAAAGTAATACTGCGTGGTACCCATCCCATGGGTCCCAAATCTCCAGGTTCAAGGGCATCTTCCTATATCGAAAACATGCATGAGAAACCCAGAAGATGGTACACCGTGTGATTTTGAAAGGTTTCTAAAACGCACCTCATTTCTCATCTCCTTGTGCTCGGTTTCGCCATTCCAGCTACTTTACTAGCAATCTCACTACTTGGAGAATCAGCACCTTATCCTCCTGTTCCCTACAGGTTGCAATTTGTCCTGAGGATGAACGGGAAGAGGGGCAACCAATGAGAGACTAGATCTAGGTGTTGGGACAGGCACAGGTCACTCTATTTTCCCAACAGGAAGAAGAATTAACCACAGGCTCAGCCTGCCGCCCAGAAGCAGAGTAGGGCCTGAGGCAATCCCGCGCTTTTGCGGCCAGCTCCCAAAAAAGACAGTTGAAAAATGGAGCTCAGGGAAACTGCAATTCACAAACCCGCAGAGTTATAAATGATAACTCTCATCCACAGATATATTGAGGGAAGGCAACGAAGAGGATTTGAAAGCAAGGCAGAATTGCAGGAAACAGATTTCAGGAGGTAGATACGAATCGCCTTTAAAGCACATGAAAAGCGGCAAAACGTCGACAATGATGCCCTTGGCCAAAAAGGGCGTATGCGTTTTTTCCTGAATATATTCAGGAAAAAACGCATACGCCCTTTTTGGCCAACCAAGCAACCTGGAAAGGCAAATCAGCGCTACAAAGAAGTCTCGCTTCCCTTCGGTCAAAAGGGCCATGCTGCAAAAAGTGTCAAAACCAGAAATCCAGGACAGGCCATGGAGAAATGGCAGCCTTGCTACACTGATGGGCGGGATGTAAATTGCCAACAGCCACTCTGGAGAAGTGTACGTTGTGTCCTGAAACATGGAAAAAAAAACAGCTTAGGGAGCATAGGGCACGTCCACTCATGGGCGTATAAATTGGAAAAACTAAAAATCAGCAAGACACAGGCACAGGAAAGTTTAGGGCTGCTCTGTTGACAAGAACCTCCACTTCATGACACCTTAAATATCCCAGGAAAGAGAAAAATGGATAAAGAAGTTGTGGTCCTTATGTACAATGGAATATCACTCAGACATGAAATCAATGTCATAAGGCTAGTAGAAGCAAGATGAGTGGAGTTAGGTACGACGATCCTAAGTGAAATAAGTCACACAGAAAAAGACACTTATCATGAGCTATCACTTATAGAGGGAATGTAAAAACCGCTACACTTGAACTGAATTACAAAACAGAACAGAGTCACATGTTTAGAAAACACACTATGGCTGCTTAAAGGGAATGGTGAGGTGGGGTGATGCATAAAACAACGGTTTCAAATTCGCTCAGATACCGTTCCATACACCCAATATGTAATAGACAAGACCTACTCCTTGCTCAGTGAACTGGACTCAACACCCCCTAATCACCACACAAGAATATATGTGACTAGTAAGAATCTTAAAACCTATGTATTGATATCTCTCTGGAAGTGAGTCAAGTGGGTGTAAAGCCGCATAAACACAGCCATGAAAAGCAGCTAAACCCCATTATAAAAATAAATTACTTTTAAAAACCCATAAAACAAAGACAGTGAAAGAGAGAGAAATTCTTACAAAATTCGTTCAGAGGCTGTGATGCAACCTGGATTGACCATATCTAGACCCACACCTGGATGAGACATAAGGGTGGACACTCTTGGGGCTGAGAGGTTGGGTGAGGTTGGGTGAGCAAACGCAGACCCTTTAAAGTAATACTGCGTGGTACCCATCCCATGGGTCCCAAATCTCCAGGTTGAAGGGCATCTTCCTACATCGAAAACATGCATGAGAAACCCAGAAGATGGTACACCGTGTGATTTTGAAAGGTTTCCAAAACGCACCTCATTTCTCATCTCCTTGTGCTCGGTTTCGCCATTCCAGCTACTTTACTAGCAATCTCCCTACTTGGAGAATCAGCACCTTTAACCTCCTGTTCCCTACAGGTTGCAATTTGTCCTGAGGATGAACGGGAAGAGGGGCAACCAATGAGAGACTAGATCTAGGTGTTGGGACAGGCACAGGTCACTCTATTTTCCCAACAGGAAGAAGAATTAACCACAGGCTCAGCCTGCCGCCCAGAAGCAGAATAGGGCCTGAGGCAATCCCGCGCTTTTGCGGCCAGCTCCCAAAAAAGACAGTTGAAAAATGGAGCTCAGGGAAACTGCAATTCACAAACCCGCAGAGTTATAAATGATAACTCTCATCCACAGATATATTGAGGGAAGGCAACGAAGAGGATTTGAAAGCAAGGCAGAATTGCAGGAAACAGATTTCAGGAGGTAGATACGAATCGCCTTTAAAGCACATGAAAAGCGGCAAAACGTCCACAATGATGCCCTTGGCCAAAAAGGGCGTATGCGTTTTTTCCTGAATATATTCAGGAAAAAACGCATACGCCCTTTTTGGCCAACCAAGCAACCTGGAAAGGCAAATCAGCGCTACAAAGAAGTCTCGCTTCCCTTCGGTCAAAAGGGCCATGCTGCAAAAAGTGTCAAAACCAGAAATGCAGGACAGGCCATGGAGAAATGGCAGCCTTGCTACACTGATGGGCGGGATGTAAATTGCCAACAGCCACTCTGGAGAAGTGTACGTTGTGTCCTGAAACATCGAAAAAAAAACAGCTTAGGGAGCATAGGGCACGTCCACTCATGGGCGTATAAATTGGAAAAACTAAAAATCAGCAAGACACAGGCACCGGAAAGTTTAGGGCTGCTCTGTTGACAAGAACCTCCACTTCATGACACCTTAAATATCCCAGGAAAGAGAAAAATGGATAAAGAAGTTGTGGTCCTTATGTACAATGGAATATCACTCAGACATGAAATCAATGTTATAAGGCTAGTAGAAGCAAGATGAGTGGAGTTAGGTACGACGATTCTAAGTGAAATAAGTCACACAGAAAAAGACACTTATCATAAGCTATCACTTATAGAGGGAATGTAAAAACCGCTACAGTTGAACTGAATTACAAAACAGAACAGAGTCACACGTTTAGAAAACATACTATAGCTGCTTAACAGGAAAGGTGAGGTGGGGTGATGCATAAAACAAGGGTTTCAAATTCGCTCAGATACCGTTCCATACACCCAATATGTAATAGACAAGACCTACTCCTTGCTCAGTGAACTGGACTCAACACCCCCTATTCCCCGCACAAGAATATATGTGACTAGTAAGAATCTTAAAACCTATGTATTGATATCTGTCTGGAAGTGAGTCAAGTGGGTGTAAAGCCGCATAAACACAGCCATGAAAGGCAGCTAAACCCCATTATAAAAATAAATTACTTTTAAACCCCGTAAAACAAAGACAGTGAAAGAGAGAGAAATTCTTACAAAATTCGTTCAGAGGCTGTGATGCAACCTGGATTGACCATATCTAGACCCACAGCTGGATGAGACATAAGGGTGGACACTCTTGGGGCTGAGAGGTTGGGTGAGGTTGGGTGAGCAAACGCAGACCCTTTAAAGTAATACTGCGTGGTACCCATCCCATGGGTCCCAAATCTCCAGGTTCAAGGGCATCTTCCTATATCGAAAACATGCATGAGAAACCCAGAAGATGGTACACCGTGTGATTTTGAAAGGTTTCTAAAACGCACCTCATTTCTCATCTCCTTGTGCTCGGTTTCGCCATTCCAGCTACTTTACTAGCAATCTCACTACTTGGAGAATCAGCACCTTATCCTCCTGTTCCCTACAGGTTGCAATTTGT
Organism: Eschrichtius robustus; assembly: GCF_028021215.1. NCBI lineage: Eukaryota > Metazoa > Chordata > Mammalia > Artiodactyla > Eschrichtiidae > Eschrichtius > Eschrichtius robustus. Next base: position 698,543 of record NW_027175160.1, on the reverse strand, counting down.
CCTGAGGATGAACGGGAAGAGGGGCAACCAATGAGAGACTAGATCTAGGTGTTGGGACAGGCACAGGTCACTCTATTTTCCCAACAGGAAGAAGAATTAACCACAGGCTCAGCCTGCCGCCCAGAAGCAGAGTAGGGCCTGAGGCAATCCCGCGCTTTTGCGGCCAGCTCCCAAAAAAGACAGTTGAAAAATGGAGCTCAGGGAAACTGCAATTCACAAACCCGCAGAGTTATAAATGATAACTCTCATCCACAGATATATTGAGGGAAGGCAACGAAGAGGATTTGAAAGCAAGGCAGAATTGCAGGAAACAGATTTCAGGAGGTAGATACGAATCGCCTTTAAAGCACATGAAAAGCAGCAAAACGTCGACAATGATGCCCTTGGCCAAAAAGGGCGTATGCGTTTTTTCCTGAATATATTCAGGAAAAAACGCATACGCCCTTTTTGGCCAACCAAGCAACCTGGAAAGGCAAATCAGCGCTACAAAGAAGTCTCGCTTCCCTTCGGTCAAAAGGGCCATGCTGCAAAAAGTGTCAAAACCAGAAATCCAGGACAGGCCATGGAGAAATAGCAGCCTTGCTACACTGATGGGCGGGATGTAAATTGCCAACAGCCACTCTGGAGAAGTGTACGTTGTGTCCTGAAACATGGAAAAAAAAACAGCTTAGGGAGCATAGGGCACGTACACTCATGGGCGTATAAATTGGAAAAACTAAAAATCAGCAAGACAAAGGCACCGGAAAGTTTAGGGCTGCTCTGTTGACAAGAACCTCCACTTCATGACACCTTAAATATCCCAGGGAAGAGAAAAATGGATAAAGAAGTTGTGGTCCTTATGTACAATGGAATATCACTCAGACATGAAATCAATGACATAAGGCTAGTAGAAGCAAGATGAGTCGAGTTAGGTACGACGATTCTAAGTGAAATAAGTCACACAGAAAAAGACACTTATCATAAGCTATCACTTATAGAGGGAATGTAAAAACCGCTACACTTGAACTGAATTACAAAAACAGAACAGAGTCACACGTTTAGAAAACACACTATAGCTGCTTAACAGGAAAGGTGAGGTGGGGTGATGCATAAAACAAGGGTTTCAAATTCGCTCAGATACCGTTCCATACACCCAATATGTAATAGACAAGACCTACTCCTTGCTCAGTGAACTGGACTCAACACCCCCTATTCCCCGCACAAGAATATATGTGACTAGTAAGAATCTTAAAACCTATGTATTGATATCTGTCTGGAAGTGAGTCAAGTGGGTGTAAAGCCGCATAAACACAGCCATGAAAGGCAGCTAAACCCCATTATAAAAATAAATTACTTTTAAACCCCGTAAAACAAAGACAGTGAAAGAGAGAGAAATTCTTACAAAATTCGTTCAGAGGCTGTGATGCAACCTGGATTGACCATATCTAGACCCACAGCTGGATGAGACATAAGGGTGGACACTCTTGGGGCTGAGAGGTTGGGTGAGGTTGGGTGAGCAAACACAGACCCTTTAAAGTAATACTGCGTGGTACCCATCCCATGGGTCCCAAATCTCCAGGTTCAAGGGCATCTTCCTATATCGAAAACATGCATGAGAAACCCAGAAGATGGTACACCGTGTGATTTTGAAAGGTTTCTAAAACGCACCTCATTTCTCATCTCCTTGTGCTCGGTTTCGCCATTCCAGCTACTTTACTAGCAATCTCACTACTTGGAGAATCAGCACCTTATCCTCCTGTTCCCTACAGGTTGCAATTTGTCCTGAGGATGAACGGGAAGAGGGGCAACCAATGAGAGACTAGATCTAGGTGTTGGGACAGGCACAGGTCACTCTATTTTCCCAACAGGAAGAAGAATTAACCACAGGCTCAGCCTGCCGCCCAGAAGCAGAGTAGGGCCTGAGGCAATCCCGCGCTTTTGCGGCCAGCTCCCAAAAAAGACAGTTGAAAAATGGAGCTCAGGGAAACTGCAATTCACAAACCCGCAGAGTTATAAATGATAACTCTCATCCACAGATATATTGAGGGAAGGCAACGAAGAGGATTTGAAAGCAAGGCAGAATTGCAGGAAACAGATTTCAGGAGGTAGATACGAATCGCCTTTAAAGCACATGAAAAGCGGCAAAACGTCGACAATGATGCCCTTGGCCAAAAAGGGCGTATGCGTTTTTTCCTGAATATATTCAGGAAAAAACGCATACGCCCTTTTTGGCCAACCAAGCAACCTGGAAAGGCAAATCAGCGCTACAAAGAAGTCTCGCTTCCCTTCGGTCAAAAGGGCCATGCTGCAAAAAGTGTCAAAACCAGAAATCCAGGACAGGCCATGGAGAAATGGCAGCCTTGCTACACTGATGGGCGGGATGTAAATTGCCAACAGCCACTCTGGAGAAGTGTACGTTGTGTCCTGAAACATGGAAAAAAAAACAGCTTAGGGAGCATAGGGCACGTCCACTCATGGGCGTATAAATTGGAAAAACTAAAAATCAGCAAGACACAGGCACAGGAAAGTTTAGGGCTGCTCTGTTGACAAGAACCTCCACTTCATGACACCTTAAATATCCCAGGAAAGAGAAAAATGGATAAAGAAGTTGTGGTCCTTATGTACAATGGAATATCACTCAGACATGAAATCAATGTCATAAGGCTAGTAGAAGCAAGATGAGTGGAGTTAGGTACGACGATCCTAAGTGAAATAAGTCACACAGAAAAAGACACTTATCATGAGCTATCACTTATAGAGGGAATGTAAAAACCGCTACACTTGAACTGAATTACAAAACAGAACAGAGTCACATGTTTAGAAAACACACTATGGCTGCTTAAAGGGAATGGTGAGGTGGGGTGATGCATAAAACAACGGTTTCAAATTCGCTCAGATACCGTTCCATACACCCAATATGTAATAGACAAGACCTACTCCTTGCTCAGTGAACTGGACTCAACACCCCCTAATCACCACACAAGAATATATGTGACTAGTAAGAATCTTAAAACCTATGTATTGATATCTCTCTGGAAGTGAGTCAAGTGGGTGTAAAGCCGCATAAACACAGCCATGAAAAGCAGCTAAACCCCATTATAAAAATAAATTACTTTTAAAAACCCATAAAACAAAGACAGTGAAAGAGAGAGAAATTCTTACAAAATTCGTTCAGAGGCTGTGATGCAACCTGGATTGACCATATCTAGACCCACACCTGGATGAGACATAAGGGTGGACACTCTTGGGGCTGAGAGGTTGGGTGAGGTTGGGTGAGCAAACGCAGACCCTTTAAAGTAATACTGCGTGGTACCCATCCCATGGGTCCCAAATCTCCAGGTTGAAGGGCATCTTCCTACATCGAAAACATGCATGAGAAACCCAGAAGATGGTACACCGTGTGATTTTGAAAGGTTTCCAAAACGCACCTCATTTCTCATCTCCTTGTGCTCGGTTTCGCCATTCCAGCTACTTTACTAGCAATCTCCCTACTTGGAGAATCAGCACCTTTAACCTCCTGTTCCCTACAGGTTGCAATTTGTCCTGAGGATGAACGGGAAGAGGGGCAACCAATGAGAGACTAGATCTAGGTGTTGGGACAGGCACAGGTCACTCTATTTTCCCAACAGGAAGAAGAATTAACCACAGGCTCAGCCTGCCGCCCAGAAGCAGAATAGGGCCTGAGGCAATCCCGCGCTTTTGCGGCCAGCTCCCAAAAAAGACAGTTGAAAAATGGAGCTCAGGGAAACTGCAATTCACAAACCCGCAGAGTTATAAATGATAACTCTCATCCACAGATATATTGAGGGAAGGCAACGAAGAGGATTTGAAAGCAAGGCAGAATTGCAGGAAACAGATTTCAGGAGGTAGATACGAATCGCCTTTAAAGCACATGAAAAGCGGCAAAACGTCCACAATGATGCCCTTGGCCAAAAAGGGCGTATGCGTTTTTTCCTGAATATATTCAGGAAAAAACGCATACGCCCTTTTTGGCCAACCAAGCAACCTGGAAAGGCAAATCAGCGCTACAAAGAAGTCTCGCTTCCCTTCGGTCAAAAGGGCCATGCTGCAAAAAGTGTCAAAACCAGAAATGCAGGACAGGCCATGGAGAAATGGCAGCCTTGCTACACTGATGGGCGGGATGTAAATTGCCAACAGCCACTCTGGAGAAGTGTACGTTGTGTCCTGAAACATCGAAAAAAAAACAGCTTAGGGAGCATAGGGCACGTCCACTCATGGGCGTATAAATTGGAAAAACTAAAAATCAGCAAGACACAGGCACCGGAAAGTTTAGGGCTGCTCTGTTGACAAGAACCTCCACTTCATGACACCTTAAATATCCCAGGAAAGAGAAAAATGGATAAAGAAGTTGTGGTCCTTATGTACAATGGAATATCACTCAGACATGAAATCAATGTTATAAGGCTAGTAGAAGCAAGATGAGTGGAGTTAGGTACGACGATTCTAAGTGAAATAAGTCACACAGAAAAAGACACTTATCATAAGCTATCACTTATAGAGGGAATGTAAAAACCGCTACACTTGAACTGAATTACAAAACAGAACAGAGTCACACGTTTAGAAAACATACTATAGCTGCTTAACAGGAAAGGTGAGGTGGGGTGATGCATAAAACAAGGGTTTCAAATTCGCTCAGATACCGTTCCATACACCCAATATGTAATAGACAAGACCTACTCCTTGCTCAGTGAACTGGACTCAACACCCCCTATTCCCCGCACAAGAATATATGTGACTAGTAAGAATCTTAAAACCTATGTATTGATATCTGTCTGGAAGTGAGTCAAGTGGGTGTAAAGCCGCATAAACACAGCCATGAAAGGCAGCTAAACCCCATTATAAAAATAAATTACTTTTAAACCCCGTAAAACAAAGACAGTGAAAGAGAGAGAAATTCTTACAAAATTCGTTCAGAGGCTGTGATGCAACCTGGATTGACCATATCTAGACCCACAGCTGGATGAGACATAAGGGTGGACACTCTTGGGGCTGAGAGGTTGGGTGAGGTTGGGTGAGCAAACGCAGACCCTTTAAAGTAATACTGCGTGGTACCCATCCCATGGGTCCCAAATCTCCAGGTTCAAGGGCATCTTCCTATATCGAAAACATGCATGAGAAACCCAGAAGATGGTACACCGTGTGATTTTGAAAGGTTTCTAAAACGCACCTCATTTCTCATCTCCTTGTGCTCGGTTTCGCCATTCCAGCTACTTTACTAGCAATCTCACTACTTGGAGAATCAGCACCTTATCCTCCTGTTCCCTACAGGTTGCAATTTGTCCTGAGGATGAACGGGAAGAGGGGCAACCAATGAGAGACTAGATCTAGGTGTTGGGACAGGCACAGGTCACTCTATTTTCCCAACAGGAAGAAGAATTAACCACAGGCTCAGCCTGCCGCCCAGAAGCAGAGTAGGGCCTGAGGCAATCCCGCGCTTTTGCGGCCAGCTCCCAAAAAAGACAGTTGAAAAATGGAGCTCAGGGAAACTGCAATTCACAAACCCGCAGAGTTATAAATGATAACTCTCATCCACAGATATATTGAGGGAAGGCAACGAAGAGGATTTGAAAGCAAGGCAGAATTGCAGGAAACAGATTTCAGGAGGTAGATACGAATCGCCTTTAAAGCACATGAAAAGCAGCAAAACGTCGACAATGATGCCCTTGGCCAAAAAGGGCGTATGCGTTTTTTCCTGAATATATTCAGGAAAAAACGCATACGCCCTTTTTGGCCAACCAAGCAACCTGGAAAGGCAAATCAGCGCTACAAAGAAGTCTCGCTTCCCTTCGGTCAAAAGGGCCATGCTGCAAAAAGTGTCAAAACCAGAAATCCAGGACAGGCCATGGAGAAATAGCAGCCTTGCTACACTGATGGGCGGGATGTAAATTGCCAACAGCCACTCTGGAGAAGTGTACGTTGTGTCCTGAAACATGGAAAAAAAAACAGCTTAGGGAGCATAGGGCACGTACACTCATGGGCGTATAAATTGGAAAAACTAAAAATCAGCAAGACAAAGGCACCGGAAAGTTTAGGGCTGCTCTGTTGACAAGAACCTCCACTTCATGACACCTTAAATATCCCAGGGAAGAGAAAAATGGATAAAGAAGTTGTGGTCCTTATGTACAATGGAATATCACTCAGACATGAAATCAATGACATAAGGCTAGTAGAAGCAAGATGAGTCGAGTTAGGTACGACGATTCTAAGTGAAATAAGTCACACAGAAAAAGACACTTATCATAAGCTATCACTTATAGAGGGAATGTAAAAACCGCTACACTTGAACTGAATTACAAAAACAGAACAGAGTCACACGTTTAGAAAACACACTATAGCTGCTTAACAGGAAAGGTGAGGTGGGGTGATGCATAAAACAAGGGTTTCAAATTCGCTCAGATACCGTTCCATACACCCAATATGTAATAGACAAGACCTACTCCTTGCTCAGTGAACTGGACTCAACACCCCCTATTCCCCGCACAAGAATATATGTGACTAGTAAGAATCTTAAAACCTATGTATTGATATCTGTCTGGAAGTGAGTCAAGTGGGTGTAAAGCCGCATAAACACAGCCATGAAAGGCAGCTAAACCCCATTATAAAAATAAATTACTTTTAAACCCCGTAAAACAAAGACAGTGAAAGAGAGAGAAATTCTTACAAAATTCGTTCAGAGGCTGTGATGCAACCCGGATTGACCATATCTAGACCCACAGCTGGATGAGACATAAGGGTGGACACTCTTGGGGCTGAGAGGTTGGGTGAGGTTGGGTGAGCAAACACAGATCCTTTAAAGTAATACTGCGTGGTACCCATCCCATGGGTCCCAAATCTCCAGGTTCAAGGGCATCTTCCTATATCGAAAACATGCATGAGAAACCCAGAAGATGGTACACCGTGTGATTTTGAAAGGTTTCTAAAACGCACCTCATTTCTCATCTCCTTGTGCTCGGTTTCGCCATTCCAGCTACTTTACTAGCAATCTCACTACTTGGAGAATCAGCACCTTATCCTCCTGTTCCCTACAGGTTGCAATTTGTCCTGAGGATGAACGGGAAGAGGGGCAACCAATGAGAGACTAGATCTAGGTGTTGGGACAGGCACAGGTCACTCTATTTTCCCAACAGGAAGAAGAATTAACCACAGGCTCAGCCTGCCGCCCAGAAGCAGAGTAGGGCCTAAGGCAATCCCGCGCTTTTGCGGCCAGCTCCCAAAAAAGACAGTTGAAAAATGGAGCTCAGGGAAACTGCAATTCACAAACCCGCAGAGTTATAAATGATAACTCTCATCCACAGATATATTGAGGGAAGGCAACGAAGAGGATTTGAAAGCAAGGCAGAATTGCAGGAAACAGATTTCAGGAGGTAGATACGAATCGCCTTTAAAGCACATGAAAAGCGGCAAAACGTCGACAATGATGCCCTTGGCCAAAAAGGGCGTATGCGTTTTTTCCTGAATATATTCAGGAAAAAACGCATACGCCCTTTTTGGCCAACCAAGCAACCTGGAAAAGCAAATCAGCGCTACAAAGAAGTCTCGCTTCCCTTCGGTCAAAAGGGCCATGCTGCAAAAAGTGTCAAAACCAGAAATCCAGGACAGGCCATGGAGAAATGGCAGCCTTGCTACACTGATGGGCGGGATGTAAATTGCCAACAGCCACTCTGGAGAAGTGTACGTTGTGTCCTGAAACATGGAAAAAAAAACAGCTTAGGGAGCATAGGGCACGTCCACTCATGGGCGTATAAATTGGAAAAACTAAAAATCAGCAAGACACAGGCACAGGAAAGTTTAGGGCTGCTCTGTTGACAAGAACCTCCACTTCATGACACCTTAAATATCCCAGGAAAGAGAAAAATGGATAAAGAAGTTGTGGTCCTTATGTACAATGGAATTTCACTCAGACATGAAATCAATGTCATAAGGCTAGTAGAAGCAAGATGAGTGGAGTTAGGTACGACGATCCTAAGTGAAATAAGTCACACAGAAAAAGACACTTATCATGAGCTATCACTTATAGAGGGAATGTAAAAACCGCTACACTTGAACTGAATTACAAAACAGAACAGAGTCACATGTTTAGAAAACACACTATGGCTGCTTAACGGGAATGGTGAGGTGGGGTGATGCATAAAACAAGGGTTTCAAATTCGCTCAGATACCGTTCCATACACCCAATATGTAATAGACAAGACCTACTCCTTGCTCAGTGAACTGGACTCAACACCCCCTATTCACCACACAAGAATATATGTGACTAGTAAGAATCTTAAAACCTATGTATTGATATCTCTCTGGAAGTGAGTCAAGTGGGTGTAAAGCCGCATAAACACAGCCATGAAAAGCAGCTAAACCCCATTATAAAAATAAATTACTTTTAAAAACCCATAAAACAAAGACAGTGAAAGAGAGAGAAATTCTTACAAAATTCTTTCAGAGGCTGTGATGCAACCTGGATTGACCATATCTAGACCCACACCTGGATGAGACATAAGGGTGGACACTCTTGGGGCTGAGAGGTTGGGTGAGGTTGGGTGAGCAAACGCAGACCCTTTAAAGTAATACTGCGTGGTACCCATCCCATGGGTCCCAAATCTCCAGGTTGAAGGGCATCTTCCTACATCGAAAACATGCATGAGAAACCCAGAAGATGGTACACCGTGTGATTTTGAAAGGTTTCCAAAACGCACCTCATTTCTCATCTCCTTGTGCTCGGTTTCGCCATTCCAGCTACTTTACTAGCAATCTCCCTACTTGGAGAATCAGCACCTTTAACCTCCTGTTCCCTACAGGTTGCAATTTGTCCTGAGGATGAACGGGAAGAGGGGCAACCAATGAGAGACTAGATCTAGGTGTTGGGACAGGCACAGGTCACTCTATTTTCCCAACAGGAAGAAGAATTAACCACAGGCTCAGCCTGCCGCCCAGAAGCAGAATAGGGCCTGAGGCAATCCTGCGCTTTTGCGGCCAGCTCCCAAAAAAGACAGTTGAAAAATGGACCTCAGGGAAACTGCAATTCACAAACCCGCAGAGTTATAAATGATAACTCTCATCCACAGATATATTGAGGGAAGGCAACGAAGAGGATTTGAAAGCAAGGCAGAATTGCAGGAAACAGATTTCAGGAGGTAGATACGAATCGCCTTTAAAGCACATGAAAAGCGGCAAAATGTCCACAATGATGCCCTTGGCCAAAAAGGGCGTATGCGTTTTTTCCTGAATATATTCAGGAAAAAACGCATACGCCCTTTTTGGCCAACCAAGCAACCTGGAAAGGCAAATCAGCGCTACAAAGAAGTCTCGCTTCCCTTCGGTCAAAAGGGCCATGCTGCAAAAAGTGTCAAAACCAGAAATGCAGGACAGGCCATGGAGAAATGGCAGCCTTGCTACACTGATGGGCGGGATGTAAATTGCCAACAGCCACTCTGGAGAAGTGTACGTTGTGTCCTGAAACATCGAAAAAAAAACAGCTTAGGGAGCATAGGGCACGTCCACTCATGGGCGTATAAATTGGAAAAACTAAAAATCAGCAAGACACAGGCACCGGAAAGTTTAGGGCTGCTCTGTTGACAAGAACCTCCACTTCATGACACCTTAAATATCCCAGGAAAGAGAAAAATGGATAAAGAAGTTGTGGTCCTTATGTACAATGGAATATCACTCAGACATGAAATCAATGTTATAAGGCTAGTAGAAGCAAGATGAGTGGAGTTAGGTACGACGATTCTAAGTGAAATAAGTCACACAGAAAAAGACACTTATCATAAGCTATCACTTATAGAGGGAATGTAAAAACCGCTACACTTGAACTGAATTACAAAACAGAACAGAGTCACACGTTTAGAAAACATACTATAGCTGCTTAACAGGAAAGGTGAGGTGGGGTGATGCATAAAACAAGGGTTTCAAATTCGCTCAGATACCGTTCCATACACCCAATATGTAATAGACAAGACCTACTCCTTGCTCAGTGAACTGGACTCAACACCCCCTATTCCCCGCACAAGAATATATGTGACTAGTAAGAATCTTAAAACCTATGTATTGATATCTGTCTGGAAGTGAGTCAAGTGGGTGTAAAGCCGCATAAACACAGCCATGAAAGGCAGCTAAACCCCATTATAAAAATAAATTACTTTTAAACCCCGTAAAACAAAGACAGTGAAAGAGAGAGAAATTCTTACAAAATTCGTTCAGAGGCTGTGATGCAACCTGGATTGACCATATCTAGACCCACAGCTGGATGAGACATAAGGGTGGACACTCTTGGGGCTGAGAGGTTGGGTGAGGTTGGGTGAGCAAACGCAGACCCTTTAAAGTAATACTGCGTGGTACCCATCCCATGGGTCCCAAATCTCCAGGTTCAAGGGCATCTTCCTATATCGAAAACATGCATGAGAAACCCAGAAGATGGTACACCGTGTGATTTTGAAAGGTTTCTAAAACGCACCTCATTTCTCATCTCCTTGTGCTCGGTTTCGCCATTCCAGCTACTTTACTAGCAATCTCACTACTTGGAGAATCAGCACCTTATCCTCCTGTTCCCTACAGGTTGCAATTTGTCCTGAGGATGAACGGGAAGAGGGGCAACCAATGAGAGACTAGATCTAGGTGTTGGGACAGGCACAGGTCACTCTATTTTCCCAACAGGAAGAAGAATTAACCACAGGCTCAGCCTGCCGCCCAGAAGCAGAGTAGGGCCTGAGGCAATCCCGCGCTTTTGCGGCCAGCTCCCAAAAAAGACAGTTGAAAAATGGAGCTCAGGGAAACTGCAATTCACAAACCCGCAGAGTTATAAATGATAACTCTCATCCACAGATATATTGAGGGAAGGCAACGAAGAGGATTTGAAAGCAAGGCAGAATTGCAGGAAACAGATTTCAGGAGGTAGATACGAATCGCATTTAAAGCACATGAAAAGCGGCAAAACGTCGACAATGATGCCCTTGGCCAAAAAGGGCGTATGCGTTTTTTCCTGAATATATTCAGGAAAAAACGCATACGCCCTTTTTGGCCAACCAAGCAACCTGGAAAGGCAAATCAGCGCTACAAAGAAGTCTCGCTTCCCTTCGGTCAAAAGGGCCATGCTGCAAAAAGTGTCAAAACCAGAAAACCAGGACAGGCCATGGAGAAATAGCAGCCTTGCTACACTGATGGGCGGGATGTAAATTGCCAACAGCCACTCTGGAGAAGTGTACGTTGTGTCCTGAAACATGGAAAAAAAAACAGCTTAGGGAGCATAGGGCACGTACACTCATGGGCGTATAAATTGGAAAAACTAAAAATCAGCAAGACAAAGGCACCGGAAAGTTTAGGGCTGCTCTGTTGACAAGAACCTCCACTTCATGACACCTTAAATATCCCAGGGAAGAGAAAAATGGATAAAGAAGTTGTGGTCCTTATGTACAATGGAATATCACTCAGACATGAAATCAATGACATAAGGCTAGTAGAAGCAAGATGAGTCGAGTTAGGTACGACGATTCTAAGTGAAATAAGTCACACAGAAAAAGACACTTATCATAAGCTATCACTTATAGAGGGAATGTAAAAACCGCTACACTTGAACTGAATTACAAAAACAGAACAGAGTCACACGTTTAGAAAACACACTATAGCTGCTTAACAGGAAAGGTGAGGTGGGGTGATGCATAAAACAAGGGTTTCAAATTCGCTCAGATACCGTTCCATACACCCAATATGTAATAGACAAGACCTACTCCTTGCTCAGTGAACTGGACTCAACACCCCCTATTCCCCGCACAAGAATATATGTGACTAGTAAGAATCTTAAAACCTATGTATTGATATCTGTCTGGAAGTGAGTCAAGTGGGTGTAAAGCCGCATAAACACAGCCATGAAAGGCAGCTAAACCCCATTATAAAAATAAATTACTTTTAAACCCCGTAAAACAAAGACAGTGAAAGAGAGAGAAATTCTTACAAAATTCGTTCAGAGGCTGTGATGCAACCTGGATTGACCATATCTAGACCCACAGCTGGATGAGACATAAGGGTGGACACTCTTGGGGCTGAGAGGTTGGGTGAGGTTGGGTGAGCAAACGCAGACCCTTTAAAGTAATACTGCGTGGTACGCATCCCATGGGTCCCAAATCTCCAGGTTCAAGGGCATCTTCCTATATCGAAAACATGCATGAGAAACCCAGAAGATGGTACACCGTGTGATTTTGAAAGGTTTCTAAAACGCACCTCATTTCTCATCTCCTTGTGCTCGGTTTCGCCATTCCAGCTACTTTACTAGCAATCTCACTACTTGGAGAATCAGCACCTTATCCTCCTGTTCCCTACAGGTTGCAATTTGTCCTGAGGATGAACGGGAAGAGGGGCAACCAATGAGAGAATAGATCTAGGTGTTGGGACAGGCACAGGTCACTCTATTTTCCCAACAGGAAGAAGAATTAACCACAGGCTCAGCCTGCCGCCCAGAAGCAGAATAGGGCCTGAGGCAATCCCGCGCTTTTGCGGCCAGCTCCCAAAAAAGACAGTTGAAAAATGGAGCTCAGGGAAACTGCAATTCACAAACCCGCAGAGTTATAAATGATAACTCTCATCCACAGATATATTGAGGGAAGGCAACGAAGAGGATTTGAAAGCAAGGCAGAATTGCAGGAAACAGATTTCAGGAGGTAGATACGAATCGCCTTTAAAGCACATGAAAAGCGGCAAAACGTCGACAATGATGCCCTTGGCCAAAAAGGGCGTATGCGTTTTTTCCTGAATATATTCAGGAAAAAACGCATACGCCCTTTTTGGCCAACCAAGCAACCTGGAAAGGCAAATCAGCGCTACAAAGAAGTCTCGCTTCCCATCGGTGAAAAGGGCCATGCTGCAAAATTGTCAAAACCAGAAATGCAGGACAGGCCATGGAGAAAAGGCAGCCTTGCTACACTGATGGGCGGGATGTAAATTGCCAACAGCCACTCTGGAGAAGTATACGTTGTGTCCTGAAACATCGAAAAAAAACAGCTTAGGGAGCATAGGGCACGTCCACTCATGGGCGTATAAATTGGAAAAACTAAAAATCAGCAAGACACAGGCACCGGAAAGTTTAGGGCTGCTCTGTTGACAAGAACCTCCACTTCATGACACCTTAAATATCCCAGGAAAGAGAAAAATGGATAAAGAAGTTGTGGTCCTTATGTACAATAGAATATCACTCAGACATGAAATCAATGTCATAAGGCTAGTAGAAGCAAGATGAGTGGAGTTAGGTACGACGATTCTAAGTGAAATAAGTCTCACAGAAAAAGACACTTATCATAAGCTATCACTTATAGAGGGAATGTAAAAACCGCTACACTTGAACTGAATTACAAAACAGAACAGAGTCACACGTTTAGAAAACACACTATGGCTGCTTAACGGGAATGGTGAGGTGGGGTGATGCATAAAACAAGGGTTTCAAATTCGCTCAGATACCGTTCCATACACCCAATATGTAATAGACAAGACCTACTCCTTGCTCAGTGAACTGAACTCAACACCCCCTATTCACTGCACAAGAATATATGTGACTAGTAAGAATCTTAAAACCTATGTATTGATATCTGTCTGGAAGTGAGTCAAGTGGGTGTAAAGCCGCATAAACACAGCCATGAAAAGCAGCTAAACCCCATTATAAAAATAAATTACTTTTAAAAACCCATAAAACAAAGACAGTGAAAGAGAGAGAAATTCTTACAAAATTCGTTCAGAGGCTGTGATGCAACCTGGATTGACCATATCTAGACCCACAGCTGGATGAGATATAAGGGTGGACACTCTTGGGGCTGAGAGGTTGGGTGAGGTTGGGTGAGCAAACACAGACCCTTTAAAGTAATACTGCGTGGTACCCATCCCATGGGTCCCAAATCTCCAGGTTCAAGGGCATCTTCCTACATCGAAAACATGCATGAAAAACCCAGAAGATGGTACACCGTGTGATTTTGAAAGGTTTCTAAAACGCACCTCATTTCTCATCTCCTTGTGTTCGGTTTCGCCATTCCAGCTACTTTACTAGCAATCTCCCTACTTGGAGAATCAGCACCTTTAACCTCCTGTTCCCTACAGGTTGCAATTTGTCCTGAGGATGAACGGGAAGAGGGGCAACCAATGAGAGACTAGATCTAGGTGTTGGGACAGGCACAGGTCACTCTATTTTCCCAACAGGAAGAAGAATTAACCACAGGCTCAGCCTGCCGCCCAGAAGCAGAATAGGGCCTGAGGCAATCCCGCGCTTTTGCGGCCAGCTCCCAAAAAAGACAGTTGAAAAATGGAGCTCAGGGAAACTGCAATTCACAAACCCGCAGAGTTATAAATGATAACTCTCATCCACAGATATATTGAGGGAAGGCAACGAAGAGGATTTGAAAGCAAGGCAGAATTGCAGGAAACAGATTTCAGGAGGTAGATACGAATCGCCTTTAAAGCACATGAAAAGCGGCAAAACGTCGACAATGATGCCCTTGGCCAAAAAGGGCGTATGCGTTTTTTCCTGAATATATTCAGGAAAAAACGCATACGCCCTTTTTGGCCAACCAAGCAACCTGGAAAGGCAAATCAGCGCTACAAAGAAGTCTCGCTTCCCATCGGTCAAAAGGGCCATGCTGCAAAATGTGTCAAAACCAGAAATGCAGGACAGGCCATGGAGAAATGGCAGCCTTGCTACACTGATGGGCGGGATGTAAATTGCCAACAGCCACTCTGGAGAAGTGTACGTTGTGTCCTGAAACATGGAAAAAAAACAGCATGGGGAGCATAGGGCACGTCCACTCATGGGCGTATAAATTGGAAAAACTAAAAATCAGCAAGACACAGGCACCCGAAAGTTTAGGGCTGCTCTGTTGACAAGAACCTCCACTTCATGACACCTTAAATATCCCAGGAAAGAGAAAAATGGATAAAGAAGTTGTGGTCCTTATGTACAATGGAATATCACTCAGACATGAAATCAATGTCATAAGGCTAGTAGAGGCAAGATGAGTGGAGTTAGGTACGACGATCCTAAGTGAAATAAGTCACACAGAAAAAGACACTTATCATAAGCTATCACTTAGAGAGGGAATGTAAAAACCGCTACACTTGAACTGAATTACAAAACAGAACAGAGTCACACGTTTAGAAAACACACTATGGCTGCTTAACGGGAATGGTGAGGTGGGGTGATGCATAAAACAAGGGTTTCAAATTCGCTCAGATACCGTTCCATACACCCAATATGTAATAGACAAGACCTACTCCTTGCTCAGTGAACTGGACTCAACACCCCCTATTCACCACACAAGAATATATGTGACTAGTAAGAATCTTAAAACCTATGTATTGATATCTCTCTGGAAGTGAGTCAAGTGGGTGTAAAGCCGCATAAACACAGCCATGAAAAGCAGCTAAACCCCATTATAAAAATAAATTACTTTTAAAAACCCATAAAACAAAGACAGTGAAAGAGAGAGAAATTCTTACAAAATTCGTTCAGAGGCTGTGATGCAACCTGGATTGACCATATCTAGACCCACACCTGGATGAGACATAAGGGTGGACACTCTTGGGGCTGAGAGGTTGGGTGAGGTTGGGTGAGCAAACGCAGACCCTTTAAAGTAATACTGCGTGGTACCCATCCCATGGGTCCCAAATCTCCAGGTTGAAGGGCATCTTCCTACATCGAAAACATGCATGAGAAACCCAGAAGATGGTACACCGTGTGATTTTGAAAGGTTTGCAAAACGCACCTCATTTCTCATCTCCTTGTGCTCGGTTTCGCCATTCCAGCTACTTTACTAGCAATCTCCCTACTTGGAGAATCAGCACCTTTAACCTCCTGTTCCCTACAGGTTGCAATTTGTCCTGAGGATGAACGGGAAGAGGGGCAACCAATGAGAGACTAGATCTAGGTGTTGGGACAGGCACAGGTCACTCTATTTTCCCAACAGGAAGAAGAATTAACCACAGGCTCAGCCTGCCGCCCAGAAGCAGAATAGGGCCTGAGGCAATCCCGCGCTTTTGCGGCCAGCTCCCAAAAAAGACAGTTGAAAAATGGAGCTCAGGGAAACTGCAATTCACAAACCCGCAGAGTTATAAATGATAACTCTCATCCACAGATATATTGAGGGACGGCAACGAAGAGGATTTGAAAGCAAGGCAGAATTGCAGGAAACAGATTTCAGGAGGTAGATACGAATCACCTTTAAAGCACATGAAAAGCGGCAAAACGTCGACAATGATGCCCTTGGCCAAAAAGGGCGTATGCGTTTTTTCCTGAATATATTCAGGAAAAAACGCATACGCCCTTTTTGGCCAACCAAGCAACCTGGAAAGGCAAATCAGTGCTACAAAGAAGTCTCGCTTCCCTTCGGTCAAAAGGGCCATGCTGCAAAAAGTGTCAAAACCAGAAATCCAGGACAGGCCATGGAGAAATGGCAGCCTTGCTACACTGATGGGCGGGATGTAAATTGCCAACAGCCACTCTGGAGAAGTGTACGTTGTGTCCTGAAACATGGAAAAAAAACAGCTTAGGGAGCATAGGGCACGTCCACTCATGGGCGTATAAATTGGAAAAACTATAAATCAGCAAGACAAAGGCACCGGAAAGTTTAGGGCTGCTCTGTTGACAAGAACCTCCACTTCATGACACCTTAAATATCCCAGGAAAGAGAAAAATGGATAAAGAAGTTGTGGTCCTTATGTACAATGGAATATCACTCAGACATGAAATCAATGTCATAAGGCTAGTAGAAGCAAGATGAGTGGAGTTAGGTACGACGATTCTAAGTGAAATAAGTCACACAGAAAAAGACACTTATCATAAGCTATCACTTATAGAGGGAATGTAAAAACCGCTACACTTGAACTGAATTACAAAAACAGAACAGAGTCACACGTTTAGAAAACACACTATAGCTGCATAACAGGAAAGGTGAGGTGGGGTGATGCATAAAACAAGGGTTTCAAATTCGCTCAGATACCGTTCCATACACCCAATATGTAATAGACAAGACCTACTCCTTGCTCAGTGAACTGGAGTCAACACCCCCTATTCCCTGCACAAGAATATATGTGACTAGTAAGAATCTTAAAACCTATGTATTGATATCTGTCTGGAAGTGAGTCAAGTGGGTGTAAAGCCGCATAAACACAGCCATGAAAGGCAGCTAAACCCCATTATCAAAATAAATTACTTTTAAAAACCCGTAAAACAAAGACAGTGAAAGAGAGAGAAATTCTTACAAAATTCGTTCAGAGGCTGTGATGCAACCTGGATTGACCATATCTAGACCCACAGCTGCATGAGACATAAGGGTGGACACTCTTGGGGCTGAGAGGTTGGGTGAGGTTGGGTGAGAAAACGCAGACCCTTTAAAGTAATACTGCGTGGTACCCATCCCATGGGTCCCAAATCTCCAGGTTCAAGGGCATCTTCCTACATCGAAAACATGCATGAGAAACCCAGAAGATGGTACACCGTGTGATTTTGAAAGGTTTCTAAAACGCACCTCATTTCTCATCTCCTTGTGCTCGGTTTCGCCATTCCAGCTACTTTACTAGCAATCTCCCTACTTGGAGAATCAGCACCTTTAACCTCCTGTTCCCTACAGGTTGCAATTTGTCCTGAGGATGAACGGGAAGAGGGGCAACCAATGAGAGACTAGATCTAGGTGTTGGGACAGGCACAGGTCACTCTATTTTCCCAACAGGAAGAAGAATTAACCACAGGCTCAGCCTGCCGCCCAGAAGCAGAATAGGGCCTGAGGCAATCCCGCGCTTTTGCGGCCAGCTCCCAAAAAAGACAGTTGAAAAATGGACCTCAGGGAAACTGCAATTCACAAACCCGCAGAGTTATAAATGATAACTCTCATCCACAGATATATTGAGGGAAGTCAACGAAGAGGATTTGAAAGCAAGGCAGAATTGCAGGAAACAGATTTCAGGAGGTAGATACGAATCGCCTTTAAAGCACATGAAAAGCGGCAAAACGTCCACAATGATGCCCTTGGCCAAAAAGGGCGTATGCGTTTTTTCCTGAATATATTCAGGAAAAAACGCATACGCCCTTTTTGGCCAACCAAGCAACCTGGAAAGGCAAATCAGCGCTACAAAGAAGTCTCGCTTCCCATCGGTGAAAAGGGCCATGCTGCAAAAAGTGTCAAAACCAGAAATGCAGGACAGGCCATGGAGAAAAGGCAGCCTTGCTACACTGATGGGCGGGATGTAAATTGCCAACAGCCACTCTGGAGAAGTATACGTTGTGTCCTGAAACATCGAAAAAAAACAGCTTAGGGAGCATAGGGCACGTCCACTCATGGGCGTATAAATTGGAAAAACTAAAAATCAGCAAGACACAGGCACCGGAAAGTTTAGGGCTGCTCTGTTGACAAGAACCTCCACTTCATGACACCTTAAATATCCCAGGAAAGAGAAAAATGGATAAAGAAGTTGTGGTCCTTATGTACAATAGAATATCACTCAGACATGAAATCAATGTCATAAGGCTAGTAGAAGCAAGATGAGTGGAGTTAGGTACGACGATTCTAAGTGAAATAAGTCACACAGAAAAAGACACTTATCATAAGCTATCACTTATAGAGGGAATGTAAAAACCGCTACACTTGAACTGAATTACAAAACAGAACAGAGTCACACGTTTAGAAAACACACTATGGCTGCTTAACGGGAATGGTGAGGTGGGGTGATGCATAAAACAAGGGTTTCAAATTCGCTCAGATACCGTTCCATACACCCAGTATGTAATAGACAAGACCTACTCCTTGCTCAGTGAACTGAACTCAACACCCCCTATTCACTGCACAAGAATATATGTGACTAGTAAGAATCTTAAAACCTATGTATTGATATCTGTCTGGAAGTGAGTCAAGTGGGTGTAAAGCCGCATAAACACAGCCATGAAAAGCAGCTAAACCCCATTATAAAAATAAATTACTTTTAAAAACCCATAAAACAAAGACAGTGAAAGAGAGAGAAATTCTTACAAAATTCGTTCAGAGGCTGTGATGCAACCTGGATTGACCATATCTAGACCCACAGCTGGATGAGATATAAGGGTGGACACTCTTGGGGCTGAGAGGTTGGGTGAGGTTGGGTGAGCAAACGCAGACCCTTTAAAGTAATACTGCGTGGTACCCATCCCATGGGTCCCAAATCTCCAGTTCAAGGGCATCTTCCTACATCGAAAACATGCATGAAAAACCCAGAAGATGGTACACCGTGTGATTTTGAAAGGTTTCTGAAACGCACCTCATTTCTCATCTCCTTGTGCTCGGTTTCGCCATTCCAGCTACTTTACTAGCAATCTCCCTACTTGGAGAATCAGCACCTTTAACCTCCTGTTCCCTACAGGTTGCAATTTGTCCTGAGGATGAACGGGAAGAGGGGCAACCAATGAGAGACTAGATCTAGGTGTTGGGACAGGCACAGGTCACTCTATTTTCCCAACAGGAAGAAGAATTAACCACAGGCTCAGCCTGCCGCCCAGAAGCAGAATAGGGCCTGAGGCAATCCCGCGCTTTTGCGGCCAGCTCCCAAAAAAGACAGTTGAAAAATGGAGCTCAGGGAAAGTACAATTCACAAACCCGCAGAGCTATAAATGATAACTCTCATCCACAGATATATTGAGGGAAGGCAACGAAGAGGATTTGAAAGCAAGGCAGAATTGCAGGAAACAGATTTCAGGAGGTAGATACGAATCGCCTTTAAAGCACATGAAAAGCGGCAAAATGTCCACAATGATGCCCTTGGCCAAAAAGGGCGTATGCGTTTTTTCCTGAATATATTCAGGAAAAAACGCATACGCCCTTTTTGGCCAACCAAGCAACCTGGAAAGGCAAATCAGCGCTACAAAGAAGTCTCGCTTCCCTTCGGTCAAAAGGGCCATGCTGCAAAAAGTGTCAAAACCAGAAATGCAGGACAGGCCATGGAGAAATGGCAGCCTTGCTACACTGATGGGCGGGATGTAAATTGCCAACAGCCACTCTGGAGAAGTGTACGTTGTGTCCTGAAATATGGAAAAAAAACAGCTTAGGGAGCATAGGGCACGTCCACTCATGGGCGTATAAATTGGAAAAACTAAAAATCAGCAAGACACAGGCACCCGAAAGTTTAGGGCTGCTCTGTTGACAAGAACCTCCACTTCATGACACCTTAAATATCCCAGGAAAGAGAAAAATGGATAAAGAAGTTGTGGTCCTTATGTACAATGGAATATCACTCAGACATGAAATCAATGTCATAAGGCTAGTAGAAGCAAGATGAGTGGAGTTAGGTACGACGATCCTAAGTGAAATAAGTCACACAGAAAAAGACACTTATCATAAGCTATCACTTATAGAGGGAATGTAAAAACCGCTACACTTGAACTGAATTACAAAACAGAACAGAGTCACACGTTTAGAAAACACACTATAGCTGCTTAACAGGAAAGGTGAGGTGGGGTGATGCATAAAACAAGGGTTTCAAATTCGCTCAGATACCGTTCCATACACCCAATATGTAATAGACAAGACCTACTCCTTGCTCAGTGAACTGGACTCAACACCCCCTATTCCCCGCACAAGAATATATGTGACTAGTAAGAATCTTAAAACCTATGTATTGATATCTGTCTGGAAGTGAGTCAAGTGGGTGTAAAGCCGCATAAACACAGCCATGAAAGGCAGCTAAACCCCATTATAAAAATAAATTACTTTTAAAAACCCATAAAACAAAGACAGTGAAAGAGAGAGAAATTCTTACAAAATTCGTTCAGAGGCTGTGATGCAACCTGGATTGACCATATCTAGACCCACAGCTGGATGAGACATAAGGGTGGACACTCTTGGGGCTGAGAGGTTGGGTGAGGTTGGGTGAGCAAACGCAGACCCTTTAAAGTAATACTGCGTGGTACCCATCCCATGGGTCCCAAATCTCCAGGTTCAAGGGCATCTTCCTACATCGAAAACATGCATGAGAAACCCAGAAGATGGTACACCGTGTGATTTTGAAAGGTTTCTAAAACGCACCTCATTTCTCATCTCCTTGTGCTCGGTTTCGCCATTCCAGCTACTTTACTAGCAATCTCCCTACTTGGAGAATCAGCACCTTATCCTCCTGTTCCCTACAGGTTGCAATTTGTCCTGAGGATGAACGGGAAGAGGGGCAACCAATGAGAGAATAGATCTAGGTGTTGGGACAGGCACAGGTCACTCTATTTTCCCAACAGGAAGAAGAATTAACCACAGGCTCAGCCTGCCGCCCAGAAGCAGAATAGGGCCTGAGGCAATCCCGCGCTTTTGCGGCCAGCTCCCAAAAAAGACAGTTGAAAAATGGAGCTCAGGGAAACTGCAATTCACAAACCCGCAGAGTTATAAATGATAACTCTCATCCACAGATATATTGAGGGAAGGCAACGAAGAGGATTTGAAAGCAAGGCAGAATTGCAGGAAACAGATTTCAGGAGGTAGATACGAATCGCCTTTAAAGCACATGAAAAGCGGCAAAACGTCGACAATGATGCCCTTGGCCAAAAAGGGCGTATGCGTTTTTTCCTGAATATATTCAGGAAAAAACGCATACGCCCTTTTTGGCCAACCAAGCAACCTGGAAAGGCAAATCAGCGCTACAAAGAAGTCTCGCTTCCCTTCGGTCAAAAGGGCCATGCTGCAAAAAGTGTCAAAACCAGAAATGCAGGACAGGCCATGGAGAAATGGCAGCCTTGCTACACTGATGGGCGGGATGTAAATTGCCAACAGCCACTCTGGAGAAGTGTACGTTGTGTCCTGAAACATGGAAAAAAAAACAGCTTAGGGAGCATAGGGCACGTCCACTCATGGGCGTATAAATTGGAAAAACTAAAAATCAGCAAGACACAGGCACCGGAAAGTTTAGGGCTGCTCTGTTGACAAGAACCTCCACTTCATGACACCTTAAATATCCCAGGAAAGAGAAAAATGGATAAAGAAGTTGTGGTCCTTATGTACAATGGAATATCACTCAGACATGAAATCAATGTCATAAGGCTAGTAGAAGCAAGATGAGTGGAGTTAGGTTCGACGATTCTAAGTGAAATAAGTCACACAGAAAAAGACACTTATCATAAGCTATCACTTATAGAGGGAATGTAAAAACCGCTACACTTGAACTGAATTACAAAACAGAACAGAGTCACACGTTTAGAAAACACACTATAGCTGCTTAACAGGAAAGGTGAGGTGGGGTGATGCATAAAACAAGGGTTTCAAATTCGCTCAGATACCGTTCCATACACCCAATATGTAATAGACAAGACCTACTCCTTGCTCAGTGAACTGGACTCAACACCCCCTATTCCCCGCACAAGAATATATGTGACTAGTGAGAATCTTAAAACGTATGTATTGATATCTGTCTGGAAGTGAGTCAAGTGGGTGTAAAGCCGCATAAACACAGCCATGAAAGGCAGCTAAACCCCATTATAAAAATAAATTACTTTTAGAAACCCGTAAAACAAAGACAGTGAAAGAGAGAGAAATTCTTACAAAATTCGTTCAGAGGCTGTGATGCAACCTGGATTGACCATATCTAGACCCACAGCTGGATGAGACATAAGGGTGGACACTCTTGGGGCTGAGAGGTTGGGTGAGGTTGGGTGAGCAAACGCAGACCCTTTAAAGTAATACTGCGTGGTACCCATCCCATGGGTCCCAAATCTCCAGGTTCAAGGGCATCTTCCTACATCGAAAACATGCATGAGAAACCCAGAAGATGGTACACCGTGTGATTTTGAAAGGTTTCTAAAACGCACCTCATTTCTCATCTCCTTGCGCTCGGTTTCGCCATTCCAGCTACTTTACTAGCAATCTCCCTACTTGGAGAATCAGCACCTTATCCTCCTGTTCCCTACAGGTTGCAATTTGTCCTGAGGATGAACGGGAAGAGGGGCAACCAATGAGAGACTAGATCTAGGTGTTGGGACAGGCACAGGTCACTCTATTTTCCCAACAGGAAGAAGAATTAACCACAGGCTCAGCCTGCCGCCCAGAAGCAGAATAGGGCCTGAGGCAATCCCGCGCTTTTGCGGCCAGCTCCCAAAAAAGACAGTTGAAAAATGGACCTCAGGGAAACTGCAATTCACAAACCCGCAGAGTTATAAATGATAACTCTCATCCACAGATATATTGAGGGAAGTCAACGAAGAGGATTTGAAAGCAAGGCAGAATTGCAGGAAACAGATTTCAGGAGGTAGATACGAATCGCCTTTAAAGCACATGAAAAGCGGCAAAACGTCCACAATGATGCCCTTGGCCAAAAAGGGCGTATGCGTTTTTTCCTGAATATATTCAGGAAAAAACGCATACGCCCTTTTTGGCCAACCAAGCAACCTGGAAAGGCAAATCAGCGCTACAAAGAAGTCTCGCTTCCCTTCGGTCAAAAGGGCCATGCTGCAAAAAGTGTCAAAACCAGAAATGCTGGACAGGCCATGGAGAAATGGCAGCCTTGCTACACTGATGGGCGGGATGTAAATTGCCAACAGCCACTCTGGAGAAGTGTACGTTGTGTCCTGAAACATCGAAAAAAAAACAGCTTAGGGAGCATAGGGCACGTCCACTCATGGGCGTATAAATTGGAAAAACTAAAAATCAGCAAGACACAGGCACCGGAAAGTTTAGGGCTGCTCTGTTGACAAGAACCTCCACTTCATGACACCTTAAATATCCCAGGAAAGAGAAAAATGGATAAAGAAGTTGTGGTCCTTATGTACAATGGAATATCACTCAGACATGAAATCAATGTCATAAGGCTAGTAGAAGCAAGATGAGTGGAGTTAGGTACGACGATCCTAAGTGAAATAAGTCACACAGACAAAGACACTTATCATGAGCTATCACTTATAGAGGGAATGTAAAAACCGCTACACTTGAACTGAATTACAAAACAGAACAGAGTCACATGTTTAGAAAACACACTATGGCTGCTTAACGGGAATGGTGAGGTGGGGTGATGCATAAAACAAGGGTTTCAAATTCGCTCAGATACCGTTCCATACACCCAATATGTAATAGACAAGACCTACTCCTTGCTCAGTGAACTGGACTCAACACCCCCTATTCACCACACAAGAATATATGTGACTAGTAAGAATCTTAAAACCTATGTATTGATATCTCTCTGGAAGTGAGTCAAGTGGGTGTAAAGCCGCATAAACACAGCCATGAAAAGCAGCTAAACCCCATTATAAAAATAAATTACTTTTAAAAACCCATAAAACAAAGACAGTGAAAGAGAGAGAAATTCTTACAAAATTCGTTCAGAGGCTGTGATGCAACCTGGATTGACCATATCTAGACCCACACCTGGATGAGACATAAGGGTGGACACTCTTGGGGCTGAGAGGTTGGGTGAGGTTGGGTGAGCAAACGCAGACCCTTTAAAGTAATACTGCGTGGTACCCATCCCATGGGTCCCAAATCTCCAGGTTGAAGGGCATCTTCCTACATCGAAAACATGCATGAGAAACCCAGAAGATGGTACACCGTGTGATTTTGAAAGGTTTCCAAAACGCACCTCATTTCTCATCTCCTTGTGCTCGGTTTCGCCATTCCAGCTACTTTACTAGCAATCTCCCTACTTGGAGAATCAGCACCTTTAACCTCCTGTTCCCTACAGGTTGCAATTTGTCCTGAGGATGAACGGGAAGAGGGGCAACCAATGAGAGACTAGATCTAGGTGTTGGGACAGGCACAGGTCACTCTATTTTCCCAACAGGAAGAAGAATTAACCACAGGCTCAGCCTGCCGCCCAGAAGCAGAATAGGGCCTGAGGCAATCCCGCGCTTTTGCGGCCAGCTCCCAAAAAAGACAGTTGAAAAATGGACCTCAGGGAAACTGCAATTCACAAACCCGCAGAGTTATAAATGATAACTCTCATCCACAGATATATTGAGGGAAGGCAACGAAGAGGATTTGAAAGCAAGGCAGAATTGCAGGAAACAGATTTCAGGAGGTAGATACGAATCGCCTTTAAAGCACATGAAAAGCGGCAAAACGTCCACAATGATGCCCTTGGCCAAAAAGGGCGTATGCGTTTTTTCCTGAATATATTCAGGAAAAAACGCATACGCCCTTTTTGGCCAACCAAGCAACCTGGAAAGGCAAATCAGCGCTACAAAGAAGTCTCGCTTCCCTTCGGTCAAAAGGGCCATGCTGCAAAAAGTGTCAAAACCAGAAATGCAGGACAGGCCATGGAGAAATGGCAGCCTTGCTACACTGATGGGCGGGATGTAAATTGCCAACAGCCACTCTGGAGAAGTGTACGTTGTGTCCTGAAACATCGAAAAAAAAACAGCTTAGGGAGCATAGGGCACGTCCACTCATGGGCGTATAAATTGGAAAAACTAAAAATCAGCAAGACACAGGCACCGGAAAGTTTAGGGCTGCTCTGTTGACAAGAACCTCCACTTCATGACACCTTAAATATCCCAGGAAAGAGAAAAATGGATAAAGAAGTTGTGGTCCTTATGTACAATGGAATATCACTCAGACATGAAATCAATGTTATAAGGCTAGTAGAAGCAAGATGAGTGGAGTTAGGTACGACGATTCTAAGTGAAATAAGTCACACAGAAAAAGACACTTATCATAAGCTATCACTTATAGAGGGAATGTAAAAACCGCTACACTTGAACTGAATTACAAAACAGAACAGAGTCACACGTTTAGAAAACATACTATAGCTGCTTAACAGGAAAGGTGAGGTGGGGTGATGCATAAAACAAGGGTTTCAAATTCGCTCAGATACCGTTCCATACACCCAATATGTAATAGACAAGACCTACTCCTTGCTCAGTGAACTGGACTCAACACCCCCTATTCCCCGCACAAGAATATATGTGACTAGTAAGAATCTTAAAACCTATGTATTGATATCTGTCTGGAAGTGAGTCAAGTGGGTGTAAAGCCGCATAAACACAGCCATGAAAGGCAGCTAAACCCCATTATAAAAATAAATTACTTTTAAACCCCGTAAAACAAAGACAGTGAAAGAGAGAGAAATTCTTACAAAATTCGTTCAGAGGCTGTGATGCAACCTGGATTGACCATATCTAGACCCACAGCTGGATGAGACATAAGGGTGGACACTCTTGGGGCTGAGAGTTTGGGTGAGGTTGGGTGAGCAAACGCAGACCCTTTAAAGTAATACTGCGTGGTACCCATCCCATGGGTCCCAAATCTCCAGGTTCAAGGGCATCTTCCTACATCGAAAACATGCATGAGAAACCCAGAAGATGGTACACCGTGTGATTTTGAAAGGTTTCTAAAACGCACCTCATTTCTCATCTCCTTGTGCTCGGTTTCGCCATTCCAGCTACTTTACTAGCAATCTCACTACTTGGAGAATCAGCACCTTATCCTCCTGTTCCCTACAGGTTGCAATTTGTCCTGAGGATGAACGGGAAGAGGGGCAACCAATGAGAGAATAGATCTAGGTGTTGGGACAGGCACAGGTCACTCTATTTTCCCAACAGGAAGAAGAATTAACCACAGGCTCAGCCTGCCGCCCAGAAGCAGAGTAGGGCCTGAGGCAATCCCGCGCTTTTGCGGCCAGCTCCCAAAAAAGACAGTTGAAAAATGGAGCTCAGGGAAACTGCAATTCACAAACCCGCAGAGTTATAAATGATAACTCTCATCCACAGATATATTGAGGGAAGGCAACGAAGAGGATTTGAAAGCAAGGCAGAATTGCAGGAAACAGATTTCAGGAGGTAGATACGAATCGCCTTTAAAGCACATGAAAAGCGGCAAAACGTCGACAATGATGCCCTTGGCCAAAAAGGGCGTATGCGTTTTTTCCTGAATATATTCAGGAAAAAACGCATACGCCCTTTTTGGCCAACCAAGCAACCTGGAAAGGCAAATCAGCGCTACAAAGAAGTCTCGCTTCCCTTCGGTCAAAAGGGCCATGCTGCAAAAAGTGTCAAAACCAGAAATCCAGGACAGGCCATGGAGAAATGGCAGCCTTGCTACACTGATGGGCGGGATGTAAATTGCCAACAGCCACTCTGGAGAAGTGTACGTTGTGTCCTGAAACATGGAAAAAAAAACAGCTTAGGGAGCATAGGGCACGTCCACTCATGGGCGTATAAATTGGAAAAACTAAAAATCAGCAAGACACAGGCACCGGAAAGTTTAGGGCTGCTCTGTTGACAAGAACCTCCACTTCATGACACCTTAAATATCCCAGGAAAGAGAAAAATGGATAAAGAAGTTGTGGTCCTTATGTACAATGGAATATCACTCAGACATGAAATCAATGTCATAAGGCTAGTAGAAGCAAGATGAGTGGAGTTAGGTACGACGATCCTAAGTGAAATAAGTCACACAGAAAAAGACACTTATCATGAGCTATCACTTATAGAGGGAATGTAAAAACCGCTACACTTGAACTGAATTACAAAACAGAACAGAGTCACATGTTTAGAAAACACACTATGGCTGCTTAACGGGAATGGTGAGGTGGGGTGATGCATAAAACAAGGGTTTCAAATTCGCTCAGATACCGTTCCATACACCCAATATGTAATAGACAAGACCTACTCCTTGCTCAGTGAACTGGACTCAACACCCCCTATTCACCACACAAGAATATATGTGACTAGTAAGAATCTTAAAACCTATGTATTGATATCTCTCTGGAAGTGAGTCAAGTGGGTGTAAAGCCGCATAAACACAGCCATGAAAAGCAGCTAAACCCCATTATAAAAATAAATTACTTTTAAAAACCCATAAAACAAAGACAGTGAAAGAGAGAGAAATTCTTACAAAATTCGTTCAGAGGCTGTGATGCAACCTGGATTGACCATATCTAGACCCACACCTGGATGAGACATAAGGGTGGACACTCTTGGGGCTGAGAGGTTGGGTGAGGTTGGGTGAGCAAACGCAGACCCTTTAAAGTAATACTGCGTGGTACCCATCCCATGGGTCCCAAATCTCCAGGTTGAAGGGCATCTTCCTACATCGAAAACATGCATGAGAAACCCAGAAGATGGTACACCGTGTGATTTTGAAAGGTTTCCAAAACGCACCTCATTTCTCATCTCCTTGTGCTCGGTTTCGCCATTCCAGCTACTTTACTAGCAATCTCCCTACTTGGAGAATCAGCACCTTTAACCTCCTGTTCCCTACAGGTTGCAATTTGTCCTGAGGATGAACGGGAAGAGGGGCAACCAATGAGAGACTAGATCTAGGTTTTGGGACAGGCACAGGTCACTCTATTTTCCCAACAGGAAGAAGAATTAACCACAGGCTCAGCCTGCCGCCCAGAAGCAGAATAGGGCCTGAGGCAATCCCGCGCTTTTGCGGCCAGCTCCCAAAAAAGACAGTTGAAAAATGGACCTCAGGGAAACTGCAATTCACAAACCCGCAGAGTTATAAATGATAACTCTCATCCACAGATATATTGAGGGAAGGCAACGAAGAGGATTTGAAAGCAAGGCAGAATTGCAGGAAACAGATTTCAGGAGGTAGATACGAATCGCCTTTAAAGCACATGAAAAGCGGCAAAACGTCCACAATGATGCCCTTGGCCAAAAAGGGCGTATGCGTTTTTTCCTGAATATATTCAGGAAAAAACGCATACGCCCTTTTTGGCCAACCAAGCAACCTGGAAAGGCAAATCAGCGCTACAAAGAAGTCTCGCTTCCCTTCGGTCAAAAGGGCCATGCTGCAAAAAGTGTCAAAACCAGAAATGCAGGACAGGCCATGGAGAAATGGCAGCCTTGCTACACTGATGGGCGGGATGTAAATTGCCAACAGCCACTCTGGAGAAGTGTACGTTGTGTCCTGAAACATCGAAAAAAAAACAGCTTAGGGAGCATAGGGCACGTCCACTCATGGGCGTATAAATTGGAAAAACTAAAAATCAGCAAGACACAGGCACCGGAAAGTTTAGGGCTGCTCTGTTGACAAGAACCTCCACTTCATGACACCTTAAATATCCCAGGAAAGAGAAAAATGGATAAAGAAGTTGTGGTCCTTATGTACAATGGAATATCACTCAGACATGAAATCAATGTTATAAGGCTAGTAGAAGCAAGATGAGTGGAGTTAGGTACGACGATTCTAAGTGAAATAAGTCACACAGGAAAAGACACTTATCATAAGCTATCACTTATAGAGGGAATGTAAAAACCGCTACACTTGAACTGAATTACAAAACAGAACAGAGTCACACGTTTAGAAAACATACTATAGCTGCTTAACAGGAAAGGTGAGTTGGGGTGATGCATAAAACAAGGGTTTCAAATTCGCTCAGATACCGTTCCATACACCCAATATGTAATAGACAAGACCTACTCCTTGCTCAGTGAACTGGACTCAACACCCCCTATTCCCCGCACAAGAATATATGTGACTAGTAAGAATCTTAAAACCTATGTATTGATATCTGTCTGGAAGTGAGTCAAGTGGGTGTAAAGCCGCATAAACACAGCCATGAAAGGCAGCTAAACCCCATTATAAAAATAAATTACTTTTAAACCCCGTAAAACAAAGACAGTGAAAGAGAGAGAAATTCTTACAAAATTCGTTCAGAGGCTGTGATGCAACCTGGATTGACCATATCTAGACCCACAGCTGGATGAGACATAAGGGTGGACACTCTTGGGGCTGAGAGGTTGGGTGAGGTTGGGTGAGCAAACGCAGACCCTTTAAAGTAATACTGCGTGGTACCCATCCCATGGGTCCCAAATCTCCAGGTTCAAGGGCATCTTCCTACATCGAAAACATGCATGAGAAACCCAGAAGATGGTACACCGTGTGATTTTGAAAGGTTTCCAAAACGCACCTCATTTCTCATCTCCTTGTGCTCGGTTTCGCCATTCCAGCTACTTTACTAGCAATCTCCCTACTTGGAGAATCAGCACCTTATCCTCCTGTTCCCTACAGGTTGCAATTTGTCCTGAGGATGAACGGGAAGAGGGGCAACCAATGAGAGAATAGATCTAGGTGTTGGGACAGGCACAGGTCACTCTATTTTCCCAACAGGAAGAAGAATTAACCACAGGCTCAGCCTGCCGCCCAGAAGCAGAATAGGGCCTGAGGCAATCCCGCGCTTTTGCGGCCAGCTCCCAAAAAAGACAGTTGAAAAATGGAGCTCAGGGAAACTGCAATTCACAAACCCGCAGAGTTATAAATGATAACTCTCATCCACAGATATATTGAGGGAAGGCAACGAAGAGGATTTGAAAGCAAGGCAGAATTGCAGGAAACAGATTTCAGGAGGTAGATACGAATCGCCTTTAAAGCACATGAAAAGCGGCAAAACGTCGACAATGATGCCCTTGGCCAAAAAGGGCGTATGCGTTTTTTCCTGAATATATTCAGGAAAAAACACATACGCCCTTTTTGGCCAACCAAGCAACCTGGAAAGGCAAATCAGCGCTACAAAGAAGTCTCGCTTCCCTTCGGTCAAAAGTGCCATGCTGCAAAAAGTGTCAAAACCAGAAATCCAGGACAGGCCATGGAGAAATGGCAGCCTTGCTACACTGATGGGCGGGATGTAAATTGCCAACAGCCACTCTGGAGAAGTGTACGTTGTGTCCTGAAACATGGAAAAAAGAACAGCTTAGGGAGCATAGGGCACGTCCACTCATGGGCGTATAAATTGGAAAAACTAAAAATCAGCAAGACACAGGCACCGGAAAGTTTAGGGCTGCTCTGTTGACAAGAACCTCCACTTCATGACACCTTAAATATCCCAGGAAAGAGAAAAATGGATAAAGAAGTTGTGGTCCTTATGTACAATGGAATATCACTCAGACATGAAATCAATGTCATAAGGCTAGTAGAAGCAAGATGAGTGGAGTTAGGTACGACGATCCTAAGTGAAATAAGTCACACAGAAAAAGACACTTATCATGAGCTATCACTTATAGAGGGAATGTAAAAACCGCTACACTTGAACTGAATTACAAAACAGAACAGAGTCACACGTTTAGAAAACACACTATGGCTGCTTAACGGGAATGGTGAGGTGGGGTGATGCATAAAACAAGGGTTTCAAATTCGCTCAGATACCGTTCCATACACCCAATATGTAATAGACAAGACCTACTCCTTGCTCAGTGAACTGGACTCAACACCCCCTATTCACCACACAAGAATATATGTGACTAGTAAGAATCTTAAAACCTATGTATTGATATCTCTCTGGAAGTGAGTCAAGTGGGTGTAAAGCCGCATAAACACAGCCATGAAAAGCAGCTAAACCCCATTATAAAAATAAATTACTTTTAAAAACCCATAAAACAAAGACAGTGAAAGAGAGAGAAATTCTTACAAAATTCGTTCAGAGGCTGTGATGCAACCTGGATTGACCATATCTAGACCCACACCTGGATGAGACATAAGGGTGGACACTCTTGGGGCTGAGAGGTTGGGTGAGGTTGGGTGAGCAAACGCAGACCCTTTAAAGTAATACTGCGTGGTACCCATCCCATGGGTCCCAAATCTCCAGGTTGAAGGGCATCTTCCTACATCGAAAACATGCATGAGAAACCCAGAAGATGGTACACCGTGTGATTTTGAAAGGTTTCTAAAACGCACCTCATTTCTCATCTCCTTGTGCTCGGTTTCGCCATTCCAGCTACTTTACTAGCAATCTCCCTACTTGGAGAATCAGCACCTTTAACCTCCTGTTCCCTACAGGTTGCAATTTGTCCTGAGGATGAACGGGAAGAGGGGCAACCAATGAGAGACTAGATCTAGGTGTTGGGACAGGCACAGGTCACTCTATTTTCCCAACAGGAAGAAGAATTAACCACAGGCTCAGCCTGCCGCCCAGAAGCAGAATAGGGCCTGAGGCAATCCCGCGCTTTTGCGGCCAGCTCCCAAAAAAGACAGTTGAAAAATGGACCTCAGGGAAACTGCAATTCACAAACCCGCAGAGTTATAAATGATAACTCTCATCCACAGATATATTGAGGGAAGGCAACGAAGAGGATTTGAAAGCAAGGCAGAATTGCAGGAAACAGATTTCAGGAGGTAGATACGAATCGCCTTTAAAGCACATGAAAAGCGGCAAAACGTCGACAATGATGCCCTTGGCCAAAAAGGGCGTATGCGTTTTTTCCTGAATATATTCAGGAAAAAACGCATACGCCCTTTTTGGCCAACCAAGCAACCTGGAAAGGCAAATCAGCGCTACAAAGAAGTCTCGCTTCCCTTCGGTCAAAAGGGCCATGCTGCAAAAAGTGTCAAAACCAGAAATCCAGGACAGGCCATGGAGAAATGGCAGCCTTGCTACACTGATGGGCGGGATGTAAATTGCCAACAGCCACTCTGGAGAAGTGTACGTTGTGTCCTGAAACATGGAAAAAAAACAGCTTAGGGAGCATAGGACACGGCCACTCATGGGCGTATAAATTGGAAAAACTAAAAATCAGCAAGACACAGGCACCGGAAATTTTAGGGCTGCTCTGTTGACAAGAACCTCCACTTCATGACACCTTAAATATCCCAGGAAAGAGAAAAATGGATAAAGAAGTTGTGGTCCTTATGTACAATGGAATATCACTCAGACATGAAATCAATGTTATAAGGCTAGTAGAAGCAAGATGAGTGGAGTTTGGTACGACGATTCTAAGTGAAATAAGTCACACAGAAAAAGACACTTATCATAAGCTATCACTTATAGAGGGAATGTAAAAACCGCTACACTTGAACTGAATTACAAAACAGAACAGAGTCACACGTTTAGAAAACACACTATAGCTGCTTAACAGGAAAGGTGAGGTGGGGTGATGCATAAAACAAGGGTTTCAAATTCGCTCAGATACCGTTCCATACACCCAATATGTAATAGACAAGACCTACTCCTTGCTCAGTGAACTGGACTCAACACCCCCTATTCCCCGCACAAGAATATATGTGACTAGTAAGAATCTTAAAACCTATGTATTGATATCTGTCTGGAAGTGAGTCAAGTGGGTGTAAAGCCGCATAAACACAGCCATGAAAGGCAGCTAAACCCCATTATAAAAATAAATTACTTTTAAAAACCCATAAAACAAAGACAGTGAAAGAGAGAGAAATTCTTACAAAATTCGTTCAGAGGCTGTGATGCAACCTGGATTGACCATATCTAGACCCACAGCTGGATGAGACATAAGGGTGGACACTCTTGGGGCTGAGAGTTTGGGTGAGGTTGGGTGAGCAAACGCAGACCCTTTAAAGTAATACTGCGTGGTACCCATCCCATGGGTCCCAAATCTCCAGGTTCAAGGGCATCTTCCTACATCGAAAACATGCATGAGAAACCCAGAAGATGGTACACCGTGTGATTTTGAAAGGTTTCTAAAACGCACCTCATTTCTCATCTCCTTGTGCTCGGTTTCGCCATTCCAGCTACTTTACTAGCAATCTCCCTACTTGGAGAATCAGCACCTTATCCTCCTGTTCCCTACAGGTTGCAATTTGTCCTGAGGATGAACGGGAAGAGGGGCAACCAATGAGAGAATAGATCTAGGTGTTGGGACAGGCACAGGTCACTCTATTTTCCCAACAGGAAGAAGAATTAACCACAGGCTCAGCCTGCCGCCCAGAAGCAGAATAGGGCCTGAGGCAATCCCGCGCTTTTGCGGCCAGCTCCCAAAAAAGACAGTTGAAAAATGGAGCTCAGGGAAACTGCAATTCACAAACCCGCAGAGTTATAAATGATAACTCTCATCCACAGATATATTGAGGGAAGGCAACGAAGAGGATTTGAAAGCAAGGCAGAATTGCAGGAAACAGATTTCAGGAGGTAGATACGAATCGCCTTTAAAGCACATGAAAAGCGGCAAAACGTCGACAATGATGCCCTTGGCCAAAAAGGGCGTATGCGTTTTTTCCTGAATATATTCAGGAAAAAACGCATACGCCCTTTTTGGCCAACCAAGCAACCTGGAAAGGCAAATCAGCGCTACAAAGAAGTCTCGCTTCCCTTCGGTCAAAAGGGCCATGCTGCAAAAAGTGTCAAAACCAGAAATGCAGGACAGGCCATGGAGAAATGGCAGCCTTGCTACACTGATGGGCGGGATGTAAATTGCCAACAGCCACTCTGGAGAAGTGTACGTTGTGTCCTGAAACATGGAAAAAAAAACAGCTTAGGGAGCATAGGGCACGTCCACTCATGGGCGTATAAATTGGAAAAACTAAAAATCAGCAAGACACAGGCACCGGAAAGTTTAGGGCTGCTCTGTTGACAAGAACCTCCACTTCATGACACCTTAAATATCCCAGGAAAGAGAAAAATGGATAAAGAAGTTGTGGTCCTTATGTACAATGGAATATCACTCAGACATGAAATCAATGTCATAAGGCTAGTAGAAGCAAGATGAGTGGAGTTAGGTACGACGATCCTAAGTGAAATAAGTCACACAGAAAAAGACACTTATCATGAGCTATCACTTATAGAGGGAATGTAAAAACCGCTACACTTGAACTGAATTACAAAACAGAACAGAGTCACATGTTTAGAAAACACACTATGGCTGCTTAACGGGAATGGTGAGGTGGGGTGATGCATAAAACAAGGGTTTCAAATTCGCTCAGATACCGTTCCATACACCCAATATGTAATAGACAAGACCTACTCCTTGCTCAGTGAACTGGACTCAACACCCCCTATTCACCACACAAGAATATATGTGACTAGTAAGAATCTTAAAACCTATGTATTGATATCTCTCTGGAAGTGAGTCAAGTGGGTGTAAAGCCGCATAAACACAGCCATGAAAAGCAGCTAAACCCCATTATAAAAATAAATTACTTTTAAAAACCCATAAAACAAAGTCAGTGAAAGAGAGAGAAATTCTTACAAAATTCGTTCAGAGGCTGTGATGCAACCTGGATTGACCATATCTAGACCCACACCTGGATGAGACATAAGGGTGGACACTCTTGGGGCTGAGAGGTTGGGTGAGGTTGGGTGAGCAAACGCAGACCCTTTAAAGTAATACTGCGTGGTACCCATCCCATGGGTCCCAAATCTCCAGGTTGAAGGGCATCTTCCTACATCGAAAACATGCATGAGAAACCCAGAAGATGGTACACCGTGTGATTTTGAAAGGTTTCCAAAACGCACCTCATTTCTCATCTCCTTGTGCTCGGTTTCGCCATTCCAGCTACTTTACTAGCAATCTCCCTACTTGGAGAATCAGCACCTTTAACCTCCTGTTCCCTACAGGTTGCAATTTGTCCTGAGGATGAACGGGAAGAGGGGCAACCAATGAGAGACTAGATCTAGGTTTTGGGACAGGCACAGGTCACTCTATTTTCCCAACAGGAAGAAGAATTAACCACAGGCTCAGCCTGCCGCCCAGAAGCAGAATAGGGCCTGAGGCAATCCCGCGCTTTTGCGGCCAGCTCCCAAAAAAGACAGTTGAAAAATGGACCTCAGGGAAACTGCAATTCACAAACCCGCAGAGTTATAAATGATAACTCTCATCCACAGATATATTGAGGGAAGGCAACGAAGAGGATTTGAAAGCAAGGCAGAATTGCAGGAAACAGATTTCAGGAGGTAGATACGAATCGCCTTTAAAGCACATGAAAAGCGGCAAAACGTCGACAATGATGCCCTTGGCCAAAAAGGGCGTATGCGTTTTTTCCTGAATATATTCAGGAAAAAACGCATACGCCCTTTTTGGCCAACCAAGAAACCTGGAAAGGCAAATCAGCGCTACAAAGAAGTCTCGCTTCCCTTCGGTCAAAAGGGCCATGCTGCAAAAAGTGTCAAAACCAGAAATGCAGGACAGGCCATGGAGAAATGGCAGCCTTGCTACACTGATGGGCGGGATGTAAATTGCCAACAGCCACTCTGGAGAAGTGTACGTTGTGTCCTGAAACATCGAAAAAAAAACAGCTTAGGGAGCATAGGGCACGTCCACTCATGGGCGTATAAATTGGAAAAACTAAAAATCAGCAAGACACAGGCACCGGAAAGTTTAGGGCTGCTCTGTTGACAAGAACCTCCACTTCATGACACCTTAAATATCCCAGGAAAGAGAAAAATGGATAAAGAAGTTGTGGTCCTTATGTACAATGGAATATCACTCAGACATGAAATCAATGTTATAAGGCTAGTAGAAGCAAGATGAGTGGAGTTAGGTACGACGATTCTAAGTGAAATAAGTCACACAGAAAAAGACACTTATCATAAGCTATCACTTATAGAGGGAATGTAAAAACCGCTACACTTGAACTGAATTACAAAACAGAACAGAGTCACACGTTTAGAAAACATACTATAGCTGCTTAACAGGAAAGGTGAGTTGGGGTGATGCATAAAACAAGGGTTTCAAATTCGCTCAGATACCGTTCCATACACCCAATATGTAATAGACAAGACCTACTCCTTGCTCAGTGAACTGGACTCAACACCCCCTATTCCCCGCACAAGAATATATGTGACTAGTAAGAATCTTAAAACCTATGTATTGATATCTGTCTGGAAGTGAGTCAAGTGGGTGTAAAGCCGCATAAACACAGCCATGAAAGGCAGCTAAACCCCATTATAAAAATAAATTACTTTTAAACCCCGTAAAACAAAGACAGTGAAAGAGAGAGAAATTCTTACAAAATTCGTTCAGAGGCTGTGATGCAACCTGGATTGACCATATCTAGACCCACAGCTGGATGAGACATAAGGGTGGACACTCTTGGGGCTGAGAGGTTGGGTGAGGTTGGGTGAGCAAACGCAGACCCTTTAAAGTAATACTGCGTGGTACCCATCCCATGGGTCCCAAATCTCCAGGTTCAAGGGCATCTTCCTACATCGAAAACATGCATGAGAAACCCAGAAGATGGTACACCGTGTGATTTTGAAAGGTTTCCAAAACGCACCTCATTTCTCATCTCCTTGTGCTCGGTTTCGCCATTCCAGCTACTTTACTAGCAATCTCACTACTTGGAGAATCAGCACCTTATCCTCCTGTTCCCTACAGGTTGCAATTTGTCCTGAGGATGAACGGGAAGAGGGGCAACCAATGAGAGAATAGATCTAGGTGTTGGGACAGGCACAGGTCACTCTATTTTCCCAACAGGAAGAAGAATTAACCACAGGCTCAGCCTGCCTCCCAGAAGCAGAATAGGGCCTGAGGCAATCCCGCGCTTTTGCGGCCAGCTCCCAAAAAAGACAGTTGAAAAATGGAGCTCAGGGAAACTGCAATTCACAAACCCGCAGAGTTATAAATGATAACTCTCATCCACAGATATATTGAGGGAAGGCAACGAAGAGGATTTGAAAGCAAGGCAGAATTGCAGGAAACAGATTTCAGGAGGTAGATACGAATCGCCTTTAAAGCACATGAAAAGCGGCAAAACGTCGACAATGATGCCCTTGGCCAAAAAGGGCGTATGCGTTTTTTCCTGAATATATTCAGGAAAAAACACATACGCCCTTTTTGGCCAACCAAGCAACCTGGAAAGGCAAATCAGCGCTACAAAGAAGTCTCGCTTCCCTTCGGTCAAAAGTGCCATGCTGCAAAAAGTGTCAAAACCAGAAATCCAGGACAGGCCATGGAGAAATGGCAGCCTTGCTACACTGATGGGCGGGATGTAAATTGCCAACAGCCACTCTGGAGAAGTGTACGTTGTGTCCTGAAACATGGAAAAAAGAACAGCTTAGGGAGCATAGGGCACGTCCACTCATGGGCGTATAAATTGGAAAAACTAAAAATCAGCAAGACACAGGCACCGGAAAGTTTAGGGCTGCTCTGTTGACAAGAACCTCCACTTCATGACACCTTAAATATCCCAGGAAAGAGAAAAATGGATAAAGAAGTTGTGGTCCTTATGTACAATGGAATATCACTCAGACATGAAATCAATGTCATAAGGCTAGTAGAAGCAAGATGAGTGGAGTTAGGTACGACGATCCTAAGTGAAATAAGTCACACAGAAAAAGACACTTATCATGAGCTATCACTTATAGAGGGAATGTAAAAACCGCTACACTTGAACTGAATTACAAAACAGAACAGAGTCACACGTTTAGAAAACACACTATGGCTGCTTAACGGGAATGGTGAGGTGGGGTGATGCATAAAACAAGGGTTTCAAATTCGCTCAGATACCGTTCCATACACCCAATATGTAATAGACAAGACCTACTCCTTGCTCAGTGAACTGGACTCAACACCCCCTATTCACCACACAAGAATATATGTGACTAGTAAGAATCTTAAAACCTATGTATTGATATCTCTCTGGAAGTGAGTCAAGTGGGTGTAAAGCCGCATAAACACAGCCATGAAAAGCAGCTAAACCCCATTATAAAAATAAATTACTTTTAAAAACCCATAAAACAAAGACAGTGAAAGAGAGAGAAATTCTTACAAAATTCGTTCAGAGGCTGTGATGCAACCTGGATTGACCATATCTAGACCCACACCTGGATGAGACATAAGGGTGGACACTCTTGGGGCTGAGAGGTTGGGTGAGGTTGGGTGAGCAAACGCAGACCCTTTAAAGTAATACTGCGTGGTACCCATCCCATGGGTCCCAAATCTCCAGGTTGAAGGGCATCTTCCTACATCGAAAACATGCATGAGAAACCCAGAAGATGGTACACCGTGTGATTTTGAAAGGTTTCTAAAACGCACCTCATTTCTCATCTCCTTGTGCTCGGTTTCGCCATTCCAGCTACTTTACTAGCAATCTCCCTACTTGGAGAATCAGCACCTTTAACCTCCTGTTCCCTACAGGTTGCAATTTGTCCTGAGGATGAACGGGAAGAGGGGCAACCAATGAGAGACTAGATCTAGGTGTTGGGACAGGCACAGGTCACTCTATTTTCCCAACAGGAAGAAGAATTAACCACAGGCTCAGCCTGCCGCCCAGAAGCAGAATAGGGCCTGAGGCAATCCCGCGCTTTTGCGGCCAGCTCCCAAAAAAGACAGTTGAAAAATGGACCTCAGGGAAACTGCAATTCACAAACCCGCAGAGTTATAAATGATAACTCTCATCCACAGATATATTGAGGGAAGGCAACGAAGAGGATTTGAAAGCAAGGCAGAATTGCAGGAAACAGATTTCAGGAGGTAGATACGAATCGCCTTTAAAGCACATGAAAAGCGGCAAAACGTCGACAATGATGCCCTTGGCCAAAAAGGGCGTATGCGTTTTTTCCTGAATATATTCAGGAAAAAACGCATACGCCCTTTTTGGCCAACCAAGCAACCTGGAAAGGCAAATCAGCGCTACAAAGAAGTCTCGCTTCCCTTCGGTCAAAAGGGCCATGCTGCAAAAAGTGTCAAAACCAGAAATCCAGGACAGGCCATGGAGAAATGGCAGCCTTGCTACACTGATGGGCGGGATGTAAATTGCCAACAGCCACTCTGGAGAAGTGTACGTTGTGTCCTGAAACATGGAAAAAAAACAGCTTAGGGAGCATAGGACACGGCCACTCATGGGCGTATAAATTGGAAAAACTAAAAATCAGCAAGACACAGGCACCGGAAATTTTAGGGCTGCTCTGTTGACAAGAACCTCCACTTCATGACACCTTAAATATCCCAGGAAAGAGAAAAATGGATAAAGAAGTTGTGGTCCTTATGTACAATGGAATATCACTCAGACATGAAATCAATGTTATAAGGCTAGTAGAAGCAAGATGAGTGGAGTTAGGTACGACGATTCTAAGTGAAATAAGTCACACAGAAAAAGACACTTATCATAAGCTATCACTTATAGAGGGAATGTAAAAACCGCTACACTTGAACTGAATTACAAAACAGAACAGAGTCACACGTTTAGAAAACACACTATAGCTGCTTAACAGGAAAGGTGAGGTGGGGTGATGCATAAAACAAGGGTTTCAAATTCGCTCAGATACCGTTCCATACACCCAATATGTAATAGACAAGACCTACTCCTTGCTCAGTGAACTGGACTCAACACCCCCTATTCCCCGCACAAGAATATATGTGACTAGTAAGAATCTTAAAACCTATGTATTGATATCTGTCTGGAAGTGAGTCAAGTGGGTGTAAAGCCGCATAAACACAGCCATGAAAGGCAGCTAAACCCCATTATAAAAATAAATTACTTTTAAAAACCCATAAAACAAAGACAGTGAAAGAGAGAGAAATTCTTACAAAATTCGTTCAGAGGCTGTGATGCAACCTGGATTGACCATATCTAGACCCACAGCTGGATGAGACATAAGGGTGGACACTCTTGGGGCTGAGAGTTTGGGTGAGGTTGGGTGAGCAAACGCAGACCCTTTAAAGTAATACTGCGTGGTACCCATCCCATGGGTCCCAAATCTCCAGGTTGAAGGGCATCTTCCTACATCGAAAACATGCATGAGAAACCCAGAAGATGGTACACCGTGTGATTTTGAAAGGTTTCCAAAACGCACCTCATTTCTCATCTCCTTGTGCTCGGTTTCGCCATTCCAGCTACTTTACTAGCAATCTCCCTACTTGGAGAATCAGCACCTTATCCTCCTGTTCCCTACAGGTTGCAATTTGTCCTGAGGATGAACGGGAAGAGGGGCAACCAATGAGAGACTAGATCTAGGTGTTGGGACAGGCACAGGTCACTCTATTTTCCCAACAGGAAGAAGAATTAACCACAGGCTCAGCCTGCCGCCCAGAAGCAGAATAGGGCCTGAGGCAATCCCGCGCTTTTGCGGCCAGCTCCCAAAAAAGACAGTTGAAAAATGGAGCTCAGGGAAACTGCAATTCACAAACCCGCAGAGTTATAAATGATAACTCTCATCCACAGATATATTGAGGGAAGGCAACGAAGAGGATTTGAAAGCAAGGCAGAATTGCAGGAAACAGATTTCAGGAGGTAGATACGAATCGCCTTTAAAGCACATGAAAAGCGGCAAAACGTCGACAATGATGCCCTTGGCCAAAAAGGGCGTATGCGTTTTTTCCTGAATATATTCAGGAAAAAACGCATACGCCCTTTTTGGCCAACCAAGCAACCTGGAAAGGCAAATCAGCGCTACAAAGAAGTCTCGCTTCCCTTCGGTCAAAAGGGCCATGCGCGCAAAAAGTGTCAAAACCAGAAATCCAGGACAGGCCATGGACAAATGGCAGCCTTGCTACACTGATGGGCGGGATGTAAATTGCCAACAGCCACTCTGGAGAAGTGTACGTTGTGTCCTGAAACATGGAAAAAAAAACAGCTTAGGGAGCATAGGGCACGTCCACTCATGGGCGTATAAATTGGAAAAACTAAAAATCAGCAAGACACAGGCACCGGAAAGATTAGGGCTGCTCTGTTGACAAGAACCTCCACTTCATGACACCTTAAATATCCCAGGAAAGAGAAAAATGGATAAAGAAGTTGTGGTCCTTATGTACAATGGAATATCACTCAGACATGAAATCAATGTCATAAGGCTACTAGAAGCAAGATGAGTGGAGTTAGGTACGACGATCCTAAGTGAAATAAGTCACACAGAAAAAGACACTTATCATGAGCTATCACTTATAGAGGGAATGTAAAAACCGCTACACTTGAACTGAATTACAAAACAGAACAGAGTCACACGTTTAGAAAACACACTATGGCTTCTTAACGGGAATGGTGAGGTGGGGTGATGCATAAAACAAGGGTTTCAAATTCGCTCAGATACCGTTCCATACACCCAATATGTAATAGACAAGACCTACTCCTTGCTCAGTGAACTGGACTCAACACCCCCTATTCACCACACAAGAATATATGTGACTAGTAAGAATCTTAAAACCTATGTATTGATATCTCTCTGGAAGTGAGTCAAGTGGGTGTAAAGCCGCATAAACACAGCCATGAAAAGCAGCTAAACCCCATTATAAAAATAAATTACTTTTAAAAACCCATAAAACAAAGACAGTGAAAGAGAGAGAAATTATTACAAAATTCGTTCAGAGGCTGTGATGCAACCTGGATTGACCATATCTAGACCCACAGCTGGATGAGACATAAGGGTGGACACTCTTGGGGCTGAGAGGTTGGGTGAGGTTGGGTGAGCAAACGCAGACCCTTTAAAGTAATACTGCGTGGTACCCATCCCATGGGTCCCAAATCTCCAGGTTCAAGGGCATCTTCCTACATCGAAAACATGCATGAGAAACCCAGAAGATGGTACACCGTGTGATTTTGAAAGGTTTCCAAAACGCACCTCATTTCTCATCTCCTTGTGCTCGGTTTCGCCATTCCAGCTACTTTACTAGCAATCTCCCTACTTGGAGAATCAGCACCTTTAACCTCCTGTTCCCTACAGGTTGCAATTTGTCCTGAGGATGAACGGGAAGAGGGGCAACCAATGAGAGACTAGATCTAGGTGTTGGGACAGGCAGAGGTCACTCTATTTTCCCAACAGGAAGAAGAATTAACCACAGGCTCAGCCTGCCGCCCAGAAGCAGAATAGGGCCTGAGGCAATCCCGCGCTTTTGCGGCCAGCTCCCAAAAAAGACAGTTGAAAAATGGACCTCAGGGAAACTGCAATTCACAAACCCGCAGAGTTATAAATGATAACTCTCATCCACAGATATATTGAGGGAAGGCAACGAAGAGGATTTGAAAGCAAGGCAGAATTGCAGGAAACAGATTTCAGGAGGTAGATACGAATCGCCTTTAAAGCACATGAAAAGCGGCAAAACGTCGACAATGATGCCCTTGGCCAAAAAGGGCGTATGCGTTTTTTTCCTGAATATATTCAGGAAAAAACGCATACGCCCTTTTTGGCCAACCAAGCAACCTGGAAAGGCAAATCAGCGCTACAAAGAAGTCTCGCTTCCCATCGGTGAAAAGGGCCATGCTGCAAAAAGTGTCAAAACCAGAAATGCAGGACAGGCCATGGAGAAATGGCAGCCTTGCTACACTGATGGGCGGGATGTAAATTGCCAACAGCCACTCTGGAGAAGTGTACGTTGTGTCCTGAAACATGGAAAAAAAACAGCTTAGGGAGCATAGGGCACGTCCACTCATGGGCGTATAAATTGGAAAAACTAAAAATCAGCAAGACACAGGCACCCGAAAGTTTAGGGCTGCTCTGTTGACAAGAACCTCCACTTCATGACACCTTAAATATCCCAGGAAAGAGAAAAATGGATAAAGA
Organism: Eschrichtius robustus; assembly: GCF_028021215.1. Classification (NCBI taxonomy): domain Eukaryota; kingdom Metazoa; phylum Chordata; class Mammalia; order Artiodactyla; family Eschrichtiidae; genus Eschrichtius; species Eschrichtius robustus. The sequence goes on along the minus strand of NW_027175160.1, from coordinate 655,478 downwards.
AGTTGTGGTCCTTATGTACAATGGAATATCACTCAGACATGAAATCAATGTTATAAGGCTAGTAGAAGCAAGATGAGTGGAGTTAGGAACGACGATTCTAAGTGAAATAAGTCACACAGAAAAAGTCACTTATCATAAGCTATCACTTATAGAGGGAATGTAAAAACCGCTACACTTGAACTGAATTACAAAACAGAACAGAGTCACACGTTTAGAAAATATACTATAGCTGCTTAACAGGAAAGGTGAGGTGGGGTGATGCATAAAACAAGGGTTTCAAATTCGCTCAGATACCGTTCCATACACCCAATATGTAATAGACAAGACCTACTCCTTGCTCAGTGAACTGGACTCAACACCCCCTATTCCCCGCACAAGAATATATGTGACTAGTAAGAATCTTAAAACCTATGTATTGATATCTGTCTGGAAGTGAGTCAAGTGGGTGTAAAGCCGCATAAACACAGCCATGAAAGGCAGCTAAACCCCATTATAAAAATAAATTACTTTTAAACCCCGTAAAACAAAGACAGTGAAAGAGAGAGAAATTCTTACAAAATTCGTTCAGAGGCTGTGATGCAACCTGGATTGACCATATCTAGACCCACAGCTGGATGAGACATAAGGGTGGACACTCTTGGGGCTGAGAGGTTGGGTGAGGTTGGGTGAGCAAACGCAGACCCTTTAAAGTAATACTGCGTGGTACCCATCCCATGGGTCCCAAATCTCCAGGTTCAAGGGCATCTTCCTACATCGAAAACATGCATGAGAAACCCAGAAGATGGTACACCGTGTGATTTTGAAAGGTTTCTAAAACGCACCTCATTTCTCATCTCCTTGTGCTCGGTTTCGCCATTCCAGCTACTTTACTAGCAATCTCACTACTTGGAGAATCAGCACCTTATCCTCCTGTTCCCTACAGGTTGCAATTTGTCCTGAGGATGAACGGGAAGAGGGGCAACCAATGAGAGAATAGATCTAGGTGTTGGGACAGGCACAGGTCACTCTATTTTCCCAACAGGAAGAAGAATTAACCACAGGCTCAGCCTGCCGCCCAGAAGCAGAGTAGGGCCTGAGGCAATCCCGCGCTTTTGCGGCCAGCTCCCAAAAAAGACAGTTGAAAAATGGAGCTCAGGGAAACTGCAATTCACAAACCCGCAGAGTTATAAATGATAACTCTCATCCACAGATATATTGAGGGAAGGCAACGAAGAGGATTTGAAAGCAAGGCAGAATTGCAGGAAACAGATTTCAGGAGGTAGATACGAATCGCCTTTAAAGCACATGAAAAGCGGCAAAACGTCGACAATGATGCCCTTGGCCAAAAAGGGCGTATGCGTTTTTTCCTGAATATATTCAGGAAAAAACGCATACGCCCTTTTTGGCCAACCAAGCAACCTGGAAAGGCAAATCAGCGCTACAAAGAAGTCTCGCTTCCCTTCGGTCAAAAGGGCCATGCTGCAAAAAGTGTCAAAACCAGAAATCCAGGACAGGCCATGGAGAAATGGCAGCCTTGCTACACTGATGGGCGGGATGTAAATTGCCAACAGCCACTCTGGAGAAGTGTACGTTGTGTCCTGAAACATGGAAAAAAAAACAGCTTAGGGAGCATAGGGCACGTCCACTCATGGGCGTATAAATTGGAAAAACTAAAAATCAGCAAGACACAGGCACCGGAAAGTTTAGGGCTGCTCTGTTGACAAGAACCTCCACTTCATGACACCTTAAATATCCCAGGAAAGAGAAAAATGGATAAAGAAGTTGTGGTCCTTATGTACAATGGAATATCACTCAGACATGAAATCAATGTCATAAGGCTAGTAGAAGCAAGATGAGTGGAGTTAGGTACGACGATCCTAAGTGAAATAAGTCACACAGAAAAAGACACTTATCATGAGCTATCACTTATAGAGGGAATGTAAAAACCGCTACACTTGAACTGAATTACAAAACAGAACAGAGTCACATGTTTAGAAAACACACTATGGCTGCTTAACGGGAATGGTGAGGTGGGGTGATGCATAAAACAAGGGTTTCAAATTCGCTCAGATACCGTTCCATACACCCAATATGTAATAGACAAGACCTACTCCTTGCTCAGTGAACTGGACTCAACACCCCCTATTCACCACACAAGAATATATGTGACTAGTAAGAATCTTAAAACCTATGTATTGATATCTCTCTGGAAGTGAGTCAAGTGGGTGTAAAGCCGCATAAACACAGCCATGAAAAGCAGCTAAACCCCATTATAAAAATAAATTACTTTTAAAAACCCATAAAACAAAGACAGTGAAAGAGAGAGAAATTCTTACAAAATTCGTTCAGAGGCTGTGATGCAACCTGGATTGACCATATCTAGACCCACACCTGGATGAGACATAAGGGTGGACACTCTTGGGGCTGAGAGGTTGGGTGAGGTTGGGTGAGCAAACGCAGACCCTTTAAAGTAATACTGCGTGGTACCCATCCCATGGGTCCCAAATCTCCAGGTTGAAGGGCATCTTCCTACATCGAAAACATGCATGAGAAACCCAGAAGATGGTACACCGTGTGATTTTGAAAGGTTTCCAAAACGCACCTCATTTCTCATCTCCTTGTGCTCGGTTTCGCCATTCCAGCTACTTTACTAGCAATCTCCCTACTTGGAGAATCAGCACCTTTAACCTCCTGTTCCCTACAGGTTGCAATTTGTCCTGAGGATGAACGGGAAGAGGGGCAACCAATGAGAGAATAGATCTAGGTGTTGGGACAGGCACAGGTCACTCTATTTTCCCAACAGGAAGAAGAATTAACCACAGGCTCAGCCTGCCGCCCAGAAGCAGAGTAGGGCCTGAGGCAATCCCGCGCTTTTGCGGCCAGCTCCCAAAAAAGACAGTTGAAAAATGGAGCTCAGGGAAACTGCAATTCACAAACCCGCAGAGTTATAAATGATAACTCTCATCCACAGATATATTGAGGGAAGGCAACGAAGAGGATTTGAAAGCAAGGCAGAATTGCAGGAAACAGATTTCAGGAGGTAGATACGAATCGCCTTTAAAGCACATGAAAAGCGGCAAAACGTCGACAATGATGCCCTTGGCCAAAAAGGGCGTATGCGTTTTTTCCTGAATATATTCAGGAAAAAACGCATACGCCCTTTTTGGCCAACCAAGCAACCTGGAAAGGCAAATCAGCGCTACAAAGAAGTCTCGCTTCCCTTCGGTCAAAAGAGCCATGCTGCAAAAAGTGTCAAAACCAGAAATCCAGGACAGGCCATGGAGAAATGGCAGCCTTGCTACACTGATGGGCGGGATGTAAATTGCCAACAGCCACTCTGGAGAAGTGTACGTTGTGTCCTGAAACATGGAAAAAAAAACAGCTTAGGGAGCATAGGGCACGTCCACTCATGGGCGTATAAATTGGAAAAACTAAAAATCAGCAAGACACAGGCACCGGAATGTTTAGGGCTGCTCTGTTGACAAGAACCTCCACTTCATGACACCTTAAATATCCCAGGAAAGAGAAAAATGGATAAAGAAGTTGTGGTCCTTATGTACAATGGAATATCACTCAGACATGAAATCAATGTCATAAGGCTAGTAGAAGCAAGATGAGTGGAGTTAGGTACGACGATCTTAAGTGAAATAAGTCACACAGAAAAAGACACTTATCATGAGCTATCACTTATAGAGGGAATGTAAAAACCGCTACACTTGAACTGAATTACAAAACAGAACAGAGTCACATGTTTAGAAAACACACTATGGCTGCTTAACGGGAATGGTGAGGTGGGGTGATGCATAAAACAAGGGTTTCAAATTCGCTCAGATACCGTTCCATACACCCAATATGTAATAGACAAGACCTACTCCTTGCTCAGTGAACTGGACTCAACACCCCCTATTCACCACACAAGAATATATGTGACTAGTAAGAATCTTAAAACCTATGTATTGATATCTCTCTGGAAGTGAGTCAAGTGGGTGTAAAGCCGCATAAACACAGCCATGAAAAGCAGCTAAACCCCATTATAAAAATAAATTACTTTTAAAAACCCATAAAACAAAGACAGTGAAAGAGAGAGAAATTCTTACAAAATTCGTTCAGAGGCTGTGATGCAACCTGGATTGACCATATCTAGACCCACACCTGGATGAGACATAAGGGTGGACACTCTTGGGGCTGAGAGGTTGGGTGAGGTTGGGTGAGCAAACGCAGACCCTTTAAAGTAATACTGCGTGGTACCCATCCCATGGGTCCCAAATCTCCAGGTTGAAGGGCATCTTCCTACATCGAAAACATGCATGAGAAACCCAGAAGATGGTACACCGTGTGATTTTGAAAGGTTTCCAAAACGCACCTCATTTCTCATCTCCTTGTGCTCGGTTTCGCCATTCCAGCTACTTTACTAGCAATCTCCCTACTTGGAGAATCAGCACCTTTAACCTCCTGTTCCCTACAGGTTGCAATTTGTCCTGAGGATGAACGGGAAGAGGGGCAACCAATGAGAGACTAGATCTAGGTTTTGGGACAGGCACAGGTCACTCTATTTTCCCAACAGGAAGAAGAATTAACCACAGGCTCAGCCTGCCGCCCAGAAGCAGAATAGGGCCTGAGGCAATCCCGCGCTTTTGCGGCCAGCTCCCAAAAAAGACAGTTGAAAAATGGACCTCAGGGAAACTGCAATTCACAAACCCGCAGAGTTATAAATGATAACTCTCATCCACAGATATATTGAGGGAAGGCAACGAAGAGGATTTGAAAGCAAGGCAGAATTGCAGGAAACAGATTTCAGGAGGTAGATACGAATCGCCTTTAAAGCACATGAAAAGCGGCAAAACGTCGACAATGATGCCCTTGGCCAAAAAGGGCGTATGCGTTTTTTCCTGAATATATTCAGGAAAAAACGCATACGCCCTTTTTGGCCAACCAAGCAACCTGGAAAGGCAAATCAGCGCTACAAAGAAGTCTCGCTTCCCTTCGGTCAAAAGGGCCATGCTGCAAAAAGTGTCAAAACCAGAAATGCAGGACAGGCCATGGAGAAATGGCAGCCTTGCTACACTGATGGGCGGGATGTAAATTGCCAACAGCCACTCTGGAGAAGTGTACGTTGTGTCCTGAAACATCGAAAAAAAAACAGCTTAGGGAGCATAGGGCACGTCCACTCATGGGCGTATAAATTGGAAAAACTAAAAATCAGCAAGACAAAGGCACCGGAAAGTTTAGGGCTGCTCTGTTGACAAGAACCTCCACTTCATGACACCTTAAATATCCCAGGAAAGAGAAAAATGGATAAAGAAGTTGTGGTCCTTATGTACAATGGAATATCACTCAGACATGAAATCAATGTTATAAGGCTAGTAGAAGCAAGATGAGTGGAGTTAGGTACGACGATTCTAAGTGAAATAAGTCACACAGAAAAAGACACTTATCATAAGCTATCACTTATAGAGGGAATGTAAAAACCGCTACACTTGAACTGAATTACAAAACAGAACAGAGTCACACGTTTAGAAAACATACTATAGCTGCTTAACAGGAAAGGTGAGTTGGGGTGATGCATAAAACAAGGGTTTCAAATTCGCTCAGATACCGTTCCATACACCCAATATGTAATAGACAAGACCTACTCCTTGCTCAGTGAACTGGACTCAACACCCCCTATTCCCCGCACAAGAATATATGTGACTAGTAAGAATCTTAAAACCTATGTATTGATATCTGTCTGGAAGTGAGTCAAGTGGGTGTAAAGCCGCATAAACACAGCCATGAAAGGCAGCTAAACCCCATTATAAAAATAAATTACTTTTAAACCCCGTAAAACAAAGACAGTGAAAGAGAGAGAAATTCTTACAAAATTCGTTCAGAGGCTGTGATGCAACCTGGATTGACCATATCTAGACCCACAGCTGGATGAGACATAAGGGTGGACACTCTTGGGGCTGAGAGGTTGGGTGAGGTTGGGTGAGCAAACGCAGACCCTTTAAAGTAATACTGCGTGGTACCCATCCCATGGGTCCCAAATCTCCAGGTTCAAGGGCATCTTCCTACATCGAAAACATGCATGAGAAACCCAGAAGATGGTACACCGTGTGATTTTGAAAGGTTTCTAAAACGCACCTCATTTCTCATCTCCTTGTGCTCGGTTTCGCCATTCCAGCTACTTTACTAGCAATCTCACTACTTGGAGAATCAGCACCTTATCCTCCTGTTCCCTACAGGTTGCAATTTGTCCTGAGGATGAACGGGAAGAGGGGCAACCAATGAGAGAATAGATCTAGGTGTTGGGACAGGCACAGGTCACTCTATTTTCCCAACAGGAAGAAGAATTAACCACAGGCTCAGCCTGCCGCCCTGAAGCAGAATAGGGCCTGAGGCAATCCCGCGCTTTTGCGGCCAGCTCCCAAAAAAGACAGTTGAAAAATGGAGCTCAGGGAAACTGCAATTCACAAACCCGCAGAGTTATAAATGATAACTCTCATCCACAGATATATTGAGGGAAGGCAACGAAGAGGATTTGAAAGCAAGGCAGAATTGCAGGAAACAGATTTCAGGAGGTAGATACGAATCGCCTTTAAAGCACATGAAAAGCGGCAAAACGTCGACAATGATGCCCTTGGCCAAAAAGGGCGTATGCGTTTTTTCCTGAATATATTCAGGAAAAAACACATACGCCCTTTTTGGCCAACCAAGCAACCTGGAAAGGCAAATCAGCGCTACAAAGAAGTCTCGCTTCCCTTCGGTCAAAAGGGCCATGCTGCAAAAAGTGTCAAAACCAGAAATCCAGGACAGGCCATGGAGAAATGGCAGCCTTGCTACACTGATGGGCGGGATGTAAATTGCCAACAGCCACTCTGGAGAAGTGTACGTTGTGTCCTGAAACATGGAAAAAAAAACAGCTTAGGGAGCATAGGGCACGTCCACTCATGGGCGTATAAATTGGAAAAACTAAAAATCAGCAAGACACAGGCACCGGAAAGTTTAGGGCTGCTCTGTTGACAAGAACCTCCACTTCATGACAACTTAAATATCCCAGGAAAGAGAAAAATGGATAAAGAAGTTGTGGTCCTTATGTACAATGGAATATCACTCAGACATGAAATCAATGTCATAAGGCTAGTAGAAGCAAGATGAGTGGAGTTAGGTACGACGATCCTAAGTGAAATAAGTCACACAGAAAAAGACACTTATCATGAGCTATCACTTATAGAGGGAATGTAAAAACCGCTACACTTGAACTGAATTACAAAACAGAACAGAGTCACATGTTTAGAAAACACACTATGGCTGCTTAACGGGAATGGTGAGGTGGGGTGATGCATAAAACAAGGGTTTCAAATTCGCTCAGATACCGTTCCATACACCCAATATGTAATAGACAAGACCTACTCCTTGCTCAGTGAACTGGACTCAACACCCCCTATTCACCACACAAGAATATATGTGACTAGTAAGAATCTTAAAACCTATGTATTGATATCTCTCTGGAAGTGAGTCAAGTGGGTGTAAAGCCGCATAAACACAGCCATGAAAAGCAGCTAAACCCCATTATAAAAATAAATTACTTTTAAAAACCCATAAAACAAAGACAGTGAAAGAGAGAGAAATTCTTACAAAATTCGTTCAGAGGCTGTGATGCAACCTGGATTGACCATATCTAGACCCACACCTGGATGAGACATAAGGGTGGACACTCTTGGGGCTGAGAGGTTGGGTGAGGTTGGGTGAGCAAACGCAGACCCTTTAAAGTAATACTGCGTGGTACCCATCCCATGGGTCCCAAATCTCCAGGTTGAAGGGCATCTTCCTACATCGAAAACATGCATGAGAAACCCAGAAGATGGTACACCGTGTGATTTTGAAAGGTTTCCAAAACGCACCTCATTTCTCATCTCCTTGTGCTCGGTTTCGCCATTCCAGCTACTTTACTAGCAATCTCCCTACTTGGAGAATCAGCACCTTTAACCTCCTGTTCCCTACAGGTTGCAATTTGTCCTGAGGATGAACGGGAAGAGGGGCAACCAATGAGAGAATAGATCTAGGTGTTGGGACAGGCACAGGTCACTCTATTTTCCCAACAGGAAGAAGAATTAACCACAGGCTCAGCCTGCCGCCCAGAAGCAGAGTAGGGCCTGAGGCAATCCCGCGCTTTTGCGGCCAGCTCCCAAAAAAGACAGTTGAAAAATGGAGCTCAGGGAAACTGCAATTCACAAACCCGCAGAGTTATAAATGATAACTCTCATCCACAGATATATTGAGGGAAGGCAACGAAGAGGATTTGAAAGCAAGGCAGAATTGCAGGAAACAGATTTCAGGAGGTAGATACGAATCGCCTTTAAAGCACATGAAAAGCGGCAAAACGTCGACAATGATGCCCTTGGCCAAAAAGGGCGTATGCGTTTTTTCCTGAATATATTCAGGAAAAAACGCATACGCCCTTTTTGGCCAACCAAGCAACCTGGAAAGGCAAATCAGCGCTACAAAGAAGTCTCGCTTCCCTTCGGTCAAAAGAGCCATGCTGCAAAAAGTGTCAAAACCAGAAATCCAGGACAGGCCATGGAGAAATGGCAGCCTTGCTACACTGATGGGCGGGATGTAAATTGCCAACAGCCACTCTGGAGAAGTGTACGTTGTGTCCTGAAACATGGAAAAAAAAACAGCTTAGGGAGCATAGGGCACGTCCACTCATGGGCGTATAAATTGGAAAAACTAAAAATCAGCAAGACACAGGCACCGGAAAGTTTAGGGCTGCTCTGTTGACAAGAACCTCCACTTCATGACACCTTAAATATCCCAGGAAAGAGAAAAATGGATAAAGAAGTTGTGGTCCTTATGTACAATGGAATATCACTCAGACATGAAATCAATGTCATAAGGCTAGTAGAAGCAAGATGAGTGGAGTTAGGTACGACGATCTTAAGTGAAATAAGTCACACAGAAAAAGACACTTATCATGAGCTATCACTTATAGAGGGAATGTAAAAACCGCTACACTTGAACTGAATTACAAAACAGAACAGAGTCACATGTTTAGAAAACACACTATGGCTGCTTAACGGGAATGGTGAGGTGGGGTGATGCATAAAACAAGGGTTTCAAATTCGCTCAGATACCGTTCCATACACCCAATATGTAATAGACAAGACCTACTCCTTGCTCAGTGAACTGGACTCAACACCCCCTATTCACCACACAAGAATATATGTGACTAGTAAGAATCTTAAAACCTATGTATTGATATCTCTCTGGAAGTGAGTCAAGTGGGTGTAAAGCCGCATAAACACAGCCATGAAAAGCAGCTAAACCCCATTATAAAAATAAATTACTTTTAAAAACCCATAAAACAAAGACAGTGAAAGAGAGAGAAATTCTTACAAAATTCGTTCAGAGGCTGTGATGCAACCTGGATTGACCATATCTAGACCCACACCTGGATGAGACATAAGGGTGGACACTCTTGGGGCTGAGAGGTTGGGTGAGGTTGGGTGAGCAAACGCAGACCCTTTAAAGTAATACTGCGTGGTACCCATCCCATGGGTCCCAAATCTCCAGGTTGAAGGGCATCTTCCTACATCGAAAACATGCATGAGAAACCCAGAAGATGGTACACCGTGTGATTTTGAAAGGTTTCCAAAACGCACCTCATTTCTCATCTCCTTGTGCTCGGTTTCGCCATTCCAGCTACTTTACTAGCAATCTCCCTACTTGGAGAATCAGCACCTTTAACCTCCTGTTCCCTACAGGTTGCAATTTGTCCTGAGGATGAACGGGAAGAGGGGCAACCAATGAGAGACTAGATCTAGGTTTTGGGACAGGCACAGGTCACTCTATTTTCCCAACAGGAAGAAGAATTAACCACAGGCTCAGCCTGCCGCCCAGAAGCAGAATAGGGCCTGAGGCAATCCCGCGCTTTTGCGGCCAGCTCCCAAAAAAGACAGTTGAAAAATGGACCTCAGGGAAACTGCAATTCACAAACCCGCAGAGTTATAAATGATAACTCTCATCCACAGATATATTGAGGGAAGGCAACGAAGAGGATTTGAAAGCAAGGCAGAATTGCAGGAAACAGATTTCAGGAGGTAGATACGAATCGCCTTTAAAGCACATGAAAAGCGGCAAAACGTCGACAATGATGCCCTTGGCCAAAAAGGGCGTATGCGTTTTTTCCTGAATATATTCAGGAAAAAACGCATACGCCCTTTTTGGCCAACCAAGCAACCTGGAAAGGCAAATCAGCGCTACAAAGAAGTCTCGCTTCCCTTCGGTCAAAAGGGCCATGCTGCAAAAAGTGTCAAAACCAGAAATGCAGGACAGGCCATGGAGAAATGGCAGCCTTGCTACACTGATGGGCGGGATGTAAATTGCCAACAGCCACTCTGGAGAAGTGTACGTTGTGTCCTGAAACATCGAAAAAAAAACAGCTTAGGGAGCATAGGGCACGTCCACTCATGGGCGTATAAATTGGAAAAACTAAAAATCAGCAAGACAAAGGCACCGGAAAGTTTAGGGCTGCTCTGTTGACAAGAACCTCCACTTCATGACACCTTAAATATCCCAGGAAAGAGAAAAATGGATAAAGAAGTTGTGGTCCTTATGTACAATGGAATATCACTCAGACATGAAATCAATGTTATAAGGCTAGTAGAAGCAAGATGAGTGGAGTTAGGTACGACGATTCTAAGTGAAATAAGTCACACAGAAAAAGACACTTATCATAAGCTATCACTTATAGAGGGAATGTAAAAACCGCTACACTTGAACTGAATTACAAAACAGAACAGAGTCACACGTTTAGAAAACATACTATAGCTGCTTAACAGGAAAGGTGAGTTGGGGTGATGCATAAAACAAGGGTTTCAAATTCGCTCAGATACCGTTCCATACACCCAATATGTAATAGACAAGACCTACTCCTTGCTCAGTGAACTGGACTCAACACCCCCTATTCCCCGCACAAGAATATATGTGACTAGTAAGAATCTTAAAACCTATGTATTGATATCTGTCTGGAAGTGAGTCAAGTGGGTGTAAAGCCGCATAAACACAGCCATGAAAGGCAGCTAAACCCCATTATAAAAATAAATTACTTTTAAACCCCGTAAAACAAAGACAGTGAAAGAGAGAGAAATTCTTACAAAATTCGTTCAGAGGCTGTGATGCAACCTGGATTGACCATATCTAGACCCACAGCTGGATGAGACATAAGGGTGGACACTCTTGGGGCTGAGAGGTTGGGTGAGGTTGGGTGAGCAAACGCAGACCCTTTAAAGTAATACTGCGTGGTACCCATCCCATGGGTCCCAAATCTCCAGGTTCAAGGGCATCTTCCTACATCGAAAACATGCATGAGAAACCCAGAAGATGGTACACCGTGTGATTTTGAAAGGTTTCTAAAACGCACCTCATTTCTCATCTCCTTGTGCTCGGTTTCGCCATTCCAGCTACTTTACTAGCAATCTCACTACTTGGAGAATCAGCACCTTATCCTCCTGTTCCCTACAGGTTGCAATTTGTCCTGAGGATGAACGGGAAGAGGGGCAACCAATGAGAGAATAGATCTAGGTGTTGGGACAGGCACAGGTCACTCTATTTTCCCAACAGGAAGAAGAATTAACCACAGGCTCAGCCTGCCGCCCTGAAGCAGAATAGGGCCTGAGGCAATCCCGCGCTTTTGCGGCCAGCTCCCAAAAAAGACAGTTGAAAAATGGAGCTCAGGGAAACTGCAATTCACAAACCCGCAGAGTTATAAATGATAACTCTCATCCACAGATATATTGAGGGAAGGCAACGAAGAGGATTTGAAAGCAAGGCAGAATTGCAGGAAACAGATTTCAGGAGGTAGATACGAATCGCCTTTAAAGCACATGAAAAGCGGCAAAACGTCGACAATGATGCCCTTGGCCAAAAAGGGCGTATGCGTTTTTTCCTGAATATATTCAGGAAAAAACACATACGCCCTTTTTGGCCAACCAAGCAACCTGGAAAGGCAAATCAGCGCTACAAAGAAGTCTCGCTTCCCTTCGGTCAAAAGGGCCATGCTGCAAAAAGTGTCAAAACCAGAAATCCAGGACAGGCCATGGAGAAATGGCAGCCTTGCTACACTGATGGGCGGGATGTAAATTGCCAACAGCCACTCTGGAGAAGTGTACGTTGTGTCCTGAAACATGGAAAAAAAAACAGCTTAGGGAGCATAGGGCACGTCCACTCATGGGCGTATAAATTGGAAAAACTAAAAATCAGCAAGACACAGGCACCGGAAAGTTTAGGGCTGCTCTGTTGACAAGAACCTCCACTTCATGACAACTTAAATATCCCAGGAAAGAGAAAAATGGATAAAGAAGTTGTGGTCCTTATGTACAATGGAATATCACTCAGACATGAAATCAATGTCATAAGGCTAGTAGAAGCAAGATGAGTGGAGTTTGGTACGACGATTCTAAGTGAAATAAGTCACACAGAAAAAGACACTTATCATAAGCTATCACTTATAGAGGGAATGTAAAAACCGCTACACTTGAACTGAATTACAAAACAGAACAGAGTCACACGTTTAGAAAACACACTATGGCTGCTTAACGGGAATGGTGAGGTGGGGTGATGCATAAAACAAGGGTTTCAAATTCGCTCAGATACCGTTCCATACACCCAATATGTAATAGACAAGACCTACTCCTTGCTCAGTGAACTGGACTCAACACCCCCTATTCACCACACAAGAATATATGTGACTAGTAAGAATCATAAAACCTATGTATTGATATCTCTCTGGAAGTGAGTCAAGTGGGTGTAAAGCCGCATAAACACAGCCATGAAAAGCAGCTAAACCCCATTATAAAAATAAATTACTTTTAAAAACCCATAAAACAAAGACAGTGAAAGAGAGAGAAATTCTTACAAAATTCGTTCAGAGGCTGTGATGCAACCTGGATTGACCATATCTAGACCCACACCTGGATGAGACATAAGGGTGGACACTCTTGGGGCTGAGAGGTTGGGTGAGGTTGGGTGAGCAAACGCAGACCCTTTAAAGTAATACTGCGTGGTACCCATCCCATGGGTCCCAAATCTCCAGGTTGAAGGGCATCTTCCTACATCGAAAACATGCATGAGAAACCCAGAAGATGGTACACCGTGTGATTTTGAAAGGTTTCCAAAACGCACCTCATTTCTCATCTCCTTGTGCTCGGTTTCGCCATTCCAGCTACTTTACTAGCAATCTCCCTACTTGGAGAATCAGCACCTTTAACCTCCTGTTCCCTACAGGTTGCAATTTGTCCTGAGGATGAACGGGAAGAGGGGCAACCAATGAGAGACTAGATCTAGGTGTTGGGACAGGCACAGGTCACTCTATTTTCCCAACAGGAAGAAGAATTAACCACAGGCTCAGCCTGCCGCCCAGAAGCAGAATAGGGCCTGAGGCAATCCCGCGCTTTTGCGGCCAGCTCCCAAAAAAGACAGTTGAAAAATGGACCTCAGGGAAACTGCAATTCACAAACCCGCAGAGTTATAAATGATAACTCTCATCCACAGATATATTGAGGGAAGGCAACGAAGAGGATTTGAAAGCAAGGCAGAATTGCAGGAAACAGATTTCAGGAGGTAGATACGAATCGCCTTTAAAGCACATGAAAAGCGGCAAAATGTCGACAATGATGCCCTTGGCCAAAAAGGGCGTATGCGTTTTTTCCTGAATATATTCAGGAAAAAACGCATACGCCCTTTTTGGCCAACCAAGCAACCTGGAAAGGCAAATCAGCGCTACAAAGAAGTCTCGCTTCCCTTCGGTCAAAAGGGCCATGCTGCAAAAAGTGTCAAAACCAGAAATCCAGGACAGGCCATGGAGAAATGGCAGCCTTGCTACACTGATGGGCGGGATGTAAATTGCCAACAGCCACTCTGGAGAAGTGTACGTTGTGTCCTGAAACATGGAAAAAAAAACAGCTTAGGGAGCATAGGGCACGTCCACTCATGGGCGTATAAATTGGAAAAACTAAAAATCAGCAAGACACAGGCACCGGAAAGTTTAGGGCTGCTCTGTTGACAAGAACCTCCACTTCATGACACCTTAAATATCCCAGGAAAGAGAAAAATGGATAAAGAAGTTGTGGTCCTTATGTACAATGGAATATCACTCAGACATGAAATCAATGTCATAAGGCTAGTAGAAGCAAGATAAGTGGAGTTAGGTACGACGATCCTAAGTGAAATAAGTCACACAGAAAAAGACACTTATCATGAGCTATCACTTATAGAGGGAATGTAAAAACCGCTACACTTGAACTGAATTACAAAACAGAACAGAGTCACATGTTTAGAAAACACACTATGGCTGCTTAACGGGAATGGTGAGGTGGGGTGATGCATAAAACAAGGGTTTCAAATTCGCTCAGATACCGTTCCATACACCCAATATGTAATAGACAAGACCTACTCCTTGCTCAGTGAACTGGACTCAACACCCCCTATTCACCACACAAGAATATATGTGACTAGTAAGAATCTTAAAACCTATGTATTGATATCTCTCTGGAAGTGAGTCAAGTGGGTGTAAAGCCGCATAAACACAGCCATGAAAAGCAGCTAAACCCCATTATAAAAATAAATTACTTTTAAAAACCCATAAAACAAAGACAGTGAAAGAGAGAGAAATTCTTACAAAATTCGTTCAGAGGCTGTGATGCAACCTGGATTGACCATATCTAGACCCACACCTGGATGAGACATAAGGGTGGACACTCTTGGGGCTGAGAGGTTGGGTGAGGTTGGGTGAGCAAACGCAGACCCTTTAAAGTAATACTGCGTGGTACCCATCCCATGGGTCCCAAATCTCCAGGTTGAAGGGCATCTTCCTACATCGAAAACATGCATGAGAAACCCAGAAGATGGTACACCGTGTGATTTTGAAAGGTTTCCAAAACGCACCTCATTTCTCATCTCCTTGTGCTCGGTTTCGCCATTCCAGCTACTTTACTAGCAATCTCCCTACTTGGAGAATCAGCACCTTTAACCTCCTGTTCCCTACAGGTTGCAATTTGTCCTGAGGATGAACGGGAAGAGGGGCAACCAATGAGAGAATAGATCTAGGTGTTGGGACAGGCACAGGTCACTCTATTTTCCCAACAGGAAGAAGAATTAACCACAGGCTCAGCCTGCCGCCCAGAAGCAGAGTAGGGCCTGAGGCAATCCCGCGCTTTTGCGGCCAGCTCCCAAAAAAGACAGTTGAAAAATGGAGCTCAGGGAAACTGCAATTCACAAACCCGCAGAGTTATAAATGATAACTCTCATCCACAGATATATTGAGGGAAGGCAACGAAGAGGATTTGAAAGCAAGGCAGAATTGCAGGAAACAGATTTCAGGAGGTAGATACGAATCGCCTTTAAAGCACATGAAAAGCGGCAAAACGTCGACAATGATGCCCTTGGCCAAAAAGGGCGTATGCGTTTTTTCCTGAATATATTCAGGAAAAAACGCATACGCCCTTTTTGGCCAACCAAGCAACCTGGAAAGGCAAATCAGCGCTACAAAGAAGTCTCGCTTCCCTTCGGTCAAAAGAGCCATGCTGCAAAAAGTGTCAAAACCAGAAATCCAGGACAGGCCATGGAGAAATGGCAGCCTTGCTACACTGATGGGCGGGATGTAAATTGCCAACAGCCACTCTGGAGAAGTGTACGTTGTGTCCTGAAACATGGAAAAAAAAACAGCTTAGGGAGCATAGGGCACGTCCACTCATGGGCGTATAAATTGGAAAAACTAAAAATCAGCAAGACACAGGCACCGGAAAGTTTAGGGCTGCTCTGTTGACAAGAACCTCCACTTCATGACACCTTAAATATCCCAGGAAAGAGAAAAATGGATAAAGAAGTTGTGGTCCTTATGTACAATGGAATATCACTCAGACATGAAATCAATGTCATAAGGCTAGTAGAAGCAAGATGAGTGGAGTTAGGTACGACGATCTTAAGTGAAATAAGTCACACAGAAAAAGACACTTATCATGAGCTATCACTTATAGAGGGAATGTAAAAACCGCTACACTTGAACTGAATTACAAAACAGAACAGAGTCACATGTTTAGAAAACACACTATGGCTGCTTAACGGGAATGGTGAGGTGGGGTGATGCATAAAACAAGGGTTTCAAATTCGCTCAGATACCGTTCCATACACCCAATATGTAATAGACAAGACCTACTCCTTGCTCAGTGAACTGGACTCAACACCCCCTATTCACCACACAAGAATATATGTGACTAGTAAGAATCTTAAAACCTATGTATTGATATCTCTCTGGAAGTGAGTCAAGTGGGTGTAAAGCCGCATAAACACAGCCATGAAAAGCAGCTAAACCCCATTATAAAAATAAATTACTTTTAAAAACCCATAAAACAAAGACAGTGAAAGAGAGAGAAATTCTTACAAAATTCGTTCAGAGGCTGTGATGCAACCTGGATTGACCATATCTAGACCCACACCTGGATGAGACATAAGGGTGGACACTCTTGGGGCTGAGAGGTTGGGTGAGGTTGGGTGAGCAAACGCAGACCCTTTAAAGTAATACTGCGTGGTACCCATCCCATGGGTCCCAAATCTCCAGGTTGAAGGGCATCTTCCTACATCGAAAACATGCATGAGAAACCCAGAAGATGGTACACCGTGTGATTTTGAAAGGTTTCCAAAACGCACCTCATTTCTCATCTCCTTGTGCTCGGTTTCGCCATTCCAGCTACTTTACTAGCAATCTCCCTACTTGGAGAATCAGCACCTTTAACCTCCTGTTCCCTACAGGTTGCAATTTGTCCTGAGGATGAACGGGAAGAGGGGCAACCAATGAGAGACTAGATCTAGGTTTTGGGACAGGCACAGGTCACTCTATTTTCCCAACAGGAAGAAGAATTAACCACAGGCTCAGCCTGCCGCCCAGAAGCAGAATAGGGCCTGAGGCAATCCCGCGCTTTTGCGGCCAGCTCCCAAAAAAGACAGTTGAAAAATGGACCTCAGGGAAACTGCAATTCACAAACCCGCAGAGTTATAAATGATAACTCTCATCCACAGATATATTGAGGGAAGGCAACGAAGAGGATTTGAAAGCAAGGCAGAATTGCAGGAAACAGATTTCAGGAGGTAGATACGAATCGCCTTTAAAGCACATGAAAAGCGGCAAAACATCGACAATGATGCCCTTGGCCAAAAAGGGCGTATGCGTTTTTTCCTGAATATATTCAGGAAAAAACGCATACGCCCTTTTTGGCCAACCAAGCAACCTGGAAAGGCAAATCAGCGCTACAAAGAAGTCTCGCTTCCCTTCGGTCAAAAGGGCCATGCTGCAAAAAGTGTCAAAACCAGAAATGCAGGACAGGCCATGGAGAAATGGCAGCCTTGCTACACTGATGGGCGGGATGTAAATTGCCAACAGCCACTCTGGAGAAGTGTACGTTGTGTCCTGAAACATCGAAAAAAAAACAGCTTAGGGAGCATAGGGCACGTCCACTCATGGGCGTATAAATTGGAAAAACTAAAAATCAGCAAGACAAAGGCACCGGAAAGTTTAGGGCTGCTCTGTTGACAAGAACCTCCACTTCATGACACCTTAAATATCCCAGGAAAGAGAAAAATGGATAAAGAAGTTGTGGTCCTTATGTACAATGGAATATCACTCAGACATGAAATCAATGTTATAAGGCTAGTAGAAGCAAGATGAGTGGAGTTAGGTACGACGATTCTAAGTGAAATAAGTCACACAGAAAAAGACACTTATCATAAGCTATCACTTATAGAGGGAATGTAAAAACCGCTACACTTGAACTGAATTACAAAACAGAACAGAGTCACACGTTTAGAAAACATACTATAGCTGCTTAACAGGAAAGGTGAGTTGGGGTGATGCATAAAACAAGGGTTTCAAATTCGCTCAGATACCGTTCCATACACCCAATATGTAATAGACAAGACCTACTCCTTGCTCAGTGAACTGGACTCAACACCCCCTATTCCCCGCACAAGAATATATGTGACTAGTAAGAATCTTAAAACCTATGTATTGATATCTGTCTGGAAGTGAGTCAAGTGGGTGTAAAGCCGCATAAACACAGCCATGAAAGGCAGCTAAACCCCATTATAAAAATAAATTACTTTTAAACCCCGTAAAACAAAGACAGTGAAAGAGAGAGAAATTCTTACAAAATTCGTTCAGAGGCTGTGATGCAACCTGGATTGACCATATCTAGACCCACAGCTGGATGAGACATAAGGGTGGACACTCTTGGGGCTGAGAGGTTGGGTGAGGTTGGGTGAGCAAACGCAGACCCTTTAAAGTAATACTGCGTGGTACCCATCCCATGGGTCCCAAATCTCCAGGTTCAAGGGCATCTTCCTACATCGAAAACATGCATGAGAAACCCAGAAGATGGTACACCGTGTGATTTTGAAAGGTTTCTAAAACGCACCTCATTTCTCATCTCCTTGTGCTCGGTTTCGCCATTCCAGCTACTTTACTAGCAATCTCACTACTTGGAGAATCAGCACCTTATCCTCCTGTTCCCTACAGGTTGCAATTTGTCCTGAGGATGAACGGGAAGAGGGGCAACCAATGAGAGAATAGATCTAGGTGTTGGGACAGGCACAGGTCACTCTATTTTCCCAACAGGAAGAAGAATTAACCACAGGCTCAGCCTGCCGCCCTGAAGCAGAATAGGGCCTGAGGCAATCCCGCGCTTTTGCGGCCAGCTCCCAAAAAAGACAGTTGAAAAATGGAGCTCAGGGAAACTGCAATTCACAAACCCGCAGAGTTATAAATGATAACTCTCATCCACAGATATATTGAGGGAAGGCAACGAAGAGGATTTGAAAGCAAGGCAGAATTGCAGGAAACAGATTTCAGGAGGTAGATACGAATCGCCTTTAAAGCACATGAAAAGCGGCAAAACGTCGACAATGATGCCCTTGGCCAAAAAGGGCGTATGCGTTTTTTCCTGAATATATTCAGGAAAAAACACATACGCCCTTTTTGGCCAACCAAGCAACCTGGAAAGGCAAATCAGCGCTACAAAGAAGTCTCGCTTCCCTTCGGTCAAAAGGGCCATGCTGCAAAAAGTGTCAAAACCAGAAATCCAGGACAGGCCATGGAGAAATGGCAGCCTTGCTACACTGATGGGCGGGATGTAAATTGCCAACAGCCACTCTGGAGAAGTGTACGTTGTGTCCTGAAACATGGAAAAAAAAACAGCTTAGGGAGCATAGGGCACGTCCACTCATGGGCGTATAAATTGGAAAAACTAAAAATCAGCAAGACACAGGCACCGGAAAGTTTAGGGCTGCTCTGTTGACAAGAACCTCCACTTCATGACACCTTAAATATCCCAGGAAAGAGAAAAATGGATAAAGAAGTTGTGGTCCTTATGTACAATGGAATATCACTCAGACATGAAATCAATGTCATAAGGCTAGTAGAAGCAAGATGAGTGGAGTTTGGTACGACGATTCTAAGTGAAATAAGTCACACAGAAAAAGACACTTATCATAAGCTATCACTTATAGAGGGAATGTAAAAACCGCTACACTTGAACTGAATTACAAAACAGAACAGAGTCACACGTTTAGAAAACACACTATGGCTGCTTAACGGGAATGGTGAGGTGGGGTGATGCATAAAACAAGGGTTTCAAATTCGCTCAGATACCGTTCCATACACCCAATATGTAATAGACAAGACCTACTCCTTGCTCAGTGAACTGGACTCAACACCCCCTATTCACCACACAAGAATATATGTGACTAGTAAGAATCATAAAACCTATGTATTGATATCTCTCTGGAAGTGAGTCAAGTGGGTGTAAAGCCGCATAAACACAGCCATGAAAAGCAGCTAAACCCCATTATAAAAATAAATTACTTTTAAAAACCCATAAAACAAAGACAGTGAAAGAGAGAGAAATTCTTACAAAATTCGTTCAGAGGCTGTGATGCAACCTGGATTGACCATATCTAGACCCACACCTGGATGAGACATAAGGGTGGACACTCTTGGGGCTGAGAGGTTGGGTGAGGTTGGGTGAGCAAACGCAGACCCTTTAAAGTAATACTGCGTGGTACCCATCCCATGGGTCCCAAATCTCCAGGTTGAAGGGCATCTTCCTACATCGAAAACATGCATGAGAAACCCAGAAGATGGTACACCGTGTGATTTTGAAAGGTTTCCAAAACGCACCTCATTTCTCATCTCCTTGTGCTCGGTTTCGCCATTCCAGCTACTTTACTAGCAATCTCCCTACTTGGAGAATCAGCACCTTTAACCTCCTGTTCCCTACAGGTTGCAATTTGTCCTGAGGATGAACGGGAAGAGGGGCAACCAATGAGAGACTAGATCTAGGTGTTGGGACAGGCACAGGTCACTCTATTTTCCCAACAGGAAGAAGAATTAACCACAGGCTCAGCCTGCCGCCCAGAAGCAGAATAGGGCCTGAGGCAATCCCGCGCTTTTGCGGCCAGCTCCCAAAAAAGACAGTTGAAAAATGGACCTCAGGGAAACTGCAATTCACAAACCCGCAGAGTTATAAATGATAACTCTCATCCACAGATATATTGAGGGAAGGCAACGAAGAGGATTTGAAAGCAAGGCAGAATTGCAGGAAACAGATTTCAGGAGGTAGATACGAATCGCCTTTAAAGCACATGAAAAGCGGCAAAATGTCGACAATGATGCCCTTGGCCAAAAAGGGCGTATGCGTTTTTTCCTGAATATATTCAGGAAAAAACGCATACGCCCTTTTTGGCCAACCAAGCAACCTGGAAAGGCAAATCAGCGCTACAAAGAAGTCTCGCTTCCCTTCGGTCAAAAGGGCCATGCTGCAAAAAGTGTCAAAACCAGAAATCCAGGACAGGCCATGGAGAAATGGCAGCCTTGCTACACTGATGGGCGGGATGTAAATTGCCAACAGCCACTCTGGAGAAGTGTACGTTGTGTCCTGAAACATGGAAAAAAAACAGCTTAGGGAGCATAGGACACGGCCACTCATGGGCGTATAAATTGGAAAAACTAAAAATCAGCAAGACACAGGCACCGGAAATTTTAGGGCTGCTCTGTTGACAAGAACCTCCACTTCATGACACCTTAAATATCCCAGGAAAGAGAAAAATGGATAAAGAAGTTGTGGTCCTTATGTACAATGGAATATCACTCAGACATGAAATCAATGTTATAAGGCTAGTAGAAGCAAGATGAGTGGAGTTTGGTACGACGATTCTAAGTGAAATAAGTCACACAGAAAAAGACACTTATCATAAGCTATCACTTATAGAGGGAATGTAAAAACCGCTACACTTGAACTGAATTACAAAACAGAACAGAGTCACACGTTTAGAAAACACACTATAGCTGCTTAACAGGAAAGGTGAGGTGGGGTGATGCATAAAACAAGGGTTTCAAATTCGCTCAGATACCGTTCCATACACCCAATATGTAATAGACAAGACCTACTCCTTGCTCAGTGAACTGGACTCAACACCCCCTATTCCCCGCACAAGAATATATGTGACTAGTAAGAATCTTAAAACCTATGTATTGATATTTGTCTGGAAGTGAGTCAAGTGGGTGTAAAGCCGCATAAACACAGCCATGAAAGGCAGCTAAACCCCATTATAAAAATAAATTACTTTTAAAAACCCATAAAACAAAGACAGTGAAATAGAGAGAAATTCTTACAAAATTCGTTCAGAGGCTGTGATGCAACCTGGATTGACCATATCTAGACCCACAGCTGGATGAGACATAAGGGTGGACACTCTTGGGGCTGAGAGGTTGGGTGAGGTTGGGTGAGCAAACGCAGACCCTTTAAAGTAATACTGCGTGGTACCCATCCCATGGGTCCCAAATCTCCAGGTTCAAGGGCATCTTCCTACATCGAAAACATGCATGAGAAACCCAGAAGATGGTACACCGTGTGATTTAGAAAGGTTTCTAAAACGCACCTCATTTCTCATCTCCTTGTGCTCGGTTTCGCCATTCCAGCTACTTTACTAGCAATCTCCCTACTTGGAGAATCAGCACCTTATCCTCCTGTTCCCTACAGGTTGCAATTTGTCCTGAGGATGAACGGGAAGAGGGGCAACCAATGAGAGAATAGATCTAGGTGTTGGGACAGGCACAGGTCACTCTATTTTCCCAACAGGAAGAAGAATTAACCACAGGCTCAGCCTGCCGCCCAGAAGCAGAATAGGGCCTGAGGCAATCCCGCGCTTTTGCGGCCAGCTCCCAAAAAAGACAGTTGAAAAATGGAGCTCAGGGAAACTGCAATTCACAAACCCGCAGAGTTATAAATGATAACTCTCATCCACAGATATATTGAGGGAAGGCAACGAAGAGGATTTGAAAGCAAGGCAGAATTGCAGGAAACAGATTTCAGGAGGTAGATACGAATCGCCTTTAAAGCACATGAAAAGCGGCAAAACGTCGACAATGATGCCCTTGGCCAAAAAGGGCGTATGCGTTTTTTCCTGAATATATTCAGGAAAAAACGCATACGCCCTTTTTGGCCAACCAAGCAACCTGGAAAGGCAAATCAGCGCTACAAAGAAGTCTCGCTTCCCTTCGGTCAAAAGGGCCATGCTGCAAAAAGTGTCAAAACCAGAAATGCAGGACAGGCCATGGAGAAATGGCAGCCTTGCTACACTGATGGGCGGGATGTAAATTGCCAACAGCCACTCTGGAGAAGTGTACGTTGTGTCCTGAAACATGGAAAAAAAAACAGCTTAGGGAGCATAGGGCACGTCCACTCATGGGCGTATAAATTGGAAAAACTAAAAATCAGCAAGACACAGGCACCGGAAAGTTTAGGGCTGCTCTGTTGACAAGAACCTCCACTTCATGACACCTTAAATATCCCAGGAAAGAGAAAAATGGATAAAGAAGTTGTGGTCCTTATGTACAATGGAATATCACTCAGACATGAAATCAATGTCATAAGGCTAGTAGAAGCAAGATGAGTGGAGTTAGGTACGACGATTCTAAGTGAAATAAGTCACACAGAAAAAGACACTTATCATAAGCTATCACTTATAGAGGGAATGTAAAAACCGCTACACTTGAACTGAATTACAAAACAGAACAGAGTCACACCTTTAGAAAACACACTATGGCTGCTTAACGGGAAAGGTGAGGTGGGGTGATGCATAAAACAATGGTTTCAAATTCGCTCAAATACCATTCCATACACCCAATATGTAATAGAAAAGACCGACTCCTTGCTCAGTGAACTGGACTCAACACCCCCTATTCACCGCACAAGAATATATGTGACTAGTAAGAATCTTAAAACCTATGTATTGATATCTGTCTGGAAGTGAGTCAAGTGGGTGTAAAGCCGCATAAACACAGCCGTGAAAAGCAGCTAAACCCCATTATAATAATAAATTACTTTTAAAAACCCGTAAAACAAAGACAGTGAAAGAGAGAGAGATTCTTACAAAATTCGTTCAGAGGCTGTGATGCAACCTGGATTGACCAAATCTAGACCCACAGCTGGATGAGACATAAGGGTGGACAGTCTTGGGGCTGAAATGTTGGGTGAGGTTGGGTGAGCAAACGCAGACCCTTTAAAGTAATACTGCCTGGTACCCATCCCATGGGTCCCAAATCTCCAGGTTCAAGGGCATCTTCCTACATCGAAAACATGCATGAGAAACCCAGAAGATGGTACACCGTGTGATTTTGAAAGGTTTCTAATACGCACCTCATTTCTCATCTCCTTGTGCTCGGGTTCGCCTTTCCAGCTACTTTACTAGCAATCTCCCTACTTGGAGAATCAGCACCTTTAAGCTCCTGTTCCCTACAGGTTGCAATTTGTCCTGAGGATGAACGGGAAGAGGGGCAACCAATGAGAGACTAGATCTAGGTGTTGAGACAGGCACAGGTCACTCTATTTTCCCATCAGGAAGAAGAATTAACCACAGGCTCAGCCTGCCACCCAGAAGCAGAATAGGGACTGAGGCAATCCCGCGCTTTTGCGGACAGCTCCCAAAAAAGCCAGTTGAAAAATGGAGCTCAGGGACACTGCAATTCACAAACCCGCAGAGCTATAAATGATAACTCTCATCCACAGATATATTGAGGGAAGGCAACGAAGAGGATTTGAACGCAAGGCAGAATTGCAGGAAACAGGTTTCAGGAGGTTGATTCGAATCGCCTTTAAAGCACATGAAAAGTGGCAAAACGTCGACAATGATGCCCTTGGCCAAACAGGGCGTATGCGTTTTTTCCTGAATATATTCAGGAAAAAACGCATACGCCCTGTTTGGCCAACCAAGCAACCTGAAAAGGCTAATCAGCGCTACAAAGAAGTCTCGGTTCCCATCGGTCAAAAGGGCCATGCTGCAAAAAGTGTCAAAACCAGAAATGCAGGACAGGCCATGGAGAAATGGCAGCCTTGCTACGCTGATGGGCGGGATGTAAATTGCCAACAGCCACTCTGGAGAAGTGTACGGTGTGTCCTGAAACATCGAAAAAACACAGCTAAGGGAGCATAGGGCACGTCCTCTCATGGGTGTATAAATTGGGAAAACTAAAAATCAGCAAGACACAGGCACCCCAAAGTTTAGGGCTGCTCTGTTGACAAGAACCTCCACTTCATGACACCTTAAATATCCCAGGAAAGAGAAAAATGGATAAAGAAGTTGTGGTCCTTATGTACAATGGAATATCACTCAGACATGAAATCAATGTCATAAGGCTAGTAGAAGCAAGATGAGTGGATTTAGGTACGACGATTCTAAGTGAAATAAGTCACACAGAAAAAGACACTTATCACAAGGTATCACTTATAGAGGGAATGTAAAAACCGCTACACTTGAACTGAATTACAAAACAGAAAAGAGTCACACGTTTAGAAAACACACTATGGCTGCTTAACGGGAAAGGTGAGGTGGGGTGAGGCATAAAACAAGGGTTTCAAATTCGCTCAGATACCGTTCCATACACCCAATATGTAATAGACAAGACCTACTCCTTGCTCAGTGAACTGGACTCAACACCCCCTATTCACCGCACAAGAATATATGTGACTAGTAAGAATCTTAAAACCTATGTATTGATATCTGTCTGGAAGTGAGTCAAGTGGGTGTAAAGCCGTATAAACACAGCCGTGAAAAGCAGCTAAACCCCATTATAAAAATAAATTACTTTTAAAAACCCGTAAAACAAAGACAGTGAAAGAGAGAGAGATTCTTACAAAATTCGTTCAGAGGCTGTGATGCAACCTGGATTGACCAAATCTAGACCCACAGCTGGATGAGACATAAGGGTGGACACTCTTGGGGCTGAAATGTTGGGTGAGGTTGGGTGAGCAAACGCAGACCCTTTAAAGTAATACTGCCTGGTACCCATCCCATGGGTCCCAAATCTCCAGGTTCAAGGGCATCTTCCTACATCGAAAACATGCATGAGAAACCCAGAAGATGGTACACCGTGTGATTTTGAAAGGTTTCTAATACGCACCTCATTTCTCATCTCCTTGTGCTCGGGTTCGCCTTTCCAGCTACTTTACTAGCAATCTCCCTACTTGGAGAATCAGCACCTTTAAGCTCCTGTTCCCTACAGGTTGCAATTTGTCCTGAGGATGAACGGGAAGAGGGGCAACCAATGAGAGACTAGATCTAGGTGTTGGGACAGGCACAGGTCACTCTAATTTCCCATCAGGAAGAAGAATTAACCACAGGCTCAGCCTGCCACCCACAAGCAGAATAGGGACTGAGGCAATCCCGCGCTTTTGCGGACAGCTCCCAAAAAAGCCAGTTGAAAAATGGAGCTCAGGGACACTGCAATTCACAAACCCGCAGAGCTATAAATGATAACTCTCATCCACAGATATATTGAGGGAAGGCAACGAAGAGGATTTGAAAGCAAGGCAGAATTGCAGGAAACAGGTTGCAGGAGGTAGATACGAATCGCCTTTAAAGCACATGAAAAGCGGCAAAACGTCGACAATGATGCCCTTGGCCAAAAAGGGCGTATGCGTTTTTTCCTGAATATATTCAGGAAAAAACGCATACGCCCTTTTTGGCCAACCAAGCAACCTGGAAAGGCAAATCAGCGCTACAAAGAAGTCTCGCTTCCCATCGGTCAAAAGGGTCATGCTGCAAAAAGTGTCAAAACCAGAAATGCAGGACAGGCCATGGAGAAATGGCAGCCTTGCTACGCTGATGGGCGGGATATAAATTGCCAACAGCCACTCTGGAGAAGTGTATGGTGTGTCCTGAAACATCGAAAAAACACAGCTAAGGGAGCATAGGGCACGTCCTCTCATGGGCGTATAAATTGGGAAAACTAAAAATCAGCAAGACACAGGCACCGGAAATTTTACGGCTGCTCTGTTGACAAGAACCTCCACTTCATGACACCTTAAATATCCCAGGAAAGAGAAAAATGGATAAAGAAGTTGTGGTCCTTATGTACAATGGAATATCACTCAGACATGAAATCAATGTTATAAGGCTAGTAGAAGCAAGATGAGTGGAGTTTGGTACGACGATTCTAAGTGAAATAAGTCACACAGAAAAAGACACTTATCATAAGCTATCACTTATAGAGGGAATGTAAAAACCGCTACACTTGAACTGAATTACAAAACAGAACAGAGTCACACGTTTAGAAAACACACTATAGCTGCTTAACAGGAAAGGTGAGGTGGGGTGATGCATAAAACAAGGGTTTCAAATTCGCTCAGATACCGTTCCATACACCCAATATGTAATAGACAAGACCTACTCCTTGCTCAGTGAACTGGACTCAACACCCCCTATTCCCCGCACAAGAATATATGTGACTAGTAAGAATCTTAAAACCTATGTATTGATATTTGTCTGGAAGTGAGTCAAGTGGGTGTAAAGCCGCATAAACACAGCCATGAAAGGCAGCTAAACCCCATTATAAAAATAAATTACTTTTAAAAACCCATAAAACAAAGACAGTGAAAGAGAGAGAAATTCTTACAAAATTCGTTCAGAGGCTGTGATGCAACCTGGATTGACCATATCTAGACCCACAGCTGGATGAGACATAAGGGTGGACACTCTTGGGGCTGAGAGTTTGGGTGAGGTTGGGTGAGCAAACACAGACCCTTTAAAGTAATACTGCGTGGTACCCATCCCATGGGTCCCAAATCTCCAGGTTCAAGGGCATCTTCCTACATCGAAAACATGCATGAGAAACCCAGAAGATGGTACACCGTGTGATTTTGAAAGGTTTCTAAAACGCACCTCATTTCTCATCTCCTTGTGCTCGGTTTCGCCATTCCAGCTACTTTACTAGCAATCTCCCTACTTGGAGAATCAGCACCTTATCCTCCTGTTCCCTACAGGTTGCAATTTGTCCTGAGGATGAACGGGAAGAGGGGCAACCAATGAGAGAATAGATCTAGGTGTTGGGACAGGCACAGGTCACTCTATTTTCCCAACAGGAAGAAGAATTAACCACAGGCTCAGCCTGCCGCCCAGAAGCAGAATAGGGCCTGAGGCAATCCCGCGCTTTTGCGGCCAGCTCCCAAAAAAGACAGTTGAAAAATGGAGCTCAGGGAAACTGCAATTCACAAACCCGCAGAGTTATAAATGATAACTCTCATCCACAGATATATTGAGGGAAGGCAACGAAGAGGATTTGAAAGCAAGGCAGAATTGCAGGAAACAGATTTCAGGAGGTAGATACGAATCGCCTTTAAAGCACATGAAAAGCGGCAAAACGTCGACAATGATGCCCTTGGCCAAAAAGGGCGTATGCGTTTTTTCCTGAATATATTCAGGAAAAAACGCATACGCCCTTTTTGGCCAACCAAGCAACCTGGAAAGGCAAATCAGCGCTACAAAGAAGTCTCGCTTCCCTTCGGTCAAAAGGGCCATGCTGCAAAAAGTGTCAAAACCAGAAATGCAGGACAGGCCATGGAGAAATGGCAGCCTTGCTACACTGATGGGCGGGATGTAAATTGCCAACAGCCACTCTGGAGAAGTGTACGTTGTGTCCTGAAACATGGAAAAAAAAACAGCTTAGGGAGCATAGGGCACGTCCACTCATGGGCGTATAAATTGGAAAAACTAAAAATCAGCAAGACACAGGCACCGGAAAGTTTAGGGCTGCTCTGTTGACAAGAACCTCCACTTCATGACACCTTAAATATCCCAGGAAAGAGAAAAATGGATAAAGAAGTTGTGGTCCTTATGTACAATGGAATATCACTCAGACATGAAATCAATGTCATAAGGCTAGTAGAAGCAAGATGAGTGGAGTTAGGTACGACGATTCTAAGTGAAATAAGTCACACAGAAAAAGACACTTATCATAAGCTATCACTTATAGAGGGAATGTAAAAACCGCTACACTTGAACTGAATTACAAAACAGAACAGAGTCACACCTTTAGAAAACACACTATGGCTGCTTAACGGGAAAGGTGAGGTGGGGTGATGCATAAAACAATGGTTTCAAATTCGCTCAAATACCATTCCATACACCCAATATGTAATAGAAAAGACCGACTCCTTGCTCAGTGAACTGGACTCAACACCCCCTATTCACCGCACAAGAATATATGTGACTAGTAAGAATCTTAAAACCTATGTATTGATATCTGTCTGGAAGTGAGTCAAGTGGGTGTAAAGCCGCATAAACACAGCCGTGAAAAGCAGCTAAACCCCATTATAATAATAAATTACTTTTAAAAACCCGTAAAACAAAGACAGTGAAAGAGAGAGAGATTCTTACAAAATTCGTTCAGAGGCTGTGATGCAACCTGGATTGACCAAATCTAGACCCACAGCTGGATGAGACATAAGGGTGGACAGTCTTGGGGCTGAAATGTTGGGTGAGGTTGGGTGAGCAAACGCAGACCCTTTAAAGTAATACTGCCTGGTACCCATCCCATGGGTCCCAAATCTCCAGGTTCAAGGGCATCTTCCTACATCGAAAACATGCATGAGAAACCCAGAAGATGGTACACCGTGTGATTTTGAAAGGTTTCTAATACGCACCTCATTTCTCATCTCCTTGTGCTCGGGTTCGCCTTTCCAGCTACTTTACTAGCAATCTCCCTACTTGGAGAATCAGCACCTTTAAGCTCCTGTTCCCTACAGGTTGCAATTTGTCCTGAGGATGAACGGGAAGAGGGGCAACCAATGAGAGACTAGATCTAGGTGTTGGGACAGGCACAGGTCACTCTATTTTCCCATCAGGAAGAAGAATTAACCACAGGCTCAGCCTGCCACCCAGAAGCAGAATAGGGACTGAGGCAATCCCGCGCTTTTGCGGACAGCTCCCAAAAAAGCCAGTTGAAAAATGGAGCTCAGGGACACTGCAATTCACAAACCCGCAGAGCTATAAATGATAACTCTCATCCACAGATATATTGAGGGAAGGCAACGAAGAGGATTTGAACGCAAGGCAGAATTGCAGGAAACAGGTTTCAGGAGGTTGATTCGAATCGCCTTTAAAGCACATGAAAAGTGGCAAAACGTCGACAATGATGCCCTTGGCCAAACAGGGCGTATGCGTTTTTTCCTGAATATATTCAGGAAAAAACGCATACGCCCTGTTTGGCCAACCAAGCAACCTGAAAAGGCTAATCAGCGCTACAAAGAAGTCTCGGTTCCCATCGGTCAAAAGGGCCATGCTGCAAAAAGTGTCAAAACCAGAAATGCAGGACAGGCCATGGAGAAATGGCAGCCTTGCTACGCTGATGGGCGGGATGTAAATTGCCAACAGCCACTCTGGAGAAGTGTACGGTGTGTCCTGAAACATCGAAAAAACACAGCTAAGGGAGCATAGGGCACGTCCTCTCATGGGTGTATAAATTGGGAAAACTAAAAATCAGCAAGACACAGGCACCCCAAAGTTTAGGGCTGCTCTGTTGACAAGAACCTCCACTTCATGACACCTTAAATATCCCAGGAAAGAGAAAAATGGATAAAGAAGTTGTGGTCCTTATGTACAATGGAATATCACTCAGACATGAAATCAATGTCATAAGGCTAGTAGAAGCAAGATGAGTGGATTTAGGTACGACGATTCTAAGTGAAATAAGTCACACAGAAAAAGACACTTATCACAAGGTATCACTTATAGAGGGAATGTAAAAACCGCTACACTTGAACTGAATTACAAAACAGAAAAGAGTCACACGTTTAGAAAACACACTATGGCTGCTTAACGGGAAAGGTGAGGTGGGGTGAGGCATAAAACAAGGGTTTCAAATTCGCTCAGATACCGTTCCATACACCCAATATGTAATAGACAAGACCTACTCCTTGCTCAGTGAACTGGACTCAACACCCCCTATTCACCGCACAAGAATATATGTGACTAGTAAGAATCTTAAAACCTATGTATTGATATCTGTCTGGAAGTGAGTCAAGTGGGTGTAAAGCCGTATAAACACAGCCGTGAAAAGCAGCTAAACCCCATTATAAAAATAAATTACTTTTAAAAACCCGTAAAACAAAGACAGTGAAAGAGAGAGAGATTCTTAGAAAATTCGTTCAGAGGCTGTGATGCAACCTGGATTGACCAAATCTAGACCCACAGCTGGATGAGACATAAGGGTGGACACTCTTGGGGCTGAAATGTTGGGTGAGGTTGGGTGAGCAAACGCAGACCCTTTAAAGTAATACTGCCTGGTACCCATCCCATGGGTCCCAAATCTCCAGGTTCAAGGGCATCTTCCTACATCGAAAACATGCATGAGAAACCCAGAAGATGGTACACCGTGTGATTTTGAAAGGTTTCTAATACGCACCTCATTTCTCATCTCCTTGTGCTCGGGTTCGCCTTTCCAGCTACTTTACTAGCAATCTCCCTACTTGGAGAATCAGCACCTTTAAGCTCCTGTTCCCTACAGGTTGCAATTTGTCCTGAGGATGAACGGGAAGAGGGGCAACCAATGAGAGACTAGATCTAGGTGTTGGGACAGGCACAGGTCACTCTAATTTCCCATCAGGAAGAAGAATTAACCACAGGCTCAGCCTGCCACCCACAAGCAGAATAGGGACTGAGGCAATCCCGCGCTTTTGCGGACAGCTCCCAAAAAAGCCAGTTGAAAAATGGAGCTCAGGGACACTGCAATTCACAAACCCGCAGAGCTATAAATGATAACTCTCATCCACAGATATATTGAGGGAAGGCAACGAAGAGGATTTGAAAGCAAGGCAGAATTGCAGGAAACAGGTTGCAGGAGGTAGATACGAATCGCCTTTAAAGCACATGAAAAGCGGCAAAACGTCGACAATGATGCCCTTGGCCAAAAAGGGCGTATGCGTTTTTTCCTGAATATATTCAGGAAAAAACGCATACGCCCTTTTTGGCCAACCAAGCAACCTGGAAAGGCAAATCAGCGCTACAAAGAAGTCTCGCTTCCCATCGGTCAAAAGGGTCATGCTGCAAAAAGTGTCAAAACCAGAAATGCAGGACAGGCCATGGAGAAATGGCAGCCTTGCTACGCTGATGGGCGGGATATAAATTGCCAACAGCCACTCTGGAGAAGTGTATGGTGTGTCCTGAAACATCGAAAAAACACAGCTAAGGGAGCATAGGGCACGTCCTCTCATGGGCGTATAAATTGGGAAAACTAAAAATCAGCAAGACACAGGCACCCCAAAGTTTAGGGCTGCTCTGTTGACAAGAACCTCCACTTCATGACACCTTAAATATCCCAGGAAAGAGAAAAATGGATAAAGAAGTTGTGGTCCTTATGTACAATGGAATATCACTCAGACATGAAATCAATGTTATAAGGCTAGTAGAAGCAAGATGAGTGGAGTTAGGTACGACGATTCTAAGTGAAATAAGTCACACAGAAAAAGACACTTATCATAAGCTATCACTTATAGAGGGAACGTAAAAACCGCTACACTTGAACTGAATTACAAAACAGAACAGAGTCACACGTTTAGAAAACACACTATGGCTGCTTAACGGGAAAGGTGAGGTGGGGTGATGCATAAAACAAGGGTTTCAAATTCGCTCAGATACCGTTCCATACACCCAATATGTAATAGACAAGACCTACTCCTTGCTCAGTGAACTGGACTCAACACCCCCTATTCACCGCACAAGAATATATGTGACTAGTAAGAATCTTAAAACCTATATATTGATATCTCTCTGGAAGTGAGTCAAGGGGGTGTAAAGCCGCATAAACAGAGCCATGAAAAGCAGCTAAACCCCATTATAAAAATAAATTACTTTTAAAAACCCGTAAAACAAAGACAGTGAAAGAGAGAGACATTCTTACAAAATTCGTTCAGAGGCTGTGATGCAACCTGGATTGACCATATCTAGACCCACAGCTGGATGAGACATAAGGGTGGACACTCTTGGGGCTGAGAGGTTGGGTGAGGTTGCGTGAGCAAACGCAGACCCTTGAAAGTAATACTGCGTGGTACCCATCCCATGGGTCCCAAATCTCCAGGTTCAAGGGCATCTTCCTACATCGAAAACATGCATGAGAAACCCAGAAGATGGTACACCATGTGATTTTGAAAGGTTTCTAAAACGCACCTCATTTCTCATCTCCTTGTGCTCGGGTTCGCCATTCCAGCTACTTTACTAGCAATCTCCCTACTTGGAGAATCAGCACCTTTAAGCTCCTGTTCCCTACAGGTTGCAATTTGTCCTGAGGATGAACGGGAAGAGGGGCAACCAATGAGAGACTAGATCTAGGTGTTGGGACAGGCACAGGTCACTCTATTTTCCCAACAGGAAGAAGAATTAACCACAGGCTCAGCCTGCCGCCAGGAACCAGAATAGGGCCTGAGGCAATCCCGTGCTTTTGCGGCCAGCTCCCAAAAAAGACAGTTGAAAAATGGAGCTCAGGGGCACTGCCATTCACAAACCTGCAGAGTTATAAATGATAACTCTCGTCCACAAATATATTGAGGGAAGGCAACGAAGAGGAATTGAAAGCAAGGCAGAATTGCAGGAAACAGATTTCAGGAGGTAGATACGAATCGCCTTTAAAGCACATGAAAAGCGGCAAAACGTCGACAATGATGCCCTTGGCCAAAAAGGGCGTATGCGTTTTTTCCTGAATATATTCAGGAAAAAACGCATACGCCCTTTTTGGCCAACCAAGCAACCTGGAAAGGCAAATCAGCGCTACAATGAAGTCTCGCTTCCCATCGGTGAAAAGGGCCATGCTGCAAAAAGTGTCAAAACGAGAAATGCAGGACAGGCCATGGAGAAATGGCAGCCTAGCTACACTGATGGGTGGGATGTAAATTGCCAACAGCCACTCTGGAGAAGTGTACGTTGGGTCCTGAAACATCGAAAAAAAACAGCTTAGGGAGCATAGGGCACGTCCACTCATGGGCATATAAATTGGAAAAACTAAAAATCAGCAAGACACAGGCACCCGAAAGTTTAGGGCTGCTCTGTTGACAAGAACCTCCACTTCATGACACCTTAAATATCCCAGGAAAGAGAAAAATGGATAAAGAAGTTGTGGTCCTTATGTATAATGGAATATCACTCAGACATGAAATCAATGTTATAAGGCTAGTAGAAGCAAGATGAGTGGAGTTAGGTACGACGATTCTAAGTGAAATAAGTTACACAGAAAAAGACACTTATCATAAGCTATCACTTATAGAGGGAATGTAAAAACCGCTACACTTGAACTGAATTACAAAACAGAACAGAGTCACACGTTTAGAAAACACACTATGGCTGCTTAACGGGAAAGGTGAGGTGGGGTGATGCATAAAACAAGGGTTTCAAATTCGCTCAGATACCGTTCCGTACACCCAATATGTAATAGACAAGACCTACTCCTTGCTCAGTGAACTGGACTCAACACCCCCTATTCACCGCACAAGAATATATGTGACTAGTAAGAATCTTAAAACCTATATATTGATATCTCTCTGGAAGTGAGTCAAGGGGGTGTAAACCGCATAAACAGAGCCATGAAAAGCAGCTAAACCCCATTATAAAAATAAATTACTTTTAAAAACCCGTAAAACAAAGACAGTGAAAGAGAGAGACATTCTTACAAAATTCGTTCAGAGGCTCTGATGCAACCTGGATTGACCATATCTAGACCCACAGCTGGATGAGACATAAGGGTGGACACTCTTGGGGCTGAGAGGTTGGGTGAGGTTGCGTGAGCAAACGCAGACCCTTGAAAGTAATACTGCGTGGTACCCATCCCATGGGTCCCAAATCTCCAGGTTCAAGGGCATCTTCCTACATCGAAAACATGCATGAGAAACCCAGAAGATGGTACACCATGTGATTTTGAAAGGTTTCTAAAACGCACCTCATTTCTCATCTCCTTGTGCTCGCGTTCGCCATTCCAGCTACTTTACTAGCAATCTCCCTACTTGGAGAATCAGCACCTTTAAGCTCCTGTTCCCTACAGGTTGCAATTTGTCCTGAGGATGAACGGGAAGAGGGGCAACCAATGAGAGACTAGATCTAGGTGTTGGGACAGGCACAGGTCACTCTATTTTCCCAACAGGAAGAAGAATTAACCACAGGCTCAGCCTGCCGCCCGGAACCAGAATAGGGCCTGAGGCAATCCCGTGCTTTTGCGGCCAGCTCCCAAAAAAGACAGTTGAAAAATGGAGCTCAGGGGCACTGCCATTCACAAACCTGCAGAGTTATAAATGATAACTCTCGTCCACAAATATATTGAGGGAAGGCAACGAAGAGGAATTGAAAGCAAGGCAGAATTGCAGGAAACAGATTTCAGGAGGTAGATACGAATCGCCTTTAAAGCACATGAAAAGCGGCAAAACGTCGACAATGATGCCCTTGGCCAAAAAGGGCGTATGCGTTTTTTCCTGAATATATTCAGGAAAAAACGCATACGCCCTTGTTGGCCAACCAAGCAACCTGGAAAGGCAAATCAGCGCTACAAAGAAGTCTCGCTTCCCATCGGTCCAAAGGGCCATGCTGCAAAAAGTGTCAAAACGAGAAATGCAGGACAGGCCATGGAGAAATGGCAGCCTTGCTACACTGATGGGCGGGATGCAAATTGCCAACAGCCACTCTGGAGAAGTGTACGTTGTGTCCTGAAACATCGAAAAAACACAGCTTAGGGAGCATAGGGCACGTCCACTCATGGGCATATAAATTGGAAAAACTAAAAATCAGCAAGACACAGGCACCCGAAAGTTTAGGGCTGCTCTGTTGACAAGAACCTCCACTTCATGACACCTTAAATATCCCAGGAAAGAGAAAAATGGATAAAGAAGTTGTGGTCCTTATGTACAATGGAATATCACTCAGACATGAAATCAATGTTATAAGGCTAGTAGAAGCAAGATGAGTGGAGTTAGGTACGACGATTCTAAGTGAAAAAAGTCACACAGAAAAAGACACTTATCATAAGCTATCACTTATAGAGGGAACGTAAAAACCGCTACACTTGAACTGAATTACAAAACAGAACAGAGTCACACGTTTAGAAAACACACTATGGCTGCTTAACGGGAAAGGTGAGGTGGGGTGATGCATAAAACAAGGGTTTCAAATTCGCTCAGATACCGTTCCGTACACCCAATATGTAATAGACAAGACCTACTCCTTGCTCAGTGAACTGGACTCAACACCCCCTATTCACCGCACAAGAATATATGTGACTAGTAAGAATCTTAAAACCTATATATTGATATCTCTCTGGAAGTGAGTCAAGGGGGTGTAAAGCCGCATAAACAGAGCCATGAAAAGCAGCTAAACCCCATTATAAAAATAAATTACTTTTAAAAACCCGTAAAACAAAGACAGTGAAAGAGAGAGACATTCTTACAAAATTCGTTCAGAGGCTGTGATGCAACCTGGATTGACCATATCTAGACCCACAGCTGGATGAGACATAAGGGTGGACACTCTTGGGGCTGAGAGGTTGGGTGAGGTTGCGTGAGCAAACGCAGACCCTTGAAAGTAATACTGCGTGGTACCCATCCCATGGGTCCCAAATCTCCAGGTTCAAGGGCATCTTCCTACATCGAAAACATGCATGAGAAACCCAGAAGATGGTACACCATGTGATTTTGAAAGGTTTCTAAAATGCACCTCATTTCTCATCTCCTTGTGCTCGGGTTCGCCATTCCAGCTACTTTACTAGCAATCTCCCTACTTGGAGAATCAGCACCTTTAAGCTCCTGTTCCCTACAGGCTGCAATTTGTCCTGAGGATGAACGGGAAGAGGGGCAACCAATGAGAGACTAGATCTAGGTGTTGGGACAGGCACAGGTCACTCTATTTTCCCAACAGGAAGAAGAATTAACCACAGGCTCAGCCTGCCGCCCGGAACCAGAATAGGGCCTGAGGCAATCCAGTGCTTTTGCGGCCAGCTCCCAAAAAAGACAGTTGAAAAATGGAGCTCAGGGGTACTGCCATTCACAAACCTGCAGAGTTATAAATGATAACTCTCGTCCACAAATATATTGAGGGAAGGCAACGAAGAGGAATTGAAAGCAAGGCAGAATTGCAGGAAACAGATTTCAGGAGGTAGATACGAATCGCCTTTAAAGCACATGAAAAGCGGCAAAACGTCGACAATGATGCCCTTGGCCAAAAAGGGCGTATGCGTTTTTTCCTGAATATATTCAGGAAAAAACGCATACGCCCTTTTTGGCCAACCAAGCAACCTGGAAAGGCAAATCAGCGCTACAAAGAAGTCTCGCTTCCCATCGGTGAAAAGGGCCATGCTGCAAAAAGTGTCAAAACGAGAAATGCAGGACAGGCCATGGAGAAATGGCCGCCTTGCTACACTGATGGGCGGGATGTAAATTGCCAACAGCCACTCTGGAGAAGTGTACGTTGGGTCCTGAAACATCGAAAAAACACAGCTTAGGGAGCATAGGGCACGTCCACTCATGGGCATATATATTGGAAAAACTAAAAATCAGCAAGACACAGGCACCCGAAAGTTTAGGGCTGCTCTGTTGACAAGAACCTCCACTTCATGACACCTTAAATATCCCAGGAAAGAGAAAAATGGATAAAGAAGTTGTGGTCCTTATGTACAATGGAATATCACTCAGACATGAAATCAATGTTATAAGGCTAGTAGAAGCAAGATGAGTGGAGTTAGGTACTGCGATTCTAAGTGAAATAAGTCACACAGAAAAAGACACTTATCATAAGCTATCACTTATAGAGGGAATGTAAAAACCGCTACACTTGGACTGAATTACAAAACAGAACAGAGTCACACGTTTAGAAAACACACTATGGCTGCTTAACGGGAAAGGTGAGGTGGGGTGATGCATAAAACAAGGGTTTCAAATTCGCTCAGATACCGTTCCGTACACCCAATATGTAATAGACAAGACCTACTCCTTGCTCAGTGAACTGGACTCAACACCCCCTATTCACCGCACAAGAATATATGTGACTAGTAAGAATCTTAAAACCTATATATTGATATCTCTCTGGAAGTGAGTCAAGGGGGTGTAAAGCCGCATAAACAGAGCCATGAAAAGCAGCTAAACCCCATTATAAAAATAAATTACTTTTAAAAACCCGTAAAACAAAGACAGTGAAAGAGAGAGACATTCTTACAAAATTCGTTCAGAGGCTCTGATGCAACCTGGATTGACCATATCTAGACCCACAGCTGGATGAGACATAAGGGTGGACACTCTTGGGGCTGAGAGGTTGGGTGAGGTTGCGTGAGCAAACGCAGACCCTTTAAAGTAATACTGCGTGGTACCCATCCCATGGGTCCCAAATCTCCAGGTTCAAGGGCATCTTCCTACATCGAAAACATGCATGAGAAACCCAGAAGATGGTACACCATGTGATTTTGAAAGGTTTCTAAAACGCACCTCATTTCTCATCTCCTTGTGCTCTGGTTCGCCATTCCAGCTACTTTACTAGCAATCTCCCTCCTTGGAGAATCAGCACCTTTAAGCTCCTGTTCCCTACAGGTTGCAATTTGTCCTGAGGATGAACGGGAAGAGGGGCAACCAATGAGAGACTAGATCTAGGTGTTGGGACAGGCACAGGTCACTCTATTTTCCCAACAGGAAGAAGAATTAACCACAGGCTCAGCCTGCCGCCCGGAACCAGAATAGGGCCTGAGGCAATCCCGTGCTTTTGCGGCCAGCTCCCAAAAAAGACAGTTGAAAAATGGAGCTCAGGGGCACTGCCATTCACAAACCTGCAGAGTTATAAATGATAACTCTCGTCCACAAATATATTGAGGGAAGGCAACGAAGAGGAATTGAAAGCAAGGCAGAATTGCAGGAAACAGATTTCAGGAGGTAGATACGAATCGCCTTTAAAGCACATGAAAAGCGGCAAAACGTCGACAATGATGCCATTGGCCAAAAAGGGCGTATGCGTTTTTTCCTGAATATATTCAGGAAAAAATGCATACGCCCTTTTTGGCCAACCAAGCAACCTGGAAAGGCAAATCAGCGCTACAAAGAAGTCTCGCTTCCCATCGGTCAAAAGGGTCATGCTGCAAAAAGTGTCAAAACCAGAAATGCAGGACAGGCCATGGAGAAATGGCAGCCTTGCTACGCTGATGG
The DNA here is from genome assembly GCF_028021215.1 of Eschrichtius robustus. Lineage (NCBI taxonomy): Eukaryota > Metazoa > Chordata > Mammalia > Artiodactyla > Eschrichtiidae > Eschrichtius > Eschrichtius robustus. Next base: position 616,986 of record NW_027175160.1, on the reverse strand, counting down.
GCGGGATGTAAATTGCCAACAGCCACTCTGGAGAAGTGTACGGTGTGTCCTGAAACATCGAAAAAACACAGCTAAGGGAGCATAGGGCACGTCCTCTCATGGGCGTATAAATTTGGAAAACTAAAAATCAGCAAGACACAGGCACCCCAAAGTTTAGGACTGCTCTGTTGACAAGAACCTCCACTTCATGACACCTTAAATATCCCAGGAAAGAGAAAAATGGATAAAGAAGTTGTGGTCCTTATGTACAATGGAATATCACTCAGACATGAAATCAATGTTATAAGGCTAGTAGAAGCAAGATGAGTGGAGTTAGGTACGACGATTCTAAGTGAAATAAGTCACACAGAAAAAGACACTTATCATAAGCTATCACTTATAGAGGGAACGTAAAAACCGCTACACTTGAACTGAATTACAAAACAGAACAGAGTCACACGTTTAGAAAACACACTATGGCTGCTTAACGGGAAAGGTGAGGTGGGGTGATGCATAAAACAAGGGTTTCAAATTCGATCAGATACCGTTCCATACACCCAATATGTAATAGACAAGACCTACTCCTTGCTCAGTGAACTGGACTCAACACCCCCTATTCACCGCACAAGAATATATGTGACTAGTAAGAATCTTAAAACCTATATATTGATATCTCTCTGGAAGTGAGTCAAGGGGGTGTAAAGCCGCATAAACAGAGCCATGAAAAGCAGCTAAACCCCATTATAAAAATAAATTACTTTTAAAAACCCGTAAAACAAAGACAGTGAAAGAGAGAGACATTCTTACAAAATTCGTTCAGAGGCTGTGATGCAACCTGGATTGACCATATCTAGACCCACAGCTGGATGAGACATAAGGGTGGACACTCTTGGGGCTGAGAGGTTGGGTGAGGTTGCGTGAGCAAACGCAGACCCTTGAAAGTAATACTGCGTGGTACCCATCCCATGGGTCCCAAATCTCCAGGTTCAAGGGCATCTTCCTACATCGAAAACATGCATGAGAAACCCAGAAGATGGTACACCATGTGATTTTGAAAGGTTTCTAAAACGCACCTCATTTCTCATCTCCTTGTGCTCGGGTTCGCCATTCCAGCTACTTTACTAGCAATCTCCCTACTTGGAGAATCAGCACCTTTAAGCTCCTGTTCCCTACAGGTTGCAATTTGTCCTGAGGATGAACGGGAAGAGGGGCAACCAATGAGAGACTAGATCTAGGTGTTGTGACAGGCACAGGTCACTCTATTTTCCCAACAGGAAGAAGAATTAACCACAGGCTCAGCCTGCTGCCCGGAACCAGAATAGGGCCTGAGGCAATCCCGTGCTTTTGCGGCCAGCTCCCAAAAAAGACAGTTGAAAAATGGAGCTCAGGGGCACTGCCATTCACAAACCTGCAGAGTTATAAATGATAACTCTCGTCCACAAATATATTGAGGGAAGGCAACGAAGAGGAATTGAAAGCAAGGCAGAATTGCAGGAAACAGATTTCAGGAGGTAGATACGAATCGCCTTTAAAGCACATGAAAAGCGGCAAAACGTCGACAATGATGCCCTTGGCCAAAAAGTGCGTATGCGTTTTTTCCTGAATATATTCAGGAAAAAACGCATACGCCCTTTTTGGCCAACCAAGCAACCTGGAAAGGCAAATCAGCGCTACAAAGAAGTCTCGCTTCCCATCGGTGAAAAGGGCCATGCTGCAAAAAGTGTCAAAACGAGAAATGCAGGACAGGCCATGGAGAAATGGCAGCCTTGCTACACTGATGGGCGGGATGTAAATTGCCAACAGCCACTCTGGAGAAGTGTACGTTGTGTCCTGAAACATCGAAAAAACACAGCTTAGGGAGCATGGGGCACGTCCACTCATGGGCATATAAATTGGAAAAACTAAAAATCAGCAAGACACAGGCACCCGAAAGTTTAGGGCTGCTCTGTTGACAAGAACCTCCACTTCATGACACCTTAAATATCCCAGGAAAGAGAAAAATGGATAAAGAAGTTGTGGTCCTTATGTACAATGGAATATCACTCAGACATGAAATCAATGTTATAAGGCTAGTAGAAGCAAGATGAGTGGAGTTAGGTACGACGATTCTAAGTGAAATAAGTCACACAGAAAAAGACACTTATCATAAGCTATCACTTATAGAGGGAATGTAAAAACCGCTACACTTGGACTGAATTACAAAACAGAACAGAGTCACACGTTTAGAAAACACACTATGGCTGCTTAACGGGAAAGGTGAGGTGGGGTGATGCATAAAACAAGGGTTTCAAATTCGCTCAGATACCGTTCCGTACACCCAATATGTAATAGACAAGACCTACTCCTTGCTCAGTGAACTGGACTCAACACCCCCTATTCACCGCACAAGAATATATGTGACTAGTAAGAATCTTAAAACCTATATATTGATATCTCTCTGGAAGTGAGTCAAGGGGGTGTAAAGCCGTATAAACAGAGCCATGAAAAGCAGCTAAACCCCATTATAAAAATAAATTACTTTTAAAAACCCGTAAAACAAAGACAGTGAAAGAGAGAGACATTCTTACAAAATTCGTTCAGAGGCTGTGATGCAACCTGGATTGACCATATCTAGACCCACAGCTGGATGAGACATAAGGGTGGACACTCTTGGGGCTGAGAGGTTGGGTGAGGTTGCGTGAGCAAACGCAGACCCTTGAAAGTAATACTGCGTGGTACCCATCCCATGGGTCCCAAATCTCCAGGTTCAAGGGCATCTTCCTACATCGAAAACATGCATGAGAAACCCAGAAGATGGTACACCATGTGATTTTGAAAGGTTTCTAAAACGCACCTCATTTCTCATCTCCTTGTGCTCTGGTTCGCCATTCCAGCTACTTTACTAGCAATCTCCCTACTTGGAGAATCAGCACCTTTAAGCTCCTGTTCCCTACAGGTTGCAATTTGTCCTGAGGATGAACGGGAAGAGGGGCAACCAATGAGAGACTAGATCTAGGTGTTGTGACAGGCACAGGTCACTCTATTTTCCCAACAGGAAGAAGAATTAACCACAGGCTCAGCCTGCCGCCCGGAACCAGAATAGGGCCTGAGGCAATCCCGTGCTTTTGCGGCCAGCTCCCAAAAAAGACAGTTGAAAAATGGAGCTCAGGGGCACTGCCATTCACAAACCTGCAGAGTTATAAATGATAACTCTCGTCCACAAATATATTGAGGGAAGGCAACGAAGAGGAATTGAAAGCAAGGCAGAATTGCAGGAAACAGATTTCAGGAGGTAGATACGAATCGCCTTTAAAGCACATGAAAAGCGGCAAAACGTCGACAATGATGCCCTTGGCCAAAAAGGGCGTATGCGTTTTTTCCTGAATATATTCAGGAAAAAACGCATACGCCCTTTTTGGCCAACCAAGCAACCTGGAAAGGCAAATCAGCGCTACAAAGAAGTCTCGCTTCCCATCGGTGAAAAGGGCCATGCTGCAAAAAGTGTCAAAACGAGAAATGCAGGACAGGCCATGGAGAAATGGCAGCCTTGCTACACTGATGGGCGGGATGTAAATTGCCAACAGCCACTCTGGAGAAGTGTACGTTGTGTCCTGAAACATCGAAAAAACACAGCTTAGGGAGCATGGGGCACGTCCACTCATGGGCATATAAATTGGAAAAACTAAAAATCAGCAAGACACAGGCACCCGAAAGTTTAGGGCTGCTCTGTTGACAAGAACCTCCACTTCATGACACCTTAAATATCCCAGGAAAGAGAAAAATGGATAAAGAAGTTGTGGTCCTTATGTACAATGGAATATCACTCAGACATGAAATCAATGTTATAAGGCTAGTAGAAGCAAGATGAGTGGAGTTAGGTACGACGATTCTAAGTGAAATAAGTCACACAGAAAAAGACACTTATCATAAGCTATCACTTATAGAGGGAACGTAAAAACCGCTACACTTGAACTGAATTACAAAACAGAACAGAGTCACACGTTTAGAAAACACACTATGGCTGCTTAACGGGAAAGGTGAGGTGGGGTGATGCATAAAACAAGGGTTTCAAATTCGCTCAGATACCGTTCCATACACCCAATATGTAATAGACAAGACCTACTCCTTGCTCAGTGAACTGGACTCAACACCCCCTATTCACCGCACAAGAATATATGTGACTAGTAAGAATCTTAAAACCTATATATTGATATCTCTCTGGAAGTGAGTCAAGGGGGTGTAAAGCCGCATAAACAGAGCCATGAAAAGCAGCTAAACCCCATTATAAAAATAAATTACTTTTAAAAACCCGTAAAACAAAGACAGTGAAAGAGAGAGACATTCTTACAAAATTCGTTCAGAGGCTGTGATGCAACCTGGATTGACCATATCTAGACCCACAGCTGGATGAGACATAAGGGTGGACACTCTTGGGGCTGAGAGGTTGGGTGAGGTTGCGTGAGCAAACGCAGACCCTTGAAAGTAATACTGCGTGGTACCCATCCCATGGGTCCCAAATCTCCAGGTTCAAGGGCATCTTCCTACATCGAAAACATGCATGAGAAACCCAGAAGATGGTACACCATGTGATTTTGAAAGGTTTCTAAAACGCACCTCATTTCTCATCTCCTTGTGCTCGGGTTCGCCATTCCAGCTACTTTACTAGCAATCTCCCTACTTGGAGAATCAGCACCTTTAAGCTCCTGTTCCCTACAGGTTGCAATTTGTCCTGAGGATGAACGGGAAGAGGGGCAACCAATGAGAGACTAGATCTAGGTGTTGTGACAGGCACAGGTCACTCTATTTTCTCAACAGGAAGAAGAATTAACCACAGGCTCAGCCTGCCGCCCGGAACCAGAATAGGGCCTGAGGCAATCCCGTGCTTTTGCGGCCAGATCCCAAAAAAGACAGTTGAAAAATGGAGCTCAGGGGCACTGCCATTCACAAACCTGCAGAGTTATAAATGATAACTCTCGTCCACAAATATATTGAGGGAAGGCAACGAAGAGGAATTGAAAGCAAGGCAGAATTGCACGAAACAGATTTCAGGAGGTAGATACGAATCGCCTTTAAAGCACATGAAAAGCGGCAAAACGTCGACAATGATGCCCTTGGCCAAAAAGTGCGTATGCGTTTTTTCCTGAATATATTCAGGAAAAAACGCATACGCCCTTTTTGGCCAACCAAGCAACCTGGAAAGGCAAATCAGCGCTACAAAGAAGTCTCGCTTCCCATCGGTGAAAAGGGCCATGCTGCAAAAAGTGTCAAAACGAGAAATGCAGGACAGGCCATGGAGAAATGGCAGCCTTGCTACACTGATGGGCGGGATGTAAATTGCCAACAGCCACTCTGGAGAAGTGTACGTTGTGTCCTGAAACATCGAAAAAACACAGCTTAGGGAGCATGGGGCACGTCCACTCATGGGCATATAAATTGGAAAAACTAAAAATCAGCAAGACACAGGCACCCGAAAGTTTAGGGCTGCTCTGTTGACAAGAACCTCCACTTCATGACACCTTAAATATCCCAGGAAAGAGAAAAATGGATAAAGAAGTTGTGGTCCTTATGTACAATGGAATATCACTCAGACATGAAATCAATGTTATAAGGCTAGTAGAAGCAAGATGAGTGGAGTTAGGTACGACGATTCTAAGTGAAATAAGTCACACAGAAAAAGACACTTATCATAAGCTATCACTTATAGAGGGAATGTAAAAACCGCTACACTTGGACTGAATTACAAAACAGAACAGAGTCACACGTTTAGAAAACACACTATGGCTGCTTAACGGGAAAGGTGAGGTGGGGTGATGCATAAAACAAGGGTTTCAAATTCGCTCAGATACCGTTCCGTACACCCAATATGTAATAGACAAGACCTACTCCTTGCTCAGTGAACTGGACTCAACACCCCCTATTCACCGCACAAGAATATATGTGACTAGTAAGAATCTTAAAACCTATATATTGATATCTCTCTGGAAGTGAGTCAAGGGGGTGTAAAGCCGTATAAACAGAGCCATGAAAAGCAGCTAAACCCCATTATAAAAATAAATTACTTTTAAAAACCCGTAAAACAAAGACAGTGAAAGAGAGAGACATTCTTACAAAATTCGTTCAGAGGCTGTGATGCAACCTGGATTGACCATATCTAGACCCACAGCTGGATGAGACATAAGGGTGGACACTCTTGGGGCTGAGAGGTTGGGTGAGGTTGCGTGAGCAAACGCAGACCCTTGAAAGTAATACTGCGTGGTACCCATCCCATGGGTCCCAAATCTCCAGGTTCAAGGGCATCTTCCTACATCGAAAACATGCATGAGAAACCCAGAAGATGGTACACCATGTGATTTTGAAAGGTTTCTAAAACGCACCTCATTTCTCATCTCCTTGTGCTCTGGTTCGCCATTCCAGCTACTTTACTAGCAATCTCCCTACTTGGAGAATCAGCACCTTTAAGCTCCTGTTCCCTACAGGTTGCAATTTGTCCTGAGGATGAACGGGAAGAGGGGCAACCAATGAGAGACTAGATCTAGGTGTTGTGACAGGCACAGGTCACTCTATTTTCCCAACAGGAAGAAGAATTAACCACAGGCTCAGCCTGCCGCCCGGAACCAGAATAGGGCCTGAGGCAATCCCGTGCTTTTGCGGCCAGCTCCCAAAAAAGACAGTTGAAAAATGGAGCTCAGGGGCACTGCCATTCACAAACCTGCAGAGTTATAAATGATAACTCTCGTCCACAAATATATTGAGGGAAGGCAACGAAGAGGAATTGAAAGCAAGGCAGAATTGCAGGAAACAGATTTCAGGAGGTAGATACGAATCGCCTTTAAAGCACATGAAAAGCGGCAAAACGTCGACAATGATGCCCTTGGCCAAAAAGGGCGTATGCGTTTTTTCCTGAATATATTCAGGAAAAAATGCATACGCCCTTTTTGGCCAACCAAGCAACCTGGAAAGGCAAATCAGCGCTACAAAGAAGTCTCGCTTCCCATCGGTCCAAAGGGCCATGCTGCAAAAAGTGTCAAAACGAGAAATGCAGGACAGGCCATGGAGAAATGGCAGCCTTGCTACACTGATGGGCGGGATGTAAATTGCCAACAGCCACTCTGGAGAAGTGTACGTTGTGTCCTGAAACATCGAAAAAACACAGCTTAGGGAGCATGGGGCACGTCCACTCATGGGCATATAAATTGGAAAAACTAAAAATCAGCAAGACACAGGCACCCGAAAGTTTAGGGCTGCTCTGTTGACAAGAACCTCCACTTCATGACACCTTAAATATCCCAGGAAAGAGAAAAATGGATAAAGAAGTTGTGGTCCTTATGTACAATGGAATATCACTCAGACATGAAATCAATGTTATAAGGCTAGTAGAAGCAAGATGAGTGGAGTTAGGTACGACGATTCTAAGTGAAATAAGTCACACAGAAAAAGACACTTATCATAAGCTATCACTTATAGAGGGAATGTAAAAACCGCTACACTTGGACTGAATTACAAAACAGAACAGAGTCACACGTTTAGAAAACACACTATGGCTGCTTAACGGGAAAGGTGAGGTGGGGTGATGCATAAAACAAGGGTTTCAAATTCGCTCAGATACCGTTCCGTACACCCAATATGTAATAGACAAGACCTACTCCTTGCTCAGTGAACTGGACTCAACACCCCCTATTCACCGCACAAGAATATATGTGACTAGTAAGAATCTTAAAACCTATATATTGATATCTCTCTGGAAGTGAGTCAAGGGGGTGTAAAGCCGTATAAACAGAGCCATGAAAAGCAGCTAAACCCCATTATAAAAATAAATTACTTTTAAAAACCCGTAAAACAAAGACAGTGAAAGAGAGAGACATTCTTACAAAATTCGTTCAGAGGCTGTGATGCAACCTGGATTGACCATATCTAGACCCACAGCTGGATGACACATAAGGGTGGACACTCTTGGGGCTGAGAGGTTGGGTGAGGTTGCGTGAGCAAACGCAGACCCTTGAAAGTAATACTGCGTGGTACCCATCCCATGGGTCCCAAATCTCCAGGTTCAAGGGCATCTTCCTACATCGAAAACATGCATGAGAAACCCAGAAGATGGTACACCATGTGATTTTCAAAGGTTTCTAAAACGCACCTCATTTCTCATCTCCTTGTGCTCTGGTTCGCCATTCCAGCTACTTTACTAGCAATCTCCCTACTTGGAGAATCAGCACCTTTAAGCTCCTGTTCCCCACAGGTTGCAATTTGTCCTGAGGATGAACGGGAAGAGGGGCAACCAATGAGAGACTAGATCTAGGTGTTGGGACAGGCACAGGTCACTCTATTTTCCCAACAGGAAGAAGAATTAACCACAGGCTCAGCCTGCCGCCCGGAACCAGAATAGGGCCTGAGGCAATCCCGTGCTTTTGCGGCCAGCTCCCAAAAAAGACAGTTGAAAAATGGAGCTCAGGGGCACTGCCATTCACAAACCTGCAGAGTTATAAATGATAACTCTCGTCCACAAATATATTGAGGGAAGGCAACGAAGAGGAATTGAAAGCAAGGCAGAATTGCAGGAAACAGATTTCAGGAGGTAGATACGAATCGCCTTTAAAGCACATGAAAAGCGGCAAAACGTCGACAATGATGCCCTTGGCCAAAAAGGGCGTATGCGTTTTTTCCTGAATATATTCAGGAAAAAACGCATACGCCCTTTTTGGCCAACCAAGCAACCTGGAAAGGCAAATCAGCGCTACAAAGAAGTCTCGCTTCCCATCGGTCCAAAGGGCCATGCTGCAAAAAGTGTCAAAACGAGAAATGCAGGACAGGCCATGGAGAAATGGCAGCCTTGCTACACTGATGGGCGGGATGCAAATTGCAAACAGCCACTCTGGAGAAGTGTACGTTGTGTCCTGAAACATCGAAAAAACACAGCTTAGGGAGCATAGGGCAGGTCCACTCATGGGCATATAAATTGGAAAAACTAAAAATCAGCAATACACAGGCACCCGAAAGTTTAGGGCTGCTCTGTTGACAAGAACCTCCACTTCATGACACCTTAAATATCCCAGGAAAGAGAAAAATGGATAAAGAAGTTGTGGTCCTTATGTACAATGGAATATCACTCAGACATGAAATCAATGTTATAAGGCTAGTAGAAGCAAGATGAGTGGAGTTAGGTACGACGATTCTAAGTGAAATAAGTCACACAGAAAAAGACACTTATCATAAGCTATCACTTATAGAGGGAACGTAAAAACCGCTACACTTGAACTGAATTACAAAACAGAACAGAGTCACACGTTTAGAAAACACACTATGGCTGCTTAACGGGAAAGGTGAGGTGGGGTGATGCATAAAACAAGGGTTTCAAATTCGCTCAGATACCGTTCCATACACCCAATATGTAATAGACAAGACCTACTCCTTGCTCAGTGAACTGGACTCAACACCCCCTATTCACCGCACAAGAATATATGTGACTAGTAAGAATCTTAAAACCTATATATTGATATCTCTCTGGAAGTGAGTCAAGGGGGTGTAAAGCCGCATAAACAGAGCCATGAAAAGCAGCTAAACCCCATTATAAAAATAAATTACTTTTAAAAACCCGTAAAACAAAGACAGTGAAAGAGAGAGACATTCTTACAAATTCGTTCAGAGGCTGTGATGCAACCTGGATTGACCATATCTAGACCCACAGCTGGATGAGACATAAGGGTGGATACTCTTGGGGCTCAGAGGTTGGGTGAGGTTGTGTGAGCAAACGCAGACCCTTGAAAGTAATACTGCGTGGTACCCATCCCATGGGTCCCAAATCTCCAGGTTCAAGGGCATCTTCCTACATCGAAATCATGCATGAGAAACCCAGAAGATGGTACACCATGTGATTTTGAAAGGTTTCTAAAACGCACCTCATTTCTCATCTCCTTGTGCTCGGGTTCGCCATTCCAGCTACTTTACTAGCAATCTCCCTACTTGGAGAATCAGCACCTTTAAGCTCCTGTTCCCTACAGGTTGCAATTTGTCCTGAGGATGAACGGGAAGAGGGGCAACCAATGAGAGACTAGATCTAGGTGTTGGGACAGGCACAGGTCACTCTATTTTCCCAACAGGAAGAAGAATTAACCACAGGCTCAGCCTGCCGCCCGGAACCAGAATAGGGCCTGAGGCAATCCCGTGCTTTTGCGGCCAGCTCCCAAAAAAGACAGTTGAAAAATGGAGCTCAGGGGCACTGCCATTCACAAACCTGCAGAGTTATAAATGATAACTCTCGTCCACAAATATATTGAGGGAAGGCAACGAAGAGGAATTGAAAGCAAGGCAGAATTGCAGGAAACAGATTTCAGGAGGTAGATACGAATCGCCTTTAAAGCACATGAAAAGCGGCAAAACGTCGACAATGATGCCCTTGGCCAAAAAGGGCGTATGCGTTTTTTCCTGAATATATTCAGGAAAAAACGCATACGCCCTTTTTGGCCAACCAAGCAACCTGGAAAGGCAAATCAGCGCTACAAAGAAGTCTCGCTTCCCATCGGTCAAAAGGGTCATGCTGCAAAAAGTGTCAAAACCAGAAATGCAGGACAGGCCATGGAGAAATGGCAGCCTTGCTACGCTGATGGGCGGGATATAAATTGCCAACAGCCACTCTGGAGAAGTGTATGGTGTGTCCTGAAACATCGAAAAAACACAGCTAAGGGAGCATAGCGCACGTCCTCTCATGGGCGTATAAATTGGGAAAACTAAAAATCAGCAAGACACAGGCACCCCAAAGTTTAGGGCTGCTCTGTTGACAAGAACCTCCACTTCATGACACCTTAAATATCCCAGGAAAGAGAAAAATGGATAAAGAAGTTGTGGTCCTTATGTACAATGGAATATCACTCAGACATGAAATCAATGTTATAAGGCTAGTAGAAGCAAGATGAGTGGAGTTAGGTACGACGATTCTAAGTGAAATAAGTCACACAGAAAAAGACACTTATCATAAGCTATCACTTATAGAGGGAATGTAAAAACCGCTACACTTGAACTGAATTACAAAACAGAACAGAGTCACACGTTTAGAAAACACACTATGGCTGCTTAACGGGAAAGGTGAGGTGGGGTGATGCATAAAACAAGGGTTTCAAATTCGCTCAGATACCGTTCCATACACACAATATGTAATAGACAAGACCTACTCCTTGCTCAGTGAACTGGACTCAACACCCCCTATTCACCGCACAAGAATATATGTGACTAGTAAGAATCTTAAAACCTATATATTGATATCTCTCTGGAAGTGAGTCAAGTGGGTGTAAAGCCGCATAAACAGAGCCATGAAAAGCAGCTAAACCCCATTATAAAAATAAATTACTTTTAAAAACCCGTAAAACAAAGACAGTGAAAGAGAGAGACATTCTTACAAAATTCGTTCAGAGGCTGTGATGCAAACTGGATTGACCATATCTAGACCCACAGCTGGATGAGACATAAGGGTGGACACTCTTGGGGCTGAGAGGTTGGGTGAGGTTGCGTGAGCAAACGCAGACACTTTAAAGTAATACTGCCTGGTATCCATCCAATGGGTCCCAAATCTCCAGGTTCAAGGGCATCTTCCTACATCGAAAACATGCATGAGAAACCCAGAAGATGGTACACCATGTGATTTTGAAAGGTTTCTAAAACGCGCCTCATTTCTCATCTCCTTGTGCTCGGGTTCGCCTTTCCAGCTACTTTACTAGCAATCTCCCTACTTGGAGAATCAGCACCTTTAAGCTCCTGTTCCCTACAGGTTGCAATTTGTCCTGAGGATGAACGGGAAGAGGGCCAACCAATGAGACACTAGATCTAGGTGTTGGGACAGGCACAGGTCACTCTATTTCCCAACAGGAAGAAGAATTAACCACAGGCTCAGCCTGCCGCCCGGAACCAGAATAGGGCCTGAGGCAATCCCGTGCTTTTGCGGCCAGCTCCCAAAAAAGACAGTTGAAAAATGGAGCTCAGGCGCACTGCCATTCACAAACCTGCAGAGTTATAAATGATAACTCTCGTCCACAAATATATTGAGGGAAGGCAACGAAGAGGAATTGAAAGCAAGGCAGAATTGCAGGAAACAGATTTCAGGAGGTAGATACGAATCGCCTTTAAAGCACATGAAAAGCGGCAAAACGTCGACAATGATGCCCTTGGCCAAAAAGGGCGTATGCGTTTTTTCCTGAATATATTCAGGAAAAAACGCATACGCCCTTTTTGGCCAACCAAGCAACCTGGAAAGGCAAATCAGCGCTACAAAGAAGTCTCGCTTCCCATCGGTGAAAAGGGCCATGCTGCAAAAAGTGTCAAAACCAGAAATGCAGGACAGGCCATGGAGAAATGGCAGCCTTGCTACACTGATGGGCGGGATGTAAATTGCCAACAGCCACTCTGGAGAAGTGTACGTTGTGTCCTGAAACATCGAAAAAACACAGCTTAGGGAGCATAGGACACGTCCACTCATGGGCATATAAATTGGAAAAACTAAAAATCAGCAAGACACAGGCACCCGAAAGTTTAGGGCTGCTCTGTTGACAAGAACCTCCACTTCATGACACCTTAAATATCCCAGGAAAGAGAAAAATGGATAAAGAAGTTGTGGTCCTTATGTACAATGGAATATCACTCAGACATGAAATCAATGTTATAAGGCTAGTAGAAGCAAGATGAGTGGAGTTAGGTACGACGATTCTAAGTGAAATAAGTCACACAGAAAAAGACACTTATCATAAGCTATCACTTATAGAGGGAACGTAAAAACCGCTACACTTGAACTGAATTACAAAACAGAACAGAGTCACACGTTTAGAAAACACACTATGGCTGCTTAACGGGAAAGGTGAGGTGGGGTGATGCATAAAACAAGGGTTTCAAATTCGCTCAGATACCGTTCCGTACACCCAATATGTAATAGACAAGACCTACTCCTTGCTCAGTGAACTGGACTCAACACCCCCTATTCACCGCACAAGAATATATGTGACTAGTAAGAATCTTAAAACCTATATATTGATATCTCTCTGGAAGTGAGTCAAGGGGGTGTAAAGCCGCATAAACAGAGCCATGAAAAGCAGCTAAACCCCATTATAAAAATAAATTACTTTTAAAAACCCGTAAAACAAAGACAGTGAAAGAGAGAGACATTCTTACAAAATTCGTTCAGAGGCTGTGATGCAACCTGGATTGACCATATCTAGATCCACAGCTGGATGAGACATAAGGGTGGACACTCTTGGGGCTGAGAGGTTGGGTGAGGTTGCGTGAGCAAACGCAGACCCTTGAAAGTAATACTGCGTGGTACCCATCCCATGGGTCCCAAATCTCCAGGTTCAAGGGCATCTTCCTACATCGAAAACATGCATGAGAAACCCAGAAGATGGTACACCATGTGATTTTGAAAGGTTTCTAAAACGCACCTCATTTCTCATCTCCTTGTGCTCGGGTTCGCCATTCCAGCTACTTTACTAGCAATCTCCCTACTTGGAGAATCAGCACCTTTAAGCTCCTGTTCCCTACAGGTTGCAATTTGTCCTGAGGATGAACGGGAAGAGGGGCAACCAATGAGAGACTAGATCTAGGTGTTGGGACAGGCACAGGTCACTCTATTTTCCCAACAGGAAGAAGAATTAACCACAGGCTCAGCCTGCCGCCCGGAACCAGAATAGGGCCTGAGGCAATCCTGTGCTTTTGCGGCCAGCTCCCAAAAAAGACAGTTGAAAAATGGAGCTCAGGGGCACTGCCATTCACAAACCTGCAGAGTTATAAATGATAACTCTCGTCCACAAATATATTGAAGGAAGGCAACGAAAGAGGAATTGAAAGCAAGGCAGAATTGCAGGAAACAGATTTCAGGAGGTAGATACGAATCGCCTTTAAAGCACATGAAAAGCGGCAAAACGTCGACAATGATGCCCTTGGCCAAAAAGGGCGTATGCGTTTTTTCCTGAATATATTCAGGAAAAAACGCATACGCCCTTTTTGGCCAACCAAGCAACCTGGAAAGGCAAATCAGCGCTACAAAGAAGTCTCGCTTCCCATCGGTGAAAAGGGCCATGCTGCAAAAAGTGTCAAAACCAGAAATGCAGGACAGGCCATGGAGAAATGGCAGCCTTGCTACACTGATGGGCGGGATGTAAATTGCCAACAGCCACTCTGGAGAAGTGAAGGTTGTGTCCTGAAACATCGAAAAAACACAGCTTAGGGAGCATAGGGCACGTCCACTCATGGGCATATAAATTGGAAAAACTAAAAATCAGCAAGACACAGGCACCCGAAAGTTTAGGGCTGCTCTGTTGACAAGAACCTCCACTTCATGACACCTTAAATATCCCAGGAAAGAGAAAAATGGATAAAGAAGTTGTGGTCCTTATGTACAATGGAATATCACTCAGACATGAAATCAATGTTATAAGGCTAGTAGAAGCAAGATGAGTGGAGTTAGGTACGACGATTCTAAGTGAAATAAGTCACACAGAAAAAGACACTTATCATAAGCTATCACTTATAGAGGGAATGTAAAAACCGCTACACTTGAACTGAATTACAAAACAGAACAGAGTCACACGTTTAGAAAACACACTATGGCTGCTTAACGGGAAAGGTGAGGTGGGGTGATGCATAAAACAAGGGTTTCAAATTCGCTCAGATACCGTTCCATACACACAATATGTAATAGACAAGACCTACTCCTTGCTCAGTGAACTGGACTCAACACCCCCTATTCACCGCACAAGAATATATGTGACTAGTAAGAATCTTAAAACCTATATATTGATATCTCTCTGGAATGAGTCAAGTGGGTGTAAAGCCGCATAAACAGAGCCATGAAAAGCAGCTAAACCCCATTATAAAAATAAATTACTTTTAAAAACCCGTAAAACAAAGACAGTGAAAGAGAGAGACATTCTTACAAAATTCGTTCAGAGGCTGTGATGCAAACTGGATTGACCATATCTAATCCCACAGCTGGATGAGACATAAGGGTGGACACTCTTGGGGCTGAGAGGTTGGGTGAGGTTGCGTGAGCAAACGCAGACACTTTAAAGTAATACTGCGTGGTATCCATCCCATGGGTCCCAAATCTCCAGGTTCAAGGGCATCTTCCTACATCGAAAACATGCATGAGAAACCCAGAAGATGGTACACCATGTGATTTTGAAAGGTTTCTAAAACGCGCCTCATTTCTCATCTCCTTGTGCTCGGGTTCGCCTTTCCAGCTACTTTACTAGCAATCTCCCTACTTGGAGAATCAGCACCTTTAAGCTCCTGTTCCCTACAGGTTGCAATTTGTCCTGAGGATGAACGGGAAGAGGGGCAACCAATGAGAGACTAGATCTAGGTGTTGGGACAGGCACAGGTCACTATATTTCCCAACAGGAAGAAGAATTAACCACAGGCTCAGCCTGCCGCCCGGAACCAGAATAGGGCCTGAGGCAATCCCGTGCTTTTGCGGCCAGCTCCCAAAAAATACAGTTGAAAAATGGAGCTCAGGCGCACTGCCATTCACAAACCTGCAGAGTTATAAATTATAACTCTCGTCCACAAATATATTGAGGGAAGGCAACGAAGAGGAATTGAAAGCAAGGCAGAATTGCAGGAAACAGATTTCAGGAGGTAGATACGAATCGCCTTTAAAGCACATGAAAAGCGGCAAAACGTCGACAATGATGCCCTTGGTCAAAAAGGGCGTATGCGTTTTTTCCTGAATATATTCAGGAAAAAACGCATACGCCCTTTTTGGCCAACCAAGCAACCTGGAAAGGCAAATCAGCGCTACAAAGAAGTCTCGCTTCCCATCGGTGAAAAGGGCCATGCTGCAAAAAGTGTCAAAACCAGAAATGCAGGACAGGCCATGGAGAAATGGCAGCCTTGCTACACTGATGGGCGGGATGTAAATTGCCAACAGCCACTCTGGAGAAGTGTACGTTGTGTCCTGAAACATCGAAAAAACACAGCTTAGGGAGCATAGGGCACGTCCACTCATGGGCATATAAATTGGAAAAATTAAAAATCAGCAAGACACAGGCACCCGAAAGTTTAGGGCTGCTCTGTTGACAAGAACCTCCACTTCATGACACCTTAAATATCCCAGGAAAGAGAAAAATGGATAAAGAAGTTGTGGTCCTTATGTACAATGGAATATCACTCAGACATGAAATCAATGTTATAAGGCTAGTAGAAGCAAGATGAGTGGAGTTAGGTACGGCGATTCTAAGTGAAATAAGTCACACGGAAAAAGACACTTATCATAAGCTATCACTTATAGAGGGAATGTAAAAACCGCTACACTTGAACTGAATTACAAAACAGAACAGAGTCACACGTTTAGAAAACACACTATGGCTGCTTAACGGGAAAGGTGAGGTGGGGTGATGCATAAAACAAGGGTTTCAAATTCGCTCAGATAACGTTCCGTACACCCAATATGTAATAGACAAGACCTACTCCTTGCTCAGTGAACTGGACTCAACAGCCCCTATTCACCGCACAAGAATATATGTGACTAGTAAGAATCTTAAAACCTATATATTGATATCTCTGTGGAAGTGAGTCAAGGGGGTGTAAAGCCGCATAAACAGAGCCATGAAAAGCAGCTAAACCCAAGTATAAAAATAAATTACTTTTAAAAACCCGTAAAACAAAGACAGTGAAAGAGAGAGACATTCTTACAAAATTCGTTCAGAGGCTGTGATGCAACCTGGATTGACCATATCTAGACCCACAGCTGGATGAGACATAAGGGTGGACACTCTTGGGGCTGAGAGGTTGGGTGAGGTTGCGTGAGAAAACGCAGACCCTTGAAAGTAATACTGCGTGGTACCCATCCCATGGGTCCCAAATCTCCAGGTTCAAGGGCATCTTCCTACATCGAAAACATGCATGAGAAACCCACAAGATGGTACACCGTGTGATTTTGAAAGGTTTCTAAAACGCGCCTCATTTCTCATCTCCTTGTGCTCGGGTTCGCCTTTCCAGCTACTTTACTAGCAATCTCCCTACTTGGAGAATCAGCACCTTTAAGCTCCTGTACCCTACAGGTTGCAATTTGTCCTGAGGATGAACGGGAAGAGGGGCAACCAATGAGAGACTAGATCTAGGTGTTGGGACAGGCACAGGTCACTCTATTTCCCAACAGGAAGAAGAATTAACCACAGGCTCAGCCTGCCGCCCGGAACCAGAATAGGGCCTGAGGCAATCCCGTGCTTTTGCGGCCAGCTCCCAAAAAAGACAGTTGAAAAATGGAGCTCAGGCGCACTGCCATTCACAAACCTGCAGAGTTATAAATGATAACTCTCGTCCACAAATATATTGAGGGAAGGCAACGAAGAGGAATTGAAAGCAAGGCAGAATTGCAGGAAACAGATTTCAGGAGGTAGATACGAATCGCCTTTAAAGCACATGAAAAGCGGCAAAACGTCGACAATGATGCCCTTGGCCAAAAAGGGCGTATGCGTTTTTTCCTGAATATATTCAGGAAAAAACGCATACGCCCTTTTTGGCCAACCAAGCAACCTGGAAAGGCAAATCAGCGCTACAAAGAAGTCTCGCTTCCCATCGGTGAAAAGGGCCATGCTGCAAAAAGTGTCAAAACGAGAAATGCAGGACAGGCCATGGAGAAATGGCAGCCTTGCTACACTGATGGGCGGGATGTAAATTGCCAACAGCCACTCTGGAGAAGTGTACGTTGTGTCCTGAAACATCGAAAAAACACAGCTTAGGGAGCATAGGGCACGTCCACTCATGGGCATATAAATTGGAAAAACTAAAAATCAGCAAGACACAGGCACCCGAAAGTTTAGGGCTGCTCTGTTGACAAGAACCTCCACTTCATGACACCTTAAATATCCCAGGAAAGAGAAAAATGGATAAAGAAGTTGTGGTCCTTATGTACAATGGAATATCACTCAGACATGAAATCAATGTTATAAGGCTAGTAGAAGCAAGATGAGTGGAGTTAGGTACGGCGATTCTAAGTGAAATAAGTCACACGGAAAAAGACACTTATCATAAGCTATCACTTATAGAGGGAATGTAAAAACCGCTACACTTGAACTGAATTACAAAACAGAACAGAGTCACACGTTTAGAAAACACACTATGGCTGCTTAACGGGAAAGGTGAGGTGGGGTGATGCATAAAACAAGGGTTTCAAATTCGCTCAGATAACGTTCCGTACACCCAATATGTAATAGACAAGACCTACTCCTTGCTCAGTGAACTGGACTCAACAGCCCCTATTCACCGCACAAGAATATATGTGACTAGTAAGAATCTTAAAACCTATATATTGATATCTCTGTGGAAGTGAGTCAAGGGGGTGTAAAGCCGCATAAACAGAGCCATGAAAAGCAGCTAAACCCAAGTATAAAAATAAATTACTTTTAAAAACCCGTAAAACAAAGACAGTGAAAGAGAGAGACATTCTTACAAAATTCGTTCAGAGGCTGTGATGCAACCTGGATTGACCATATCTAGACCCACAGCTGGATGAGACATAAGGGTGGACACTCTTGGGGCTGAGAGGTTGGGTGAGGTTGCGTGAGAAAACGCAGACCCTTGAAAGTAATACTGCGTGGTACCCATCCCATGGGTCCCAAATCTCCAGGTTCAAGGGCATCTTCCTACATCGAAAACATGCATGAGAAACCCACAAGATGGTACACCGTGTGATTTTGAAAGGTTTCTAAAACGCGCCTCATTTCTCATCTCCTTGTGCTCGGGTTCGCCTTTCCAGCTACTTTACTAGCAATCTCCCTACTTGGAGAATCAGCACCTTTAAGCTCCTGTACCCTACAGGTTGCAATTTGTCCTGAGGATGAACGGGAAGAGGGGCAACCAATGAGAGACTAGATCTAGGTGTTGGGACAGGCACAGGTCACTCTATTTCCCAACAGGAAGAAGAATTAACCACAGGCTCAGCCTGCCGCCCGGAACCAGAATAGGGCCTGAGGCAATCCCGTGCTTTTGCGGCCAGCTCCCAAAAAAGACAGTTGAAAAATGGAGCTCAGGCGCACTGCCATTCACAAACCTGCAGAGTTATAAATGATAACTCTCGTCCACAAATATATTGAGGGAAGGCAACGAAGAGGAATTGAAAGCAAGGCAGAATTGCAGGAAACAGATTTCAGGAGGTAGATACGAATCGCCTTTAAAGCACATGAAAAGCGGCAAAACGTCGACAATGATGCCCTTGGCCAAAAAGGGCGTATGCGTTTTTTCCTGAATATATTCAGGAAAAAACGCATACGCCCTTTTTGGCCAACCAAGCAACCTGGAAAGGCAAATCAGCGCTACAAAGAAGTCTCGCTTCCCATCGGTGAAAAGGGCCATGCTGCAAAAAGTGTCAAAACGAGAAATGCAGGACAGGCCATGGAGAAATGGCAGCCTTGCTACACTGATGGGCGGGATGTAAATTGCCAACAGCCACTCTGGAGAAGTGTACGTTGTGTCCTGAAACATCGAAAAAACACAGCTTAGGGAGCATAGGGCACGTCCACTCATGGGCATATAAATTGGAAAAACTAAAAATCAGCAAGACACAGGCACCCGAAAGTTTAGGGCTGCTCTGTTGACAAGAACCTCCACTTCATGACACCTTAAATATCCCAGGAAAGAGAAAAATGGATAAAGAAGTTGTGGTCCTTATGTACAATGGAATATCACTCAGACATGAAATCAATGTTATAAGGCTAGTAGAAGCAAGATGAGTGGAGTTAGGTACGACGATTCTAAGTGAAATAAGTCACACGGAAAAAGACACTTATCATAAGCTATCACTTATAGAGGGAATGTAAAAACCGCTACACTTGAACTGAATTACAAAACAGAACAGAGTCACACGTTTAGAAAACACACTATGGCTGCTTAACGGGAAAGGTGAGGTGGGGTGATGCATAAAACAAGGGTTTCAAATTCGCTCAGATAACGTTCCGTACACCCAATATGTAATAGACAAGACCTACTCCTTGCTCAGTGAACTGGACTCAACACCCCCTATTCACCGCACAAGAATATATGTGACTAGTAAGAATCTTAAAACCTATATATTGATATCTCTCTGGAAGTGAGTCAAGGGGGTGTAAAGCCGCATAAACAGAGCCATGAAAAGCAGCTAAACCCAAGTATAAAAATAAATTACTTTTAAAAACCCGTAAAACAAAGACAGTGAAAGAGAGAGACATTCTTACAAAATTCGTTCAGAGGCTGTGATGCAACCTGGATTGACCATATCTAGACCCACAGCTGGATGAGACATAAGGGTGGACACTCTTGGGGCTGAGAGGTTGGGTGAGGTTGCGTGAGCAAACGCAGACCCTTGAAAGTAATACTGCGTGGTACCCATCCCATGGGTCCCAAATCTCCAGGTTCAAGGGCATCTTCCTACATCGAAAACATGCATGAGAAACCCACAAGATGGTACACCGTGTGATTTTGAAAGGTTTCTAGAACGCGCCTCATTTCTCATCTCCTTGTGCTCGGGTTCGCCTTTCCAGCTACTTTACTAGCAATCTCCCTACTTGGAGAATCAGCACCTTTAAGCTCCTGTACCCTACAGGTTGCAATTTGTCCTGAGGATGAACGGGAAGAGGGGCAACCAATGAGAGACTAGATCTAGGTGTTGGGACAGGCACAGGTCACTCTATTTCCCAACAGGAAGAAGAATTAACCACAGGCTCAGCCTGCCGCCCGGAACCAGAATAGGGCCTGAGGCAATCCCGTGCTTTTGCGGCCAGATCCCAAAAAAGACAGTTGAAAAATGGAGCTCAGGCGCACTGCCATTCACAAACCTGCAGAGTTATAAATGATAACTCTCGTCCACAAATATATTGAGGGAAGGCAACGAAGAGGAATTGAAAGCAAGGCAGAATTGCAGGAAACAGATTTCAGGAGGTAGATACGAATCGCCTTTAAAGCACATGAAAAGCGGCAAAACGTCGACAATGATGCCCTTGGCCAAAAAGGGCGTATGCGTTTTTTCCTGAATATATTCAGGAAAAAACGCATACGCCCTTTTTGGCCAACCAAGCAACCTGGAAAGGCAAATCAGCGCTACAAAGAAGTCTCGCTTCCCATCGGTCCAAAGGGCCATGCTGCAAAAAGTGTCAAAACGAGAAATGCAGGACAGGCCATGGAGAAATGGCAGCCTTGCTACACTGATGGGCGGGATGTAAATTGCCAACAGCCACTCTGGAGAAGTGTACGGTGTGTCCTGAAACATCGAAAAAACACAGCTTAGGGAGCATAGGGCACGTCCACTCATGGGCATATAAATTGGAAAAACTAAAAATCAGCAAGACACAGGCACCCGAAAGTTTAGGGCTGCTCTGTTGACAAGAACCTCCACTTCATGACACCTTAAATATCCCAGGAAAGAGAAAAATGGATAAAGAAGTTGTGGTCCTTATGTACAATGGAATATCACTCAGACATGAAATCAATGTTATAAGGCTAGTAGAAGCAAGATGAGTGGAGTTAGGTACGGCGATTCTAAGTGAAATAAGTCACACGGAAAAAGACACTTATCATAAGCTATCACTTATAGAGGGAATGTAAAAACCGCTACACTTGAACTGAATTACAAAACAGAACAGAGTCACACGTTTAGAAAACACACTATGGCTGCTTAACGGGAAAGGTGAGGTGGGGTGATGCATAAAACAAGGGTTTCAAATTCGCTCAGATACCGTTCCGTACACCCAATATGTAATAGACAAGACCTACTCCTTGCTCAGTGAACTGGACTCAACAGCCCCTATTCACCGCACAAGAATATATGTGACTAGTAAGAATCTTAAAACCTATATATTGATATCTCTCTGGAAGTGAGTCAAGGGGGTGTAAAGCCGCATAAACAGAGCCATGAAAAGCAGCTAAACCCAATTATAAAAATAAATTACTTTTAAAAACCCGTAAAACAAAGACAGTGAAAGAGAGAGACATTCTTACAAAATTCGTTCAGAGGCTGTGATGCAACCTGGATTGACCATATCTAGATCCACAGCTGGATGAGACATAAGGGTGGACACTCTTGGGGCTGAGAGGTTGGGTGAGGTTGCGTGAGCAAACGCAGACCCTTTAAAGTAGTACTGCGTGGTACCCATCCCATGGGTCCCAAATCTCCAGGTTCAAGGGCATCTTCCTACATCGAAAACATGCATGAGAAACCCAGAAGATGGTACACCATGTGATTTTGAAAGGTTTCTAAAACGCACCTCATTTCTCATCTCCTTGTGCTCGGGTTCGCCATTCCAGCTACTTTACTAGCAATCTCCCTACTTGGAGAATCAGCACCTTTAAGCTCCTGTTCCCTACAGGCTGCAATTTGTCCTGAGGATGAACGGGAAGAGGGGCAACCAATGAGAGACTAGATCTAGGTGTTGGGACAGGCACAGGTCACTCTATTTTCCCAACAGGAAGAAGAATTAACCACAGGCTCAGCCTGCCGCCCGGAACCAGAATAGGGCCTGAGGCAATCCCGTGCTTTTGCGGCCAGCTCCCAAAAAAGACAGTTGAAAAATGGAGCTCAGGGGCACTGCCATTCACAAACCTGCAGAGTTATAAATGATAACTCTCGTCCACAAATATATTGAGGGAAGGCAACGAAGAGGAATTGAAAGCAAGGCAGAATTGCAGGAAACAGATTTCAGGAGGTAGATACGAATCGCCTTTAAAGCACATGAAAAGCGGCAAAACGTCGACAATGATGCCCTTGGCCAAAAAGGGCGTATGCGTTTTTTCCTGAATATATTCAGGAAAAAACGCATACGCCCTTTTTGGCCAACCAAGCAACCTGGAAAGGCAAATCAGCGCTACAAAGAAGTCTCGCTTCCCACCGGTGAAAAGGGCCATGCTGCAAAAAGTGTCAAAACGAGAAATGCAGGACAGGCCATGGAGAAATGGCAGCCTTGCTACACTGATGGGCGGGATGTAAATTGCCAACAGCCACTCTGGAGAAGTGTACGTTGTGTCCTGAAACATCGAAAAAAAACAGCTTAGGGAGCATAGGGCACGTCCACTCATGGGCATATAAATTGGAAAAACTAAAAATCAGCAAGACACAGGCACCCGAAAGTTTAGGGCTGCTCTGTTGACAAGAACCTCCACTTCATGACGCCTTAAATATCCCAGGAAAGAGAAAAATGGATAAAGAAGTTGTGGTCCTTATGTACAATGGAATATCACTCAGACATGAAATCAATGTTATAAGGCTAGTAGAAGCAAGATGAGTGGAGTTAGGTATGATGATTCTAAGTGAAATAAGTCACACAGAAAAAGACACTTATCATAAGCTATCACTTATAGAGGGAATGTAAAAACCGCTACACTTGAACTGAATTACAAAACAGAACAGAGTCACACGTTTAGAAAACAGACTATGACTGCTTAACGGGAAAGGTGAGGTGGGGTGATGCATAAAACAAGGGTTTCAAATTCGCTCAGATACCGTTCCATACACCCAATATGTAATAGACAAGACCTACTCCTTGCTCAGTGAACTGGACTCAACACCCCCTATTCACCGCACAAGAATATATGTGACTAGTAAGAATCTTAAAACCTATATATTGATATCTCTCTGGAAGTGAGTCAAGGGGGTGTAAAGCCGCATAAACAGAGCCATGAAAAGCAGCTAAACCCCATTATAAAAATAAATTACTTTTAAAAACCCGTAAAACAAAGACAGTGAAAGAGAGAGACATTCTTACAAAATTCGTTCAGAGGCTGTGATGCAACCTGGATTGACCATATCTAGACCCACAGCTGGATGAGACATAAGGGTGGACACTCTTGGGGCTGAGAGGTTGGGTGAGGTTGCGTGAGCAAACGCAGACCCTTTAAAGTAGTACTGCATGGTACCCATCCCATGGGTCCCAAATCTCCAGGTTCAAGGGCATCTTCCTACATCGAAAACATGCATGAGAAACCCAGAAGATGGTACACCATGTGATTTTGAAAGGTTTCTAAAACGCACCCCATTTCTCATCTCCTTGTGCTCGGGTTCGCCATTCCAGCTACTTTACTAGCAATCTCCCTACTTGGAGAATCAGCACCTTTAAGCTCCTGTTCCCTACAGGTTGCAATTTGTCCTGAGGATGAACGGGAAGAGGGGCAACCAATGAGAGACTAGATCTAGGTGTTGGGACAGGCACAGGTCACTCTATTTTCCCAACAGGAAGAAGAATTAACCACAGGCTCAGCCTGCCGCCCGGAACCAGAATAGGGCCTGAGGCAATCCTGTGCTTTTGCGGCCAGCTCCCAAAAAAGACAGTTGAAAAATGGAGCTCAGGGGCACTGCCATTCACAAACCTGCAGAGTTATAAATGATAACTCTCGTCCACAAATATATTGAGGGAAGGCAACGAAAGAGGAATTGAAAGCAAGGCAGAATTGCAGGAAACAGATTTCAGGAGGTAGATACGAATCGCCTTTAAAGCACATGAAAAGCGGCAAAACGTCGACAATGATGCCCTTGGCCAAAAAGGGCGTATGCGTTTTTTCCTGAATATATTCAGGAAAAAACGCATACGCCCTTTTTGGCCAACCAAGCAACCTGGAAAGGCAAATCAGCGCTACAAAGAAGTCTCGCTTCCCATCGGTGAAAAGGGCCATGCTGCAAAAAGTGTCAAAACCAGAAATGCAGGACAGGCCATGGAGAAATGGCAGCCTTGCTACACTGATGGGCGGGATGTAAATTGCCAACAGCCACTCTGGAGAAGTGAAGGTTGTGTCCTGAAACATCGAAAAAACACAGCTTAGGGAGCATAGGGCACGTCCACTCATGGGCATATAAATTGGAAAAACTAAAAATCAGCAAGACACAGGCACCCGAAAGTTTAGGGCTGCTCTGTTGACAAGAACCTCCACTTCATGACACCTTAAATATCCCAGGAAAGAGAAAAATGGATAAAGAAGTTGTGGTCCTTATGTACAATGGAATATCACTCAGACATGAAATCAATGTTATAAGGCTAGTAGAAGCAAGATGAGTGGAGTTAGGTACGACGATTCTAAGTGAAATAAGTCACACAGAAAAAGACACTTATCATAAGCTATCACTTATAGAGGGAATGTAAAAACCGCTACACTTGAACTGAATTACAAAACAGAACAGAGTCACACGTTTAGAAAACACACTATGGCTGCTTAACGGGAAAGGTGAGGTGGGGTGATGCATAAAACAAGGGTTTCAAATTCGCTCAGATACCGTTCCATACACACAATATGTAATAGACAAGACCTACTCCTTGCTCAGTGAACTGGACTCAACACCCCCTATTCACCGCACAAGAATATATGTGACTAGTAAGAATCTTAAAACCTATATATTGATATCTCTCTGGAATGAGTCAAGTGGGTGTAAAGCCGCATAAACAGAGCCATGAAAAGCAGCTAAACCCCATTATAAAAATAAATTACTTTTAAAAACCCGTAAAACAAAGACAGTGAAAGAGAGAGACATTCTTACAAAATTCGTTCAGAGGCTGTGATGCAAACTGGATTGACCATATCTAATCCCACAGCTGGATGAGACATAAGGGTGGACACTCTTGGGGCTGAGAGGTTGGGTGAGGTTGCGTGAGCAAACGCAGACACTTTAAAGTAATACTGCGTGGTATCCATCCCATGGGTCCCAAATCTCCAGGTTCAAGGGCATCTTCCTACATCGAAAACATGCATGAGAAACCCAGAAGATGGTACACCATGTGATTTTGAAAGGTTTCTAAAACGCGCCTCATTTCTCATCTCCTTGTGCTCGGGTTCGCCTTTCCAGCTACTTTACTAGCAATCTCCCTACTTGGAGAATCAGCACCTTTAAGATCCTGTTCCCTACAGGTTGCAATTTGTCCTGAGGATGAACGGGAAGAGGGGCAACCAATGAGAGACTAGATCTAGGTGTTGGGACAGGCACAGGTCACTATATTTCCCAACAGGAAGAAGAATTAACCACAGGCTCAGCCTGCCGCCCGGAACCAGAATAGGGCCTGAGGCAATCCCGTGCTTTTGCGGCCAGCTCCCAAAAAATACAGTTGAAAAATGGAGCTCAGGCGCACTGCCATTCACAAACCTGCAGAGTTATAAATTATAACTCTCGTCCACAAATATATTGAGGGAAGGCAACGAAGAGGAATTGAAAGCAAGGCAGAATTGCAGGAAACAGATTTCAGGAGGTAGATACGAATCGCCTTTAAAGCACATGAAAAGCGGCAAAACGTCGACAATGATGCCCTTGGTCAAAAAGGGCGTATGCGTTTTTTCCTGAATATATTCAGGAAAAAACGCATACGCCCTTTTTGGCCAACCAAGCAACCTGGAAAGGCAAATCAGCGCTACAAAGAAGTCTCGCTTCCCATCGGTGAAAAGGGCCATGCTGCAAAAAGTGTCAAAACCAGAAATGCAGGACAGGCCATGGAGAAATGGCAGCCTTGCTACACTGATGGGCGGGATGTAAATTGCCAACAGCCACTCTGGAGAAGTGTACGTTGTGTCCTGAAACATCGAAAAAACACAGCTTAGGGAGCATAGGGCACGTCCACTCATGGGCATATAAATTGGAAAAATTAAAAATCAGCAAGACACAGGCACCCGAAAGTTTAGGGCTGCTCTGTTGACAAGAACCTCCACTTCATGACACCTTAAATATCCCAGGAAAGAGAAAAATGGATAAAGAAGTTGTGGTCCTTATGTACAATGGAATATCACTCAGACATGAAATCAATGTTATAAGGCTAGTAGAAGCAAGATGAGTGGAGTTAGGTACGGCGATTCTAAGTGAAATAAGTCACACGGAAAAAGACACTTATCATAAGCTATCACTTATAGAGGGAATGTAAAAACCGCTACACTTGAACTGAATTACAAAACAGAACAGAGTCACACGTTTAGAAAACACACTATGGCTGCTTAACGGGAAAGGTGAGGTGGGGTGATGCATAAAACAAGGGTTTCAAATTCGCTCAGATAACGTTCCGTACACCCAATATGTAATAGACAAGACCTACTCCTTGCTCAGTGAACTGGACTCAACAGCCCCTATTCACCGCACAAGAATATATGTGACTAGTAAGAATCTTAAAACCTATATATTGATATCTCTGTGGAAGTGAGTCAAGGGGGTGTAAAGCCGCATAAACAGAGCCATGAAAAGCAGCTAAACCCAAGTATAAAAATAAATTACTTTTAAAAACCCGTAAAACAAAGACAGTGAAAGAGAGAGACATTCTTACAAAATTCGTTCAGAGGCTGTGATGCAACCTGGATTGACCATATCTAGACCCACAGCTGGATGAGACATAAGGGTGGACACTCTTGGGGCTGAGAGGTTGGGTGAGGTTGCGTGAGAAAACGCAGACCCTTGAAAGTAATACTGCGTGGTACCCATCCCATGGGTCCCAAATCTCCAGGTTCAAGGGCATCTTCCTACATCGAAAACATGCATGAGAAACCCACAAGATGGTACACCGTGTGATTTTGAAAGGTTTCTAAAACGCGCCTCATTTCTCATCTCCTTGTGCTCGGGTTCGCCTTTCCAGCTACTTTACTAGCAATCTCCCTACTTGGAGAATCAGCACCTTTAAGCTCCTGTACCCTACAGGTTGCAATTTGTCCTGAGGATGAACGGGAAGAGGGGCAACCAATGAGAGACTAGATCTAGGTGTTGGGACAGGCACAGGTCACTCTATTTCCCAACAGGAAGAAGAATTAACCACAGGCTCAGCCTGCCGCCCGGAACCAGAATAGGGCCTGAGGCAATCCCGTGCTTTTGCGGCCAGCTCCCAAAAAAGACAGTTGAAAAGTGGAGCTCAGGCGCACTGCCATTCACAAACCTGCAGAGTTATAAATGATAACTCTCGTCCACAAATATATTGAGGGAAGGCAACGAAGAGGAATTGAAAGCAAGGCAGAATTGCAGGAAACAGATTTCAGGAGGTAGATACGAATCGCCTTTAAAGCACATGAAAAGCGGCAAAACGTCGACAATGATGCCCTTGGCCAAAAAGGGCGTATGCGTTTTTTCCTGAATATATTCAGGAAAAAACGCATACGCCCTTTTTGGCCAACCAAGCAACCTGGAAAGGCAAATCAGCGCTACAAAGAAGTCTCGCTTCCCATCGGTGAAAAGGGCCATGCTGCAAAAAGTGTCAAAACGAGAAATGCAGGACAGGCCATGGAGAAATGGCAGCCTTGCTACACTGATGGGCGGGATGTAAATTGCCAACAGCCACTCTGGAGAAGTGTACGTTGTGTCCTGAAACATCGAAAAAACACAGCTTAGGGAGCATAGGGCACGTCCACTCATGGGCATATAAATTGGAAAAACTAAAAATCAGCAAGACACAGGCACCCGAAAGTTTAGGGCTGCTCTGTTGACAAGAACCTCCACTTCATGACACCTTAAATATCCCAGGAAAGAGAAAAATGGATAAAGAAGTTGTGGTCCTTATGTACAATGGAATATCACTCAGACATGAAATCAATGTTATAAGGCTAGTAGAAGCAAGATGAGTGGAGTTAGGTACGGCGATTCTAAGTGAAATAAGTCACACGGAAAAAGACACTTATCATCAGCTATCACTTATAGAGGGAATGTAAAAACCGCTACACTTGAACTGAATTACAAAACAGAACAGAGTCACACGTTTAGAAAACACACTATGGCTGCTTAACGGGAAAGGTGAGGTGGGGTGATGCATAAAACAAGGGTTTCAAATTCGCTCAGATACCGTTCCGTACACCCAATATGTAATAGACAAGACCTACTCCTTGCTCAGTGAACTGGACTCAACAGCCCCTATTCACCGCACAAGAATATATGTGACTAGTAAGAATCTTAAAACCTATATATTGATATCTCTCTGGAAGTGAGTCAAGGGGGTGTAAAGCCACATAAACAGAGCCATGAAAAGCAGCTAAACCCAATTATAAAAATAAATTACTTTTAAAAACCCGTAAAACAAAGACAGTGAAAGAGAGAGACATTCTTACAAAATTCGTTCAGAGGCTGTGATGCAACCTGGATTGACCATATCTAGATCCACAGCTGGATGAGACATAAGGGTGGACACTCTTGGGGCTGAGAGGTTGGGTGAGGTTGCGTGAGCAAACGCAGACCCTTTAAAGTAGTACTGCGTGGTACCCATCCCATGGGTCCCAAATCTCCAGGTTCAAGGGCTTCTTCCTACATCGAAAACATGCATGAGAAACCCAGAAGATGGTACACCATGTGATTTTGAAAGTTTTCTAAAACGCACCTCATTTCTCATCTCCTTGTGCTCGGGTTCGCCATTCCAGCTACTTTACTAGCAATCTCCCTACTTGGAGAATCAGCACCTTTAAGCTCCTGTTCCCTACAGGCTGCAATTTGTCCTGAGGATGAACGGGAAGAGGGGCAACCAATGAGAGACTAGATCTAGGTGTTGGGACAGGCACAGGTCACTCTATTTTCCCAACAGGAAGAAGAATTAACCACAGGCTCAGCCTGCCGCCCGGAACCAGAATAGGGCCTGAGGCAATCCTGTGCTTTTGCGGCCAGCTCCCAAAAAAGACAGTTGAAAAATGGAGCTCAGGGGCACTGCCATTCACAAACCTGCAGAGTTATAAATGATAACTCTCGTCCACAAATATATTGAGGGAAGGCAACGAAGAGGAATTGAAAGCAAGGCAGAATTGCAGGAAACAGATATCAGGAGGTAGATACGAATCGCCTTTAAAGCACATGAAAAGCGGCAAAACGTCGACAATGATGCCCTTGGCCAAAAAGGGCATATGCGTTTTTTCCTGAATATATTCAGGAAAAAACGCATACGCCATTTTTGGCCAACCAAGCAACCTGGAAAGGCAAATCAGCGCTACAAAGAAGTCTCGCTTCCCATCGGTGAAAAGGGCCATGCTGCAAAAAGTGTCAAAACGAGAAATGCAGGACAGGCCATGGAGAAATGGCAGCCTTGCTACACTGATGGGCGGGATGTAAATTGCCAACAGCCACTCTGGAGAAGTGTACGTTGTGTCCTGAAACATCGAAAAAACACAGCTTAGGGAGCATAGGGCACGTCCACTCATGGGCATATAAATTGGAAAAACTAAAAATCAGCAAGACACAGGCACCCGAAAGTTTAGGGCTGCTCTGTTGACAAGAACCTCCACTTCATGACACCTTAAATATCCCAGGAAAGAGAAAAATGGATAAAGAAGTTGTGGTCCTTATGTACAATGGAATATCACTCAGACATGAAATCAATGTTATAAGGCTAGTAGAAGCAAGATGAGTGGAGTTAGGTACGACGATTCTAAGTGAAATAAGTCACACGGAAAAAGACACTTATCATAAGCTATCACTTATAGAGGGAATGTAAAAACCGCTACACTTGAACTGAATTACAAAACAGAACAGAGTCACACGTTTAGAAAACACACTATGGCTGCTTAACGGGAAAGGTGAGGTGGGGTGATGCATAAAACAAGGGTTTCAAATTCGCTCAGATACCGTTCCGTACACCCAATATGTAATAGACAAGACCTACTCCTTGCTCAGTGAACTGGACTCAACACCCCCTATTCACCGCACAAGAATATATGTGACTAGTAAGAATCTTAAAACCTATATATTGATATCTCTCTGGAAGTGAGTCAAGGGGGTGTAAAGCCGCATAAACAGAGCCATGAAAAGCAGCTAAACCCAAGTATAAAAATAAATTACTTTTAAAAACCCGTAAAACAAAGACAGTGAAAGAGAGAGACATTCTTACAAAATTCGTTCAGAGGCTGTGATGCAACCTGGATTGACCATATCTAGACCCACAGCTGGATGAGACATAAGGGTGGACACTCTTGGGGCTGAGAGGTTGGGTGAGGTTGCGTGAGCAAACGCAGACCCTTGAAAGTAATACTGCGTGGTACCCATCCCATGGGTCCCAAATCTCCAGGTTCAAGGGCATCTTCCTACATCGAAAACATGCATGAGAAACCCACAAGATGGTACACCGTGTGATTTTGAAAGGTTTCTAGAACGCGCCTCATTTCTCATCTCCTTGTGCTCGGGTTCGCCTTTCCAGCTACTTTACTAGCAATCTCCCTACTTGGAGAATCAGCACCTTTAAGCTCCTGTACCCTACAGGTTGCAATTTGTCCTGAGGATGAACGGGAAGAGGGGCAACCAATGAGAGACTAGATCTAGGTGTTGGGACAGGCACAGGTCACTCTATTTCCCAACAGGAAGAAGAATTAACCACAGGCTCAGCCTGCCGCCCGGAACCAGAATAGGGCCTGAGGCAATCCCGTGCTTTTGCGGCCAGATCCCAAAAAAGACAGTTGAAAAATGGAGCTCAGGCGCACTGCCATTCACAAACCTGCAGAGTTATAAATGATAACTCTCGTCCACAAATATATTGAGGGAAGGCAACGAAGAGGAATTGAAAGCAAGGCAGAATTGCAGGAAACAGATTTCAGGAGGTAGATACGAATCGCCTTTAAAGCACATGAAAAGCGGCAAAACGTCGACAATGATGCCCTTGGCCAAAAAGGGCGTATGCGTTTTTTCCTGAATATATTCAGGAAAAAACGCATACGCCCTTTTTGGCCAACCAAGCAACCTGGAAAGGCAAATCAGCGCTACAAAGAAGTCTCGCTTCCCATCGGTCCAAAGGGCCATGCTGCAAAAAGTGTCAAAACGAGAAATGCAGGACAGGCCATGGAGAAATGGCAGCCTTGCTACACTGATGGGCGGGATGTAAATTGCCAACAGCCACTCTGGAGAAGTGTACGGTGTGTCCTGAAACATCGAAAAAACACAGCTTAGGGAGCATAGGGCACGTCCACTCATGGGCATATAAATTGGAAAAACTAAAAATCAGCAAGACACAGGCACCCGAAAGTTTAGGGCTGCTCTGTTGACAAGAACCTCCACTTCATGACACCTTAAATATCCCAGGAAAGAGAAAAATGGATAAAGAAGTTGTGGTCCTTATGTACAATGGAATATCACTCAGACATGAAATCAATGTTATAAGGCTAGTAGAAGCAAGATGAGTGGAGTTAGGTACGGCGATTCTAAGTGAAATAAGTCACACGGAAAAAGACACTTATCATAAGCTATCACTTATAGAGGGAATGTAAAAACCGCTACACTTGAACTGAATTACAAAACAGAACAGAGTCACACGTTTAGAAAACACACTATGGCTGCTTAACGGGAAAGGTGAGGTGGGGTGATGCATAAAACAAGGGTTTCAAATTCGCTCAGATACCGTTCCGTACACCCAATATGTAATAGACAAGACCTACTCCTTGCTCAGTGAACTGGACTCAACAGCCCCTATTCACCGCACAAGAATATATGTGACTAGTAAGAATCTTAAAACCTATATATTGATATCTCTCTGGAAGTGAGTCAAGGGGGTGTAAAGCCGCATAAACAGAGCCATGAAAAGCAGCTAAACCCAATTATAAAAATAAATTACTTTTAAAAACCCGTAAAACAAAGACAGTGAAAGAGAGAGACATTCTTACAAAATTCGTTCAGAGGCTGTGATGCAACCTGGATTGACCATATCTAGATCCACAGCTGGATGAGACATAAGGGTGGACACTCTTGGGGCTGAGAGGTTGGGTGAGGTTGCGTGAGCAAACGCAGACCCTTTAAAGTAGTACTGCGTGGTACCCATCCCATGGGTCCCAAATCTCCAGGTTCAAGGGCATCTTCCTACATCGAAAACATGCATGAGAAACCCAGAAGATGGTACACCATGTGATTTTGAAAGGTTTCTAAAACGCACCTCATTTCTCATCTCCTTGTGCTCGGGTTCGCCATTCCAGCTACTTTACTAGCAATCTCCCTACTTGGAGAATCAGCACCTTTAAGCTCCTGTTCCCTACAGGCTGCAATTTGTCCTGAGGATGAACGGGAAGAGGGGCAACCAATGAGAGACTAGATCTAGGTGTTGGGACAGGCACAGGTCACTCTATTTTCCCAACAGGAAGAAGAATTAACCACAGGCTCAGCCTGCCGCCCGGAACCAGAATAGGGCCTGAGGCAATCCCGTGCTTTTGCGGCCAGCTCCCAAAAAAGACAGTTGAAAAATGGAGCTCAGGGGCACTGCCATTCACAAACCTGCAGAGTTATAAATGATAACTCTCGTCCACAAATATATTGAGGGAAGGCAACGAAGAGGAATTGAAAGCAAGGCAGAATTGCAGGAAACAGATTTCAGGAGGTAGATACGAATCGCCTTTAAAGCACATGAAAAGCGGCAAAACGTCGACAATGATGCCCTTGGCCAAAAAGGGCGTATGCGTTTTTTCCTGAATATATTCAGGAAAAAACGCATACGCCCTTTTTGGCCAACCAAGCAACCTGGAAAGGCAAATCAGCGCTACAAAGAAGTCTCGCTTCCCACCGGTGAAAAGGGCCATGCTGCAAAAAGTGTCAAAACGAGAAATGCAGGACAGGCCATGGAGAAATGGCAGCCTTGCTACACTGATGGGCGGGATGTAAATTGCCAACAGCCACTCTGGAGAAGTGTACGTTGTGTCCTGAAACATCGAAAAAAAACAGCTTAGGGAGCATAGGGCACGTCCACTCATGGGCATATAAATTGGAAAAACTAAAAATCAGCAAGACACAGGCACCCGAAAGTTTAGGGCTGCTCTGTTGACAAGAACCTCCACTTCATGACGCCTTAAATATCCCAGGAAAGAGAAAAATGGATAAAGAAGTTGTGGTCCTTATGTACAATGGAATATCACTCAGACATGAAATCAATGTTATAAGGCTAGTAGAAGCAAGATGAGTGGA
This sequence comes from Eschrichtius robustus, assembly GCF_028021215.1. Classification (NCBI taxonomy): domain Eukaryota; kingdom Metazoa; phylum Chordata; class Mammalia; order Artiodactyla; family Eschrichtiidae; genus Eschrichtius; species Eschrichtius robustus. The sequence continues at coordinate 583,244 of NW_027175160.1, read as the reverse complement.
GTTAGGTATGATGATTCTAAGTGAAATAAGTCACACAGAAAAAGACACTTATCATAAGCTATCACTTATAGAGGGAATGTAAAAACCGCTACACTTGAACTGAATTACAAAACAGAACAGAGTCACACGTTTAGAAAACAGACTATGGCTGCTTAACGGGAAAGGTGAGGTGGGGTGATGCATAAAACAAGGGTTTCAAATTCGCTCAGATACCGTTCCATACACCCAATATGTAATAGACATGACCTACTCCTTGCTCAGTGAACTGGACTCAACACCCCCTATTCACCGCACAAGAATATATGTGACTAGTAAGAATCTTAAAACCTATATATTGATATCTCTCTGGAAGTGAGTCAAGGGGGTGTAAAGCCGCATAAACAGAGCCATGAAAAGCAGCTAAACCCCATTATAAAAATAAATTACTTTTAAAAACCCGTAAAACAAAGACAGTGAAAGAGAGAGACATTCTTACAAAATTCGTTCAGAGGCTGTGATGCAACCTGGATTGACCATATCTAGACCCACAGCTGGATGAGACATAAGGGTGGACACTCTTGGGGCTGAGAGGTTGGGTGAGGTTGCGTGAGCAAACGCAGACCCTTTAAAGTAATACTGCGTGGTACCCATCCCATGGGTCCCAAATCTCCAGGTTCAAGGGCATCTTCCTACATCGAAAACATGCATGAGAAACCCAGAAGATGGTACACCATGTGATTTGAAAGGTTTCTAAAACGCACCTCATTTCTCATCTCCTTGTGCTCGGGTTCGCCATTCCAGCTACTTTACTAGCAATCTCCCTACTTGGAGAATCAGCACCTTTAAGCTCCTGTTCCCTACAGGTTGCAATTTGTCCTGAGGATGAACGGGAAGAGGGGCAACCAATGAGAGACTAGATCTAGGTGTTGGGACAGGCACAGGTCACTCTATTTCCCCAACAGGAAGAAGAATTAACCACAGGCTCAGCCTGCCGCCCGGAACCAGAATAGGGCCTGAGGCAATCCCGTGCTTTTGCGGCCTGCTCCCAAAAAAGACAGTTGAAAAATGGAGCTCAGGGGCACTGCAATTCACAAACCTGCAGAGTTATAAATGAAAACTCTCGTCCACAAATATATTGAGGGAAGGCAACGAAGAGGAATTGAAAACAAGGCAGAATTGCAGGAAACAGATTTCAGGAGGTAGATACGAATCGCCTTTAAAGCACATGAAAAGCGGCAAAACGTCGACAATGATGCCCTTGGCCAAAAAGGGCGTATGCGTTTTTTCCTGAATATATTCAGGAAAAAACGCATACGCCCTTGTTGGCCAACCAAGCAACCTGGAAAGGCAAATCAGCGCTACAAAGAAGTCTCGCTTCCCATCGGTCAAAAGGGCCATGCTGCAAAAAGTGTCAAAACGAGAAATGCAGGACAGGCCATGGAGAAATGGCAGCCTTGCTACACTGATGGGCGGGATGTAAATTGCCAACAGCCACTCTGGAGAAGTGTACGTTGTGTCCTGAAACATCGAAAAAACACAGCTTAGGGAGCATAGGGCACGTCCACTCATGGGCATATAAATTGGAAAAACTAAAAATCAGCAAGACACAGGCACCCGAAAGTTTAGGGCTGCTCTGTTGACAAGAACCTCCACTTCATGACACCTTAAATATCCCAGGAAAGAGAAAAATGGATAAAGAAGTTGTGGTCCTTATGTACAATGGAATATCACTCAGACATGAAATCAATGTTATAAGGCTAGTAGAAGCAAGATGAGTTGAGTTAGGTACGACGATTCTAAGTGAAATAAGTCACACAGAAAAAGACACTTATCATAAGCTATCACTTATAGAGGGAATGTAAAAACCGCTACACTTGAACTGAATTATAAAACAGAAAAGAGTCACACGTTTAGAAAACACACTATGACTGCTTAACGGGAAAGGTGAGGTGGGGTGATGCATAAAACAAGGGTTTCAAATTCGCTCAGATACCGTTCCATACACCCAATATGTAATAGACAAGACCTACTCCTTGCTCAGTGAACTGGACTCAACACCCCCTATTCACCGCACAAGAATATATGTGACTAGTAAGAATCTTAAAACCTATATATTGATATCTCTCTGGAAGTGAGTCAAGGGGGTGTAAAGCCGCATAAACAGAGCCATGAAAAGCAGCTAAACCCCATTATATAAATAAATTACTTTTAAAAACCCGTAAAACAAAGACAGTGAAAGAGAGAGACATTCTTACAAAATTCGTTCAGAGTCTGTGATGGAAACTGGATTGACCATATCTAGACCCACAGCTGGATGAGACATAAGGGTGGACACTCTTGGGGCTGAGAGGTTGGGTGAGGTTGCGTGAGCAAACGCAGACCCTTTAAAGTAATACTGCGTGGTACCCATCCCATGGGTCCCAAATCTCCAGGTTCAAGGGCATCTTCCTACATCGAAAACATGCATGAGAAACCCAGAAGATGGTACTCCGTGTGATTTTGAAAGGTTTCTAAAACGCGCCTCATTTCTCATCTCCTTGTGCTCGGGTTCGCCTTTCCAGCTACTTTACTAGCAATCTCCCTACTTGGAGAATCAGCACCTTTAAGCTCCTGTTCCCTACAGGTTGCAATTTGTCCTGAGGATGAACGGGAAGAGGGGCAACCAATGAGAGACTAGATCTAGGTGTTGGGACAGGCACAGGTCACTCTATTTCCCAACAGGAAGAACAATTAACCACAGGCTCAGCCTGCCGCCCGGAACCAGAATAGGGCCTGAGGCAATCCCGTGCTTTTGCGGCCAGCTCCCAAAAAAGACAGTTTAAAAATGGAGCTCAGGCGCACTGCCATTCACAAACCTGCAGAGTTATAAATGATAACTCTCGTCCACAAATATATTGAGGGAAGGCAACGAAGAGGAATTGAAAGCAAGGCAGAATTGCAGGAAACAGATTTCAGGAGGTAGATACGAATCGCCTTTAAAGCACATGAAAAGCGGCAAAACGTCGACAATGATGCCCTTGGCCAAAAAGGGCGTATGCGTTTTTTCCTGAATATATTCAGGAAAAAACGCATACGCCCTTTTTGGCCAACCAAGCAACCTGGAAAGGCAAATCAGCGCTACAAAGAAGTCTCGCTTCCCATCGGTGAAAAGGGCCATGCTGCAAAAAGTGTCAAAACGAGAAATGCAGGACAGACCATGGAGAAATGGCAGCCTTGCTACACTGATGGGCGGGATGTAAATTGCCAACAGCCACTCTGGAGAAGTGTACGTTGTGTCCTGAAACATCGAAAAAACACAGCTTAGGGAGCATAGGGCACGTCCACTCATGGGCATATAAATTGGAAAAACTAAAAATCAGCAAGACACAGGCACCCGAAAGTTTAGGGCTGCTCTGTTGACAAGAACCTCCACTTCATGACACCTTAAATATCCCAGGAAAGAGAAAAATGGATAAAGAAGTTGTGGTCCTTATGTACAATGGAATATCACTCAGACATGAAATCAATGTTATAAGGCTAGTAGAAGCAAGATGAGTGGAGTTAGGTACGGCGATTCTAAGTGAAATAAGTCACACGGAAAAAGACACTTATCATAAGCTATCACTTATAGAGGGAATGTAAAAACCGCTACACTTGAACTGAATTACAAAACAGAACAGAGTCACACGTTTAGAAAACACACTATGGCTGCTTAACGGGAAAGGTGAGGTGGGGTGATGCATAAAACAAGGGTTTCAAATTCGCTCAGATACCGTTCCGTACACCCAATATGTAATAGACAAGACCTACTCCTTGCTCAGTGAACTGGACTCAACACCCCCTATTCACCGCACAAGAATATATGTGACTAGTAAGAATCTTAAAACCTATATATTGATATCTCTCTGGAAGTGAGTCAAGGGGGTGTAAAGCCGCATAAACAGAGCCATGAAAAGCAGCTAAACCCAATTATAAAAATAAATTACTTTTAAAAACCCGTAAAACAAAGACAGTGAAAGAGAGAGACATTCTTACAAAATTCGTTCAGAGGCTGTGATGCAACCTGGATTGACCATATCTAGATCCACAGCTGGATGAGACATAAGGGTGGACACTCTTGGGGCTGAGAGGTTGGGTGAGGTTGCGTGAGCAAACGCAGACCCTTTAAAGTAGTACTGCGTGGTACCCATCCCATGGGTCCCAAATCTCCAGGTTCAAGGGCATCTTCCTACATCGAAAACATGCATGAGAAACCCAGAAGATGGTACACCATGTGATTTTGAAAGGTTTCTAAAACGCACCTCATTTCTCATCTCCTTGTGCTCGGGTTCGCCATTCCAGCTACTTTACTAGCAATCTCCCTACTTGGAGAATCAGCACCTTTAAGCTCCTGTTCCCTACAGGCTGCAATTTGTCCTGAGGATGAACGGAAAGACGGGCAACCAATGAGAGACTAGATCTAGGTGTTGGGACAGGCACAGGTCACTCTATTTTCCCAACAGGAAGAAGAATTAACCACAGGCTCAGCCTGCCGCCCGGAACCAGAATAGGGCCTGAGGCAATCCCGTGCTTTTGCGGCCAGCTCCCAAAAAAGACAGTTGAAAAATGGAGCTCAGGGGCACTGCCATTCACAAACCTGCAGAGTTATAAATGATAACTCTCGTCCACAAATATATTGAGGGAAGGCAACGAAGAGGAATTGAAAGCAAGGCAGAATTGCAGGAAACAGATTTCAGGAGGTAGATACGAATCGCCTTTAAAGCACATGAAAAGCGGCAAAACGTCGACAATGATGCCCTTGGCCAAAAAGGGCGTATGCGTTTTTTCCTGAATATATTCAGGAAAAAACGCATACGCCCTTTTTGGCCAACCAAGCAACCTGGAAAGGCAAATCAGCGCTACAAAGAAGTCTCGCTTCCCACCGGTGAAAAGGGCCATGCTGCAAAAAGTGTCAAAACGAGAAATGCAGGACAGGCCATGGAGAAATGGCAGCCTTGCTACACTGATGGGCGGGATGTAAATTGCCAACAGCCACTCTGGAGAAGTGTACGTTGTGTCCTGAAACATCGAAAAAAAACAGCTTAGGGAGCATAGGGCACGTCCACTCATGGGCATATAAATTGGAAAAACTAAAAATCAGCAAGACACAGGCACCCGAAAGTTTAGGGCTGCTCTGTTGACAAGAACCTCCACTTCATGACGCCTTAAATATCCCAGGAAAGAGAAAAATGGATAAAGAAGTTGTGGTCCTTATGTACAATGGAATATCACTCAGACATGAAATCAATGTTATAAGGCTAGTAGAAGCAAGATGAGTGGAGTTAGGTACGACGATTCTAAGTGAAATAAGTCACACAGAAAAAGACACTTATCATAAGCTATCACTTATAGAGGGAATGTAAAAACCGCTACACTTGAACGGAATTACAAAACAGAACAGAGTCACACGTTTAGAAAACACACTATGGCTGCTTAACGGGAAAGGTGAGGTGGGGTGATGCATAAAACAAGGTTTTCAAATTCGCTCAGATACCGTTCCATACACCCAATATGTAATAGACAAGACCTACTCCTTGCTCAGTGAACTGGACTCAACACCCCCTATTCACCGCACCAGAATATATGTGACTAGTAAGAATCTTAAAACCTATATATTGATATCTCTCTGGAAGTGAGTCAAGGGGGTGTAAAGCCGCATAAACAGAGCCATGAAAAGCAGCTAAACCCAAGTATAAAAATAAATTACTTTTAAAAACCCGTAAAACAAAGACAGTGAAAGAGAGAGACATTCTTACAAAATTCGTTCAGAGGCTGTGATGCAACCTGGATTGACCATATCTAGACCCACAGCTGGATGAGACATAAGGGTGGACACTCTTGGGGCTGAGAGGTTGGGTGAGGTTGCGTGAGCAAACGCAGACCCTTGAAAGTAATACTGCGTGGTACCCATCCCATGGGTCCCAAATCTCCAGGTTCAAGGGCATCTTCCTACATCGAAAACATGCATGAGAAACCCACAAGATGGTACACCGTGTGATTTTGAAAGGTTTCTAAAACGCGCCTCATTTCTCATCTCCTTGTGCTCGGGTTCGCCTTTCCAGCTACTTTACTAGCAATCTCCCTACTTGGAGAATCAGCACCTTTAAGCTCCTGTACCCTACAGGTTGCAATTTGTCCTGAGGATGAACGGGAAGAGGGGCAACCAATGAGAGACTAGATCTAGGTGTTGGGACAGGCACAGGTCACTCTATTTCCCAACAGGAAGAAGAATTAACCACAGGCTCAGCCTGCCGCCCGGAACCAGAATAGGGCCTGAGCCAATCCCGTGCTTTTGCGGCCAGCTCCCAAAAAAGACAGTTGAAAAATGGAGCTCAGGCGCACTGCCATTCACAAACCTGCAGAGTTATAAATGATAACTCTCGTCCACAAATATATTGAGGGAAGGCAACGAAGAGGAATTGAAAGCAAGGCAGAATTGCAGGAAACAGATTTCAGGAGGTAGATACGAATCGCCTTTAAAGCACATGAAAAGCGGCAAAACGTCGACAATGATGCCCTTGGCCAAAAAGGGCGTATGCGTTTTTTCCTGAATATATTCAGGAAAAAACGCATACGCCCTTTTTGGCCAACCAAGCAACCTGGAAAGGCAAATCAGCGCTACAAAGAAGTCTCGCTTCCCATCGGTGAAAAGGGCCATGCTGCAAAAAGTGTCAAAACGAGAAATGCAGGACAGGCCATGGAGAAATGGCAGCCTTGCTACACTGATGGGCGGGATGTAAATTGCCAACAGCCACTCTGGAGAAGTGTACGTTGTGTCCTGAAACATCGAAAAAACACAGCTTAGGGAGCATAGGGCACGTCCACTCATGGGCATATAAATTGGAAAAACTAAAAATCAGCAAGACACAGGCACCCGAAAGTTTAGGGCTGCTCTGTTGACAAGAACCTCCACTTCATGACACCTTAAATATCCCAGGAAAGAGAAAAATGGATAAAGAAGTTGTGGTCCTTATGTACAATGGAATATCACTCAGACATGAAATCAATGTTATAAGGCTAGTAGAAGCAAGATGAGTGGAGTTAGGTACGGCGATTCTAAGTGAAATAAGTCACACGGAAAAAGACACTTATCATAAGCTATCACTTATAGAGGGAATGTAAAAACCGCTACACTTGAACTGAATTACAAAACAGAACAGAGTCACACGTTTAGAAAACACACTATGGCTGCTTAACGGGAAAGGTGAGGTGGGGTGATGCATAAAACAAGGGTTTCAAATTCGCTCAGATACCGTTCCGTACACCCAATATGTAATAGACAAGACCTACTCCTTGCTCAGTGAACTGGACTCAACAGCCCCTATTCACCGCACAAGAATATATGTGACTAGTAAGAATCTTAAAACCTATATATTGATATCTCTCTGGAAGTGAGTCAAGGGGGTGTAAAGCCACATAAACAGAGCCATGAAAAGCAGCTAAACTCAATTATAAAAATAAATTACTTTTAAAAACCCGTAAAACAAAGACAGTGAAAGAGAGAGACATTCTTACAAAATTCGTTCAGAGGCTGTGATGCAACCTGGATTGACCATATCTAGATCCACAGCTGGATGAGACATAAGGGTGGACACTCTTGGGGCTGAGAGGTTGGGTGAGGTTGCGTGAGCAAACGCAGACCCTTTAAAGTAGAACTGCGTGGTACCCATCCCATGGGTCCCAAATCTCCAGGTTCAAGGGCTTCTTCCTACATCGAAAACATGCATGAGAAACCCAGAAGATGGTACACCATGTGATTTTGAAAGGTTTCTAAAACGCACCTCATTTCTCATCTCCTTGTGCTCGGGTTCGCCATTCCAGCTACTTTACTAGCAATCTCCCTACTTGGAGAATCAGCACCTTTAAGCTCCTGTTCCCTACAGGCTGCAATTTGTCCTGAGGATGAACGGGAAGAGGGGCAACCAATGAGAGACTAGATCTAGGTGTTGGGACAGGCACAGGTCACTCTATTTTCCCAACAGGAAGAAGAATTAACCACAGGCTCAGCCTGCCGCCCGGAACCAGAATAGGGCCTGAGGCAATCCTGTGCTTTTGCGGCCAGCTCCCAAAAAAGACAGTTGAAAAATGGAGCTCAGGGGCACTGCCATTCACAAACCTGCAGAGTTATAAATGATAACTCTCGTCCACAAATATATTGAGGGAAGGCAACGAAGAGGAATTGAAAGCAAGGCAGAATTGCAGGAAACAGATTTCAGGAGGTAGATACGAATCGCCTTTAAAGCACATGAAAAGCGGCAAAACGTCGACAATGATGCCCTTGGCCAAAAAGGGCGTATGCGTTTTTTCCTGAATATATTCAGGAAAAAACGCATACGCCCTTTTTGGCCAACCAAGCAACCTGGAAAGGCAAATCAGCGCTACAAAGAAGTCTCGCTTCCCATCGGTGAAAAGGGCCATGCTGCAAAAAGTGTCAAAACGAGAAATGCAGGACAGGCCATGGAGAAATGGCAGCCTTGCTACACTGATGGGCGGGATGTAAATTGCCAACAGCCACTCTGGAGAAGTGTACGTTGTGTCCTGAAACATCGAAAAAACACAGCTTAGGGAGCATAGGGCACGTCCACTCATGGGCATATAAATTGGAAAAACTAAAAATCAGCAAGACACAGGCACCCGAAAGTTTAGGGCTGCTCTGTTGACAAGAACCTCCACTTCATGACACCTTAAATATCCCAGGAAAGAGAAAAATGGATAAAGAAGTTGTGGTCCTTATGTACAATGGAATATCACTCAGACATGAAATCAATGTTATAAGGCTAGTAGAAGCAAGATGAGTGGAGTTAGGTACGGCGATTCTAAGTGAAATAAGTCACACGGAAAAAGACACTTATCATAAGCTATCACTTATAGAGGGAATGTAAAAACCGCTACACTTGAACTGAATTACAAAACAGAACAGAGTCACACGTTTAGAAAACACACTATGGCTGCTTAACGGGAAAGGTGAGGTGGGGTGATGCATAAAACAAGGGTTTCAAATTCGCTCAGATACCGTTCCGTACACCCAATATGTAATAGACAAGACCTACTCCTTGCTCAGTGAACTGGACTCAACAGCCCCTATTCACCGCACAAGAATATATGTGACTAGTAAGAATCTTAAAACCTATATATTGATATCTCTCTGGAAGTGAGTCAAGGGGGTGTAAAGCCGCATAAACAGAGCCATGAAAAGCAGCTAAACCCAATTATAAAAATAAATTACTTTTAAAAACCCGTAAAACAAAGACAGTGAAAGAGAGAGACATTCTTACAAAATTCGTTCAGAGGCTGTGATGCAACCTGGATTGACCATATCTAGATCCACAGCTGGATGAGACATAAGGGTGGACACTCTTGGGGCTGAGAGGTTGGGTGAGGTTGCGTGAGCAAACGCAGACCCTTTAAAGTAGTACTGCGTGGTACCCATCCCATGGGTCCCAAATCTCCAGGTTCAAGGGCATCTTCCTACATCGAAAACATGCATGAGAAACCCAGAAGATGGTACACCATGTGATTTTGAAAGGTTTCTAAAACGCACCTCATTTCTCATCTCCTTGTGCTCGGGTTCGCCATTCCAGCTACTTTACTAGCAATCTCCCTACTTGGAGAATCAGCACCTTTAAGCTCCTGTTCCCTACAGGCTGCAATTTGTCCTGAGGATGAACGGAAAGACGGGCAACCAATGAGAGACTAGATCTAGGTGTTGGGACAGGCACAGGTCACTCTATTTTCCCAACAGGAAGAAGAATTAACCACAGGCTCAGCCTGCCGCCCGGAACCAGAATAGGGCCTGAGGCAATCCCGTGCTTTTGCGGCCAGCTCCCAAAAAAGACAGTTGAAAAATGGAGCTCAGGGGCACTGCCATTCACAAACCTGCAGAGTTATAAATGATAACTCTCGTCCACAAATATATTGAGGGAAGGCAACGAAGAGGAATTGAAAGCAAGGCAGAATTGCAGGAAACAGATTTCAGGAGGTAGATACGAATCGCCTTTAAAGCACATGAAAAGCGGCAAAACGTCGACAATGATGCCCTTGGCCAAAAAGGGCGTATGCGTTTTTTCCTGAATATATTCAGGAAAAAACGCATACGCCCTTTTTGGCCAACCAAGCAACCTGGAAAGGCAAATCAGCGCTACAAAGAAGTCTCGCTTCCCACCGGTGAAAAGGGCCATGCTGCAAAAAGTGTCAAAACGAGAAATGCAGGACAGGCCATGGAGAAATGGCAGCCTTGCTACACTGATGGGCGGGATGTAAATTGCCAACAGCCACTCTGGAGAAGTGTACGTTGTGTCCTGAAACATCGAAAAAAAACAGCTTAGGGAGCATAGGGCACGTCCACTCATGGGCATATAAATTGGAAAAACTAAAAATCAGCAAGACACAGGCACCCGAAAGTTTAGGGCTGCTCTGTTGACAAGAACCTCCACTTCATGACGCCTTAAATATCCCAGGAAAGAGAAAAATGGATAAAGAAGTTGTGGTCCTTATGTACAATGGAATATCACTCAGACATGAAATCAATGTTATAAGGCTAGTAGAAGCAAGATGAGTGGAGTTAGGTACGACGATTCTAAGTGAAATAAGTCACACAGAAAAAGACACTTATCATAAGCTATCACTTATAGAGGGAATGTAAAAACCGCTACACTTGAACGGAATTACAAAACAGAACAGAGTCACACGTTTAGAAAACACACTATGGCTGCTTAACGGGAAAGGTGAGGTGGGGTGATGCATAAAACAAGGTTTTCAAATTCGCTCAGATACCGTTCCATACACCCAATATGTAATAGACAAGACCTACTCCTTGCTCAGTGAACTGGACTCAACACCCCCTATTCACCGCACCAGAATATATGTGACTAGTAAGAATCTTAAAACCTATATATTGATATCTCTCTGGAAGTGAGTCAAGGGGGTGTAAAGCCGCATAAACAGAGCCATGAAAAGCAGCTAAACCCAAGTATAAAAATAAATTACTTTTAAAAACCCGTAAAACAAAGACAGTGAAAGAGAGAGACATTCTTACAAAATTCGTTCAGAGGCTGTGATGCAACCTGGATTGACCATATCTAGACCCACAGCTGGATGAGACATAAGGGTGGACACTCTTGGGGCTGAGAGGTTGGGTGAGGTTGCGTGAGCAAACGCAGACCCTTGAAAGTAATACTGCGTGGTACCCATCCCATGGGTCCCAAATCTCCAGGTTCAAGGGCATCTTCCTACATCGAAAACATGCATGAGAAACCCACAAGATGGTACACCGTGTGATTTTGAAAGGTTTCTAAAACGCGCCTCATTTCTCATCTCCTTGTGCTCGGGTTCGCCTTTCCAGCTACTTTACTAGCAATCTCCCTACTTGGAGAATCAGCACCTTTAAGCTCCTGTACCCTACAGGTTGCAATTTGTCCTGAGGATGAACGGGAAGAGGGGCAACCAATGAGAGACTAGATCTAGGTGTTGGGACAGGCACAGGTCACTCTATTTCCCAACAGGAAGAAGAATTAACCACAGGCTCAGCCTGCCGCCCGGAACCAGAATAGGGCCTGAGCCAATCCCGTGCTTTTGCGGCCAGCTCCCAAAAAAGACAGTTGAAAAATGGAGCTCAGGCGCACTGCCATTCACAAACCTGCAGAGTTATAAATGATAACTCTCGTCCACAAATATATTGAGGGAAGGCAACGAAGAGGAATTGAAAGCAAGGCAGAATTGCAGGAAACAGATTTCAGGAGGTAGATACGAATCGCCTTTAAAGCACATGAAAAGCGGCAAAACGTCGACAATGATGCCCTTGGCCAAAAAGGGCGTATGCGTTTTTTCCTGAATATATTCAGGAAAAAACGCATACGCCCTTTTTGGCCAACCAAGCAACCTGGAAAGGCAAATCAGCGCTACAAAGAAGTCTCGCTTCCCATCGGTGAAAAGGGCCATGCTGCAAAAAGTGTCAAAACGAGAAATGCAGGACAGGCCATGGAGAAATGGCAGCCTTGCTACACTGATGGGCGGGATGTAAATTGCCAACAGCCACTCTGGAGAAGTGTACGTTGTGTCCTGAAACATCGAAAAAACACAGCTTAGGGAGCATAGGGCACGTCCACTCATGGGCATATAAATTGGAAAAACTAAAAATCAGCAAGACACAGGCACCCGAAAGTTTAGGGCTGCTCTGTTGACAAGAACCTCCACTTCATGACACCTTAAATATCCCAGGAAAGAGAAAAATGGATAAAGAAGTTGTGGTCCTTATGTACAATGGAATATCACTCAGACATGAAATCAATGTTATAAGGCTAGTAGAAGCAAGATGAGTGGAGTTAGGTACGGCGATTCTAAGTGAAATAAGTCACACGGAAAAAGACACTTATCATAAGCTATCACTTATAGAGGGAATGTAAAAACCGCTACACTTGAACTGAATTACAAAACAGAACAGAGTCACACGTTTAGAAAACACACTATGGCTGCTTAACGGGAAAGGTGAGGTGGGGTGATGCATAAAACAAGGGTTTCAAATTCGCTCAGATACCGTTCCGTACACCCAATATGTAATAGACAAGACCTACTCCTTGCTCAGTGAACTGGACTCAACAGCCCCTATTCACCGCACAAGAATATATGTGACTAGTAAGAATCTTAAAACCTATATATTGATATCTCTCTGGAAGTGAGTCAAGGGGGTGTAAAGCCACATAAACAGAGCCATGAAAAGCAGCTAAACTCAATTATAAAAATAAATTACTTTTAAAAACCCGTAAAACAAAGACAGTGAAAGAGAGAGACATTCTTACAAAATTCGTTCAGAGGCTGTGATGCAACCTGGATTGACCATATCTAGATCCACAGCTGGATGAGACATAAGGGTGGACACTCTTGGGGCTGAGAGGTTGGGTGAGGTTGCGTGAGCAAACGCAGACCCTTTAAAGTAGAACTGCGTGGTACCCATCCCATGGGTCCCAAATCTCCAGGTTCAAGGGCTTCTTCCTACATCGAAAACATGCATGAGAAACCCAGAAGATGGTACACCATGTGATTTTGAAAGGTTTCTAAAACGCACCTCATTTCTCATCTCCTTGTGCTCGGGTTCGCCATTCCAGCTACTTTACTAGCAATCTCCCTACTTGGAGAATCAGCACCTTTAAGCTCCTGTTCCCTACAGGCTGCAATTTGTCCTGAGGATGAACGGGAAGAGGGGCAACCAATGAGAGACTAGATCTAGGTGTTGGGACAGGCACAGGTCACTCTATTTTCCCAACAGGAAGAAGAATTAACCACAGGCTCAGCCTGCCGCCCGGAACCAGAATAGGGCCTGAGGCAATCCTGTGCTTTTGCGGCCAGCTCCCAAAAAAGACAGTTGAAAAATGGAGCTCAGGGGCACTGCCATTCACAAACCTGCAGAGTTATAAATGATAACTCTCGTCCACAAATATATTGAGGGAAGGCAACGAAGAGGAATTGAAAGCAAGGCAGAATTGCAGGAAACAGATTTCAGGAGGTAGATACGAATCGCCTTTAAAGCACATGAAAAGCGGCAAAACGTCGACAATGATGCCCTTGGCCAAAAAGGGCGTATGCGTTTTTTCCTGAATATATTCAGGAAAAAACGCATACGCCCTTTTTGGCCAACCAAGCAACCTGGAAAGGCAAATCAGCGCTACAAAGAAGTCTCGCTTCCCATCGGTGAAAAGGGCCATGCTGCAAAAAGTGTCAAAACGAGAAATGCAGGACAGGCCATGGAGAAATGGCAGCCTTGCTACACTGATGGGCGGGATGTAAATTGCCAACAGCCACTCTGGAGAAGTGTACGTTGTGTCCTGAAACATCGAAAAAACACAGCTTAGGGAGCATAGGGCACGTCCACTCATGGGCATATAAATTGGAAAAACTAAAAATCAGCAAGACACAGGCACCCGAAAGTTTAGGGCTGCTCTGTTGACAAGAACCTCCACTTCATGACACCTTAAATATCCCAGGAAAGAGAAAAATGGATAAAGAAGTTGTGGTCCTTATGTACAATGGAATATCACTCAGACATGAAATCAATGTTATAAGGCTAGTAGAAGCAAGATGAGTGGAGTTAGGTACGACGATTCTAAGTGAAATAAGTCACACGGAAAAAGACACTTATCATAAGCTATCACTTATAGAGGGAATGTAAAAACCGCTACACTTGAACTGAATTACAAAACAGAACAGAGTCACACGTTTAGAAAACACACTATGGCTGCTTAACGGGAAAGGTGAGGTGGGGTGATGCATAAAACAAGGGTTTCAAATTCGCTCAGATACCGTTCCGTACACCCAATATGTAATAGACAAGACCTACTCCTTGCTCAGTGAACTGGACTCAACACCCCCTATTCACCGCACAAGAATATATGTGACTAGTAAGAATCTTAAAACCTATATATTGATATCTCTCTGGAAGTGAGTCAAGGGGGTGTAAAGCCGCATAAACAGAGCCATGAAAAGCAGCTAAACCCAAGTATAAAAATAAATTACTTTTAAAAACCCGTAAAACAAAGACAGTGAAAGAGAGAGACATTCTTACAAAATTCGTTCAGAGGCTGTGATGCAACCTGGATTGACCATATCTAGACCCACAGCTGGATGAGACATAAGGGTGGACACTCTTGGGGCTGAGAGGTTGGGTGAGGTTGCGTGAGCAAACGCAGACCCTTGAAAGTAATACTGCGTGGTACCCATCCCATGGGTCCCAAATCTCCAGGTTCAAGGGCATCTTCCTACATCGAAAACATGCATGAGAAACCCACAAGATGGTACACCGTGTGATTTTGAAAGGTTTCTAGAACGCGCCTCATTTCTCATCTCCTTGTGCTCGGGTTCGCCTTTCCAGCTACTTTACTAGCAATCTCCCTACTTGGAGAATCAGCACCTTTAAGCTCCTTTACCCTACAGGTTGCAATTTGTCCTGAGGATGAACGGGAAGAGGGGCAACCAATGAGAGACTAGATCTAGGTGTTGGGACAGGCACAGGTCACTCTATTTCCCAACAGGAAGAAGAATTAACCACAGGCTCAGCCTGCCGCCCGGAACCAGAATAGGGCCTGAGGCAATCCCGTGCTTTTGCGGCCAGATCCCAAAAAAGACAGTTGAAAAATGGAGCTCAGGCGCACTGCCATTCACAAACCTGCAGAGTTATAAATGATAACTCTCGTCCACAAATATATTGAGGGAAGGCAACGAAGAGGAATTGAAAGCAAGGCAGAATTGCAGGAAACAGATTTCAGGAGGTAGATACGAATGGCCTTTAAAGCACATGAAAAGCGGCAAAACGTCGACAATGATGCCCTTGGCCAAAAAGGGCGTATGCGTTTTTTCCTGAATATATTCAGGAAAAAACGCATACGCCCTTTTTGGCCAACCAAGCAACCTGGAAAGGCAAATCAGCGCTACAAAGAAGTCTCGCTTCCCATCGGTCCAAAGGGCCATGCTGCAAAAAGTGTCAAAACGAGAAATGCAGGACAGGCCATGGAGAAATGGAAGCCTTGCTACACTGATGGGCGGGATGTAAATTGCCAACAGCCACTCTGGAGAAGTGTACGGTGTGTCCTGAAACATCGAAAAAACACAGCTTAGGGAGCATAGGGCACGTCCACTCATGGGCATATAAATTGGAAAAACTAAAAATCAGCAAGACACAGGCACCCGAAAGTTTAGGGCTGCTCTGTTGACAAGAACCTCCACTTCATGACACCTTAAATATCCCAGGAAAGAGAAAAATGGATAAAGAAGTTGTGGTCCTTATGTACAATGGAATATCACTCAGACATGAAATCAATGTTATAAGGCTAGTAGAAGCAAGATGAGTGGAGTTAGGTACGGCGATTCTAAGTGAAATAAGTCACACGGAAAAAGACACTTATCATAAGCTATCACTTATAGAGGGAATGTAAAAACCGCTACACTTGAACTGAATTACAAAACAGAACAGAGTCACACGTTTAGAAAACACACTATGGCTGCTTAACGGGAAAGGTGAGGTGGGGTGATGCATAAAACAAGGGTTTCAAATTCGCTCAGATACCGTTCCGTACACCCAATATGTAATAGACAAGACCTACTCCTTGCTCAGTGAACTGGACTCAACAGCCCCTATTCACCGCACAAGAATATATGTGACTAGTAAGAATCTTAAAACCTATATATTGATATCTCTCTGGAAGTGAGTCAAGGGGGTGTAAAGCCGCATAAACAGAGCCATGAAAAGCAGCTAAACCCAATTATAAAAATAAATTACTTTTAAAAACCCGTAAAACAAAGACAGTGAAAGAGAGAGACATTCTTACAAAATTCGTTCAGAGGCTGTGATGCAACCTGGATTGACCATATCTAGATCCACAGCTGGATGAGACATAAGGGTGGACACTCTTGGGGCTGAGAGGTTGGGTGAGGTTGCGTGAGCAAACGCAGACCCTTTAAAGTAGTACTGCATGGTACCCATCCCATGGGTCCCAAATCTCCAGGTTCAAGGGCATCTTCCTACATCGAAAACATGCATGAGAAACCCAGAAGATGGTACACCATGTGATTTTGAAAGGTTTCTAAAACGCACCTCATTTCTCATCTCCTTGTGCTCGGGTTCGCCATTCCAGCTACTTTACTAGCAATCTCCCTACTTGGAGAATCAGCACCTTTAAGCTCCTGTTCCCTACAGGCTGCAATTTGTCCTGAGGATGAACGGGAAGAGGGGCAACCAATGAGAGACTAGATCTAGGTGTTGGGACAGGCACAGGTCACTCTATTTTCCCAACAGGAAGAAGAATTAACCACAGGCTCAGCCTGCCGCCCGGAACCAGAATAGGGCCTGAGGCAATCCCGTGCTTTTGCGGCCAGCTCCCAAAAAAGACAGTTGAAAAATGGAGCTCAGGGGCACTGCCATTCACAAACCTGCAGAGTTATAAATGATAACTCTCGTCCACAAATATATTGAGGGAAGGCAACGAAGAGGAATTGAAAGCAAGGCAGAATTGCAGGAAACAGATTTCAGGAGGTAGATACGAATCGCCTTTAAAGCACATGAAAAGCGGCAAAACGTCGACAATGATGCCCTTGGCCAAAAAGGGCGTATGCGTTTTTTCCTGAATATATTCAGGAAAAAACGCATACGCCCTTTTTGGCCAACCAAGCAACCTGGAAAGGCAAATCAGCGCTACAAAGAAGTCTCGCTTCCCAGCGGTGAAAAGGGCCATGCTGCAAAAAGTGTCAAAACGAGAAATGCAGGACAGGCCATGGAGAAATGGCAGCCTTGCTACACTGATGGGCGGGATGTAAATTGCCAACAGCCACTCTGGAGAAGTGTACGTTGTGTCCTGAAACATCGAAAAAAAACAGCTTAGGGAGCATAGGGCACGTCCACTCATGGGCATATAAATTGGAAAAACTAAAAATCAGCAAGACACAGGCACCCGAAAGTTTAGGGCTGCTCTGTTGACAAGAACCTCCACTTCATGACGCCTTAAATATCCCAGGAAAGAGAAAAATGGATAAAGAAGTTGTGGTCCTTATGTACAATGGAATATCACTCAGACATGAAATCAATGTTATAAGGCTAGTAGAAGCAAGATGAGTGGAGTTAGGTACGACGATTCTAAGTGAAATAAGTCACACAGAAAAAGACACTTATCATAAGCTATCACTTATAGAGGGAATGTAAAAACCGCTACACTTGAACTGAATTACAAAACAGAACAGAGTCACACGTTTAGAAAACACACTATGGCTGCTTAACGGGAAAGGTGAGGTGGGGTGATGCATAAAACAAGGGTTTCAAATTCGCTCAGATACCGTTCCATACACCCAATATGTAATAGACATGACCTACTCCTTGCTCAGTGAACTGGACTCAACACCCCCTATTCACCGCACAAGAATATATGTGACTAGTAAGAATCTTAAAACCTATATATTGATATCTCTCTGGAAGTGAGTCAAGTGGGTGTAAAGCCGCATAAACAGAGCCATGAAAAGCAGCTAAACCCCATTATAAAAATAAATTACTTTTAAAAACCCGTAAAACAAAGACAGTGAAAGAGAGAGACATTCTTACAAAATTCGTTCAGAGGCTGTGATGCAACCTGGATTGACCATATCTAGACCCACAGCTGGATGAGACATAAGGGTGGACACTCTTGGGGCTGAGAGGTTGGGTGAGGTTGCGTGAGCAAACGCAGACCCTTTAAAGTAATACTGCGTGGTACCCATCCCATGGGTCCCAAATCTCCAGGTTCAAGGGCATCTTCCTACATCGAAAACATGCATGAGAAACCCAGAAGATGGTACACCATGTGATTTGAAAGGTTTCTAAAACGCACCTCATTTCTCATCTCCTTGTGCTCGGGTTCGCCATTCCAGCTACTTTACTAGCAATCTCCCTACTTGGAGAATCAGCACCTTTAAGCTCCTGTTCCCTACAGGTTGCAATTTGTCCTGAGGATGAACGGGAAGAGGGGCAACCAATGAGAGACTAGATCTAGGTGTTGGGACAGGCACAGGTCACTCTATTTCCCCAACAGGAAGAAGAATTAACCACAGGCTCAGCCTGCCGCCGGGAACCAGAATAGGGCCTGAGGCAATCCCGTGCTTTTGCGGCCTGCTCCCAAAAAAGACAGTTGAAAAATGGAGCTCAGGGGCACTGCAATTCACAAACCTGCAGAGTTATAAATGATAACTCTCGTCCACAAATATATTGAGGGAAGGCAACGAAGAGGAATTGAAAACAAGGCAGAATTGCAGGAAACAGATTTCAGGAGGTAGATACGAATCGCCTTTAAAGCACATGAAAAGCGGCAAAACGTCGACAATGATGCCCTTGGCCAACAAGGGCGTATGCGTTTTTTCCTGAATATATTCAGGAAAAAACGCATACGCCCTTGTTGGCCAACCAAGCAACCTGGAAAGGCAAATCAGCGCTACAAAGAAGTCTCGCTTCCCATCGGTCAAAAGGGCCATGCTGCAAAAAGTGTCAAAACGAGAAATGCAGGACAGGCCATGGAGAAATGGCAGCCTTGCTACACTGATGGGCGGGATGTAAATTGCCAACAGCCACTCTGGAGAAGTGTACGTTGTGTCCTGAAACATCGAAAAAACACAGCTTAGGGAGCATAGGGCACGTCCACTCATGGGCATATAAATTGGAAAAACTAAAAATCAGCAAGACACAGGCACCCGAAAGTTTAGGGCTGCTCTGTTGACAAGAACCTCCACTTCATGACGCCTTAAATATCCCAGGAAAGAGAAAAATGGATAAAGAAGTTGTGGTCCTTATGTACAATGGAATATCACTCAGACATGAAATCAATGTTATAAGGCTAGTAGAAGCAAGATGAGTGGAGTTAGGTACGACGATTCTAAGTGAAATAAGTCACACAGAAAAAGACACTTATCATAAGCTATCACTTATAGAGGGAATGTAAAAACCGCTACACTTGAACTGAATTACAAAACAGAACAGAGTCACACGTTTAGAAAACACACTATGGCTGCTTAACGGGAAAGGTGAGGTGGGGTGATGCATAAAACAAGGTTTTCAAATTCGCTCAGATACCGTTCCATACACCCAATATGTAATAGACAAGACCTACTCCTTGCTCAGTGAACTGGACTCAACACCCCCTATTCACCGCACCAGAATATATGTGACTAGTAAGAATCTTAAAACCTATATATTGATATCTCTCTGGAAGTGAGTCAAGGGGGTGTAAAGCCGCATAAACAGAGCCATGAAAAGCAGCTAAATCCAATTATAAAAATAAATTACTTTTAAAAACCCGTAAAACAAAGACAGTGAAAGAGAGAGACATTCTTACAAAATTCGTTCAGAGGCTGTGATGCAACCTGGATTGACCATATCTAGATCCACAGCTGGATGAGACATAAGGGTGGACACTCTTGGGGCTGAGAGGTTGGGTGAGGTTGCGTGAGCAAACGCAGACCCTTTAAAGTAGTACTGCGTGGTACCCATCCCATGGGTCCCAAATCTCCAGGTTCAAGGGCATCTTCCTACATCGAAAACATGCATGAGAAACCCAGAAGATGGTACACCATGTGATTTTGAAAGGTTTCTAAAACGCACCTCATTTCTCATCTCCTTGTGCTCGAGTTCGCCATTCCAGCTACTTTACTAGCAATCTCCCTACTTGGAGAATCAGCACCTTTAAGCTCCTGTTCCCTACAGGCTGCAATTTGTCCTGAGGATGAACGGGAAGAGGGGCAACCAATGAGAGACTAGATCTAGGTGTTGGGACAGGCACAGGTCACTCTATTTTCCCAACAGGAAGAAGAATTAACCACAGGCTCAGCCTGCCGCCCGGAACCAGAATAGGGCCTGAGGCAATCCCGTGCTTTTGCGGCCAGCTCCCAAAAAAGACAGTTGAAAAATGGAGCTCAGGGGCACTGCCATTCACAAACCTGCAGAGTTATAAATGATAACTCTCGTCCACAAATATATTGAGGGAAGGCAACGAAGAGGAATTGAAAGCAAGGCAGAATTGCAGGAAACAGATTTCAGGAGGTAGATACGAATCGCCTTTAAAGCACATGAAAAGCGGCAAAACGTCGACAATGATGCCCTTGGCCAAAAAGGGCGTATGCGTTTTTTCCTGAATATATTCAGGAAAAAACGCATACGCCCTTTTTGGCCAACCAAGCAACCTGGAAAGGCAAATCAGCGCTACAAAGAAGTCTCGCTTCCCACCGGTGAAAAGGGCCATGCTGCAAAAAGTGTCAAAACGAGAAATGCAGGACAGGCCATGGAGAAATGGCAGCCTTGCTACACTGATGGGCGGGATGTAAATTGCCAACAGCCACTCTGGAGAAGTGTACGTTGTGTCCTGAAACATCGAAAAAAAACAGCTTAGGGAGCATAGGGCACGTCCACTCATGGGCATATAAATTGGAAAAACTAAAAATCAGCAAGACACAGGCACCCGAAAGTTTAGGGCTGCTCTGTTGACAAGAACCTCCACTTCATGACACCTTAAATATCCCAGGAAAGAGAAAAATGGATAAAGAAGTTGTGGTCCTTATGTACAATGGAATATCACTCAGACATGAAATCAATGTTATAAGGCTAGTAGAAGCAAGATGAGTGGAGTTAGGTACGACAATTCTAAGTGAAATAAGTCACACAGAAAAAGACACTTATCATAAGCTATCACTTATAGAGGGAATGTAAAAACCGCTACACTTGAACTGAATTACAAAACAGAACAGAGTCACACGTTTAGAAAACACACTATGGCTGCTTAACGGGAAAGGTGAGGTGGGGTGATGCATAAAACAAGGGTTTCAAATTCGCTCAGATACCGTTCCATACACCCAATATGTAATAGACATGACCTACTCCTTGCTCAGTGAACTGGACTCAACACCCCCTATTCACCGCACAAGAATATATGTGACTAGTAAGAATCTTAAAACCTATATATTTATATCTCTCTGGAAGTGAGTCAAGTGGGTGTAAAGCCGCATAAACAGAGCCATGAAAAGCAGCTAAACCCCATTATAAAAATAAATTACTTTTAAAAACCCGTAAAACAAAGACAGTGAAAGAGAGAGACATTCTTACAAAATTCGTTCAGAGGCTGTGATGCAACCTGGATTGACCATATCTAGACCCACAGCTGGATGAGACATAAGGGTGGACACTCTTGGGGCTGAGAGGTTGGGTGAGGTTGCGTGAGCAAACGCAGACCCTTTAAAGTAATACTGCGTGGTACCCATCCCATGGGTCCCAAATCTCCAGGTTCAAGGGCATCTTCCTACATCGAAAACATGCATGAGAAACCCAGAAGATGGTACACCATGTGATTTGAAAGGTTTCTAAAACGCACCTCATTTCTCATCTCCTTGTGCTCGGGTTCGCCATTCCAGCTACTTTACTAGCAATCTCCCTACTTGGAGAATCAGCACCTTTAAGCTCCTGTTCCCTACAGGTTGCAATTTGTCCTGAGGATGAACGGGAAGAGGGGCAACCAATGAGAGACTAGATCTAGGTGTTGGGACAGGCACAGGTCACTCTATTTCCCCAACAGGAAGAAGAATTAACCACAGGCTCAGCCTGCCGCCGGGAACCAGAATAGGGCCTGAGGCAATCCCGTGCTTTTGCGGCCTGCTCCCAAAAAAGACAGTTGAAAAATGGAGCTCAGGGGCACTGCAATTCACAAACCTGCAGAGTTATAAATGATAACTCTCGTCCACAAATATATTGAGGGAAGGCAACGAAGAGGAATTGAAAACAAGGCAGAATTGCAGGAAACAGATTTCAGGAGGTAGATACGAATCGCCTTTAAAGCACATGAAAAGCGGCAAAACGTCGACAATGATGCCCTTGGCCAACAAGGGCGTATGCGTTTTTTCCTGAATATATTCAGGAAAAAACGCATACGCCCTTGTTGGCCAACCAAGCAACCTGGAAAGGCAAATCAGCGCTACAAAGAAGTCTCGCTTCCCATCGGTCAAAAGGGCCATGCTGCAAAAAGTGTCAAAACGAGAAATGCAGGACAGGCCATGGAGAAATGGCAGCCTTGCTACACTGATGGGCGGGATGTAAATTGCCAACAGCCACTCTGGAGAAGTGTACGTTGTGTCCTGAAACATCGAAAAAACACAGCTTAGGGAGCATAGGGCACGTCCACTCATGGGCATATAAATTGGAAAAACTAAAAATCAGCAAGACACAGGCACCCGAAAGTTTAGGGCTGCTCTGTTGACAAGAACCTCCACTTCATGACACCTTAAATATCCCAGGAAAGAGAAAAATGGATAAAGAAGTTGTGGTCCTTATGTACAATGGAATATCACTCAGACATGAAATCAATGTTATAAGGCTAGTAGAAGCAAGATGAGTTGAGTTAGGTACGACGATTCTAAGTGAAATAAGTCACACAGAAAAAGACACTTATCATAAGCTATCACTTATAGAGGGAATGTAAAAACCGCTACACTTGAACTGAATTACAAAACAGAAAAGAGTCACACGTTTAGAAAACACACTATGGCTGCTTAACGGGAAAGGTGAGGTGGGGTGATGCATAAAACAAGGGTTTCAAATTCGCTCAGATACCGTTCCATACACCCAATATGTAATAGACAAGACCTACTCCTTGCTCAGTGAACTGGACTCAACACCCCGTATTCACCGCACAAAAATATATGTGACTAGTAAGAATCTTAAAACCTATATATTGATATCTCTCTGGAAGTGAGTCAAGTGTGTGTAAAGCCGCATAAACAGAGCCATGAAAAGCAGCTAAACCCAATTATAAAAATAAATTACTTTTAAAAACCCGTAAAACAAAGACAGTGAAAGAGAGAGACATTCTTACAAAATTCGTTCAGAGGCTGTGATGCAACCTGGATTGACCATATCTAGATCCACAGCTGGATGAGACATAAGGGTGGACACTCTTGGGGCTGAGAGGTTGGGTGAGGTTGCGTGAGCAAACGCAGACCCTTTAAAGTAGTACTGCGTGGTACCCATCCCATGGGTCCCAAATCTCCAGGTTCAAGGGCATCTTCCTACATCGAAAACATGCATGAGAAACCCAGAAGATGGTACACCATGTGATTTTGAAAGGTTTCTAAAACGCACCTCATTTCTCATCTCCTTGTGCTCGGGTTCGCCATTCCAGCTACTTTACTAGCAATCTCCCTACTTGGAGAATCAGCACCTTTAAGCTCCTGTTCCCTACAGGTTGCAATTTGTCCTGAGGATGAACGGGAAGAGGGGCAACCAATGAGAGACTAGATCTAGGTGTTGGGACAGGCACATGTCACTCTATTTCCCCAACAGGAAGAAGAATTAACCACAGGCTCAGCCTGCCGCCGGGAACCAGAATAGGGCCTGAGGCAATCCCGTGCTTTTGCGGCCTGCTCCCAAAAAAGACAGTTGAAAAATGGAGCTCAGGGGCACTGCAATTCACAAACCTGCAGAGTTATAAATGATAACTCTCGTCCACAAATATATTGAGGGAAGGCAACGAAGAGGAATTGAAAACAAGGCAGAATTGCAGGAAACAGATTTCAGGAGGTAGATACGAATCGCCTTTAAAGCACATGAAAAGCGGCAAAACGTCGACAATGATGCCCTTGGCCAACAAGGGCGTATGCGTTTTTTCCTGAATATATTCAGGAAAAAACGCATACGCCCTTGTTGGCCAACCAAGCAACCTGGAAAGGCAAATCAGCGCTACAAAGAAGTCTCGCTTCCCATCGGTCAAAAGGGCCATGCTGCAAAAAGTGTCAAAACGAGAAATGCAGGACAGGCCATGGAGAAATGGCAGCCTTGCTACACTGATGGGCGGGATGTAAATTGCCAACAGCCACTCTGGAGAAGTGTACGTTGTGTCCTGAAACATCGAAAAAACACAGCTTAGGGAGCATAGGGCACGTCCACTCATGGGCATATAAATTGGAAAAACTAAAAATCAGCAAGACACAGGCACCCGAAAGTTTAGGGCTGCTCTGTTGACAAGAACCTCCACTTCATGACGCCTTAAATATCCCAGGAAAGAGAAAAATGGATAAAGAAGTTGTGGTCCTTATGTACAATGGAATATCACTCAGACATGAAATCAATGTTATAAGGCTAGTAGAAGCAAGATGAGTGGAGTTAGGTACGACGATTCTAAGTGAAATAAGTCACACAGAAAAAGACACTTATCATAAGCTATCACTTATAGAGGGAATGTAAAAACCGCTACACTTGAACTGAATTACAAAACAGAACAGAGTCACACGTTTAGAAAACACACTATGGCTGCTTAACGGGAAAGGTGAGGTGGGGTGATGCATAAAACAAGGTTTTCAAATTCGCTCAGATACCGTTCCATACACCCAATATGTAATAGACAAGACCTACTCCTTGCTCAGTGAACTGGACTCAACACCCCCTATTCACCGCACCAGAATATATGTGACTAGTAAGAATCTTAAAACCTATATATTGATATCTCTCTGGAAGTGAGTCAAGGGGGTGTAAAGCCGCATAAACAGAGCCATGAAAAGCAGCTAAATCCAATTATAAAAATAAATTACTTTTAAAAACCCGTAAAACAAAGACAGTGAAAGAGAGAGACATTCTTACAAAATTCGTTCAGAGGCTGTGATGCAACCTGGATTGACCATATCTAGATCCACAGCTGGATGAGACATAAGGGTGGACACTCTTGGGGCTGAGAGGTTGGGTGAGGTTGCGTGAGCAAACGCAGACCCTTTAAAGTAGTACTGCGTGGTACCCATCCCATGGGTCCCAAATCTCCAGGTTCAAGGGCATCTTCCTACATCGAAAACATGCATGAGAAACCCAGAAGATGGTACACCATGTGATTTTGAAAGGTTTCTAAAACGCACCTCATTTCTCATCTCCTTGTCCTCGAGTTCGCCATTCCAGCTACTTTACTAGCAATCTCCCTACTTGGAGAATCAGCACCTTTAAGCTCCTGTTCCCTACAGGCTGCAATTTGTCCTGAGGATGAACGGGAAGAGGGGCAACCAATGAGAGACTAGATCTAGGTGTTGGGACAGGCACAGGTCACTCTATTTTCCCAACAGGAAGAAGAATTAACCACAGGCTCAGCCTGCCGCCCGGAACCAGAATAGGGCCTGAGGCAATCCCGTGCTTTTGCGGCCAGCTCCCAAAAAAGACAGTTGAAAAATGGAGCTCAGGGGCACTGCCATTCACAAACCTGCAGAGTTATAAATGATAACTCTCGTCCACAAATATATTGAGGGAAGGCAACGAAGAGGAATTGAAAGCAAGGCAGAATTGCAGGAAACAGATTTCAGGAGGTAGATACGAATCGCCTTTAAAGCACATGAAAAGCGGCAAAACGTCGACAATGATGCCCTTGGCCAAAAAGGGCGTATGCGTTTTTTCCTGAATATATTCAGGAAAAAACGCATACGCCCTTTTTGGCCAACCAAGCAACCTGGAAAGGCAAATCAGCGCTACAAAGAAGTCTCGCTTCCCACCGGTGAAAAGGGCCATGCTGCAAAAAGTGTCAAAACGAGAAATGCAGGACAGGCCATGGAGAAATGGCAGCCTTGCTACACTGATGGGCGGGATGTAAATTGCCAACAGCCACTCTGGAGAAGTGTACGTTGTGTCCTGAAACATCGAAAAAAAACAGCTTAGGGAGCATAGGGCACGTCCACTCATGGGCATATAAATTGGAAAAACTAAAAATCAGCAAGACACAGGCACCCGAAAGTTTAGGGCTGCTCTGTTGACAAGAACCTCCACTTCATGACGCCTTAAATATCCCAGGAAAGAGAAAAATGGATAAAGAAGTTGTGGTCCTTATGTACAATGGAATATCACTCAGACATGAAATCAATGTTATAAGGCTAGTAGAAGCAAGATGAGTGGAGTTAGGTACGACGATTCTAAGTGAAATAAGTCACACAGAAAAAGACACTTATCATAAGCTATCACTTATAGAGGGAATGTAAAAACCGCTACACTTGAACTGAATTACAAAACAGAACAGAGTCACACGTTTAGAAAACACACTATGGCTGCTTAACGGGAAAGGTGAGGTGGGGTGATGCATAAAACAAGGTTTTCAAATTCGCTCAGATACCGTTCCATACACCCAATATGTAATAGACAAGACCTACTCCTTGCTCAGTGAACTGGACTCAACACCCCCTATTCACCGCACCAGAATATATGTGACTAGTAAGAATCTTAAAACCTTTATATTGATATCTCTCTGGAAGTGAGTCAAGGGGGTGTAAAGCCGCATAAACAGAGCCATGAAAAGCAGCTAAATCCAATTATAAAAATAAATTACTTTTAAAAACCCGTAAAACAAAGACAGTGAAAGAGAGAGACATTCTTACAAAATTCGTTCAGAGGCTGTGATGCAACCTGGATTGACCATATCTAGATCCACAGCTGGATGAGACATAAGGGTGGACACTCTTGGGGCTGAGAGGTTGGGTGAGGTTGCGTGAGCAAACGCAGACCCTTTAAAGTAGTACTGCGTGGTACCCATCCCATGGGTCCCAAATCTCCAGGTTCAAGGGCATCTTCCTACATCGAAAACATGCATGAGAAACCCAGAAGATGGTACACCATGTGATTTTGAAAGGTTTCTAAAACGCACCTCATTTCTCATCTCCTTGTGCTCGAGTTCGCCATTCCAGCTACTTTACTAGCAATCTCCCTACTTGGAGAATCAGCACCTTTAAGCTCCTGTTCCCTACAGGCTGCAATTTGTCCTGAGGATGAACGGGAAGAGGGGCAACCAATGAGAGACTAGATCTAGGTGTTGGGACAGGCACAGGTCACTCTATTTTCCCAACAGGAAGAAGAATTAACCACAGGCTCAGCCTGCCGCCCGGAACCAGAATAGGGCCTGAGGCAATCCCGTGCTTTTGCGGCCAGCTCCCAAAAAAGACAGTTGAAAAATGGAGCTCAGGGGCACTGCCATTCACAAACCTGCAGAGTTATAAATGATAACTCTCGTCCACAAATATATTGAGGGAAGGCAACGAAGAGGAATTGAAAGCAAGGCAGAATTGCAGGAAACAGATTTCAGGAGGTAGATACGAATCGCCTTTAAAGCACATGAAAAGCGGCAAAACGTCGACAATGATGCCCTTGGCCAAAAAGGGCGTATGCGTTTTTTCCTGAATATATTCAGGAAAAAACGCATACGCCCTTTTTGGCCAACCAAGCAACCTGGAAAGGCAAATCAGCGCTACAAAGAAGTCTCGCTTCCCACCGGTGAAAAGGGCCATGCTGCAAAAAGTGTCAAAACGAGAAATGCAGGACAGGCCATGGAGAAATGGCAGCCTTGCTACACTGATGGGCGGGATGTAAATTGCCAACAGCCACTCTGGAGAAGTGTACGTTGTGTCCTGAAACATCGAAAAAAAACAGCTTAGGGAGCATAGGGCACGTCCACTCATGGGCATATAAATTGGAAAAACTAAAAATCAGCAAGACACAGGCACCCGAAAGTTTAGGGCTGCTCTGTTGACAAGAACCTCCACTTCATGACACCTTAAATATCCCAGGAAAGAGAAAAATGGATAAAGAAGTTGTGGTCCTTATGTACAATGGAATATCACTCAGACATGAAATCAATGTTATAAGGCTAGTAGAAGCAAGATGAGTGGAGTTAGGTACGACAATTCTAAGTGAAATAAGTCACACAGAAAAAGACACTTATCATAAGCTATCACTTATAGAGGGAATGTAAAAACCGCTACACTTGAACTGAATTACAAAACAGAACAGAGTCACACGTTTAGAAAACACACTATGGCTGCTTAACGGGAAAGGTGAGGTGGGGTGATGCATAAAACAAGGGTTTCAAATTCGCTCAGATACCGTTCCATACACCCAATATGTAATAGACATGACCTACTCCTTGCTCAGTGAACTGGACTCAACACCCCCTATTCACCGCACAAGAATATATGTGACTAGTAAGAATCTTAAAACCTATATATTGATATCTCTCTGGAAGTGAGTCAAGTGGGTGTAAAGCCGCATAAACAGAGCCATGAAAAGCAGCTAAACCCCATTATAAAAATAAATTACTTTTAAAAACCCGTAAAACAAAGACAGTGAAAGAGAGAGGCATTCTTACAAAATTCGTTCAGAGGCTGTGATGCAACCTGGATTGACCATATCTAGACCCACAGCTGGATGAGACATAAGGGTGGACACTCTTGGGGCTGAGAGGTTGGGTGAGGTTGCGTGAGCAAACGCAGACCCTTTAAAGTAATACTGCGTGGTACCCATCCCATGGGTCCCAAATCTCCAGGTTCAAGGGCATCTTCCTACATCGAAAACATGCATGAGAAACCCAGAAGATGGTACACCATGTGATTTGAAAGGTTTCTAAAACGCACCTCATTTCTCATCTCCTTGTGCTCGGGTTCGCCATTCCAGCTACTTTACTAGCAATCTCCCTACTTGGAGAATCAGCACCTTTAAGCTCCTGTTCCCTACAGGTTGCAATTTGTCCTGAGGATGAACGGGAAGAGGGGCAACCAATGAGAGACTAGATCTAGGTGTTGGGACAGGCACAGGTCACTCTATTTCCCCAACAGGAAGAAGAATTAACCACAGGCTCAGCCTGCCGCCGGGAACCAGAATAGGGCCTGAGGCAATCCCGTGCTTTTGCGGCCTGCTCCCAAAAAAGACAGTTGAAAAATGGAGCTCAGGGGCACTGCAATTCACAAACCTGCAGAGTTATAAATGATAACTCTCGTCCACAAATATATTGAGGGAAGGCAACGAAGAGGAATAGAAAACAAGGCAGAATTGCAGGAAACAGATTTCAGGAGGTAGATACGAATCGCCTTTAAAGCACATGAAAAGCGGCAAAACGTCGACAATGATGCCCTTGGCCAACAAGGGCGTATGCGTTTTTTCCTGAATATATTCAGGAAAAAACGCATACGCCCTTGTTGGCCAACCAAGCAACCTGGAAAGGCAAATCAGCGCTACAAAGAAGTCTCGCTTCCCATCGGTCAAAAGGGCCATGCTGCAAAAAGTGTCAAAACGAGAAATGCAGGACAGGCCATGGAGAAATGGCAGCCTTGCTACACTGATGGGCGGGATGTAAATTGCCAACAGCCACTCTGGAGAAGTGTACGTTGTGTCCTGAAACATCGAAAAAACACAGCTTAGGGAGCATAGGGCACGTCCACTCATGGGCATATAAATTGGAAAAACTAAAAATCAGCAAGACACAGGCACCCGAAAGTTTAGGGCTGCTCTGTTGACAAGAACCTCCACTTCATGACACCTTAAATATCCCAGGAAAGAGAAAAATGGATAAAGAAGTTGTGGTCCTTATGTACAATGGAATATCACTCAGACATGAAATCAATGTTATAAGGCTAGTAGAAGCAAGATGAGTTGAGTTAGGTACGACGATTCTAAGTGAAATAAGTCACACAGAAAAAGACACTTATCATAAGCTATCACTTATAGAGGGAATGTAAAAACCGCTACACTTGAACTGAATTACAAAACAGAAAAGAGTCACACGTTTAGAAAACACACTATGGCTGCTTAACGGGAAAGGTGAGGTGGGGTGATGCATAAAACAAGGGTTTCAAATTCGCTCAGATACCGTTCCATACACCCAATATGTAATAGACAAGACCTACTCCTTGCTCAGTGAACTGGACTCAACACCCCGTATTCACCGCACAAGAATATATGTGACTAGTAAGAATCTTAAAACCTATATATTGATATCTCTCTGGAAGTGAGTCAAGGGGGTGTAAAGCCGCATAAACAGAGCCATGAAAAGCAGCTAAACCCAATTATAAAAATAAATTACTTTTAAAAACCCGTAAAACAAAGACAGTGAAAGAGAGAGACATTCTTACAAAATTCGTTCAGAGGCTGTGATGCAACCTGGATTGACCATATCTAGATCCACAGCTGGATGAGACATAAGGGTGGACACTCTTGGGGCTGAGAGGTTGGGTGAGGTTGCGTGAGCAAACGCAGACCCTTTAAAGTAGTACTGCGTGGTACCCATCCCATGGGTCCCAAATCTCCAGGTTCAAGGGCATCTTCCTACATCGAAAACATGCATGAGAAACCCAGAAGATGGTACACCATGTGATTTTGAAAGGTTTCTAAAACGCACCTCATTTCTCATCTCCTTGTGCTCGGGTTCGCCATTCCAGCTACTTTACTAGCAATCTCCCTACTTGGAGAATCAGCACCTTTAAGCTCCTGTTCCCTACAGGCTGCAATTTGTCCTGAGGATGAACGGAAAGAGGGGCAACCAATGAGAGACTAGATCTAGGTGTTGGGACAGGCACAGGTCACTCTATTTTCCCAACAGGAAGAAGAATTAACCACAGGCTCAGCCTGCCGCCCAGAACCAGAATAGGGCCTGAGGCAATCCCGTGCTTTTGCGGCCAGCTCCCAAAAAAGACAGTTGAAAAATGGAGCTCAGGGGCACTGCCATTCACAAACCTGCAGAGTTATAAATGATAACTCTCGTCCACAAATATATTGAGGGAAGGCAACGAAGAGGAATTGAAAGCAAGGCAGAATTGCAGGAAACAGATTTCAGGAGGTAGATACGAATCGCCTTTAAAGCACATGAAAAGCGGCAAAACGTCGACAATGATGCCCTTGGCCAAAAAGTGCGTATGCGTTTTTTCCTGAATATATTCAGGAAAAAACGCATACGCCCTTGTTGGCCAACCAAGCAACCTGGAAAGGCAAATCAGCGCTACAAAGAAGTCTCGCTTCCCACCGGTGAAAAGGGCCATGCTGCAAAAAGTGTCAAAACGAGAAATGCAGGACAGGCCATGGAGAAATGGCAGCCTTGCTACACTGATGGGCGGGATGTAAATTGCCAACAGCCACTCTGGAGAAGTGTACGTTGTGTCCTGAAACATCGAAAAAAAACAGCTTAGGGAGCATAGGGCACGTCCACTCATGGGCATATAAATTGGAAAAACTAAAAATCAGCAAGACACAGGCACCCGAAAGTTTAGGGCTGCTCTGTTGACAAGAACCTCCACTTCATGACGCCTTAAATATCCCAGGAAAGAGAAAAATGGATAAAGAAGTTGTGGTCCTTATGTACAATGGAATATCACTCAGACATGAAATCAATGTTATAAGGCTAGTAGAAGCAAGATGAGTGGAGTTAGGTACGACGATTCTAAGTGAAATAAGTCACACAGAAAAAGACACTTATCATAAGCTATCACTTATAGAGGGAATGTAAAAACCGCTACACTTGAACTGAATTACAAAACAGAACAGAGTCACACGTTTAGAAAACACACTATGGCTGCTTAACGGGAAAGGTGAGGTGGGGTGATGCATAAAACAGGGTTTTCAAATTCGCTCAGATACCGTTCCGTACACCCAATATGTAATAGACAAGACCTACTCCTTGCTCAGTGAACTGGACTCAACACCCCCTATTCACCACACAAGAATATATGTGACTAGTAAGAATCTTAAAACCTATATATTGATATCTCTCTGGAAGTGAGTCAAGGGGCTGTAAAGCCGCATAAACAGAGCCATGAAAAGCAGCTAAACCCCATTATAAAAATAAATTACTTTTAAAAACCCGTAAAACAAAGACAGTGAAAGAGAGAGACATTCTTACAAAATTTGTTCAGAGGCTGTGATGCAACCTGGATTGACCATATCTAGACCCACAGCTGGATGAGACATAAGGGTGGACACTCTTGGGGCTGAGAGGTTGGGTGAGGTTGCGTGAGCAAACGCAGACCCTTTAAAGTAGTACTGCATGGTACCCATCCCATGGGTCCCAAATCTCCAGGTTCAAGGGCATCTTCCTACATCGAAAACATGCATGAGAAACCCAGAAGATGGTACACCATGTGATTTTGAAAGGTTTCTAAAACGCACCTCATTTCTCATCTCCTTGTGCTCGGGTTCGCCATTCCAGCTACTTTACTAGCAATCTCCCTCCTTGGAGAATCAGCACCTTTAAGCTCCTGTCCCCTACAGGTTGCAATTTGTCCGGAGGATGAACGGGAAGAGGGGCAACCAATGAAAGACTAGATCTAGGTGTTGGGGCAGGCACAGGTCACTCTATTTTCCCAACAGGAAGAAGAATTAACCACAGGCTCAGAGTGCCGCCGGGAACCAGAATAGGGCCTGAGGCAATCCCGTGCTTTTGCGGCCAGCTCCCAAAAAAGACAGTTGAAAAATGGAGCTCAGGGGCACTGCAATTCACAAACCTGCAGAGTTATAAATGATAACTCTCGTCCACAAATATATTGAGGGAAGGCAACGAAGAGGAATTCAAAGCAAGGCAGAATTGCAGGAAACAGATTTCAGGAGGTAGATACGAATCGCCTTTAAAGCACATGAAAAGCGGCAAAACGTCGACAATGATGCCCTTGGCCAAAAAGGGCGTATGCGTTTTTTCCTGAATATATTCAGGAAAAAACGCATACGCCCTTTTTGGCCAACCAAGCAACCTGGAAAGGCAAATCAGCGCTACAAAGAAGTCTCGCTTCCCATCGGTGAAAAGGGCCATGCTGCAAAAAGTGTCAAAACGAGAAATGCAGGACAGGCCATGGAGAAATGGCAGCCTTGCTACACTGATGGGCGGGATGTAAATTGCCAACAGCCACTCTGGAGAAGTGTACGTTGTGTCCTGAAACATCGAAAAAACACAGCTTAGGGAGCATAGGGCACGTCCACTCATGGGCATATAAATTGGAAAAACTAAAAATCAGCAAGACACAGGCACCCGAAAGTTTAGGGCTGCTCTGTTGACAAGAACCTCCACTTCATGACACCTTAAATATCCCAGGAAAGAGAAAAATGGATAAAGAAGTTGTGGTCCTTATGTACAATGGAATATCACTCAGACATGAAATCAATGTTATAAGGCTAGTAGAAGCAAGATGAGTGGAGTTAGGTACGACAATTCTAAGTGAAATAAGTCACACAGAAAAAGACACTTATCATAAGCTATCACTTATAGAGGGAATGTAAAAACCGCTACACTTGAACTGAATTACAAAACAGAACAGAGTCACACGTTTAGAAAACACACTATGGCTGCTTAACGGGAAAGGTGAGGTGGGGTGATGCATAAAACAAGGGTTTCAAATTCGCTCAGATACCGTTCCATACACCCAATATGTAATAGACATGACCTACTCCTTGCTCAGTGAACTGGACTCAACACCCCCTATTCACCGCACAAGAATATATGTGACTAGTAAGAATCTTAAAACCTATATATTGATATCTCTCTGGAAGTGAGTCAAGTGGGTGTAAAGCCGCATAAACAGAGCCATGAAAAGCAGCTAAACCCCATTATAAAAATAAATTACTTTTAAAAACCCGTAAAACAAAGACAGTGAAAGAGAGAGACATTCAGTGAAAGAGAGAGACATTCTTACAAAATTCGTTCAGAGGCTGTGATGCAACCTGGATTGACCATATCTAGACCCACAGCTGGATGAGACATAAGGGTGGACACTCTTGGGGCTGAGAGGTTGGGTGAGGTTGCGTGAGCAAACGCAGACCCTTCAAAGTAATACTGCGTGGTACCCATACCATGGGTCCCAAATCTCCAGGTTCAAGGGCATCTTCCTACATCGAAAACATGCATGAGAAACCCAGAAGATGGTACACCATGTGATTTGAAAGGTTTCTAAAACGCACCTCATTTCTCATCTCCTTGTGCTCGGGTTCGCCATTCCAGCTACTTTACTAGCAATCTCCCTACTTGGAGAATCAGCACCTTTAACCTCCTGTTCCAACAGGTTGCAATTTGTCCTGAGGATGAACGGGAAGAGGGGCAACCAATGAGAGACTAGATCTAGGTGTTGGGACAGGCACAGGTCACTCTATTTCCCCAACAGGAAGAAGAATTAACCACAGGCTCAGCCTGCCGCCCGGAACCAGAATAGGGCCTGAGGCAATCCCGTGCTTTTGCGGCCTGCTCCCAAAAAAGACAGTTGAAAAATGGAGCTCAGGGGCACTGCAATTCACAAACCTGCAGAGTTATAAATGATAACTCTCGTCCACAATATATTGAGGGAAGGCAACGAAGAGGAATTGAAAACAAGGCAGAATTGCAGGAAACAGATTTCAGGAGGTAGATACGAATCGCTTTAAAGCACATGAAAAGCGGCAAAACGTCGACAATGATGCCCTTGGCCAACAAGGGCGTATGCGTTTTTTCCTGAATATATTCAGGAAAAAACGCATACGCCCTTGTTGGCCAACCAAGCAACCTGGAAAGGCAAATCAGCGCTACAAAGAAGTCTCGCTTCCCATCGGTCACAAAGGGCCATGCTGCAAAAAGTGTCAAAACGAGAAATGCAGGACAGGCCATGGAGAAATGGCAGCCTTGCTACACTGATGGGCGGGATGTAAATTGCCAACAGCCACTCTGGAGAAGTGTACGTTGTGTCCTGAAACATCGAAAAAAAACAGCTTAGGGAGCATAGGGCACGTCCACTCATGGGCATATAAATTGGGAAAAACTAAAAATCAGCAAGACACAGGCACCCGAAAGTTTAGGGCTGCTCTGTTGACAAGAACCTCCACTTCATGACACCTTAAATATCCCAGGAAAGAGAAAAATGGATAAAGAAGTTGTGGTCCTTATGTACAATGGAATATCACTCAGACATGAAATCAATGTCATAAGGCTAGTAGAAGCAAGATGAGTGTATTTAGGTACGATGATTCTAAGTGAAATAAGTCACACAGAAAAAGACACTTATCATAAGCTATCACTTATAGAGGGAATGTAAAAACCGCTACACTTGAACTGAATTACAAAACAGAAAAGAGTCACACGTTTAGAAAACACACTATGACTGCTTAACGGGAAAGGTGAGGTGGGGTGATGCATAAAACAAGGGTTTCAAATTCGCTCAGATACCGTTCCATACACCCAATATGTAATAGACAAGACCTACTCCTTGCTCAGTGAACTGGACTCAACACCCCCTATTCACCGCACAAGAATATATGTGACTAGTAAGAATCTTAAAACCTATATATTGATATCTCTCTGGAAGTGAGTCAAGGGGGTGTAAAGCCGCATAAACAGAGCCATGAAAAGCAGCTAAACCCCATTATAAAAATAAATTACTTTTAAAAACCCGTAAAACAAAGACAGTGAAAGAGAGAGACATTCTTACAAAATTCGTTCAGAGTCTGTGATGCAACCTGGATTGACCATATCTAGACCCACAGCTGGATGAGACATAAGGGTGGACACTCTTGGGGCTGAGAGGTTGGGTGAGGTTGCGTGAGCAAACGCAGACCCTTTAAAGTAATACTGCGTGGTACCCATCACATGGGTCCCAAATCTCCAGGTTCAAGGGCATCTTCCTACACCGAAAACATGCATGAGAAACCCAGAAGATGGTACACCATGTGATTTTGAAAGGTTTCTAAAACGCACCTCATTTCTCATCTCCTTGTGCTCGGGTTCGCCATTCCAGCTACTTTACTAGCAATCTCCCTACTTGGAGAATCAGCACCTTTAAGCTCCTGTTCCCTACAGGTTGCAATTAGTCCTGAGGATGAACGGGAAGTGGGGCAACCAATGAGAGACTAGATCTAGGTGTTGTGACAGGCACAGGTCACTCTATTTTCCCAACAGGAAGAAGAATTAACCACAGGCTCAGCCTGCCGCCTGGAACCAGAATAGGGCCTGAGGCAATCCCGTGCTTTTGCGGCCAGCTCCCAAAAAAGACAGTTGAAAAATGGAGCTCAGGGGCACTGCCATTCACAAACCTGCAGAGTTATAAATGATAACTCTCGTCCACAAATATATTGAGGGAAGGCAACGAAGAGGAATTGAAAGCAAGGCAGAATTGCAGGAAACAGATTTCAGGAGGTAGATACGAATCGCCTTTAAAGCACATGAAAAGCGGCAAAACGTCGACAATGATGCCCTTGGCCAAAAAGGGCGTATGCGTTTTTTCCTGAATATATTCAGGAAAAAACGCATACGCCCTTTTTGGCCAACCAAGCAACCTGGAAAGGCAAATCAGCGCTACAAAGAAGTCTCGCTTCCCATCGGTCCAAAGGGCCATGCTGCAAAAAGTGTCAAAACGAGAAATGCAGGACAGGCCATGGAGAAATGGCAGCCTTGCTACACTGATGGGCGGGATGTAAATTGCCAACAGCCACTCTGGAGAAGTGTACGTTGTGTCCTGAAACATCGAAAAAAAACAGCTTAGGGAGCATAGGGCACGTCCACTCATGGGCATATAAATTGGAAAAACTAAAAATCAGCAAGACACAGGCACCCGAAAGTTTAGGGCTGCTCTGTTGACAAGAACCTCCACTTCATGACACCTTAAATATCCCAGGAAAGAGAAAAATGGATAAAGAAGTTGTGGTCCTTATGTACAATGGAATATCACTCAGACATGAAATCAATGTTATAAGGCTAGTAGAAGCAAGATGAGTGGAGTTAGGTACTGCGATTCTAAGTGAAATAAGTCACACGGAAAAAGACACTTATCATAAGCTATCACTTATAGAGGGAATGTAAAAACCGATACACTTGAACTGAATTACAAAACAGAACAGAGTCACACGTTTAGAAAACACACAATGGCTGCTTAATGGGAAAGGTGAGGTGGGGTGATGCATAAAACAAGGGTTTCAAATTCGCTCAGATACCGTTCCATACACCCAATATGTAATAGACAAGACCTACTCCTTGCTCAGTGAACTGGACTCAACACCCCCTATTCACCGCACAAGAATATATGTGACTAGTAAGAATCTTAAAACCTATATATTGATATCTCTCTGGAAGTGAGTCAAGGGGGTGTAAAGCCGCATAAACAGAGCCATGAAAAGCAGCTAAACCCCATTATAAAAATAAATTACTTTTAAAAACCCGTAAAACAAAGACTGTGAAAGAGAGAGACATTCTTACAAAATTCGTTCAGAGGCTGTGATGCAACCTGGATTGACCATATCTAGACCCACAGCTGGATGAGACATAAGGGTGGACACTCTTGGGGCTGAGAGGTTGGGTGAGGTTGCGTGAGCAAACGCAGACCCTTTAAAGTAATACTGCGTGGTACCCATCCCATGGGTCCCAAATCTCCAGGTTCAAGGGCATCTTCCTACATCGAAAACATGCATGAGAAACCCAGAAGATGGTACTCCGTGTGATTTTGAAAGGTTTCTAAAACGCGCCTCATTTCTCATCTCCTTGTGCTCGGGTTCGCCTTTCCAGCTACTTTACTAGCAATCTCCCTACTTGGAGAATCAGCACCTTTAAGCTCCTGTTCCCTACAGGTTGCAATTTGTCCTGAGGATGAACGGGAAGAGGGGCAACCAATGAGAGACTAGATCTAGGTGTTGGGACAGGCACAGGTCACTCTATTTCCCAACAGGAAGAACAATTAACCACAGGCTCAGCCTGCCGCCCGGAACCAGAATAGGGCCTGAGGCAATCCCGTGCTTTTGCGGCCAGCTCCCAAAAAAGACAGTTGAAAAATGGAGCTCAGGCGCACTGCCATTCACAAACCTGCAGAGTTATAAATGATAACTCTCGTCCACAAATATATTGAGGGAAGGCAACGAAGAGGAATTGAAAGCAAGGCAGAATTGCAGGAAACAGATTTCAGGAGGTAGATACGAATCGCCTTTAAAGCACATGAAAAGCGGCAAAACGTCGACAATGATGCCCTTGGCCAAAAAGGGCGTATGCGTTTTTTCCTGAATATATTCAGGAAAAAACGCATACGCCCTTTTTGGCCAACCAAGCAACCTGGAAAGGCAAATCAGCGCTACAAAGAAGTCTCGCTTCCCATCGGTGAAAAGGGCCATGCTGCAAAAAGTGTCAAAACGAGAAATGCAGGACAGGCCATGGAGAAATGGCAGCCTTGCTACACTGATGGGCGGGATGTAAATTGCCAACAGCCACTCTGGAGAAGTGTACGTTGTGTCCTGAAACATCGAAAAAACACAGCTTAGGGAGCATAGGGCACGTCCACTCATGGGCATATAAATTGGAAAAACTAAAAATCAGCAAGACACAGGCACCCGAAAGTTTAGGGCTGCTCTGTTGACAAGAACCTCCACTTCATGACACCTTAAATATCCCAGGAAAGAGAAAAATGGATAAAGAAGTTGTGGTCCTTATGTACAATGGAATATCACTCAGACATGAAATCAATGTTATAAGGCTAGTAGAAGCAAGATGAGTGGAGTTAGGTACGGCGATTCTAAGTGAAATAAGTCACACGGAAAAAGACACTTATCATAAGCTATCACTTATAGAGGGAATGTAAAAACCGCTACACTTGAACTGAATTACAAAACAGAACAGAGTCACACGTTTAGAAAACACACTATGGCTGCTTAACGGGAAAGGTGAGGTGGGGTGATGCATAAAACAAGGGTTTCAAATTCGCTCAGATACCGTTCCGTACACCCAATATGTAATAGACAAGACCTACTCCTTGCTCAGTGAACTGGACTCAACAGCCCCTATTCACCGCACAAGAATATATGTGACTAGTAAGAATCTTAAAACCTATATATTGATATCTCTCTGGAAGTGAGTCAAGGGGGTGTAAAGCCGCATAAACAGAGCCATGAAAAGCAGCTAAACCCAATTATAAAAATACATTACTTTTAAAAACCCGTAAAACAAAGACAGTGAAAGAGAGAGACATTCTTACAAAATTCGTTCAGAGGCTGTGATGCAACCTGGATTGACCATATCTAGATCCACAGCTGGATGAGACATAAGGGTGGACACTCTTGGGGCTGAGAGGTTGGGTGAGGTTGCGTGAGCAAACGCAGACCCTTTAAAGTAGTACTGCGTGGTACCCATCCCATGGGTCCCAAATCTCCAGGTTCAAGGGCATCTTCCTACATCGAAAACATGCATGAGAAACCCAGAAGATGGTACACCGTGTGATTTTGAAAGGTTTCTAAAACGCACCTCATTTCTCATCTCCTTGTGCTCAGGTTCGCCATTCCAGCTACTTTACTAGCAATCTCCCTACTTGGAGAATCAGCACCTTTAAGCTCCTGTTCCCTACAGGCTGCAATTTGTCCTGAGGATGAACGGGAAGAGGGGCAACCAATGAGAGACTAGATCTAGGTGTTGGGACAGGCACAGGTCACTCTATTTTCCCAACAGGAAGAAGAATTAACCACAGGCTCAGCCTGCCGCCCGGAACCAGAATAGGGCCTGAGGCAATCCCGTGCTTTTGCGGCCAGCTCCCAAAAAAGACAGTTGAAAAATGGAGCTCAGGGGCACTGCCATTCACAAACCTGCAGAGTTATAAATGATAACTCTCGTCCACAAATATATTGAGGGAAGGCAACGAAGAGGAATTGAAAGCAAGGCAGAATTGCAGGAAACAGATTTCAGGAGGTAGATACGAATCGCCTTTAAAGCACATGAAAAGCGGCAAAACGTCGACAATGATGCCCTTGGCCAAAAAGTGCGTATGCGTTTTTTCCTGAATATATTCAGGAAAAAACGCATACGCCCTTTTTGGCCAACCAAGCAACCTGGAAAGGCAAATCAGCGCTACAAAGAAGTCTCGCTTCCCACCGGTGAAAAGGGCCATGCTGCAAAAAGTGTCAAAACGAGAAATGCAGGACAGGCCATGGAGAAATGGCAGCCTTGCTACACTGATGGGCGGGATGTAAATTGCCAACAGCCACTCTGGAGAAGTGTACGTTGTGTCCTGAAACATCGAAAAAAAAACAGCTTAGGGAGCATAGGGCACGTCCACTCATGGGCATATAAATTGGAAAAACTAAAAATCAGCAAGACACAGGCACCCGAAAGTTTAGGGCTGCTCTGTTGACAAGAACCTCCACTTCATGACGCCTTAAATATCCCAGGAAAGAGAAAAATGGATAAAGAAGTTGTGGTCCTTATGTACAATGGAATATCACTCAGACATGAAATCAATGTTATAAGGCTAGTAGAAG
Source organism: Eschrichtius robustus (assembly GCF_028021215.1). Classification (NCBI taxonomy): domain Eukaryota; kingdom Metazoa; phylum Chordata; class Mammalia; order Artiodactyla; family Eschrichtiidae; genus Eschrichtius; species Eschrichtius robustus. The sequence continues at coordinate 542,767 of NW_027175160.1, read as the reverse complement.
CAAGATGAGTGGAGTTAGGTACGACGATTCTAAGTGAAATAAGTCACACAGAAAAAGACACTTATCATAAGCTATCACTTATAGAGGGAATGTAAAAACCGCTACACTTGAACTGAATTACAAAACAGAACAGAGTCACACGTTTAGAAAACACACTATGGCTGCTTAACGGGAAAGGTGAGGTGGGGTGATGCATAAAACAAGGTTTTCAAATTCGCTCAGATACCGTTCCATACACCCAATATGTAATAGACAAGACCTACTCCTTGCTCAGTGAACTGGACTCAACACCCCCTATTCACCGCACCAGAATATATGTGACTAGTAAGAATCTTAAAACCTATATATTGATATCTCTCTGGAAGTGAGTCAAGGGGGTGTAAAGCCGCATAAACAGAGCCATGAAAAGCAGCTAAACCCCATTATAAAAATAAATTACTTTTAAAAACCCGTAAAACAAAGACAGTGAAAGAGAGAGACTTTCTTACAAAATTCGTTCAGAGGCTGTGATGCAACCTGGATTGACCATATCTAGACCCACAGCTGGATGAGACATAAGGGTGGACACTCTTGGGGCTGAGAGGTTGGGTGAGGTTGCGTGAGCAAACGCAGACCCTTTAAAGTAGTACTGCATGGTACCCATCCCATGGGTCCCAAATCTCCAGGTTCAAGGGCATCTTCCTACATCGAAAACATGCATGAGAAACCCAGAAGATGGTACACCATGTGATTTTGAAAGGTTTCTAAAACGCACCTCATTTCTCATCTCCTTGTGCTCGGGTTCGCCATTCCAGCTACTTTACTAGCAATCTCCCTCCTTGGAGAATCAGCACCTTTAAGCTCCTGTCCCCTACAGGTTGCAATTTGTCCGGAGGATGAACGGGAAGAGGGGCAACCAATGAGAGACTAGATCTAGGTGTTGGGACAGGCACAGGTCACTCTATTTTCCCAACAGGAAGAAGAATTAACCACAGGCTCAGAGTGCCGCCCGGAACCAGAATAGGGCCTGAGGCAATCCCGTGCTTTTGCGGCCAGCTCCCAAAAAAGACAGTTGAAAAATGGAGCTCAGGGGCACTGCAATTCACAAACCTGCAGAGTTATAAATGATAACTCTCGTCCACAAATATATTGAGGGAAGGCAACGAAGAGGAATTCAAAGCAAGGCAGAATTGCAGGAAACAGATTTCAGGAGGTAGATACGAATCGCCTTTAAAGCACATGAAAAGCGGCAAAACGTCGACAATGATGCCCTTGGCCAAAAAGGGCGTATGCGTTTTTTCCTGAATATATTCAGGAAAAAACGCATACGCCCTTTTTGGCCAACCAAGCAACCTGGAAAGGCAAATCAGCGCTACAAAGAAGTCTCGCTTCCCATCGGTGAAAAGGGCCATGCTGCAAAAAGTGTCAAAACGAGAAATGCAGGACAGGCCATGGAGAAATGGCAGCCTTGCTACACTGATGGGCGGGATGTAAATTGCCAACAGCCACTCTGGAGAAGTGTACGTTGTGTCCTGAAACATCGAAAAAAAACAGATTAGGGAGCATAGGGCACGTCCACTCATGGGCATATAAATTGGAAAAACTAAAAATCAGCAAGACACAGGCACCCGAAAGTTTAGGGCTGCTCTGTTGACAAGAACCTCCACTTCATGACACCTTAAATATCCCAGGAAAGAGAAAAATGGATAAAGAAGTTGTGGTCCTTATGTACAATGGAATATCACTCAGACATGAAATCAATGTTATAAGGCTAGTAGAAGCAAGATGAGTGGAGTTAGGTACGACGATTCTAAGTGAAATAAGTCACACAGAAAAAGACACTTATCATAAGCTATCACTTATAGAGGGAATGTAAAAACCGCTACACTTGAACTGAATTACAAAACAGAACAGAGTCACACGTTTAGAAAACACACTATGGCTGCTTAACGGGAAAGGTGAGGTGGGGTGATGCATAAAACAAGGGTTTCAAATTCGCTCAGATACCGTTCCATACACCCAATATGTAATAGACAAGACCTACTCCTTGCTCAGTGAACTGGACTCAACACCCCCTATTCACCGCACAAGAATATATGTGACTAGTAAGAATCTTAAAACCTATATATTGATATCTCTCTGGAAGTGAGTCAAGGGGGTGTAAAGCCGCATAAACAGAGCCATGAAAAGCAGCTAAACCCCATTATAAAAATAAATTACTTTTAAAAACCCGTAAAACAAAGACAGTGAAAGAGAGAGACATTCTTACAAAATTCGTTCAGAGGCTGTGATGCAACCTGGATTGACCATATCTAGACCCACAGCTGGATGAGACATAAGGGTGGACACTCTTGGGGCTGAGAGGTTGGGTGAGGTTGCGTGAGCAAACGCAGACCCTTTAAAGTAATACTGCGTGGTACCCATCCCATGGGTCCCAAATCTCCAGGTTCAAGGGCATCTTCCTACATCGAAAACATGCATGAGAAACCCAGAAGATGGTACACCATGTGATTTGAAAGGTTTCTAAAACGCACCTCATTTCTCATCTCCTTGTGCTCGGGTTCGCCATTCCAGCTACTTTACTAGCAATCTCCCTACTTGGAGAATCAGCACCTTTAAGCTCCTGTTCCCTACAGGTTGCAATTTGTCCTGAGGATGAACGGGAAGAGGGGCAACCAATGAGAGACTAGATCTAGGTGTTGGGACAGGCACAGGTCACTCTATTTCCCAACAGGAAGAAGAATTAACCACAGGCTCAGCCTGCCGCCCGGAACCAGAATAGGGCCTGAGGCAATCCCGTGCTTTTGCGGCCAGCTCCCAAAAAAGACAGTTGAAAAATGGAGCTCAGGCGCACTGCCATTCACAAACCTGCAGAGTTATAAATGATAACTCTCGTCCACAAATATATTGAGGGAAGGCAACGAAGAGGAATTGAAAGCAAGGCAGAATTGCAGGAAACAGATTTCAGGAGGTAGATACGAATCGCCTTTAAAGCACATGAAAAGCGGCAAAATGTCGACAATGATGCCCTTGGCCAAAAAGGGCGTATGCGTTTTTTCCTGAATATATTCAGGAAAAAACGCATACGCCCTTTTTGGCCAACCAAGCAACCTGGAAAGGCAAATCAGCGCTACAAAGAAGTCTCGCTTCCCATCGGTGAAAAGGGCCATGCTGCAAAAAGTGTCAAAACGAGAAATGCAGGACAGGCCATGGAGAAATGGCAGCCTTGCTACACTGATGGGCGGGATGTAAATTGCCAACAGCCACTCTGGAGAAGTGTACGTTGTGTCCTGAAACATCGAAAAAACACAGCTTAGGGAGCATAGGGCACGTCCACTCATGGGCATATAAATTGGAAAAACTAAAAATCAGCAAGACACAGGCACCCGAAAGTTTAGGGCTGCTCTGTTGACAAGAACCTCCACTTCATGACACCTTAAATATCCCAGGAAAGAGAAAAATGGATAAAGAAGTTGTGGTCCTTATGTACAATGGAATATCACTCAGACATGAAATCAATGTTATAAGGCTAGTAGAAGCAAGATGAGTGGAGTTAGGTACGGCGATTCTAAGTGAAATAAGTCACACGGAAAAAGACACTTATCATAAGCTATCACTTATAGAGGGAATGTAAAAACCGCTACACTTGAACTGAATTACAAAACAGAACAGAGTCACACGTTTAGAAAACACACTATGGCTGCTTAACGGGAAAGGTGAGGTGGGGTGATGCATAAAACAAGGGTTTCAAATTCGCTCAGATACCGTTCCGTACACCCAATATGTAATAGACAAGACCTACTCCTTGCTCAGTGAACTGGACTCAACACCCCCTATTCACCGCACAAGAATATATGTGACTAGTAAGAATCTTAAAACCTATATATTGATATCTCTCTGGAAGTGAGTCAAGGGGGTGTAAAGCCGCATAAACAGAGCCATGAAAAGCAGCTAAACCCAATTATAAAAATAAATTACTTTTAAAAACCCGTAAAACAAAGACAGTGAAAGAGAGAGACATTCTTACAAAATTCGTTCAGAGGCTGTGATGCAACCTGGATTGACCATATCTAGATCCACAGCTGGATGAGACATAAGGGTGGACACTCTTGGGGCTGAGAGGTTGGGTGAGGTTGCGTGAGCAAACGCAGACCCTTTAAAGTAGTACTGCGTGGTACCCATCCCATGGGTCCCAAATCTCCAGGTTCAAGGGCATCTTCCTACATCGAAAACATGCATGAGAAACCCAGAAGATGGTACACCGTGTGAATTTGAAAGGTTTCTAAAACGCACCTCATTTCTCATCTCCTTGTGCTCGGGTTCGCCATTCCAGCTAGTTTACTAGCAATCTCCCTACTTGGAGAATCAGCACCTTTAAGCTCCTGTTCCCTCCAGGCTGCAATTTGTCCTGAGGATGAACGGGAAGAGGGGCAACCAATGAGAGACTAGATCTAGGTGTTGGGACAGGCACAGGTCACTCTATTTTCCCAACAGGAAGAAGAATTAACCACAGGCTCAGCCTGCCGCCCGGAACCAGAATAGGGCCTGAGGCAATCCCGTGCTTTTGCGGCCAGCTCCCAAAAAAGGCAGTTGAAAAATGGAGCTCAGGGGCACTGCCATTCACAAACCTGCAGAGTTATAAATGATAACTCTCGTCCACAAATATATTGAGGGAAGGCAACGAAGAGGAATTGAAAGCAAGGCAGAATTGCAGGAAACAGATTTCAGGAGGTAGATACGAATCGCCTTTAAAGCACATGAAAAGCGGCAAAACGTCGACAATGATGCCCTTGGCCAAAAAGGGCGTATGCGTTTTTTCCTGAATATATTCAGGAAAAAACGCATACGCCCTTTTTGGCCAACCAAGCAACCTGGAAAGGCAAATCAGCGCTACAAAGAAGTCTCGCTTCCCATCGGTCCAAAGGGCCATGCTGCAAAAAGTGTCAAAACGAGAAATGCAGGACAGGCCATGGAGAAATGGCAGCCTTGCTACACTGATGGGCGGGATGTAAATTGCCAACAGCCACTCTGGAGAAGTGTACGTTGTGTCCTGAAACATCGAAAAAACACAGCTTAGGGAGCATAGGGCACGTCCACTCATGGGCATATAAATTGGAAAAACTAAAAATCAGCAAGACACAGGCACCCGAAAGTTTAGGGCTGCTCTGTTGACAAGAACCTCCACTTCATGACACCTTAAATATCCCAGGAAAGAGAAAAATGGATAAAGAAGTTGTGGTCCTTATGTACAATGGAATATCACTCAGACATGAAATCAATGTTATAAGGCTAGTAGAAGCAAGATGAGTGGAGTTAGGTACGACGATTCTAAGTGAAATAAGTCACACAGAAAAAGACACTTATCATAAGCTATCACTTATAGAGGGAATGTAAAAACCGCTACACTTGAACTGAATTACAAAACAGAAAAGAGTCACACGTTTAGAAAACACACTATGACTGCTTAACGGGAAAGGTGAGGTGGGGTGATGCATAAAACAAGGGTTTCAAATTCGCTCAGATACCGTTCCATACACCCAATATGTAATAGACAAGACCTACTCCTTGCTCAGTGAACTGGACTCAACACCCCCTATTCACCGCACAAGAATATATGTGACTAGTAAGAATCTTAAAACCTATATATTGATATCTCTCTGGAAGTGAGTCAAGGGGGTGTAAAGCCGCATAAACAGAGCCATGAAAAGCAGCTAAACCCCATTATAAAAATAAATTACTTTTAAAAACCCGTAAAACAAAGACAGTGAAAGAGAGAGACATTCTTACAAAATTCGTTCAGAGTCTGTGATGCAACCTGGATTGACCATATCTAGACCCACAGCTGGATGAGACATAAGGGTGGACACTCTTGGGGCTGAGAGGTTGGGTGAGGTTGCGTGAGCAAACGCAGACCCTTTAAAGTAATACTGCGTGGTACCCATCCCATGGGTCCCAAATCTCCAGGTTCAAGGGCATCTTCCTACACCGAAAACATGCATGAGAAACCCAGAAGATGGTACACCATGTGATTTTGAAAGGTTTCTAAAACCCACCTCATTTCTCATCTCCTTGTGCTCGGGTTCGCCATTCCAGCTACTTTACTAGCAATCTCCCTACTTGGAGAATCAGCACCTTTAAGCTCCTGTTCCCTACAGGTTGCAATTTGTCCTGAGGATGAACGGGAAGTGGGGCAACCAATGAGAGACTAGATCTAGGTGTTGTGACAGGCACAGGTCACTCTATTTTCCCAACAGGAAGAAGAATTAACCACAGGCTCAGCCTGCCGCCCGGAACCAGAATAGGGCCTGAGGCAATCCCGTGCTTTTGCGGACAGCTCCCAAAAAAGACAGTTGAAAAATGGAGCTCAGGGGCACTGCCATTCACAAACCTGCAGAGTTATAAATGATAACTCTCGTCCACAAATATATTGAGGGAAGGCAACGAAGAGGAATTGAAAGCAAGGCAGAATTGCAGGAAACAGATTTCAGGAGGTAGATACGAATCGCCTTTAAAGCACATGAAAAGCGGCAAAACGTCGACAATGATGCCCTTGGCCAAAAAGGGCGTATGCGTTTTTTCCTGAATATATTCAGGAAAAAACGCATACGGCCTTTTTGGCCAACCAAGCAACCTGGAAAGGCAAATCAGCGCTACAAAGAAGTCTCGCTTCCCATCGGTGAAAAGGGCCATGCTGCAAAAAGTGTCAAAACGAGAAATGCAGGACAGGCCATGGAGAAATGGCAGCCTTGCTACACTGATGGGCGGGATGTAAATTGCCAACAGCCACTCTGGAGAAGTGTACGTTGTGTCCTGAAACATCGAAAAAACACAGCTTAGGGAGCATAGGGCACGTCCACTCATGGGCATATAAATTGGAAAAACTAAAAATCAGCAAGACACAGGCACCCGAAAGTTTAGGGCTGCTCTGTTGACAAGAACCTCCACTTCATGACACCTTAAATATCCCAGGAAAGAGAAAAATGGATAAAGAAGTTGTGGTCCTTATGTACAATGGAATATCACTCAGACATGAAATCAATGTTATAAGGCTAGTAGAAGCAAGATGAGTGGAGTTAGGTACGACGATTCTAAGTGAAATAAGTCACACAGAAAAAGACACTTATCATAAGCTATCACTTATAGAGGGAATGTAAAAACCGCTACACTTGAACTGAATTACAAAACAGAAAAGAGTCACACGTTTAGAAAACACACTATGACTGCTTAACGGGAAAGGTGAGGTGGGGTGATGCATAAAACAAGGGTTTCAAATTCGCTCAGATACCGTTCCATACACCCAATATGTAATAGACAAGACCTACTCCTTGCTCAGTGAACTGGACTCAACACCCCCTATTCACCGCACAAGAATATATGTGACTAGTAAGAATCTTAAAACCTATATATTGATATCTCTCTGGAAGTGAGTCAAGGGGGTGTAAAGCCGCATAAACAGAGCCATGAAAAGCAGCTAAACCCCATTATAAAAATAAATTACTTTTAAAAACCCGTAAAACAAAGACAGTGAAAGAGAGAGACATTCTTACAAAATTCGTTCAGAGTCTGTGATGCAACCTGGATTGACCATATCTAGACCCACAGCTGGATGAGACATAAGGGTGGACACTCTTGGGGCTGAGAGGTTGGGTGAGGTTGCGTGAGCAAACGCAGACCCTTTAAAGTAATACTGCGTGGTACCCATCCCATGGGTCCCAAATCTCCAGGTTCAAGGGCATCTTCCTACACCGAAAACATGCATGAGAAACCCAGAAGATGGTACACCATGTGATTTTGAAAGGTTTCTAAAACGCACCTCATTTCTCATCTCCTTGTGCTCGGGTTCGCCATTCCAGCTACTTTACTAGCAATCTCCCTACTTGGAGAATCAGCACCTTTAAGCTCCTGTTCCCTACAGGTTGCAATTTGTCCTGAGGATGAACGGGAAGTGGGGCAACCAATGAGAGACTAGATCTAGGTGTTGTGACAGGCACAGGTCACTCTATTTTCCCAACAGGAAGAAGAATTAACCACAGGCTCAGCCTGCCGCCCGGAACCAGAATAGGGCCTGAGGCAATCCCGTGCTTTTGCGGCCAGCTCCCAAAAAAGACAGTTGAAAAATGGAGCTCAGGGGCACTGCCATTCACAAACCTGCAGAGTTATAAATGATTACTCTCGTCCACAAATATATTGAGGGAAGGCAACGAAGAGGAATTGAAAGCAAGGCAGAATTGCAGGAAACAGATTTCAGGAGGTAGATACGAATCGCCTTTAAAGCACATAAAAAGCGGCAAAATGTCGACAATGATGCCCTTGGCCAAAAAGGGCGTATGCGTTTTTTCCTGAATATATTCAGGAAAAAACGCATACGCCCTTTTTGGCCAACCAAGCAACCTGGAAAGGCAAATCAGCGCTACAAAGAAGTCTCGCTTCCCATCGGTGAAAAGGGCCATGCTGCAAAAAGTGTCAAAACGAGAAATGCAGGACAGGCCATGGAGAAATGGCAGCCTTGCTACACTGATGGGCGGGATGTAAATTGCCAACAGCCACTCTGGAGAAGTGTACGTTGTGTCCTGAAACATCGAAAAAACACAGCTTAGGGAGCATAGGGCACGTCCACTCATGGGCATATAAATTGGAAAAACTAAAAATCAGCAAGACACAGGCACCCGAAAGTTTAGGGCTGCTCTGTTGACAAGAACCTCCACTTCATGACACCTTAAATATCCCAGGAAAGAGAAAAATGGATAAAGAAGTTGTGGTCCTTATGTACAATGGAATATCACTCAGACATGAAATCAATGTTATAAGGCTAGTAGAAGCAAGATGAGTGGAGTTAGGTACGGCGATTCTAAGTGAAATAAGTCACACGGAAAAAGACACTTATCATAAGCTATCACTTATAGAGGGAATGTAAAAACCGCTACACTTGAACTGAATTACAAAACAGAACAGAGTCACACGTTTAGAAAACACACTATGGCTGCTTAACGGGAAAGGTGAGGTGGGGTGATGCATAAAACAAGGGTTTCAAATTCGCTCAGATACCGTTCCGTACACCCAATATGTAATAGACAAGACCTACTCCTTGCTCAGTGAACTGGACTCAACAGCCCCTATTCACCGCACAAGAATATATGTGACTAGTAAGAATCTTAAAACCTATATATTGATATCTCTCTGGAAGTGAGTCAAGGGGGTGTAAAGCCGCATAAACAGAGCCATGAAAAGCAGCTAAACCCAATTATAAAAATAAATTACTTTTAAAAACCCGTAAAACAAAGACAGTGAAAGAGAGAGACATTCTTACAAAATTCGTTCAGAGGCTGTGATGCAACCTGGATTGACCATATCTAGATCCACAGCTGGATGAGACATAAGGGTGGACACTCTTGGGGCTGAGAGGTTGGGTGAGGTTGCGTGAGCAAACGCAGACCCTTTAAAGTAGTACTGCGTGGTACCCATCCCATGGGTCCCAAATCTCCAGGTTCAAGGGCATCTTCCTACATCGAAAACATGCATGAGAAACCCAGAAGATGGTACACCGTGTGATTTTGAAAGGTTTCTAAAACGCACCTCATTTCTCATCTCCTTGTGCTCGGGTTCGCCATTCCAGCTACTTTACTAGCAATCTCCCTACTTGGAGAATCAGCACCTTTAACCTCCTGTTCCCTACAGGTTGCAATTTGTCCTGAGGATGAACGGGAAGAGGGGCAACCAATGAGAGACTAGATCTAGGTGTTGGGACAGGCACAGGTCACTCTATTTCCCCAACAGGAAGAAGAATTAACCACAGGCTCAGCCTGCCGCCCGGAACCAGAATAGGGCCTGAGGCAATCCCGTGCTTTTGCGGCCTGCTCCCAAAAAAGACAGTTGAAAAATGGAGCTCAGGGGCACTGCAATTCACAAACCTGCAGAGTTATAAATGATAACTCTCGTCCACAAATATATTGAGGGAAGGCAACGAAGAGGAATTGAAAACAAGGCAGAATTGCAGGAAACAGATTTCAGGAGGTAGATACGAATCGCCTTTAAAGCACATGAAAAGCGGCAAAACGTCGACAATGATGCCCTTGGCCAAAAAGGGCGTATGCGTTTTTTCCTGAATATATTCAGGAAAAAACGCATACGCCCTTGTTGGCCAACCAAGCAACCTGGAAAGGCAAATCAGCGCTACAAAGAAGTCTCGCTTCCCATCGGTCAAAAGGGCCATGCTGCAAAAAGTGTCAAAACGAGAAATGCAGGACAGGCCATGGAGAAATGGCAGCCTTGCTACACTGATGGGCGGGATGTAAATTGCCAACAGCCACTCTGGCGAAGTGTACGTTGTGTCCTGAAACATCGAAAAAAAACAGCTTAGGGAGCATAGGGCACGTCCACTCATGGGCATATAAATTGGAAAAACTAAAAATCAGCAAGACACAGGCACCCGAAAGTTTAGGGCTGCTCTGTTGACAAGAACCTCCACTTCATGACACCTTAAATATCCCAGGAAAGAGAAAAATGGATAAAGAAGTTGTGGTCCTTATGTACAATGGAATATCACTCAGACATGAAATCAATGTCATAAGGCTAGTAGAAGCAAGAAGAGTGTATTTAGGTACGATGATTCTAAGTGAAATAAGTCACACAGAAAAAGACACTTATCATAAGCTATCACTTATAGAGGGAATGTAAAAACCGCTACACTTGAACTGAATTACAAAACAGAAAAGAGTCACACGTTTAGAAAACACACTATGACTGCTTAACGGGAAAGGTGAGGTGGGGTGATGCATAAAACAAGGGTTTCAAATTCGCTCAGATACCGTTCCATACACCCAATATGTAATAGACAAGACCTACTCCTTGCTCAGTGAACTGGACTCAACACCCCCTATTCACCGCGCAAGATTATATGTGACTAGTAAGAATCTTAAAACCTATATATTGATATCTCTCTGGAAGTGAGTCAAGGGGGTGTAAAGCCGCATAAACAGAGCCATGAAAAGCAGCTAAACCCCATTATAAAAATAAATTACTTTTAAAAACCCGTAAAACAAAGACAGTGAAAGAGAGAGACATTCTTACAAAATTCGTTCAGAGTCTGTGATGCAACCTGGATTGACCATATCTAGACCCACAGCTGGATGAGACATAAGGGTGGACACTCTTGGGGCTGAGAGGTTGGGTGAGGTTGCGTGAGCAAACGCAGACCCTTTAAAGTAATACTGCGTGGTACCCATCCCATGGGTCCCAAATCTCCAGATTCAAGGGCATCTTCCTACACCGAAAACATGCATGAGAAACCCAGAAGATGGTACACCATGTGATTTTGAAAGGTTTCTAAAACGCACCTCATTTCTCATCTCCTTGTGCTCGGGTTCGCCATTCCAGCTACTTTACTAGCAATCTCCCTACTTGGAGAATCAGCACCTTTAAGCTCCTGTTCCCTATAGGTTGCAATTTGTCCTGAGGATGAACGGGAAGAGGGGCAACCAATGAGAGACTAGATCTAGGTGTTGGGACAGGCACAGGTCACTCTATTTCCCAACAGGAAGAAGAATTAACCACAGGCTCAGCCTGCCGCCCGGAACCAGAATAGGGCCTGAGGCAATCCCGTGCTTTTGCGGCCAGCTCCCAAAAAAGACAGTTGAAAAATGGAGCTCAGGCGCACTGCCATTCACAAACCTGCAGAGTTATAAATGATAACTCTCGTCCACAAATATATTGAGGGAAGGCAACGAAGAGGAATTGAAAGCAAGGCAGAATTGCAGGAAACAGATTTCAGGAGGTAGATACGAATCGCCTTTAAAGCACATGAAAAGCGGCAAAATGTCGACAATGATGCCCTTGGCCAAAAAGGGCGTATGCGTTTTTTCCTGAATATATTCAGGAAAAAACGCATACGCCCTTTTTGGCCAACCAAGCAACCTGGAAAGGCAAATCAGCGCTACAAAGAAGTCTCGCTTCCCATCGGTCCAAAGGGCCATGCTGCAAAAAGTGTCAAAACGAGAAATGCAGGACAGGCCATGGAGAAATGGCAGCCTTGCTACACTGATGGGCGGGATGTAAATTGCCAACAGCCACTCTGGAGAAGTGTACGTTGTGTCCTGAAACATCGAAAAAACACAGCTTGGGGAGCATAGGGCACGTCCACTCATGGGCATATAAATTGGAAAAACTAAAAATCAGCAAGACACAGGCACCCGAAAGTTTAGGGCTGCTCTGTTGACAAGAACCTCCACTTCATGACACCTTAAATATCCCAGGAAAGAGAAAAATGGATAAAGAAGTTGTGGTCCTTATGTACAATGTAATATCACTCAGACATGAAATCAATGTTATAAGGCTAGTAGAAGCAAGATGAGTGGAGTTAGGTACGACGATTCTAAGTGAAATAAGTCACACAGAAAAAGACACTTATCATAAGCTATCACTTATAGAGGGAATGTAAAAACCGCTACACTTGAACTGAATTACAAAACAGAAAAGAGTCACACGTTTAGAAAACACACTATGACTGCTTAACGGGAAAGGTGAGGTGGGGTGATGCATAAAACAAGGGTTTCAAATTCGCTCAGATACCGTTCCATACACCCAATATGTAATAGACAAGACCTACTCCTTGCTCAGTGAACTGGACTCAACACCCCCTATTCACCGCACAAGAATATATGTGACTAGTAAGAATCTTAAAACCTATATATTGATATCTCTCTGGAAGTGAGTCAAGGGGGTGTAAAGCCGCATAAACAGAGCCATGAAAAGCAGCTAAACCCCATTATAAAAATAAATTACTTTTAAAAACCCGTAAAACAAAGACAGTGAAAGAGAGAGACATTCTTACAAAATTCGTTCAGAGTCTGTGATGCAACCTGGATTGACCATATCTAGACCCACAGCTGGATGAGACATAAGGGTGGACACTCTTGGGGCTGAGAGGTTGGGTGAGGTTGCGTGAGCAAACGCAGACCCTTTAAAGTAATACTGCGTGGTACCCATCCCATGGGTCCCAAATCTCCAGGTTCAAGGGCATCTTCCTACACCGAAAACATGCATGAGAAACCCAGAAGATGGTACACCATGTGATTTTGAAAGGTTTCTAAAACGCACCTCATTTCTCATCTCCTTGTGCTCGGGTTCGCCATTCCAGCTACTTTACTAGCAATCTCCCTACTTGGAGAATCAGCACCTTTAAGCTCCTGTTCCCTACAGGTTGCAATTTGTCCTGAGGATGAACGGGAAGTGGGGCAACCAATGAGAGACTAGATCTAGGTGTTGTGACAGGCACAGGTCACTCTATTTTCCCAACAGGAAGAAGAATTAACCACAGGCTCAGCCTGCCGCCCGGAACCAGAATAGGGCCTGAGGCAATCCCGTGCTTTTGCGGCCAGCTCCCAAAAAAGACAGTTGAAAAATGGAGCTCAGGGGCACTGCCATTCACAAACCTGCAGAGTTATAAATGATTACTCTCGTCCACAAATATATTGAGGGAAGGCAACGAAGAGGAATTGAAAGCAAGGCAGAATTGCAGGAAACAGATTTCAGGAGGTAGATACGAATCGCCTTTAAAGCACATGAAAAGCGGCAAAACGTCGACAATGATGCCCTTGGCCAAAAAGGGCGTATGCGTTTTTTCCTGAATATATTCAGGAAAAAACGCATACGCCCTTTTTGGCCAACCAAGCAACCTGGAAAGGCAAATCAGCGCTACAAAGAAGTCTCGTTTCCCATCGGTCCAAAGGGCCATGCTGCAAAAAGTGTCAAAACGAGAAATGCAGGACAGGCCATGGAGAAATGGCAGCCTTGCTACACTGATGGGCGGGATGTAAATTGCCAACAGCCACTCTGGAGAAGTGTACGTTGTGTCCTGAAACATCGAAAAAAAGCAGCTTAGGGAGCATAGGGCACGTCCACTCATGGGCATATAAATTGGAAAAACTAAAAATCAGCAAGACACAGGCACCCGAAAGTTTAGGGCTGCTCTGTTGACAAGAACCTCCACTTCATGACACCTTAAATATCCCAGGAAAGAGAAAAATGGATAAAGAAGTTGTGGTCCTTATGTACAATGGAATATCACTCAGACATGAAATCAATGTTATAAGGCTAGTAGAAGCAAGATGAGTGGAGTTAGGTACGACGATTCTAAGTGAAATAAGTCACACAGAAAAAGACACTTATCATAAGCTATCACTTATAGAGGGAATGTAAAAACCGCTACACTTGAACTGAATTACAAAACAGAAAAGAGTCACACGTTTAGAAAACACACAATGGCTGCTTAATGGGAAAGGTGAGGTGGGGTGATGCATAAAACAAGGGTTTCAAATTCGCTCAGATACCGTTCCATACACCCAATATGTAATAGACAAGACCTACTCCTTGCTCAGTGAACTGGACTCAACACCCCCTATTCACCGCACAAGAATATATGTGACTAGTAAGAATCTTAAAACCTATATATTGATATCTCTCTGGAAGTGAGTCAAGGGGGTGTAAAGCCGCATAAACAGAGCCATGAAAAGCAGCTAAACCCCATTATAAAAATAAATTACTTTTAAAAACCCGTAAAACAAAGACAGTGAAAGAGAGAGACATTCTTACAAAATTCGTTCAGAGGCTGTGATGCAACCTGGATTGACCATATCTAGACCCACAGCTGGATGAGACATAAGGGTGGACACTCTTGGGGCTGAGAGGTTGGGTGAGGTTGCGTGAGCAAACGCAGACCCTTTAAAGTAATACTGCGTGGTACCCATCCCATGGGTCCCAAATCTCCAGGTTCAAGGGCATCTTCCTACATCGAAAACATGCATGAGAAACCCAGAAGATGGTACACCATGTGATTTTGAAAGGTTTCTAAAACGCACCTCATTTCTCATCTCCTTGTGCTCGGGTTCGCCATTCCAGCTACTTTACTAGCAATCTCCCTACTTGGAGAATCAGCACCTTTAAGCTCCTGTTCCCTACAGGCTGCAATTTGTCCTGAGGATGAACGGAAAGAGGGGCAACCAATGAAAGACTAGATCTAGGTGTTGGGACAGGCACAGGTCACTCTATTTTCCCAACAGGAAGAAGAATTAACCACAGGCTCAGCCTGCCGCCCGGAACCAGAATAGGGCCTGAGGCAATCCCGTGCTTTTGCGGCCTGCTCCCAAAAAAGACAGTTGAAAAATGGAGCTCAGGGGCACTGCCATTCACAAACCTGCAGAGTTATAAATGATAACTCTCGTCCACAAATATATTGAGGGAAGGCAACGAAGAGGAATTGAAAGCAAGGCAGAATTGCAGGAAACAGATTTCAGGAGGTAGATACGAATCGCCTTTAAAGCACATGAAAAGCGGCAAAACGTCGACAATGATGCCCTTGGCCAAAAAGGGCGTATGCGTTTTTTCCTGAATATATTCAGGAAAAAACGCATACGCCCTTGTTGGCCAACCAAGCAACCTGGAAAGGCAAATCAGCGCTACAAAGAAGTCTCGCTTCCCACCGGTGAAAAGGGCCATGCTGCAAAAAGTGTCAAAACGAGAAATGCAGGACAGGCCATGGAGAAATGGCAGCCTTGCTACACTGATGGGCGGGATGTAAATTGCCAACAGCCACTCTGGAGAAGTGTACGTTGTGTCCTGAAACATCGAAAAAAAACAGCTTAGGGAGCATAGGGCACGTCCACTCATGGGCATATAAATTGGAAAAACTAAAAATCAGCAAGACACAGGCACCCGAAAGTTTAGGGCTGCTCTGTTGACAAGAACCTCCACTTCATGACGCCTTAAATATCCCAGGAAAGAGAAAAATGGATAAAGAAGTTGTGGTCCTTATGTACAATGGAATATCACTCAGACATGAAATCAATGTTATAAGGCTAGTAGAAGCAAGATGAGTGGAGTTAGGTACGACGATTCTAAGTGAAATAAGACACAGAAAAAAAGACACTTATCATAAGCTATCACTTATAGAGGGAATGTAAAAACCGCTACACTTGAACTGAATTACAAAACAGAACAGAGTCACACGTTTAGAAAACACACTATGGCTGCTTAACGGGAAAGGTGAGGTGGGGTGATGCATAAAACAAGGGTTTCAAATTCGCTCAGATACCGTTCCATACACCCAATATGTAATAGACAAGACCTACTCCTTGCTCAGTGAACTGGACTCAACACCCCCTATTCACCGCACCAGAATATATGTGACTAGTAAGAATCTTAAAACCTATATATTGATATCTCTCTGGAAGTGAGTCAAGGGGGTGTAAAGCCGCATAAACAGAGCCATGAAAAGCAGCTAAACCCCATTATAAAAATAAATTACTTTTAAAAACCCGTAAAACAAAGACAGTGAAAGAGAGAGACATTCTTACAAAATTCGTTCAGAGGCTGTGATGCAACCTGGATTGACCATATCTAGACCCACAGCTGGATGAGACATAAGGGTGGACACTCTTGGGGCTGAGAGGTTGGGTGAGGTTGCGTGAGCAAACGCAGACCCTTTAAAGTAGTACTGCATGGTACCCATCCCATGGGTCCCAAATCTCCAGGTTCAAGGGCATCTTCCTACATCGAAAACATGCATGAGAAACCCAGAAGATGGTACACCATGTGATTTTGAAAGGTTTCTAAAACGCACCTCATTTCTCATATCCTTGTGCTCGGGTTCGCCATTCCAGCTACTTTACTAGCAATCTCCCTACTTGGAGAATCAGCACCTTTAAGCTCCTGTCCCCTACAGGTTGCAATTTGTCCGGAGGATGAACGGGAAGAGGGGCAACCAATGAGAGACTAGATCTAGGTGTTGGGACAGGCACAGGTCACTCTATTTTCCCAACAGGAAGAAGAATTAACCACAGGCTCAGAGTGCCGCCCGGAACCAGAATAGGGCCTGAGGCAATCCCGTGCATTTGCGGCCAGCTCCCAAAAAAGACAGTTGAAAAATGGAGCTCAGGGGCACTGCAATTCACAAACCTGCAGAGTTATAAATGATAACTCTCGTCCACAAATATATTGAGGGAAGGCAACGAAGAGGAATTCAAAGCAAGGCAGAATTGCAGGAAACAGATTTCAGGAGGTAGATACGAATCGCCTTTAAAGCACATGAAAAGCGGCATAACGTCGACAATGATGCCCTTGGCCAAAAAGGGCGTATGCGTTTTTTCCTGAATATATTCAGGAAAAAACGCATACGCCCTTTTTGGCCAACCAAGCAACCTGGAAAGGCAAATCAGCGCTACAAAGAAGTCTCGCTTCCCATCGGTGAAAAGGGCCATGCTGCAAAAAGTGTCAAAACGAGAAATGCAGGACAGGCCATGGAGAAATGGCAGCCTTGCTACACTGATGGGCGGGATGTAAATTGCCAACAGCCACTCTGGAGAAGTGTACGTTGTGTCCTGAAACATCGAAAAAAAACAGCTTAGGGAGCATAGGGCACGTCCACTCATGGGCATATAAATTGGAAAAAATAAAAATCAGCAAGACACAGGCACGCGAAAGTTTAGGGCTGCTCTGTTGACAAGAACCTCCACTTCATGACACCTTAAATATCCCAGGAAAGAGAAAAATGGATAAAGAAGTTGTGGTCCTTATGTACAATGGAATATCACTCAGACATGAAATCAATGTTATAAGGCTAGTAGAAGCAAGATGAGTGGAGTTAGGTACGACAATTCTAAGTGAAATAAGTCACACAGAAAAAGACACTTATCATAAGCTATCACTTATAGAGGGAATGTAAAAACCGCTACACTTGAACTGAATTACAAAACAGAACAGAGTCACACGTTTAGAAAACACACTATGGCTGCTTAACGGGAAAGGTGAGGTGGGGTGATGCATAAAACAAGGGTTTCAAATTCGCTCAGATACCGTTCCATACACCCAATATGTAATAGACATGACCTACTCCTTGCTCAGTGAACTGGACTCAACACCCCCTATTCACCGCACAAGAATATATGTGACTAGTAAGAATCTTAAAACCTATATATTGATATCTCTCTGGAAGTGAGTCAAGTGGGTGTAAAGCCGCATAAACAGAGCCATGAAAAGCAGCTAAACCCCATTATAAAAATAAATTACTTTTAAAAACCCGTAAAACAAAGACAGTGAAAGAGAGAGACATTCTTACAAAATTCCTTCAGAGGCTGTGATGCAACCTGGATTGACCATATCTAGACCCACAGCTGGATGAGACATAAGGGTGGACACTCTTGGGGCTGAGAGGTTGGGTGAGGTTGCGTGAGCAAACGCAGACCCTTTAAAGTAATACTGCGTGGTACCCATCCCATGGGTCCCAAATCTCCAGGTTCAAGGGCATCTTCCTACATCGAAAACATGCATGAGAAACCCAGAAGATGGTACTCCGTGTGATTTTGAAAGGTTTCTAAAACGTGCCTCATTTCTCATCTCCTTGTGCTCGGGTTCGCCTTTCCAGCTACTTTACTAGCAATCTCCCTACTTGGAGAATCAGCACCTTTAAGCTCCTGTTCCCTACAGGTTGCAATTTGTCCTGAGGATGAACGGGAAGAGGGGCAACCAATGAGAGACTAGATCTAGGTGTTGGGACAGGCACAGGTCACTCTATTTCCCAACAGGAAGAAGAATTAACCACAGGCTCAGCCTGCCGCCCGGAACCAGAATAGGGCCTGAGGCAATCCCGTGCTTTTGCGGCCAGCTCCCAAAAAAGACAGTTGAAAAATGGAGCTCAGGGGCACTGCCATTCACAAACCTGCAGAGTTATAAATGATAACTCTCGTCCACAAATATATTGAGGGAAGGCAACGAAGAGGAATTGAAAGCAAGGCAGAATTGCAGGAAACAGATTTCAGGAGGTAGATACGAATCGCCTTTAAAGCACATGAAAAGCGGCAAAACGTCGACAATGATGCCCTTGGCCAAAAAGGGCGTATGCGTTTTTTCCTGAATATATTCAGGAAAAAACGCATACGCCCTTTTTGGCCAACCAAGCAACCTGGAAAGGCAAATCAGCGCTACAAAGAAGTCTCGCTTCCCATCGGTGAAAAGGGCCATGCTGCAAAAAGTGTCAAAACGAGAAATGCAGGACAGGCCATGGAGAAATGGCAGCCTTGCTACACTGATGGGCGGGATGTAAATTGCCAACAGCCACTCTGGAGAAGTGTACGTTGTGTCCTGAAACATCGAAAAAACACAGCTTAGGGAGCATAGGGCACGTCCACTCATGGGCATATAAATTGGAAAAACTAAAAATCAGCAAGACACAGGCACCCGAAAGTTTAGGGCTGCTCTGTTGACAAGAACCTCCACTTCATGACACCTTAAATATCCCAGGAAAGAGAAAAATGGATAAAGAAGTTGTGGTCCTTATGTACAATGGAATATCACTCAGACATGAAATCAATGTTATAAGGCTAGTAGAAGCAAGATGAGTGGAGTTAGGTACGGCGATTCTAAGTGAAATAAGTCACACGGAAAAAGACACTTATCATAAGCTATCACTTATAGAGGGAATGTAAAAACCGCTACACTTGAACTGAATTACAAAACAGAACAGAGTCACACGTTTAGAAAACACACTATGGCTGCTTAACGGGAAAGGTGAGGTGGGGTGATGCATAAAACAAGGGTTTCAAATTCGCTCAGATACCGTTCCGTACACCCAATATGTAATAGACAAGACCTACTCCTTGCTCAGTGAACTGGACTCAACAGCCCCTATTCACCGCACAAGAATATATGTGACTAGTAAGAATCTTAAAACCTATATATTGATATCTCTCTGGAAGTGAGTCAAGGGGGTGTAAAGCCGCATAAACAGAGCCATGAAAAGCAGCTAAACCCCATTATAAAAATAAATTACTTTTAAAAACCCGTAAAACAAAGACAGTGAAAGAGAGAGACATTCTTACAAAATTCGTTCAGAGGCTGTGATGCAACCTGGATTGACCATATCTAGATCCACAGCTGGATGAGACATAAGGGTGGACACTCTTGGGGCTGAGAGGTTGGGTGAGGTTGCGTGAGCAAACGCAGACCCTTTAAAGTAGTACTGCGTGGTACCCATCCCATGGGTCCCAAATCTCCAGGTTCAAGGGCATCTTCCTACATCGAAAACATGCATGAGAAACCCAGAAGATGGTACACCGTGTGATTTTGAAAGGTTTCTAAAACGCACCTCATTTCTCATCTCCTTGTGCTCGGGTTCGCCATTCCAGCTACTTTACTAGCAATCTCCCTACTTGGAGAATCAGCACCTTTAAGCTCCTGTTCCCTACAGGCTGCAATTTGTCCTGAGGATGAACGGGAAGAGGGGCAACCAATGAGAGACTAGATCTAGGTGTTGGGACAGGCACAGGTCACTCTATTTTCCCAACAGGAAGAAGAATTAACCACAGGCTCAGCCTGCCGCCCGGAACCAGAATAGGGCCTGAGGCAATCCCGTGCTTTTGCGGCCAGCTCCCAAAAAAGACAGTTGAAAAATGGAGCTCAGGGGCACTGCCATTCACAAACCTGCAGAGTTATAAATGATAACTCTCGTCCACAAATATATTGAGGGAAGGCAACGAAGAGGAATTGAAAGCAAGGCAGAATTGCAGGAAACAGATTTCAGGAGGTAGATACGAATCGCCTTTAAAGCACATGAAAAGCGGCAAAACGTCGACAATGATGCCCTTGGCCAAAAAGGGCGTATGCGTTTTTTCCTGAATATATTCAGGAAAAAACGCATACGCCCTTTTTGGCCAACCAAGCAACCTGGAAAGGCAAATCAGCGCTACAAAGAAGTCTCGCTTCCCATCGGTCCAAAGGGCCATGCTGCAAAAAGTGTCAAAACGAGAAATGCAGGACAGGCCATGGAGAAATGGCAGCCTTGCTACACTGATGGGCGGGATGTAAATTGCCAACAGCCACTCTGGAGAAGTGTACGTTGTGTCCTGAAACATCGAAAAAAAACAGCTTAGGGAGCATAGGGCACGTCCACTCATGGGCATATAAATTGTCAAAACTAAAAATCAGCAAGACACAGGCACCCGAAAGTTTAGGGCTGCTCTGTTGACAAGAACCTCCACTTCATGACACCTTAAATATCCCAGGAAAGAGAAAAATGGATAAAGAAGTTGTGGTCCTTATGTACAATGGAATATCACTCAGACATGAAATCAATGTTATAAGGCTAGTAGAAGCAAGATGAGTGGAGTTAGGTACGACGATTCTAAGTGAAATAAGTCACACAGAAAAAGACACTTATCATAAGCTATCACTTATAGAGGGAATTTAAAAACCGCTACACTTGAACTGAATTACAAAACAGAACAGAGTCACACGTTTAGAAAACACACAATGGCTGCTTAATGGGAAAGGTGAGGTGGGGTGATGCATAAAACAAGGGTTTCAAATTCGCTCAGATACCGTTCCATACACCCAATATGTAATAGACAAGACCTACTCCTTGCTCAGTGAACTGGACTCAACACCCCCTATTCACCGCACAAGAATATATGTGACTAGTAAGAATCTTAAAACCTATATATTGATATCTCTCTGGAAGTGAGTCAAGGGGGTGTAAAGCCGCATAAACAGAGCCATGAAAAGCAGCTAAACCCCATTATAAAAATAAATTACTTTTAAAAACCCGTAAAACAAAGACAGTGAAAGAGAGAGACATTCTTACAAAATTCGTTCAGAGGCTGTGATGCAACCTGGATTGACCATATCTAGACCCACAGCTGGATGAGACATAAGGGTGGACACTCTTGGGGCTGAGAGGTTGGGTGAGGTTGCGTGAGCAAACGCAGGCCCTTTAAAGTAATACTGCGTGGTACCCATCCCATGGGTCCCAAATCTCCAGGTTCAAGGGCATCTTCCTACATCGAAAACATGCATGAGAAACCCAGAAGATGGTACTCCCTGTGATTTTGAAAGGTTTCTAAAACGTGCCTCATTTCTCATCTCCTTGTGCTCGGGTTCGCCATTCCAGCTACTTTACTAGCAATCTCCCTCCTTGGAGAATCAGCACCTTTAAGCTCCTGTTCCCTACAGGTTGCAATTTGTCCTGAGGATGAACGGGAAGAGGGGCAACCAATGAGAGACTAGATCTAGGTGTTGGGACAGGCACAGGTCACTCTATTTTCCCAACAGGAAGAAGAATTAACCACAGGCTCAGCCTGCCGCCCGGAACCAGAATAGGGCCTGAGGCAATCCCGTGCTTTTGCGGCCTGCTCCCAAAAAAGACAGTTGAAAAATGGAGCTCAGGGGCACTGCAATTCACAAACCTGCAGAGTTATAAATGATAACTCTCGTCCACAAATATATTGAGGGAAGGCAACGAAGAGGAATTGAAAACAAGGCAGAATTGCAGGAAACAGATTTCAGGAGGTAGATACGAATCGCCTTTAAAGCACATGAAAAGCGGCAAAACGTCGACAATGATGCCCTTGGCCAACAAGGGCGTATGCGTTTTTTCCTGAATATATTCAGGAAAAAACGCATACGCCCTTGTTGGCCAACCAAGCAACCTGGAAAGGCAAATCAGCGCTACAAAGAAGTCTCGCTTCCCATCGGTCCAAAGGGCCATGCTGCAAAAAGTGTCAAAACGAGAAATGCAGGACAGGCCATGGAGAAATGGCAGCCTTGCTACACTGATGGGCGGGATGTAAATTGCCAACAGCCACTCTGGAGAAGTGTACGTTGTGTCCTGAAACATCGAAAAAACACAGCTTAGGGAGCATAGGGCACGTCCACTCATGGGCATATAAATTGGAAAAACTAAAAATCAGCAAGACACAGGCACCCGAAAGTTTAGGGCTGCTCTGTTGACAAGAACCTCCACTTCATGACACCTTAAATATCCCAGGAAAGAGAAAAATGGATAAAGAAGTTGTGGTCCTTATGTACAATGGAATATCACTCAGACATGAAATCAATGTTATAAGGCTAGTAGAAGCAAGATGAGTGGAGTTAGGTACGACGATTCTAAGTGAAATAAGTCACACAGAAAAAGACACTTATCATAAGCTATCACTTATAGAGGGAATGTAAAAACCGCTACACTTGAACTGAATTACAAAACAGAAAAGAGTCACACGTTTAGAAAACACACTATGACTGCTTAACGGGAAAGGTGAGGTGGGGTGATGCATAAAACAAGGGTTTCAAATTCGCTCAGATACCGTTCCATACACCCAATATGTAATAGACAAGACCTACTCCTTGCTCAGTGAACTGGACTCAACACCCCCTATTCACCGCACAAGAATATATGTGACTAGTAAGAATCTTAAAACCTATATATTGATATCTCTCTGGAAGTGAGTCGAGGGGGTGTAAAGCCGCATAAACAGAGCCATGAAAAGCAGCTAAACCCCATTATAAAAATAAATTACTTTTAAAAACCCGTAAAACAAAGACAGTGAAAGAGAGAGACATTCTTACAAAATTCGTTCAGAGTCTGTGATGCAACCTGGATTGACCATATCTAGACCCACAGCTGGATGAGACATAAGGGTGGACACTCTTGGGGCTGAGAGGTTGGGTGAGGTTGCGTGAGCAAACGCAGACCCTTTAAAGTAATACTGCGTGGTACCCATCCCATGGGTCCCAAATCTCCAGGTTCAAGGGCATCTTCCTACATCGAAAACATGCATGAGAAACCCAGAAGATGGTACTCCGTGTGATTTTGAAAGGTTTCTAAAACGTGCCTCATTTCTCATCTCCTTGTGCTCGGGTTCGCCTTTCCAGCTACTTTACTAGCAATCTCCCTACTTGGAGAATCAGCACCTTTAAGCTCCTGTTCCCTACAGGTTGCAATTTGTCCTGAGGATGAACGGGAAGAGGGGCAACCAATGAGAGACTAGATCTAGGTGTTGGGACAGGCACAGGTCACTCTATTTCCCAACAGGAAGAAGAATTAACCACAGGCTCAGCCTGCCGCCCGGAACCAGAATAGGGCCTGAGGCAATCCCGTGCTTTTGCGGCCAGCTCCCAAAAAAGACAGTTGAAAAATGGAGCTCAGGGGCACTGCCATTCACAAACCTGCAGAGTTATAAATGATTACTCTCGTCCACAAATATATTGAGGGAAGGCAACGAAGAGGAATTGAAAGCAAGGCAGAATTGCAGGAAACAGATTTCAGGAGGTAGATACGAATCGCCTTTAAAGCACATGAAAAGCGGCAAAACGTCGACAATGATGCCCTTGGCCAAAAAGGGCGTATGCGTTTTTTCCTGAATATATTCAGGAAAAAACGCATACGCCCTTTTTGGCCAACCAAGCAACCTGGAAAGGCAAATCAGCGCTACAAAGAAGTCTCGCTTCCCATCGGTGAAAAGGGCCATGCTGCAAAAAGTGTCAAAACGAGAAATGCAGGACAGGCCATGGAGAAATGGCAGCCTTGCTACACTGATGGGCGGGATGTAAATTGCCAACAGCCACTCTGGAGAAGTGTACGTTGTGTCCTGAAACATCGAAAAAACACAGCTTAGGGAGCATAGGGCATGTCCACTCATGGGCATATAAATTGGAAAAACTAAAAATCAGCAAGACACAGGCACCCGAAAGTTTAGGGCTGCTCTGTTGACAAGAACCTCCACTTCATGACACCTTAAATATCCCAGGAAAGAGAAAAATGGATAAAGAAGTTGTGGTCCTTATGTACAATGGAATATCACTCAGACATGAAATCAATGTTATAAGGCTAGTAGAAGCAAGATGAGTGGAGTTAGGTACGGCGATTCTAAGTGAAATAAGTCACACGGAAAAAGACACTTATCATAAGCTATCACTTATAGAGGGAATGTAAAAACCGCTACACTTGAACTGAATTACAAAACAGAACAGAGTCACACGTTTAGAAAACACACTATGGCTGCTTAACGGGAAAGGTGAGGTGGGGTGATGCATAAAACAAGGGTTTCAAATTCGCTCAGATACCGTTCCGTACACCCAATATGTAATAGACAAGACCTACTCCTTGCTCAGTGAACTGGACTCAACAGCCCCTATTCACCGCACAAGAATATATGTGACTAGTAAGAATCTTAAAACCTATATATTGATATCTCTCTGGAAGTGAGTCAAGG
Organism: Eschrichtius robustus; assembly: GCF_028021215.1. NCBI lineage: Eukaryota > Metazoa > Chordata > Mammalia > Artiodactyla > Eschrichtiidae > Eschrichtius > Eschrichtius robustus. The sequence goes on along the minus strand of NW_027175160.1, from coordinate 517,757 downwards.
GGGTGTAAAGCCGCATAAACAGAGCCATGAAAAGCAGCTAAACCCAATTATAAAAATAAATTACTTTTAAAAACCCGTAAAACAAAGACAGTGAAAGAGAGAGACATTCTTACAAAATTCGTTCAGAGGCTGTGATGCAACCTGGATTGACCATATCTAGATCCACAGCTGGATGAGACATAAGGGTGGACACTCTTGGGGCTGAGAGGTTGGGTGAGGTTGCGTGAGCAAACGCAGACCCTTTAAAGTAGTACTGCGTGGTACCCATCCCATGGGTCCCAAATCTCCAGGTTCAAGGGCATCTTCCTACATCGAAAACATGCATGAGAAACCCAGAAGATGGTACACCGTGTGATTTTGAAAGGTTTCTAAAACGCACCTCATTTCTCATCTCCTTGTGCTCGGGTTCGCCATTCCAGCTACTTTACTAGCAATCTCCCTACTTGGAGAATCAGCACCTTTAAGCTCCTGTTCCCTACAGGCTGCAATTTGTCCTGAGGATGAACGGGAAGAGGGGCAACCAATGAGAGACTAGATCTAGGTGTTGGGACAGGCACAGGTCACTCTATTTTCCCAACAGGAAGAAGAATTAACCACAGGCTCAGCCTGCCGCCCGGAACCAGAATAGGGCCTGAGGCAATCCCGTGCTTTTGCGGCCAGCTCCCAAAAAAGACAGTTGAAAAATGGAGCTCAGGGGCACTGCCATTCACAAACCTGCAGAGTTATAAATGATAACTCTCGTCCACAAATATATTGAGGGAAGGCAACGAAGAGGAATTGAAAGCAAGGCAGAATTGCAGGAAACAGATTTCAGGAGGTAGATACGAATCGCCTTTAAAGCACATGAAAAGCGGCAAAACGTCGACAATGATGCCCTTGGCCAAAAAGGGCGTATGCGTTTTTTCCTGAATATATTCAGGAAAAAACGCATACGCCCTTTTTGGCCAACCAAGCAACCTGGAAAGGCAAATCAGCGCTACAAAGAAGTCTCGCTTCCCATCGGTCCAAAGGGCCATGCTGCAAAAAGTGTCAAAACGAGAAATGCAGGACAGGCCATGGAGAAATGGCAGCCTTGCTACACTGATGGGCGGGATGTAAATTGCCAACAGCCACTCTGGAGAAGTGTACGTTGTGTCCTGAAACATCGAAAAAACACAGCTTAGGGAGCATAGGGCACGTCCACTCATGGGCATATAAATTGGAAAAACTAAAAATCAGCAAGACACAGGCACCCGAAAGTTTAGGGCTGCTCTGTTGACAAGAACCTCCACTTCATGACACCTTAAATATCCCAGGAAAGAGAAAAATGGATAAAGAAGTTGTGGTCCTTATGTACAATGGAATATCACTCAGACATGAAATCAATGTTATAAGGCTAGTAGAAGCAAGATGAGTGGAGTTAGGTACGACGATTCTAAGTGAAATAAGTCACACTGAAAAAGACACTTATCATAAGCTATCACTTATAGAGGGAATGTAAAAACCGCTACACTTGAACTGAATTACAAAACAGAACAGAGTCACACGTTTAGAAAACACACTATGGCTGCTTAACGGGAAAGGTGAGGTGGGGTGATGCATAAAACAAGGGTTTCAAATTCGCTCAGATACCGTTCCATACACCCAATATGTAATAGACAAGACCTACTCCTTGCTCAGTGAACTGGACTCAACACCCCCTATTCACCGCACAAGAATATATGTGACTAGTAAGAATCTTAAAACCTATATATTGATATCTCTCTGGAAGTGAGTCAAGGGGGTGTAAAGCCGCATAAACAGAGCCATGAAAAGCAGCTAAACCCCATTATAAAAATAAATTACTTTTAAAAACCCGTAAAACAAAGACAGTGAAAGAGAGAGACATTCTTACAAAATTCGTTCAGAGGCGGTGATGCAACCTGGATTGACCATATCTAGACCCACAGCTGGATGAGACATAAGGGTGGACACTCTTGGGGCTGAGAGGTTGGGTGAGGTTGCGTGAGCAAACGCAGACCCTTTAAAGTAATACTGCGTGGTACCCATCCCATGGGTCCCAAATCTCCAGGTTCAAGGGCATCTTCCTACACCGAAAACATGCATGAGAAACCCAGAAGATGGTACACCATGTGATTTTGAAAGGTTTCTAAAAAGCACCTCATTTCTCATCTCCTTGTGCTCGGGTTCGCCATTCCAGCTACTTTACTAGCAATCTCCCTACTTGGAGAATCAGCACCTTTAAGCTCCTGTTCCCTACAGGTTGCAATTTGTCCTGAGGATGAACGGGAAGTGGGGCAACCAATGAGAGACTAGATCTAGGTGTTGTGACAGGCACAGGTCACTCTATTTTCCCAACAGGAAGAAGAATTAACCACAGGCTCAGCCTGCCGCCCGGAACCAGAATAGGGCCTGAGGCAATCCCGTGCTTTTGCGGCCAGCTCCCAAAAAAGACAGTTGAAAAATGGAGCTCAGGGGCACTGCCATTCACAAACCTGCAGAGTTATAAATGATAACTCTCGTCCACAAATATATTGAGGGAAGGCAACGAAGAGGAATTGAAAGCAAGGCAGAATTGCAGGAAACAGATTTCAGGAGGTAGATACGAATCGCCTTTAAAGCACATGAAAAGCGGCAAAACGTCGACAATGATGCCCTTGGCCAAAAAGGGCGTATGCGTTTTTTCCTGAATATATTCAGGAAAAAACGCATACGCCCTTTTTGGCCAACCAAGCAACCTGGAAAGGCAAATCAGCGCTACAAAGAAGTCTCGCTTCCCATCGGTGAAAAGGGCCATGCTGCAAAAAGTGTCAAAACGAGAAATGCAGGACAGGCCATGGAGAAATGGCAGCCTTGCTACACTGATGTGCGGGATGTAAATTGCCAACAGCCACTCTGGAGTAGTGTACGTTGTGTCCTGAAACATCGAAAAAACACAGCTTAGGGAGCATAGGGCACGTCCACTCATGGGCATATAAATTGGAAAAACTAAAAATCAGCAAGACACAGGCACCCGAAAGTTTAGGGCTGCTCTGTTGACAAGAACCTCCACTTCATGACACCTTAAATATCCCAGGAAAGAGAAAAATGGATAAAGAAGTTGTGGTCCTTATGTACAATGGAATATCACTCAGACATGAAATCAATGTTATAAGGCTAGTAGAAGCAAGATGAGTGGAGGTAGGTACGGCGATTCTAAGTGAAATAAGTCACACGGAAAAAGACACTTATCATAAGCTATCACTTATAGAGGGAATGTAAAAACCGCTACACTTGAACTGAATTACAAAACAGAACAGAGTCACACGTTTAGAAAACACACTATGGCTGCTTAACGGGAAAGGTGAGGTGGGGTGATGCATAAAACAAGGGTTTCAAATTCGCTCAGATACCGTTCCGTACACCCAATATGTAATAGACAAGACCTACTCCTTGCTCAGTGAACTGGACTCAACAGCCCCTATTCACCGCACAAGAATATATGTGACTAGTAAGAATCTTAAAACCTATATATTGATATCTCTCTGGAAGTGAGTCAAGGGGGTGTAAAGCCGCATAAACAGAGCCATGAAAAGCAGCTAAACCCAATTATAAAAATAAATTACTTTTAAAAACCCGTAAAACAAAGACAGTGAAAGAGAGAGACATTCTTACAAAATTCGTTCAGAGGCTGTGATGCAACCTGGATTGACCATATCTAGATCCACAGCTGGATGAGACATAAGGGTGGACACTCTTGGGGCTGAGAGGTTGGGTGAGGTTGCGTGAGCAAACGCAGACCCTTTAAAGTAGTACTGCGTGGTACCCATCCCATGGGTCCCAAATCTCCAGGTTCAAGGGCATCTTCCTACATCGAAAACATGCATGAGAAACCCAGAAGATGGTACACCGTGTGATTTTGAAAGGTTTCTAAAACGCACCTCATTTCTCATCTCCTTGTGCTCGGGTTCGCCATTCCAGCTACTTTACTAGCAATCTCCCTCCTTGGAGAATCAGCACCTTTAAGCTCCTGTTCCCTACAGGTTGCAATTTGTCCTGAGGATGAACGGGAAGAGGGGCAACCAATGAGAGACTAGATCTAGGTGTTGGGACAGGCACAGGTCACTCTATTTTCCCAACAGGAAGAAGAATTAACCACAGGCTCAGCCTGCCGCCCGGAACCAGAATAGGGCCTGAGGCAATCCCGTGCTTTTGCGGCCAGCTCCCAAAAAAGACAGTTGAAAAATGGAGCTCAGGGGCACTGCCATTCACAAACCTGCAGAGTTATAAATGATAACTCTCGTCCACAAATATATTGAGGGAAGGCAACGAAGAGGAATTGAAAGCAAGGCAGAATTGCAGGAAACAGATTTCAGGAGGTAGATACGAATCGCCTTTAAAGCACATGAAAAGCGGCAAAACGTCGACAATGATGCCCTTGGCCAAAAAGGGCGTATGCGTTTTTTCCTGAATATATTCAGGAAAAAACGCATACGCCCTTTTTGGCCAACCAAGCAACCTGGAAAGGCAAATCAGCGCTACAAAGAAGTCTCGCTTCCCATCGGTCCAAAGGGCCATGCTGCAAAAAGTGTCAAAACGAGAAATGCAGGACAGGCCATGGAGAAATGGCAGCCTTGCTACACTGATGGGCGGGATGTAAATTGCCAACAGCCACTCTGGAGAAGTGTACGTTGTGTCCTGAAACATCGAAAAAACACAGCTTAGGGAGCATAGGGCACGTCCACTCATGGGCATATAAATTGGAAAAACTAAAAATCAGCAAGACACAGGCACCCGAAAGTTTAGGGCTGCTCTGTTGACAAGAACCTCCACTTCATGACACCTTAAATATCCCAGGAAAGAGAAAAATGGATAAAGAAGTTGTGGTCCTTATGTACAATGGAATATCACTCAGACATGAAATCAATGTTATAAGGCTAGTAGAAGCAAGATGAGTGGAGTTAGGTACGACGATTCTAAGTGAAATAAGTCACACTGAAAAAGACACTTATCATAAGCTATCACTTATAGAGGGAATGTAAAAACCGCTACACTTGAACTGAATTACAAAACAGAACAGAGTCACACGTTTAGAAAACACACTATGGCTGCTTAACGGGAAAGGTGAGGTGGGGTGATGCATAAAACAAGGGTTTCAAATTCGCTCAGATACCGTTCCATACACCCAATATGTAATAGACAAGACCTACTCCTTGCTCAGTGAACTGGACTCAACACCCCCTATTCACCGCACAAGAATATATGTGACTAGTAAGAATCTTAAAACCTATATATTGATATCTCTCTGGAAGTGAGTCAAAGGGGTGTAAAGCCGCATAAACAGAGCCATGAAAAGCAGCTAAACCCCATTATAAAAATAAATTACTTTTAAAAACCCGTAAAACAAAGACAGTGAAAGAGAGAGACATTCTTACAAAATTCGTTCAGAGGCTGTGATGCAACCTGGATTGACCATATCTAGACCCACAGCTGGATGAGACATAAGGGTGGACACTCTTGGGGCTGAGAGGTTGGGTGAGGTTGCGTGAGCAAACGCAGACCCTTTAAAGTAATACTGCGTGGTACCCATCCCATGGGTCCCAAATCTCCAGGTTCAAGGGCATCTTCCTACACCGAAAACATGCATGAGAAACCCAGAAGATGGTACACCATGTGATTTTGAAAGGTTTCTAAAAAGCACCTCATTTCTCATCTCCTTGTGCTCGGGTTCGCCATTCCAGCTACTTTACTAGCAATCTCCCTACTTGGAGAATCAGCACCTTTAAGCTCCTGTTCCCTACAGGTTGCAATTTGTCCTGAGGATGAACGGGAAGTGGGGCAACCAATGAGAGACTAGATCTAGGTGTTGTGACAGGCACAGGTCACTCTATTTTCCCAACAGGAAGAAGAATTAACCACAGGCTCAGCCTGCCGCCCGGAACCAGAATAGGGCCTGAGGCAATCCCGTGCTTTTGCGGCCAGCTCCCAAAAAAGACAGTTGAAAAATGGAGCTCAGGGGCACTGCCATTCACAAACCTGCAGAGTTATAAATGATAACTCTCGTCCACAAATATATTGAGGGAAGGCAACGAAGAGGAATTGAAAGCAAGGCAGAATTGCAGGAAACAGATTTCAGGAGGTAGATACGAATCGCCTTTAAAGCACATGAAAAGCGGCAAAACGTCGACAATGATGCCCTTGGCCAAAAAGGGCGTATGCGTTTTTTCCTGAATATATTCAGGAAAAAACGCATACTCCCTTTTTGGCCAACCAAGCAACCTGGAAAGGCAAATCAGCGCTACAAAGAAGTCTCGCTTCCCATCGGTGAAAAGGGCCATGCTGCAAAAAGTGTCAAAACGAGAAATGCAGGACAGGCCATGGAGAAATGGCAGCCTTGCTACACTGATGTGCGGGATGTAAATTGCCAACAGCCACTCTGGAGAAGTGTACGTTGTGTCCTGAAACATCGAAAAAACACAGCTTAGGGAGCATAGGGCACGTCCACTCATGGGCATATAAATTGGAAAAACTAAAAATCAGCAAGACACAGGCACCCGAAAGTTTAGGGCTGCTCTGTTGACAAGAACCTCCACTTCATGACACCTTAAATATCCCAGGAAAGAGAAAAATGGATAAAGAAGTTGTGGTCCTTATGTACAATGGAATATCACTCAGACATGAAATCAATGTTATAAGGCTAGTAGAAGCAAGATGAGTGGAGTTAGGTACGGCGATTCTAAGTGAAATAAGTCACACGGAAAAAGACACTTATCATAAGCTATCACTTATAGAGGGAATGTAAAAACCGCTACACTTGAACTGAATTACAAAACAGAACAGAGTCACACGTTTAGAAAACACACTATGGCTGCTTAACGGGAAAGGTGAGGTGGGGTGATGCATAAAACAAGGGTTTCAAATTCGCTCAGATACCGTTCCGTACACCCAATATGTAATAGACAAGACCTACTCCTTGCTCAGTGAACTGGACTCAACAGCCCCTATTCACCGCACAAGAATATATGTGACTAGTAAGAATCTTAAAACCTATATATTGATATCTCTCTGGAAGTGAGTCAAGGGGGTGTAAAGCCGCATAAACAGAGCCATGAAAAGCAGCTAAACCCAATTATAAAAATAAATTACTTTTAAAAACCCGTAAAACAAAGACAGTGAAAGAGAGAGACATTCTTACAAAATTCGTTCAGAGGCTGTGATGCAACCTGGATTGACCATATCTAGATCCACAGCTGGATGAGACATAAGGGTGGACACTCTTGGGGCTGAGAGGTTGGGTGAGGTTGCGTGAGCAAACGCAGACCCTTTAAAGTAGTACTGCGTGGTACCCATCCCATGGGTCCCAAATCTCCAGGTTCAAGGGCATCTTCCTACATCGAAAACATGCATGAGAAACCCAGAAGATGGTACACCGTGTGATTTTGAAAGGTTTCTAAAACGCACCTCATTTCTCATCTCCTTGTGCTCGGGTTCGCCATTCCAGCTACTTTACTAGCAATCTCCCTCCTTGGAGAATCAGCACCTTTAAGCTCCTGTTCCCTACAGGTTGCAATTTGTCCTGAGGATGAACGGGAAGAGGGGCAACCAATGAGAGACTAGATCTAGGTGTTGGGACAGGCACAGGTCACTCTATTTTCCCAACAGGAAGAAGAATTAACCACAGGCTCAGCCTGCCGCCCGGAACCAGAATAGGGCCTGAGGCAATCCCGTGCTTTTGCGGCCAGCTCCCAAAAAAGACAGTTGAAAAATGGAGCTAAGGGGCACTGCCATTCACAAACCTGCAGAGTTATAAATGATAACTCTCGTCCACAAATATATTGAGGGAAGGCAACGAAGAGGAATTGAAAGCAAGGCAGAATTGCAGGAAACAGATTTCAGGAGGTAGATACGAATCGCCTTTAAAGCACATGAAAAGCGGCAAAACGTCGACAATGATGCCCTTGGCCAAAAAGGGCGTATGCGTTTTTTCCTGAATATATTCAGGAAAAAACGCATACGCCCTTTTTGGCCAACCAAGCAACCTGGAAAGGCAAATCAGCGCTACAAAGAAGTCTCGCTTCCCATCGGTCCAAAGGGCCATGCTGCAAAAAGTGTCAAAACGAGAAATGCAGGACAGGCCATGGAGAAATGGCAGCCTTGCTACACTGATGGGCGGGATGTAAATTGCCAACAGCCACTCTGGAGAAGTGTACGTTGTGTCCTGAAACATCGAAAAAACACAGCTTAGGGAGCATAGGGCACGTCCACTCATGGGCATATAAATTGGAAAAACTAAAAATCAGCAAGACACAGGCACCCGAAAGTTTAGGGCTGCTCTGTTGACAAGAACCTCCACTTCATGACACCTTAAATATCCCAGGAAAGAGAAAAATGGATAAAGAAGTTGTGGTCCTTATGTACAATGGAATATCACTCAGACATGAAATCAATGTTATAAGGCTAGTAGAAGCAAGATGAGTGGAGTTAGGTACGGCGATTCTAAGTGAAATAAGTCACACGGAAAAAGACACTTATCATAAGCTATCACTTATAGAGGGAATGTAAAAACCGCTACACTTGAACTGAATTACAAAACAGAACAGAGTCACACGTTTAGAAAACACACTATGGCTGCTTAACGGGAAAGGTGAGGTGGGGTGATGCATAAAACAAGGGTTTCAAATTCGCTCAGATACCGTTCCATACACCCAATATGTAATAGACAAGACCTACTCCTTGCTCAGTGAACTGGACTCAACACCCCCTATTCACCGCACAAGAATATATGTGACTTGTAAGAATCTTAAAACCTATATATTGATATCTCTCTGGAAGTGAGTCAAGTGGGTGTAAAGCCGCATAAACAGAGCCATGAAAAGCAGCTAAACCCCATTATAAAAATAAATTACTTTTAAAAACCCGTAAAACAAAGACAGTGAAAGAGAGAGACATTCTTACAAAATTCGTTCAGAGGCTGTGATGCAACCTGGATTGACCATATCTAGACCCACAGCTGGATGAGTCATAAGGGTGGACACTCTTGGGGCTGAGAGGTTGGGTGAGGTTGCGTGAGCAAACGCAGACCCTTTAAAGTAATACTGCGTGGTACCCATCCCATGGGTCCCAAATCTCCAGGTTCAAGGGCATCTTCCTACATCGAAAACATGCATGAGAAACCCAGAAGATGGTACACCATGTGATTTTGAAAGGTTTCTAAAACGCACCTCATTTCTCATCTCCTTGTGCTCGGGTTCGCCATTCCAGCTACTTTACTAGCAATCTCCCTACTTGGAGAATCAGCACCTTTAAGCTCCTGTTCCCTACAGGTTGCAATTTGTCCTGAGGATGAACGGGAAGAGGGGTAACCAATGAGAGACTAGATCTAGGTGTTGGGACAGGCACAGGTCACTCTATTTTCCCAACAGGAAGAAGAATTAACCACAGGCTCAGCCTGCCGCCCGGAACCAGAATAGGGCCTGAGGCAATCCCGTGCTTTTGCGGCCAGCTCCCAAAAAAGACAGTTGAAAAATGGAGCTCAGGGGCACTGCAATTCACAAACCTGCAGAGTTATAAATGATAACTCTCGTCCACAAATATATTGAGGGAAGGCAACGAAGAGGAATTGAAAGCAAGGCAGAATTGCAGGAAAGAGATTTCAGGAGGTAGATACGAATCGCCTTTAAAGCACATGAAAAGCGGCAAAACTTCGACAATGATGCCCTTGGCCAAAAAGGGCGTATGCGTTTTTTCCTGAATATATTCAGAAAAAACGCATACGCCCTTTTTGGCCAACCAAGCAACCTGGAAAGGCAAATCAGCGCTACAAAGAAGTCTCGCTTCCCATCGGTGAAAAGGGCCATGCTGCAAAAAGTGTCTAAACGAGAAATGCAGGACAGGCCATGGAGAAATGGCAGCCTTGCTACACTGATGGGCGGGATGTAAATTGCCAACAGCCACTCTGGAGAAGTGTACATTGTGTCCTGAAACATCGAAAAAACACAGCTTAGGGAGCATAGGGCACGTCCACTCATGGGCATATAAATTGGAAAAATTAAAAATCAGCAAGACACAGGCACCCGAAAGTTTAGGGCTGCTCTGTTGACAAGAACCTCCACTTCATGACACCTTAAATATCCCAGGAAAGAGAAAAATGGATAAAGAAGTTGTGGTCCTTATGTACAATGGAATATCACTCAGACATGAAATCAATGTTATAAGGCTAGTAGAAGCAAGATGAGTGGAGTTAGGTACGACGATTCTAAGTGAAATAAGTCACACAGAAAAAGACACTTATCATAAGCTATCACTTATAGAGGGAATGTAAAAACCGCTACACTTGAACTGAATTACAAAACAGAACAGAGTCACACGTTTAGAAAACACACTATGGCTGCTTAACGGGAAAGGTGAGGTGGGGTGATGCATAAAACAAGGGTTTCAAATTCGCTCAGATACCGTTCCATACACCCAATATGTAATAGACAAGACCTACTCCTTGCTCAGTGAACTGGACTCAACACCCCCTATTCACCGCACAAGAATATATGTGACTAGTAAGAATCTTAAAACCTATATATTGATATCTCTCTGGAAGTGAGTCAAGGGGGTGTAAAGCCGCATAAACAGAGCCATGAAAAGCAGCTAAACCCCATTATAAAAATAAATTACTTTTAAAAACCCGTAAAACAAAGACAGTGAAAGAGAGAGACATTCTTACAAAATTCGTTCAGAGGCTGTGATGCAACCTGGATTGACCATATCTAGACCCACAGCTGGATGAGACATAAGGGTGGACACTCTTGGGGCTGAGAGGTTGGGTGAGGTTGCGTGAGCAAACGCAGACCCTTTAAAGTAATACTGCGTGGTAACCATCCAATGGGTCCCAAATCTCCAGGTTCAAGGGCATCTTCCTACATCGAAAACATGCATGAGAAACCCAGAAGATGGTACACCATGTGATTTTGAAAGGTTTCTAAAACGCACCTCATTTCTCATCTCCTTGTGCTCGGGTTCGCCATTCCAGCTACTTTACTAGCAATCTCCCTCCTTGGAGAATCAGCACCTTTAAGCTCCTGTTCCCTACAGGTTGCAATTTGTCCTGAGGATGAACGGGAAGAGGGGCAACCAATGAGAGACTAGATCTAGGTGTTGGGACAGGCACAGGTCACTCTATTTTCCCAACAGGAAGAAGAATTAACCACAGGCTCAGCCTGCCGCCCGGAACCAGAATAGGGCCTGAGGCAATCCCGTGCTTTTGCGGCCAGCTCCGAAAAAAGACAGTTGAAAAATGGAGCTCAGGGGCACTGCAATTCACAAACCTGCAGAGTTATAAATGATAACTCTCGTCCACAAATATATTGAGGGAAGGCAACGAAGAGGAATTGAAAGCAAGGCAGAATTGCAGGAAACAGATTTCAGGAGGTAGATACGAATCGCCTTTAAAGCACATGAAAAGCGGCAAAACGTCGACAATGATGCCCTTGGCCAAAAAGGGCGTATGCGTTTTTTCCTGAATATATTCAGGAAAAAACGCATACGCCCTTTTTGGCCAACCAAGCAACCTGGAAAGGCAAATCAGCGCTACAAAGAAGTCTCGCTTCCCATCGGTGAAAAGGGCCATGCTGCAAAAAGTGTCAAAACGAGAAATGCAGGACAGGCCATGGAGAAATGGCAGCCTTGCTACACTGATGGGCGGGATGTAAATTGCCAAAAGCCACTCTGGAGAAGTGTACGTTGTGTCCTGAAACATCGAAAAAAAACAGCTTAGGGAGCATAGGGCACGTCCACTCATGGGCATATAAATTGGAAAAACTAAAAATCAGCAAGACACAGGCACCCGAAAGTTTAGGGCTGCTCTGTTGACAAGAACCTCCACTTCATGACACCTTAAATATCCCAGGAAAGAGAAAAATGGATAAAGAAGTTGTGGTCCTTATGTACAATGGAATATCACTCAGACATGAAATCAATGTTATAAGGCTAGTAGAAGCAAGATGAGTGGAGTTAGGTATGACAATTCTAAGTGAAATAAGTCACACAGAAAAAGACACTTATCATAAGCTATCACTTAAAGAGGGAATGTAAAATCCGCTACACTTGAACTGAATTACAAAACAGAACAGAGTCACACGTTTAGAAAACACACTATGGCTGCTTAACGGGAAAGGTGAGGTGGGGTGATGTATAAAACAAGGGTTTCAAATTCGCTCAGATACCGTTCCATACACCCAATATGTAATAGACAAGACCTACTCCTTGCTCAGTGAACTGGACTCAACACCCCCTATTCACCGCACAAGAATATATGTGACTAGTAAGAATCTTAAAACCTATATATTGATATCTCTCTGGAAGTGAGTCAAGGGGGTGTAAAGCCGCATAAACAGAGCCATGAAAAGCAGCTAAACCCCATTATAAAAATAAATTACTTTTAAAAACTCGTAAAACAAAGACAGTGAAAGAGAGAGACATTCTTACAAAATTCGTTCAGAGGCTGTGATGCAACCTGGATTGACCATATCTAGACCCACAGCTGGATGAGACATAAGGGTGGACACTCTTGGGGCTGAGAGGTTGGGTGAGGTTGCGTGAGCAAATGCAGACCCTTTAAAGTAATACTGCGTGGTACCCATCCCATGGGTCCCAAATCTCCAGGTTCAAGGGCATCTTCCTACATCGAAACCATGCATGAGAAACCCAGAAGATGGTACACCATGTGATTTTGAAAGGTTTCTAAAACGCACCTCATTTCTCATCTCCTTGTGCTCGGGTTCGCCATTCCAGCTACTTTACTAGCAATCTCCCTCCTTGGAGAATCAGCACCTTTAAGCTCCTGTCCCCTACAGGTTGCAATTTGTCCGGAGGATGAACGGGAAGAGGGGCAACCAATGAGAGACTAGATCTAGGTGTTGGGACAGGCACAGGTCACTCTATTTTCCCATCAGGAAGAAGAATTAACCACAGGCTCAGCCTGCCGCCCAGAAGCAGAATAGGGCCTGAGGCAATCCCGCCCTTTTGCGGCCAGCTCCCAAAAAAGCGAGTTGAAAAATGGAGCTCAGGGACACTGCAATTCACAAACCCGCAGGGCTATAAAAGATAACTCTCATCCACAGATATATTGAGGGTAGGCAACGAAGAGGATTTGAAAGCAAGGCAGAATTTCAGGAAACAGGTTTCAGGAGGTAGATACGAATCGCCTTTAAAGCACATGAAAAGCGGCAAAACGTCGACAATGAGGCCCTTGGCCAAAAAGGGCGTATGCGTTTTTTCCTGAATATATTCAGGAAAAAACGCATACGCCCTTTTTGGCCAACCAAGCAACCTGGAAAGGCAAATCAGCGCTACAAAGAAGTCTCGCTTCCCATCGGTCAAAAGGGCCATGCTGCAAAAAGTGTCAAAACGAGAAATGCAGGACAGGCCATGGAGAAATGGCAGCCTTGCTACACTGATGGGCGGGATGTAAATTGCCAACAGCCACTCTGGAGAAGTGTACGTTGTGTCCTGAAACATCGAAAAAACACAGCTTAGGGAGCATAGGGCACGTCCACTCATGGGCATATAAATTGGAAAAACTAAAAATCAGCAAGACACAGGCACCCGAAAGTTTAGGGCTGCTCTGTTGACAAGAACCTCCACTTCATGACACCTTAAATATCCCAGGAAAGAGAAAAATGGATAAAGAAGTTGTGGTCCTTATGTACAATGGAATATCACTCAGACATGAAATCAATGTTATAAGGCTAGTAGAAGCAAGATGAGTGGAGTTAGGTACGACGATTCTAAGTGAAATAAGTCACACAGAAAAAGACACTTATCATAAGCTATCACTTATAGAGGGAATGTAAAAACCGCTACACTTGAACTGAATTACAAAACAGAACAGAGTCACACGTTTAGAAAACACACTATGGCTGCTTAACGGGAAAGGTGAGGTGGGGTGATGCATAAAACAAGGGTTTCAAATTCGCTCAGATACCGTTCCATACACCCAATATGTAATAGACAAGACCTACTCCTTGCTCAGTGAACTGGACTCAACACCCCCTATTCACCGCACAAGAATATATGTGACTAGTAAGAATCTTAAAACCTATATATTGATATCTCTCTGGAAGTGAGTCAAGGGGGTGTAAAGCCGCATAAACAGAGCCATGAAAAGCAGCTAAACCCCATTATAAAAATAAATTACTTTTAAAAACCCGTAAAACAAAGACAGTGAAAGAGAGAGACATTCTTACAAAATTCGTTCAGAGGCTGTGATGCAACCTGGATTGACCATATCTAGACCCACAGCTGGATGAGACATAAGGGTGGACACTCTTGGGGCTGAGAGGTTGGGTGAGGTTGCGTGAGCAAACGCAGACCCTTTAAAGTAATACTGCGTGGTACCCATCCAATGGGTCCCAAATCTCCAGGTTCAAGGGCATCTTCCTACATCGAAAACATGCATGAGAAACCCAGAAGATGGTACACCATGTGATTTTGAAAGGTTTCTAAAACGCACCTCATTTCTCATCTCCTTGTGCTCGGGTTCGCCATTCCAGCTACTTTACTAGCAATCTCCCTCCTTGGAGAATCAACACCTTTAAGCTCCTGTTCCCTACAGGTTGCAATTTGTCCTGAGGATGAACGGGAAGAGGGGCAACCAATGAGAGACTAGATCTAGGTGTTGGGACAGGCACAGGTCACTCTATTTTCCCAACAGGAAGAAGAATTAACCACAGGCTCAGCCTGCCGCCCGGAACCAGAATAGTGCCTGAGGCAATCCCGTGCTTTTGTGGCCAGCTCCCAAAAAAGACAGTTGAAAAATGGAGCTCAGGGGCACTGCAATTCACAAACCTGCAGCGTTATAAATGATAACTCTCGTCCACAAATATATTGAGGGAAGGCAACGAAGAGGAATTGAAAGCAAGGCAGAATTGCAGGAAACAGATTTCAGGAGGTAGATACGAATCGCCTTTAAAGCACATGAAAAGCGGCAAAACGTCGACAATGATGCCCTTGGCCAAAAAGGGCGTATGCGTTTTTTCCTGAATATATTCAGGAAAAAACGCATACGCCCTTTTTGGCCAACCAAGCAACCTGGAAAGGCAAATCAGCGCTACAAAGAAGTCTCGCTTCCCATCGGTGAAAAGGGCCATGCTGCAAAAAGTGTCAAACGAGAAATGCAGGACAGGCCATGGAGAAATGGCAGCCTTGCTACACTGATGGGCGGGATGTAAATTGCCAACAGCCACTCTGGAGAAGTGTACGTTGTGTCCTGAAACATCGAAAAAAAACAGCTTAGGGAGCATAGGGCACGTCCACTCATGGGCATATAAATTGGAAAAACTAAAAATCAGCAAGACACAGGCACCCGAAAGTTTAGGGCTGCTCTGTTGACAAGAACCTCCACTTCATGACACCTTAAATATCCCAGGAAAGAGAAAAATGGATAAAGAAGTTGTGGTCCTTATGTACAATGGAATATCACTCAGACATGAAATCAATGTTATAAGGCTAGTAGAAGCAAGATGAGTGGAGTTAGGTACGACAATTCTAAGTGAAATAAGTCACACAGAAAAAGACACTTATCATAAGCTATCACTTATAGAGGGAATGTAAAAACCGCTACACTTGAACTGAATTACAAAACAGAACAGAGTCACACGTTTAGAAAACACACTATGGCTGCTTAACGGGAAAGGTGAGGTGGGGTGATGCATAAAACAAGGGTTTCAAATTCGCTCAGATACCGTTCCATACACCCAATATGTAATAGACAAGACCTACTCCTTGCTCAGTGAACTGGACTCAACAACCCCTATTCACCGCACAAGAATATATGTGACTAGTAAGAATCTTAAAACCTATATATTGATATCTCTCTGGAAGTGAGTCAAGTGGGTGTAAAGCCGCATAAACAGAGCCATGAAAAGCAGCTAAACCCCATTATAAAAATAAATTACTTTTAAAAACCCGTAAAACAAAGACAGTGAAAGAGAGAGACATTCTTACAAAATTCGTTCAGAGGCTGTGATGCAACCTGGATTGACCATATCTAGACCCACAGCTGGATGAGACATAAGGGTGGACACTCTTGGGGCTGAGAGGTTGGGTGAGGTTGCGTGAGAAAACGCAGACCCTTTAAAGTAATACTGCGTGGTACCCATCCCATGGGTCCCAAATCTCCAGGTTCAAGGGCATCTTCCTACATCGAAAACATGCAGGAGAAACCCAGAAGATGGTACACCATGTGATTTTGAAAGGTTTCTAAAACGCACCTCATTTCTCATCTCCTTGTGCTCGGGTTCGCCATTCCAGCTACTTTACTAGCAATCTCCCTCCTTGGAGAATCAACACCTTTAAGCTCCTGTTCCCTACAGGTTGCAATTTGTCCTGAGGATGAACGGGAAGAGGGGCAACCAATGAGAGACTAGATCTAGGTGTTGGGACAGGCACAGGTCACTCTATTTTCCCAACAGGAAGAAGAATTAACCACAGGCTCAGCCTGCCGCCCGGAACCAGAATAGTGCCTGAGGCAATCCCGTGCTTTTGTGGCCAGCTCCCAAAAAAGACAGTTGAAAAATGGAGCTCAGGGGCACTGCAATTCACAAACCTGCAGCGTTATAAATGATAACTCTCGTCCACAAATATATTGAGGGAAGGCAACGAAGAGGAATTGAAAGCAAGGCAGAATTGCAGGAAACAGATTTCAGGAGGTAGATACGAATCGCCTTTAAAGCACATGAAAAGCGGCAAAACGTCGACAATGATGCCCTTGGCCAAAAAGGGCGTATGCGTTTTTTTCCTGAATATATTCAGGAAAAAACGCATACGCCCTTTTTGGCCAACCAAGCAACCTGGAAAGGCAAATCAGCGCTACAAAGAAGTCTCGCTTCCCATCGGTGAAAAGGGCCATGCTGCAAAAAGTGTCAAACGAGAAATGCAGGACAGGCCATGGAGAAATGGCAGCCTTGCTACACTGATGGGCGGGATGTAAATTGCCAACAGCCACTCTGGAGAAGTGTACGTTGTGTCCTGAAACATCGAAAAAAAACAGCTTAGGGAGCATAGGGCACGTCCACTCATGGGCATATAAATTGGAAAAACTAAAAATCAGCAAGACACAGGCACCCGAAAGTTTAGGGCTGCTCTGTTGACAAGAACCTCCACTTCATGACACCTTAAATATCCCAGGAAAGAGAAAAATGGATAAAGAAGTTGTGGTCCTTATGTACAATGGAATATCACTCAGACATGAAATCAATGTTATAAGGCTAGTAGAAGCAAGATGAGTGGAGTTAGGTACGACAATTCTAAGTGAAATAAGTCACACAGAAAAAGACACTTATCATAAGCTATCACTTATAGAGGGAATGTAAAAACCGCTACACTTGAACTGAATTACAAAACAGAACAGAGTCACACGTTTAGAAAACACACTATGGCTGCTTAACGGGAAAGGTGAGGTGGGGTGATGCATAAAACAAGGGTTTCAAATTCGCTCAGATACCGTTCCATACACCCAATATGTAATAGACAAGACCTACTCCTTGCTCAGTGAACTGGACTCAACAACCCCTATTCACCGCACAAGAATATATGTGACTAGTAAGAATCTTAAAACCTATATATTGATATCTCTCTGGAAGTGAGTCAAGTGGGTGTAAAGCCGCATAAACAGAGCCATGAAAAGCAGCTAAACCCCATTATAAAAATAAATTACTTTTAAAAACCCGTAAAACAAAGACAGTGAAAGAGAGAGACATTCTTACAAAATTCGTTCAGAGGCTGTGATGCAACCTGGATTGACCATATCTAGACCCACAGCTGGATGAGACATAAGGGTGGACACTCTTGGGGCTGAGAGGTTGGGTGAGGTTGCGTGAGAAAACGCAGACCCTTTAAAGTAATACTGCGTGGTACCCATCCCATGGGTCCCAAATCTCCAGGTTCAAGGGCATCTTCCTACATCGAAAACATGCAGGAGAAACCCAGAAGATGGTACACCATGTGATTTGAAAGGTTTCTAAAACGCACCTCATTTCTCATCTCCTTGTGCTCGGGTTCACCATTCCAGCTACTTTACTAGCAATCTCCCTCCTTGGAGAATCAGCACCTTTAAGCTCCTGTTCCCTACAGGTTGCAATTTGTCCTGAGGATGAACGGGAAGAGGGGCAACCAATGAGAGACTAGATCTAGGTGTTGGGACAGGCACAGGTCACTCTATTTTCCCAACAGGAAGAAGAATTAACCACAGGCTCAGCCTGCCGCCCGGAACCAGAATAGGGCCTGAGGCAATCCCGTGCTTTTGCGGCCAACTCCGAAAAAAGACAGTTGAAAAATGGAGCTCAGGGGCACTGCAATTCACAAACCTGCAGAGTTATAAATGATAACTCTCGTCCACAAATATATTGAGGGAAGGCAACGAAGAGGAATTGAAAGCAAGGCAGAATTGCAGGAAACAGATTTCAGGAGGTAGATACGAATCGCCTTTAAAGCACATGAAAAGCGGCAAAACGTCGACAATGATGCCCTTGGCCAAAAAGGGCGTATGCGTTTTTTCCTGAATATATTCAGGAAAAAACGCATACGCCCTTTTTGGCCAACCAAGCAACCTGGAAAGGCAAATCAGCGCTACAAAGAAGTCTCGCTTCCCATCGGTGAAAAGGGCCATGCTGCAAAAAGTGTCAAAACGAGAAATGCAGGACAGGCCATGGAGAAATGGCAGCCTTGCTACACTGATGGGCGGGATGTAAATTGCCAACAGCCACTCTGGAGAAGTGTACGTTGTGTCCTGAAACATCGAAAAAAAACAGCTTAGGGAGCATAGGGCACGTCCACTCATGGGCATATAAATTGGAAAAACTAAAAATCAGCAAGACACAGGCACCCGAAAGTTTAGGGCTGCTCTGTTGACAAGAACCTCCACTTCATGACACCTTAAATATCCCAGGAAAGAGAAAAATGGATAAAGAAGTTGTGGTCCTTATGTACAATGGAATATCACTCAGACATGAAATCAATGTTATAAGGCTAGTAGAAGCAAGATGAGTGGAATTAGGTACGACAATTCTAAGTGAAATAAGTCACACAGAAAAAGACACTTATCATAAGCTATCACTTATAGAGGGAATGTAAAAACCGCTACACTTGAACTGAATTACAAAACAGAACAGAGTCACACGTTTAGAAAACACACTATGGCTGCTTAACGGGAAAGGTGAGGTGGGGTGATGCATAAAACAAGAGTTTCAAATTCGCTCAGATACCGTTCCATACACCCAATATGTAATAGAGAAGACCTACTCCTTGCTCAGTGAACTGGACTCAACACCCCCTATTCACCGCACAAGAATATATGTGACTAGTAAGAATCTTAAAACCTATATATTGATATCTCTCTGGAAGTGAGTCAAGGGGGTGTAAAGCCGCATAAACAGAGCCATGAAAAGCAGCTAAATCCCATTATAAAAATAAATTACTTTTAAAAACCCGTAAAACAAAGACAGTGAAAGAGAGAGACATTCTTACAAAATTCGTTCAGAGGCTGTGATGCAACCTGGATTGACCATATCTAGATCCACAGCTGGATGAGACATAAGGGTGGACACTCTTGGGGCTGAGAGTTTGGGTGAGGTTGCGTGAGCAAACGCAGACCCTTTAAAGTAGTACTGCCTGTTACCCATCCCATGGGTCCCAAATCTCCAGGTTCAAGGGCATCTTCCTACACCGAAAACATGCATGAGAAACCCAGAAGATGGTACACCATGTGATTTTGAAAGGTTTCTTAAACGCACCTCATTTCTCATCTCCTTGTGCTCGGGTTCGCCATTCCAGCTACTTTACTAGCAATCTCCCTACTTGGAGAATCAGCACCTTTAAGCTCCTGTTCCCTACAGGTTGCAATTTGTCCTGAGGATGAACGGGAAGAGGGGCAACCAATGAGAGACTAGATCTAGGTGTTGGGACAGGCACAGGTCACTCTATTTTCCCAACAGGAAGAAGAATTACCCACAGGCTCAGCCTGCCGCCTGGAACCAGAATAGGGCCTGAGGCAATCCCGTGCTTTTGCGGCCAGCTCCCAAAAAAGACAGTTGAAAAATGGAGCTCAGGGGCACTGCAATTCACAAACCTGCAGAGTTATAAATGATAACTCTCGTCCACAAATATATTGAGGGAAGGCAACGAAGAGGATTTGAAAGCAAGGCAGAATTGCAGGAAACAGATTTCAGGAGGTAGATACGAATCGCCTTTAAAGCACATGAAAAGCGGCAAAACGTCGACAATGATGCCCTTGGCCAAAAAGGGCGTATGCGTTTTTTCCTGAATATATTCAGGAAAAAACGCATACGCCCTTTTTGGCCAACCAAGCAACCTGGAAAGGCAAATCAGCGCTACAAAGAAGTCTCACTTCCCATCGGTGAAAAGGGCCATGCTGCAAAAAGTGTCAAAACGAGAAATGCAGGACAGGCCATGGAGAAATGGCAGCCTTGCTACACTGATGGGCGGGATGTAAATTGCCAACAGCCACTCTGGAGAAGGGTACGTTGTGTCCTGAGACATCGAAAAAAAACAGCTTAGGGAGCATAGGGCACGTCCACTCATGGGCATATAAATTGGAAAAACTAAAAATCAGCAAGACACAGGCACCCGAAAGTTTAGGGCTGCTCTGTTGACAAGAACCTCCACTTCATGACACCTTAAATATCCCAGGAAAGAGAAAAATGGATAAAGAAGTTGTGGTCCTTATGTACAATGGAATATCACTCAGACATGAAATCAATGTTATAAGGCTAGTAGAAGCAAGATGAGTGGAGTTAGGTACGACGATTCTAAGTGAAATAAGTCACACAGAAAAAGACACTTATCATAAGCTATCACTTATAGAGGGAATGTAAAAACCGCTACACTTGAACTGAATTACAAAACAGAACAGAGTCACACGTTTAGAAAACACACTATGGCTGCTTAACGGGAAATGTGAGGTGGGGTGATGCATAAAACAAGGGTTTCAAATTCGCTCAGATACCGTTCCATACACCCAATATGTAATAGACAAGACCTACTCCTTGCTCAGTGAACTGGACTCAACACCCCGTATTCACCGCACAAGAATATATGTGACTAGTAAGAATCTTAAAACCTATATATTGATATCTCTCTGGAAGTGAGTCAAGGGGGTGTAAAGCCGCATAAACAGAGCCATGAAAAGCAGCTAAACCCCATTATAAAAATAAATTACTTTTAAAAACCCGTAAAACAAAGACAGTGAAAGAGAGAGACATTCTTACAAAATTCGTTCAGAGGCTGTGATGCAACCTGGATTGACCATATCTAGACCCACAGCTGGATGAGACATAAGGGTGGACACTCTTGGGGCTGAGAGGTTGGGTGAGGTTGCGTGAGCAAACGCAGACCCTTTAAAGTAGTACTGCGTGGTACCCATCCCATGGGTCCCAAATCTCCAGGTTCAAGGGCATCTTCCTACATCGAAAACATGCATGAGAAACCCAGAAGATGGTACACCATGTGATTTTGAAAGGTTTCTAAAACGCACCTCATTTCTCATCTCCTTGTGCTCGGGTTCGCCATTCCAGCTACTTTACTAGCAATCTCCCTCCTTGGAGAATCAGCACCTTTAAGCTCCTGTTCCCTACAGGTTGCAATTTGTCCTGAGGATGAACGGGAAGAGGGGCAACCAATGAGAGACTAGATCTAGGTGTTGGGACAGGCACAGGTCACTCTATTTTCCCATCAGGAAGAAGAATTAACCACAGGCTCAGCCTGCCGCCCAGAAGCAGAATAGTGCCTGAGGCAATTCCGTGCTTTTGCGGCCAGCTCCCAAAAAAGACAGTTGAAAAATGGAGCTCAGGGGCACTGCAATTCACAAACCTGCAGAGTTATAAATGATAACTCTCGTCCACAAATATATTGAGGGAAGGCAACGAAGAGGAATTGAAAGCAAGGCAGAATTGCAGGAAACAGATTTCAGGAGGTAGATACGAATCGCCTTTAAAGCACATGAAAAGCGGCAAAACGTCGACAATGATGCCCTTGGCCAAAAAGGGCGTATGCGTTTTTTCCTGAATATATTCAGGAAAACACGCATACGCCCTTTTTGGCCAACCAAGCAACCTGGAAAGGCAAATCAGCGCTACAAAGAAGTCTCGCTTCCCATCGGTGAAAAGGGCCATGCTGCAAAAAGTGTCAAAACGAGAAATGCAGGACAGGCCATGGAGAAATGGCAGCCTTGCTACACTGATGGGCGGGATGTAAATTGCCAACAGCCACTCTGGAGAAGTGTACGTTGTGTCCTGAAACATCGAAAAAAAACAGCTTAGGGAGCATAGGGCACGTCCACTCATGGGCATATAAATTGGAAAAACTAAAAATCAGCAAGACACAGGCACCTGAAAGTTTAGGGCTGCTCTGTTGACAAGAACCTCCACTTCATGACACCTTAAATATCCCAGGAAAGAGAAAAATGGATAAAGAAGTTGTGGTCCTTATGTACAATGGAATATCACTCAGACATGAAATCAATGTTATAAGGCTAGTAGAAGCAAGATGAGTGGAGTTAGGTACGACGATTCTAAGTGAAATAAGTCACACAGAAAAAGACACTTATCATAAGCTATCACTTATAGAGGGAATGTAAAAACCGCTACACTTGAACTGAATTACAAAACAGAACAGAGTCACACGTTTAGAAAACACACTATGGCTGCTTAACGGGAAAGGTGAGGTGGGGTGATGCATAAAACAAGGGTTTCAAATTCGCTCAGATACCGTTCCATACACCCAATATGTAATAGACAAGACCTACTCCTTGCTCAGTGAACTGGACTCAACACCCCGTATTCACCGCACAAGAATATATGTGACTAGTAAGAATCTTAAAACCTATATATTGATATCTCTCTGGAAGTGAGTCAAGGGGGTGTAAAGCCGCATAAACAGAGCCATGAAAAGCAGCTAAACCCCATTATAAAAATAAATTACTTTTAAAAACCCGTAAAACAAAGACAGTGAAAGAGAGAGACATTCTTACAAAATTCGTTCAGAGGCTGTGATGCAACCTGGATTGACCATATCTAGACCCACAGCTGGATGAGACATAAGGGTGGACACTCTTGGGGCTGAGAGGTTGGGTGAGGTTGCGTGAGCAAACGCAGACCCTTTAAAGTAGTACTGCGTGGTACCCATCCCATGGGTCCCAAATCTCCAGGTTCAAGGGCATCTTCCTACATCGAAAACATGCATGAGAAACCCAGAAGATGGTACACCATGTGATTTTGAAAGGTTTCTAAAACGCACCTCATTTCTCATCTCCTTGTGCTCGGGTTCGCCATTCCAGCTACTTTACTAGCAATCTCCCTCCTTGGAGAATCAGCACCTTTAAGCTCCTGTTCCCTACAGGTTGCAATTTGTCCTGAGGATGAACGGGAAGAGGGGCAACCAATGAGAGACTAGATCTAGGTGTTGGGACAGGCACAGGTCACTCTATTTTCCCATCAGGAAGAAGAATTAACCACAGGCTCAGCCTGCCGCCCAGAAGCAGAATAGTGCCTGAGGCAATTCCGTGCTTTTGCGGCCAGCTCCCAAAAAAGACAGTTGAAAAATGGAGCTCAGGGGCACTGCAATTCACAAACCTGCAGAGTTATAAATGATAACTCTCGTCCACAATTATATTGAGGGAAGGCAACGAAGAGGAATTGAAAGCAAGGCAGAATTGCAGGAAACAGATTTCAGGAGGTAGATACGAATCGCCTTTAAAGCACATGAAAAGCGGCAAAACGTCGACAATGATGCCCTTGGCCAAAAAGGGCGTATGCGTTTTTTCCTGAATATATTCAGGAAAAAACGCATACGCCCTTTTTGGCCAACCAAGCAACCTGGAAAGGCAAATCAGCGCTACAAAGAAGTCTCGCTTCCCAACGGTGAAAAGGGCCATGCTGCAAAAAGTGTCAAAACGAGAAATGCAGGACAGGCCATGGAGAAATGGCAGCCTTGCTACACTGATGGGCGGGATGTAAATTGCCAACAGCCACTCTGGAGAAGTGTACATTGGGTCCTGAAACATCGAAAAAAAACAGCTTAGGGAGCATAGGGCACGTCCACTCATGGGCATATAAATTGGAAAAACTAAAAATCAGCAAGACACAGGCACCCGAAAGTTTAGGGCTGCTCTGTTGACAAGAACCTCCACTTCATGACACCTTAAATATCCCAGGAAAGAGAAAAATGGATAAAGAAGTTGTGGTCCTTATGTACAATGGAATATCACTCAGACATGAAATCAATGTTATAAGGCTAGTAGAAGCAAGATGAGTGGAGTTAGGTACGACGATTCTAAGTGAAATAAGTCACACAGAAAAAGACACTTATCATAAGATATCACTTATAGAGGGAATGTAAAAACCGCTACACTTGAACTGAATTACAAAACAGAACAGAGTCACACGTTTAGAAATCACACTATGGCTGCTTAACGGGAAAGGTGAGGTAGGGTGATGCATAAAACAAGGGTTTCAAATTCGCTCAGATACCGTTCCATACACCCAATATGTAATAGACAAGACCTACTCCTTGCTCAGTGAACTGGACTCAACACCCCCTATTCACCGCACAAGAATATATGTGACTAGTAAGAATCTTAAAACCTATATATTGATATCTCTCTGGAAGTGAGTCAAGGGGGTGTAAAGCCGCATAAACAGAGCCATGAAAAGCAGCTAAACCCCATTATAAAAATAAATTACTTTTAAAAACCCGTAAAACAAAGACAGTGAAAGAGAGAGACATTCTTACAAAATTCGTTCAGAGGCTGTGATGCAACCTGGATTGAACATATCTAGACCCACAGCTGGATGAGACATAAGGGTGGACACTCTTGGGGCTGAGAGGTTGGGTGAGGTTGCGTGAGCAAACGCAGACCCTTTAAAGTAGTACTGCGTGGTACCCATCCCATGGGTCCCAAATCTCCAGGTTCAAGGGCATCTTCCTACATCGAAAACATGCATGAGAAACCCAGAAGATGGTACACCATGTGATTTTGAAAGGTTTCTAAAACGCACCTCATTTCTCATCTCCTTGTGCTCGGGTTCGCCATTCCAGCTACTTTACTAGCAATCTCCCTCCTTGGAGAATCAGCACCTTTAAGCTCCTGTTCCCTACAGGTTGCAATTTGTCCTGAGGATGAACGGGAAGAGGGGCAACCAATGGGAGACTAGATCTAGGTGTTGGGACAGGCACAGGTCACTCTATTTTCCCAACAGGAAGAAGAATTACCCACAGGCTCAGCCTGCCGCCCGGAACCAGAATAGTGCCTGAGGCAATTCCGTGCTTTTGCAGCCAGCTCCCAAAAAAGACAGTTGAAAAATGGAGCTCAGGGGCACTGCAATTCACAAACCTGCAGAGTTATAAATGATAACTCTCGTCCACAAATATATTGAGGGAAGGCAACGAAGAGGAATTGAAAGCAAGGCAGAATTGCAGGAAACAGATTTCAGGAGGTAGATACGAATCGCCTTTAAAGCACATGAAAAGCGGCAAAACGTCGACAATGATGCCCTTGGCCAAAAAGGGCGTATGCGTGTTTTCCTGAATATATTCAGGAAAACACGCATACGCCCTTTTTGGCCAACCAAGCAACCTGGAAAGGCAAATCAGCGCTACAAAGAAGTCTCACTTCCCATCGGTGAAAAGGGCCATGCTGCAAAAAGTGTCAAAACGAGAAATGCAGGACAGGCCATGGAGAAATGGCAGCCTTGCTACACTGATGGGCGGGATGTAAATTGCCAACAGCCACTCTGGAGAAGGGTACGTTGTGTCCTGAGACATCGAAAAAAAACAGCTTAGGGAGCATAGGGCACGTCCACTCATGGGCATATAAATTGGAAAAACTAAAAATCAGCAAGACACAGGCACCCGAAAGTTTAGGGCTGCTCTGTTGACAAGAACCTCCACTTCATGACACCTTAAATATCCCAGGAAAGAGAAAAATGGATAAAGAAGTTGTGGTCCTTATGTACAATGGAATATCACTCAGACATGAAATCAATGTTATAAGGCTAGTAGAAGCAAGATGAGTGGAGTTAGGTACGACGATTCTAAGTGAAATAAGTCACACAGAAAAAGACACTTATCATAAGCTATCACTTATAGAGGGAATGTAAAAACCGCTACACTTGAACTGAATTACAAAACAGAACAGAGTCACACGTTTAGAAAACACACTATGGCTGCTTAACGGGAAATGTGAGGTGGGGTGATGCATAAAACAAGGGTTTCAAATTCGCTCAGATACCGTTCCATACACCCAATATGTAATAGACAAGACCTACTCCTTGCTCAGTGAACTGGACTCAACACCCCGTATTCACCGCACAAGAATATATGTGACTAGTAAGAATCTTAAAACCTATATATTGATATCTCTCTGGAAGTGAGTCAAGGGGGTGTAAAGCCGCATAAACAGAGCCATGAAAAGCAGCTAAACCCCATTATAAAAATAAATTACTTTTAAAAACCCGTAAAACAAAGACAGTGAAAGAGAGAGACATTCTTACAAAATTCGTTCAGAGGCTGTGATGCAACCTGGATTGACCATATCTAGACCCACAGCTGGATGAGACATAAGGGTGGACACTCTTGGGGCTGAGAGGTTGGGTGAGGTTGCGTGAGCAAACGCAGACCCTTTAAAGTAGTACTGCGTGGTACCCATCCCATGGGTCCCAAATCTCCAGGTTCAAGGGCATCTTCCTACATCGAAAACATGCATGAGAAACCCAGAAGATGGTACACCATGTGATTTTGAAAGGTTTCTAAAACGCACCTCATTTCTCATCTCCTTGTGCTCGGGTTCGCCATTCCAGCTACTTTACTAGCAATCTCCCTCCTTGGAGAATCAGCACCTTTAAGCTCCTGTTCCCTACAGGTTGCAATTTGTCCTGAGGATGAACGGGAAGAGGGGCAACCAATGAGAGACTAGATCTAGGTGTTGGGACAGGCACAGGTCACTCTATTTTCCCATCAGGAAGAAGAATTAACCACAGGCTCAGCCTGCCGCCCAGAAGCAGAATAGTGCCTGAGGCAATTCCGTGCTTTTGCGGCCAGCTCCCAAAAAAGACAGTTGAAAAATGGAGCTCAGGGGCACTGCAATTCACAAACCTGCAGAGTTATAAATGATAACTCTCGTCCACAAATATATTGAGGGAAGGCAACGAAGAGGAATTGAAAGCAAGGCAGAATTGCAGGAAACAGATTTCAGGAGGTAGATACGAATCGCCTTTAAAGCACATGAAAAGCGGCAAAACGTCGACAATGATGCCCTTGGCCAAAAAGGGCGTATGCGTTTTTTCCTGAATATATTCAGGAAAACACGCATACGCCCTTTTTGGCCAACCAAGCAACCTGGAAAGGCAAATCAGCGCTACAAAGAAGTCTCGCTTCCCATCGGTGAAAAGGGCCATGCTGCAAAAAGTGTCAAAACGAGAAATGCAGGACAGGCCATGGAGAAATGGCAGCCTTGCTACACTGATGGGCGGGATGTAAATTGCCAACAGCCACTCTGGAGAAGTGTACGTTGTGTCCTGAAACATCGAAAAAAAACAGCTTAGGGAGCATAGGGCACGTCCACTCATGGGCATATAAATTGGAAAAACTAAAAATCAGCAAGACACAGGCACCCGAAAGTTTAGGGCTGCTCTGTTGACAAGAACCTCCACTTCATGACACCTTAAATATCCCAGGAAAGAGAAAAATGGATAAAGAAGTTGTGGTCCTTATGTACAATGGAATATCACTCAGACATGAAATCAATGTTATAAGGCTAGTAGAAGCAAGATGAGTGGAGTTAGGTACGACGATTCTAAGTGAAATAAGTCACACAGAAAAAGACACTTATCATAAGCTATCACTTATAGAGGGAATGTAAAAACCGCTACACTTGAACTGAATTACAAAACAGAACAGAGTCACACGTTTAGAAAACACACTATGGCTGCTTAACGGGAAAGGTGAGGTGGGGTGATGCATAAAACAAGGGTTTCAAATTCGCTCAGATACCGTTCCATACACCCAATATGTAATAGACAAGACCTACTCCTTGCTCAGTGAACTGGACTCAACACCCCGTATTCACCGCACAAGAATATATGTGACTAGTAAGAATCTTAAAACCTATATATTGATATCTCTCTGGAAGTGAGTCAAGGGGGTGTAAAGCCGCATAAACAGAGCCATGAAAAGCAGCTAAACCCCATTATAAAAATAAATTAGTTTTAAAAACCCGTAAAACAAAGACAGTGAAAGAGAGAGACATTCTTACAAAATTCGTTCAGAGGCTGTGATGCAACCTGGATTGACCATATCTAGACCCACAGCTGGATGAGACATAAGGGTGGACACTCTTGGGGCTGAGAGGTTGGGTGAGGTTGCGTGAGCAAACGCAGACCCTTTAAAGTAGTACTGCGTGGTACCCATCCCATGGGTCCCAAATCTCCAGGTTCAAGGGCATCTTCCTACATCGAAAACATGCATGAGAAACCCAGAAGATGGTACACCATGTGATTTTGAAAGGTTTCTAAAACGCACCTCATTTCTCATCTCCTTGTGCTCGGGTTCGCAATTCCAGCTACTTTACTAGCAATCTCCCTCCTTGGAGAATCAGCACCTTTAAGCTCCTGTTCCCTACAGGTTGCAATTTGTCCTGAGGATGAACGGGAAGAGGGGCAACCAATGAGAGACTAGATCTAGGTGTTGGGACAGGCACAGGTCACTCTATTTTCCCATCAGGAAGAAGAATTAACCACAGGCTCAGCCTGCCGCCCAGAAGCAGAATAGTGCCTGAGGCAATTCCGTGCTTTTGCGGCCAGCTCCCAAAAAAGACAGTTGAAAAATGGAGCTCAGGGGCACTGCAATTCACAAACCTGCAGAGTTATAAATGATAACTCTCGTCCACAATTATATTGAGGGAAGGCAACGAAGAGGAATTGAAAGCAAGGCAGAATTGCAGGAAACAGATTTCAGGAGGTAGATACGAATCGCCTTTAAAGCACATGAAAAGCGGCAAAACGTCGACAATGATGCCCTTGGCCAAAAAGGGCGTATGCGTGTTTTCCTGAATATATTCAGGAAAACACGCATACGCCCTTTTTGGCCAACCAAGCAACCTGGAAAGGCAAATCAGCGCTACAAAGAAGTCTCGCTTCCCATCGGTGAAAAGGGCCATGCTGCAAAAAGTGTCAAAACGAGAAATGCAGGACAGGCCATGGAGAAATGGCAGCCTTGCTACACTGATGGGCGGGATGTAAATTGCCAACAGCCACTCTGGAGAAGTGTACGTTGTGTCCTGAAACATCGAAAAAAAACAGCTTAGGGAGCATAGGGCACGTCCACTCATGGGCATATAAATTGGAAAAACTAAAAATCAGCAAGACACAGGCACCCGAAAGTTTAGGGCTGCTCTGTTGACAAGAACCTCCACTTCATGACACCTTAAATATCCCAGGAAAGAGAAAAATGGATAAAGAAGTTGTGGTCCTTATGTACAATGGAATATCACTCAGACATGAAATCAATGTTATAAGGCTAGTAGAAGCAAGATGAGTGGAGTTAGGTATGATGATTCTAAGTGAAATAAGTCACACAGAAAAAGACACTTATCATAAGCTATCACTTATAGAGGGAATGTAAAAACCGCTACACTTGAACTGAATTACAAAACAGAACAGAGTCACACGTTTAGAAAACACACTATGGCTGCTTAACGGGAAAGGTGAGGTGGGGTGATGCATAAAACAAGGGTTTCAAATTCGCTCAGATACCGTTCCATACACCCAATATGTAATAGACAAGACCTACTCCTTGCTCAGTGAACTGGACTCAACACCCCCTATTCACCGCACAAGAATATATGTGACTAGTAAGAATCTTAAAACCTATATATTGATATCTCTCTGGAAGTGAGTCAAGGGGGTGTAAAGCCGCATAAACAGAGCCATGAAAAGCAGCTAAACCCCATTATAAAAATAAATTACTTTTAAAAATCCGTAAAACAAAGACAGTGAAAGAGAGAGACATTCTTACAAAATTCGTTCAGAGGCTGTGGTGCAACCAGGATTGACCATATCTAGACCCACAGCTGGATGAGACATAAGGGTGGACACTCTTGGGGCTGAGAGGTTGGGTGAGGTTGCGTGAGCAAACGCAGACCCTTTAAAGTAATACTGCGTGGTACCCATCCCATGGGTCCCAAATCTCCAGGTTCAAGGGCATCTTCCTACATCGAAATCATGCATGAGAAACCCAGAAGATGGTACACCATGTGATTTTGATAGGTTTCTAAAACGCACCTCATTTCTCATCTCTTTGTGCTCGGGTTCGCCATTCCAGCTACTTTACTAGCAATCTCCCTACTTTGAGAATCAGCACCTTTAAGCTCCTGTTCCCTACAGGTTGCAATTTGTCCTGAGGATGAACGGGAAGAGGGGCAACCAATGAGAGACTAGATCTAGGTGTTGGGACAGGCACAGGTCACTCTATTTTCCCAACAGGAAGAAGAATTAACCACAGGCTCAGCCTGCCGCCCGGAACCAGAATAGGGCCTGAGGCAATCCCGTGCTTTTGCGGCCAGCTCCCAAAAAAGACAGTTGAAAAATGGAGCTCAGGGGCACTGCCATTCACAAACCTGCAGAGTTATAAATGATAACTCTCGTCCACAAATATATTGAGGGAAGGCAACGAAGAGGAATTCAAAGCAAGGCAGAATTGCAGGAAACAGATTTCAGGAGGTAGATACGAATCGCCTTTAAAGCACATGAAAAGCGGCAAAACGTCGACAATGATGCCCTTGGCCAAAAAGGGCGTATGCGTTTTTTCCTGAATATATTCAGGAAAAAACGCATACGCCCTTTTTGGCCAACCAAGCAACCTGGAAAGGCAAATCAGCGCTACAAAGAAGTCTCGCTTCCCAACGGTGAAAAGGGCCATGCTGCAAAAAGTGTCAAAACGAGAAATGCAGGACAGGCCATGGAGAAATGGCAGCCTTGCTACACTGATGGGCGGGATGTAAATTGCCAACAGCCACTCTGGAGAAGTGTACATTGGGTCCTGAAACATCGAAAAAAAACAGCTTAGGGAGCATAGGGCACGTCCACTCATGGGCATATAAATTGGAAAAACTAAAAATCAGCAAGACACAGGCACCCGAAAGTTTAGGGCTGCTCTGTTGACAAGAACCTCCACTTCATGACACCTTAAATATCCCAGGAAAGAGAAAAATGGATAAAGAAGTTGTGGTCCTTATGTACAATGGAATATCACTCAGACATGAAATCAATGTTATAAGGCTAGTAGAAGCAAGATGAGTGGAGTTAGGTACGACGATTCTAAGTGAAATAAGTCACACAGAAAAAGACACTTATCATAAGATATCACTTATAGAGGGAATGTAAAAACCGCTACACTTGAACTGAATTACAAAACAGAACAGAGTCACACGTTTAGAAATCACACTATGGCTGCTTAACGGGAAAGGTGAGGTAGGGTGATGCATAAAACAAGGGTTTCAAATTCGCTCAGATACCGTTCCATACACCCAATATGTAATAGACAAGACCTACTCCTTGCTCAGTGAACTGGACTCAACACCCCCTATTCACCGCACAAGAATATATGTGACTAGTAAGAATCTTAAAACCTATATATTGATATCTCTCTGGAAGTGAGTCAAGGGGGTGTAAAGCCGCATAAACAGAGCCATGAAAAGCAGCTAAACCCCATTATAAAAATAAATTACTTTTAAAAACCCGTAAAACAAAGACAGTGAAAGAGAGAGACATTCTTACAAAATTCGTTCAGAGGCTGTGATGCAACCTGGATTGAACATATCTAGACCCACAGCTGGATGAGACATAAGGGTGGACACTCTTGGGGCTGAGAGGTTGGGTGAGGTTGCGTGAGCAAACGCAGACCCTTTAAAGTAGTACTGCGTGGTACCCATCCCATGGGTCCCAAATCTCCAGGTTCAAGGGCATCTTCCTACATCGAAAACATGCATGAGAAACCCAGAAGATGGTACACCATGTGATTTTGAAAGGTTTCTAAAACGCACCTCATTTCTCATCTCCTTGTGCTCGGGTTCGCCATTCCAGCTACTTTACTAGCAATCTCCCTCCTTGGAGAATCAGCACCTTTAAGCTCCTGTTCCCTACAGGTTGCAATTTGTCCTGAGGATGAACGGGAAGAGGGGCAACCAATGGGAGACTAGATCTAGGTGTTGGGACAGGCACAGGTCACTCTATTTTCCCAACAGGAAGAAGAATTACCCACAGGCTCAGCCTGCCGCCCGGAACCAGAATAGTGCCTGAGGCAATTCCGTGCTTTTGCGGCCAGCTCCCAAAAAAGACAGTTGAAAAATGGAGCTCAGGGGCACTGCAATTCACAAACCTGCAGAGTTATAAATGATAACTCTCGTCCACAAATATATTGAGGGAAGGCAACGAAGAGGAATTGAAAGCAAGGCAGAATTGCAGGAAACAGATTTCAGGAGGTAGATACGAATCGCCTTTAAAGCACATGAAAAGCGGCAAAACGTCGACAATGATGCCCTTGGCCAAAAAGGGCGTATGCGTTTTTTCCTGAATATATTCAGGAAAAAACGCATACGCCCTTTTTGGCCAACCAAGCAACCTGGAAAGGCAAATCAGCGCTACAAAGAAGTCTCGCTTCCCATCGGTGAAAAGGGCCATGCTGCAAAAAGTGTCAAAACGAGAAATGCAGGACAGGCCATGGAGAAATGGCAGCCTTGCTACACTGATGGGCGGGATGTAAATTGGCAACAGCCACTCTGGAGAAGTGTACGTTGTGTCCTGAAACATCGAAAAAAAACAGCTTAGGGAGCATAGGGCACGTCCACTCATGGGCATATAAATTGGAAAAACTAAAAATCAGCAAGACACAGGCACCCGAAAGTTTAGGGCTGCTCTGTTGACAAAAACCTCCACTTCATGACACCTTAAATATCCCAGGAAAGAGAAAAATGGATAAAGAAGTTGTGGTCCTTATGTACAATGGAATATCACTCAGACATGAAATCAATGTTATAAGGCTAGTAGAAGCAAGATGAGTGGAGTTAGGTACGATGATTCTAAGTGAAATAAGTCACACAGAAAAAGACACTTATCATAAGCTATCACTTATAGAGGGAATGTAAAAACCGCTACACTTGAACTGAATTACAAAACAGAACAGAGTCACACGTTTAGAAAACACACTATGGCTGCTTAACGGGAAAGGTGAGGTGGGGTGATGCATAAAACAAGGGTTTCAAATTCGCTCAGATACCGTTCCATACACCCAATATGTAATAGACAAGACCTACTCCTTGCTCAGTGAACTGGACTCAACACCCCCTATTCACCGCACAAGAATATATGTGACTAGTAAGAATCTTAAAACCTATATATTGATATCTCTCTGGAAGTGAGTCAAGGGGGTGTAAAGCCGCATAAACAGAGCCATGAAAAGCAGCTAAACCCCATTATAAAAATAAATTACTTTTAAAAATCCGTAAAACAAAGGCAGTGAAAGAGAGAGACATTCTTACAAAATTCGTTCAGAGGCTGTGGTGCAACCAGGATTGACCATATCTAGACCCACAGCTGGATGAGACATAAGGGTGGACACTCTTGGGGCTGAGAGGTTGGGTGAGGTTGCGTGAGCAAACGCAGACCCTTTAAAGTAATACTGCGTGGTACCCATCCCATGGGTCCCAAATCTCCAGGTTCAAGGGCATCTTCCTACATCGAAATCATGCATGAGAAACCCAGAAGATGGTACACCATGTGATTTTGAAAGGTTTCTAAAACGCACCTCATTTCTCATCTCTTTGTGCTCGGGTTCGCCATTCCAGCTACTTTACTAGCAATCTCCCTACTTTGAGAATCAGCACCTTTAAGCTCCTGTTCCCTACAGGTTGCAATTTGTCCTGAGGATGAACGGGAAGAGGGGCAACCAATGAGAGACTAGATCTAGGTGTTGGGACAGGCACAGGTCACTCTATTTTCCCAACAGGAAGAAGAATTAACCACAGGATCAGCCTGCCGCCGGGAACCAGAATAGGGCCTGAGGCAATCCCGTGCTTTTGCGGCCAGCTCCCAAAAAAGACAGTTGAAAAATGGAGCTCAGGGGCACTGCCATTCACAAACCTTCAGAGTTATAAATGATAACTCTCGTCCACAAATATATTGAGGGAAGGCAACGAAGAGGAATTCAAAGCAAGGCAGAATTGCAGGAAATAGATTTCAGGAGGTAGATACGAATCGCCTTTAAAGCACATGAAAAGCGGCAAAACGTCGACAATGATGCCCTTGGCCAAAAAGGGCGTATGCGTTTTTTCCTGAATATATTCAGGAAAAAACGCATACGCCCTTTTTGGCCAACCAAGCAACCTGGAAAGGCAAATCAGCGCTACAAAGAATTCTCGCTTCCCATCGGTGAAAAGGGCCATGCTGCAAAAAGTGTCAAAACGAGAAATGCAGGACAGGCCATGGAGAAATGGCAGCCTTGCTACACTGATGGGCGGGATGTAAATTGCCAACAGCCACTCTGGAGAAGTGTACGTTGTGTCCTGAAACATCGAAAAAAAACAGCTTAGGGAGCATAGGGCACGTCCACTCATGGGCATATAAATTGGAAAAACTAAAAATCAGCAAGACACAGGCACCCGAAAGTTTAGGGCTGCTCTGTTGACAAGAACCTCCACTTCATGACACCTTAAATATCCCAGGAAAGAGAAAAATGGATAAAGAAGTTGTGGTCCTTATGTACAATGGAATATCACTCAGACATGAAATCAATGTTATAAGGCTAGTAGAAGCAAGATGAGTGGAGTTAGGTACGACGATTCTAAGTGAAATAAGTCACACAGAAAAAGACACTTATCATAAGCTATCACTTATAGAGGGAATGTAAAAACCGCTACACTTGAACTGAATTACAAAACAGAACAGAGTCACACGTTTAGAAAACACACTATGGCTGCTTAACGGGAAAGGTGAGGTGGGGTGATGCATAAAACTAGGGTTTCAAATTCGCTCAGATACCGTTCCATACACCCAATATGTAATAGACAAGACCTACTCCTTGCTCAGTGAACTGGACTCAACACCCCCTATTCACCGCACAAGAATATATGTGACTAGTAAGAATCTTAAAACCTATATATTGATATCTCTCTGGAAGTGAGTCAAGGGGGTGTAAAGCCGCATAAACAGAGCCATGAAAAGCAGCTAAACCCCATTATAAAAATAAATTACTTTTAAAAACCCGTAAAACAAAGACAGTGAAAGAGAGAGACATTCTTACAAAATTCGTTCAGAGACTGTGATGCAACCTGGATTGACCATATCTAGACCCACAGCTGGATGAGACATAAAGGTGGACACTCTTGGGGCTGAGAGGTTGGGTGAGGTTGCGTGAGCAAACGCAGACCCTTTAAATTAGTACTGCGTGGTACCCATCCCATGGGTCCCAAATCTCCAGGTTCAAGGGCATCTTCCTACATCGAAAACATGCATGAGAAACCCAGAAGATGGTACACCATGTGATTTTGAAAGGTTTCTAAAACGCACCTCATTTCTCATCTCCTTGTGCTCGGGTTCGCCATTCCAGCTACTTTACTAGCAATCTCCCTACTTGGAGAATCAGCACCTTTAAGCTCCTGTTCCCTACAGGTTGCAATTTGTCCTGAGGATGAACGGGAAGAGGGGCAACCAATGAGAGACTAGATCTAGGTTTTGGGAAAGGCACAGGTCACTCTATTTTCCCAACAGGAAGAAGAATTAACCACAGGCTCAGCCTGCCGCCCGGAACCAGAATAGGGCCTGAGGCAATCCCGTGCTTTTGCGGCCAGCTCCCAAAAAAGACAGTTGAAAAATGGAGCTCAGGGGCACTGCAATTCACAAACCTGCAGAGTTATAAATGATAACTCTCGTCCACAAATATATTGAGGGAAGGCAACGAAGAGGAATTCAAAGCAAGGCAGAATTGCAGGAAACAGATTTCAGGAGGTAGATACGAATCGCCTTTAAAGCACATGAAAAGCGGCAAAACGTCGACAATGATGCCCTTGAGCAAAAAGGGCGTATGCGTTTTTTCCTGAATATATTCAGGAAAAAACGAATACGCCCTTTTTGGCCAACCAAGCAACCTGGAAAGGCAAATCAGCGCTACAAAGAAGTCTCGCTTCCCATCGGTGAAAAGGGCCATGCTGCAAAAAGTGTCAAAACGAGAAATGCAGGACAGGCCATGGAGAAATGGCAGCCTTGCTACACTGATGGGCGGTTTGTAAATTGCCAACAGCCACTCTGGAGAAGTGTACGTTGTGTCCTGAAACATCGAAAAAAAACAGCTTAGGGAGCATAGGGCACGTCCACTCATGGGCATATAAATTGGAAAAACTAAAAATCAGCAAGACACAGGCACCCGAAAGTTTAGGGCTGCTCTGTTGACAAGAACCTCCACTTCATGACACCTTAAATATCCCAGGAAAGAGAAAAATGGATAAAGAAGTTGTGGTCCTTATGTACAATGGAATATCACTCAGACATGAAATCAATGTTATAAGGCTAGTAGAAGCAAGATGAGTGGAGTTAGGTACGACGATTCTAAGTGAAATAAGTCACACAGAAAAAGACACTTATCATAAGCTATCACTTATAGAGGGAATGTAAAAACCGCTACACTTGAACTGAATTACAAAACAGAACAGAGTCACACGTTTAGAAAACACACTATGGCTGCTTAACGGGAAAGGTGAGGTGGGGTGATGCATAAAACAAGGGTTTCAAATTCGCTCAGATACCGTTCCATACACCCAATATGTAATAGACAAGACCTACTCCTTGCTCAGTGAACTGGACTCAACACCCCCTATTCACCGCACAAGAATATATGTGACTAGTAAGAATCTTAAAACCTATATATTGATATCTCTCTGGAAGTGAGTCAAGGGGGTGTAAAGCCGCATAAACAGAGCCATGAAAAGCAGCTAAACCCCATTATAAAAATAAATTACTTTTAAAAACCCGTAAAACAAAGACAGTGAAAGAGAGAGACATTCTTACAAAATTCGTTCAGAGGCTGTGATGCAACCTGGATTGACCATATCTAGACCCACAGCTGGATGAGACATAAGGGTGGACACTCTTGGGGCTGAGAGGTTGGGTGAGGT
Source organism: Eschrichtius robustus (assembly GCF_028021215.1). Lineage (NCBI taxonomy): Eukaryota > Metazoa > Chordata > Mammalia > Artiodactyla > Eschrichtiidae > Eschrichtius > Eschrichtius robustus. The sequence continues at coordinate 480,580 of NW_027175160.1, read as the reverse complement.
TGCGTGAGCAAACGCAGACCCTTTAAATTAGTACTGCGTGGTACCCATCCCATGGGTCCCAAATCTCCAGGTTCAAGGGCATCTTCCTACATCGAAAACATGCATGAGAAACCCAGAAGATGGTACACCATGTGATTTTGAAAGGTTTCTAAAACGCACCTCATTTCTCATCTCCTTGTGCTCGGGTTCGCCATTCCAGCTACTTTACTAGCAATCTCCCTCCTTGGAGTATCAGCACCTTTAAGCTCCTGTTCCCTACAGGTTGCAATTTGTCCTGAGGATGAACGGGAAGAGGGGCAACCAATGAGAGACTAGATCTAGGTGTTGGGACAGGCACAGGTCACTCTATTTTCCCAACAGGAAGAAGAATTACCCACAGGCTCAGCCTGCCGCCCGGAACCAGAATAGGGCCTGAGGCAATCCCGTGCTTTTGCGGCCAGCTCCCAAAAAAGACAGTTGAAAAATGGAGCTCAGGGGCACTGCAATTCACAAATCTGCAGAGTTATAAATGATAACTCTCGTCCACAAATATATTGAGGGAAGGCAACGAAGAGGAATTCAAAGCAAGGCAGAATTGCAGGAAACAGATTTCAGGAGGTAGATACGAATCGCCTTTAAAGCACATGAAAAGCGGCAAAACGTCGACAATGATGCCCTTGGCCAAAAAGGGGGTATGCGTTTTTTCCTGAATATATTCAGGAAAAAACGCATACGCCCTTTTTGGCCAACCAAGCAACCTGGAAAGGCAAATCAGCGCTACAAAGAAGTCTCGCTTCCCATCGGTGAAAAGGGCCATGCTGCAAAAAGTGTCAAAACGAGAAATACAGGACAGGCCATGGAGAAATGGCAGCCTTGCTACACTGATGGGCGGGATGTAAATTGCCAACAGCCACTCTGGAGAAGTGTACGTTGTGTCCTGAAACATCGAAAAAAAACAGCTTAGGGAGCATAGGGCACGTCCACTCATGGGCATATAAATTGGAAAAAATAAATAAGCAAGACACAGGCACCCGAAAGTTTAGGGCTGCTCTGTTGACAAGAACCTCCACTTCATGACACCTTAAATATCCCAGGAAAGAGCAAAATGGAGAAAGAAGTTGTGGCCCTTATGTAGAATGGAATATCACTCCGACATGAAATCAATGTTATAAGGCTAGTAGAAGCAAGATGAGTGGAATTAGGTACGAAGATTCTAAGTGAAATAAGTCACACAGAAAAAGACACTTATCATAAGCTATCACTTATAGAGGGAATGTAAAAACCGCTACACTTGAACTGAATTACAAAACAGAACAGAGTCACACGTTTAGAAAACACACTATGGCTGCTTAACGGGAAAGGTGAGGTGGGGTGATGCATAAAACAAGGGTTTCAAATTCGCTCAGATACCGTTCCATACACCCAATATGTAATAGACAAGACCTACTCCTTGCTCAGTGAACTGGACTCAACACCCCCATTCACCGCACAAGAATATATGTGACTAGTAAGAATCTTAAAACCTATATATTGATATCTGTCTGGAAGTGAGTCAAGGGGGTGTAAAGCCGCATAAACAGAGCCATGAAAAGCAGCTAAACCCCATTATAAAAATAAATTACTTTTAAAAACCCGTAAAACAAAGACAGTGAAAGAGAGAGACAGTCTTGCAAAATTCGTTCAGAGGCTGTGATGCAACCTGGATTGACCATATCTAGACCCACAGCTGGATGAGACATAAGGGTGGACACTCTTGGGGCTGAGAGGTTGGGTGACGTTGCGTGAGCAAACGCAGACCCTTTAAAGTAGTACTGCGTGGTACCCATCCCATGGGTCCCAAATCTCCAGGTTCAAGGGCATCTTCCTACATCGAAAACATGCATGAGAAACCCAGAAGATGGTACACCATGTGATTTTGAAAGGTTTCTAAAATGCACCTCATTTCTCATCTCCTTGTGCTCGGGTTCGCTATTCCAGCTACTTTACTAGCAATCTCCCTACTTGGAGAATCAGCACCTTTAAGGTCCTGTTCCCTACAGGTTGCAATTGGTCCTGAGGATGAACGGGAAGAGGGGCAACCAATGAGAGACTAGATCTAGGTGTTGGGACAGGCACAGGTCACTCTATTTTCCCAACAGGAAGAAGAATTAACCACAGGCTCAGCCTGCCGCCCGGAACCAGAATAGGGCCTGAGGCAATCCCGTGCTTTTGCGGCCAGCTCCCAAAAAAGACAGTTGAAAAATGGAGCTCAGGGGCACTGCAATTCACAAACCTGCAGAGTTATAAATGATAACTCTCGTCCACAAATATATTGAGGGAAGGCAACGAAGAGGAATTCAAAGCAAGGCAGAATTGCAGGAAACAGATTTCAGGAGGTAGATACGAATCGCATTTAAAGCACATGAAAAGCGGCAAAACGTCGACAATGATGCCCTTGGCCAAAAAGGGCGTATGCGTTTTTTCCTGAATATATTCAGGAAAAAACGCATACGCCCTTTTTGGCCAACCAAGCAACCTGGAAAGGCAAATCAGCGCTACAAAGAAGTCTCGCTTCCCATCGGTGAAAAGGGCCATGCTGCAAAAAGTGTCAAAACGAGAAATGCAGGACAGGCCATGGAGAAATGGCAGCCTTGCTACACTGATGGGCGGGATGTAAATTGCCAACAGCCACTCTGGAGAAGTGTACGTTGTGTCCTGAAACATCGAAAAAAAACAGCTTAGGGAGCATAGGGCACGTCCACTCATGGGCATATAAATTGGAAAAAATAAAAATCAGCAAGACACAGGCACCCGAAAGTTTAGGGCTGCTCTGTTGACAAGAACCTCCCCTTCATGACGCCTTAAATATCCCAGGAAAGAGAAAAATGGATACAGAAGTTGTGGTCCTTATGTACAATGGAATATCACTCAGACATGAAATCAATATTATAAGGCTAGTAGAAGCAAGATGAGTGGAGTTAGGTACGACGATTCTAAGTGAAATAAGTCACACAGAAAAAGACACTTATCATAAGCTATCACTTATAGAGGGAATGTAAAAACCGCTACACTTGAACTGAATTACAAAACAGAACAGAGTCACACGTTTAGTAAACACACTATGGCTGCTTAACGGGAAAGGTGAGGTGGGGTGATGCATAAAACAAGGGTTTCAAATTCGCTCAGATACCGTTCCATACACCCAATATGTAATAGACAAGACCTACTCCTTGCTCAGTGAACTGGACTCAACACCCCCTATTCACCGCACAAGAATATATGTGACTAGTAAGAATCTTAAAACCTATATATTGATATCTCTCTGGAAGTGAGTCAAGGGGGTGTAAAGCCGCATAAACAGAGCCATGAAAAGCAGCTAAACCCCATTATAAAAATAAATTACTTTTAAAAACCCGTAAAACAAAGACAGTGAAAGAGAGAGACATTCTTACAAAATTCGTTCAGAGGCTGTGATGCAACCTGGATTGACCATATCTAGACCCACAGCTGGATGAGACATAAAGGTGGACACTCTTGGGGCTGAGAGGTTGGGTGAGGTTGCGTGAGCAAACGCAGACCCTTTAAATTAGTACTGCGTGGTACCCATCCCATGGGTCCCAAATCTCCAGGTTCAAGGGCATCTTCCTACATCGAAAACATGCATGAGAAACCCAGAAGATGGTACACCATGTGATTTTGAAAGGTTTCTAAAACGCACCTCATTTCTCATCTCCTTGTGCTCGGGTTCGCCATTCCAGCTACTTTACTAGCAATCTCCCTCCTTGGAGTATCAGCACCTTTAAGCTCCTGTTCCCTACAGGTTGCAATTTGTCCTGAGGATGAACGGGAAGAGGGGCAACCAATGAGAGACTAGATCTAGGTGTTGGGACAGGCACAGGTCACTCTATTTTCCCAACAGGAAGAAGAATTACCCACAGGCTCAGCCTGCCGCCCGGAACCAGAATAGGGCCTGAGGCAATCCCGTGCTTTTGCGGCCAGCTCCCAAAAAAGACAGTTGAAAAATGGAGCTCAGGGGCACTGCAATTCACAAACCTGCAGAGTTATAAATGATAACTCTCGTCCACAAATATATTGAGGGAAGGCAACGAAGAGGAATTCAAAGCAAGGCAGAATTGCAGGAAACAGATTTCAGGAGGTAGATACGAATCGCCTTTAAAGCACATGAAAAGCGGCAAAACGTCGACAATGATGCCCTTGGCCAAAAAGGGCGTATGCGTTTTTTCCTGAATATATTCAGGAAAAAACGCATACGCCCTTTTTGGCCAACCAAGCAACCTGGAAAGGCAAATCAGCGCTACAAAGAAGTCTCGCTTCCCATCGGTGAAAAGGGCCATGCTGAAAAAAGTGTCAAAACGAGAAATACAGGACAGGCCATGGAGAAATGGCAGCCTTGCTACACTGATGGGCGGGATATAAATTGCCAACAGCCACTCTGGAGAAGTGTACGTTGTGTCCTGAAACATCGAAAAAAAACAGCTTAGGGAGCATAGGGCACGTCCACTCATGGGCATATAAATTGGAAAAACTAAAAATCAGCAAGACACAGGCACCCGAAAGTTTAGGGCTGCTCTGTTGACAAGAACCTCCACTTCATGACGCCTTAAATATCCCAGGAAAGAGAAAAATGGATAAAGAAGTTGTGGTCCTTATGTACAATGGAATATCACTCAGACATGAAATCAATGTTATAAGGCTAGTAGAAGCAAGATGAGTGGAGCTAGGTACGACGATTCTAAGTGAAAAAAGTCACACAGAAAAAGACACTTATCATAAGCTATCACTTATAGAGGGAATGTAAAAACCGCTACACTTGAACTGAATTACAAAACAGAACAGAGTCACACGTTTAGAAAACACACTATGGCTGCTTAACGGGAAAGGTGAGGTGGGGTGATGCATAAAACAAGGGTTTCAAATTCGCTCAGATACCGTTCCATACACCCAATATGTAATAGACAAGACCTACTCCTTGCTCAGTGAACTGGACTCAACACCCCCTATTCACCGCACAAGAATATATGTGACTAGTAAGAATCTTAAAACCTATATATTGATATCTCTCTGGAAGTGAGTCAAGGGGGTGTAAAGCCGCATAAACAGAGCCATGAAAAGCAGCTAAACCCCATTATAAAAATAAATTACTTTTAAAAACCCGTAAAACAAAGACAGTGAAAGAGAGAGACATTCTTACAAAATTCGTTCAGAGGCTGTGATGCAACCTGGATTGACCATATCTAGATCCACAGCTGGATGAGACATAAGGGTGGACACTCTTGGGGCTGAGAGGTTGGGTGAGGTTGCGTGAGCAAACGCAGACCCTTTAAAGTAGTACTGCGTGGTACCCATCCCATGGGTCCCAAATCTCCAGGTTCAAGGGCATCTTCCTACATCGAAAACATGCATGAGAAACCCAGAAGATGGTACACCATGTGATTTTGAAAGGTTTCTAAAACGCACCTCATTTCTCATCTCCTTGTGCTCGGGTTCGCCATTCCAGCTACTTTACTAGCAATCTCCCTCCTTGGAGAATCAGCACCTTTAAGCTCCTGTTCCCTACAGGTTGCAATTGGTCCTGAGGATGAACGGGAAGAGGGGCAACCAATGAGAGACTAGATCTAGGTGTTGGGACAGGCACAGGTCACTCTATTTTCCCAACAGGAAGAATAATTAACCACAGGCTCAGCCTGCCGCCCGGAACCAGAATAGGGCCTGAGGCAATCCCGTGCTTTTGCGGCCAGCTCCCAAAAAAGACAGTTGAAAAATGGAGCTCAGGGGCACTGCAATTCACAAACCTGCAGAGTTATAAATGATAACTCTCGTCCACAAATATATTGAGGGAAGGCAACGAAGAGGAATTGAAAGCAAGGCAGAATTGCAGGAAACAGATTTCAGGAGGTAGATACGAATCGCCTTTAAAGCACATGAAAAGCGGCAAAACGTCGACAATGATGCCCTTGGCCAAAAAGGGCGTATGCGTTTTTTCCTGAATATATTCAGGAAAAAACGCATACGCCCTTTTTGGCCAACCAAGCAACCTGGAAATGCAAATCAGCGCTACAAAGAAGTCTCGCTTCCCATCGGTGAAAAGGGCCATGCTGCAAAAAGTGTCAAAACGAGAAATGCAGGACAGGCCATGGAGAAATGGCAGCCTTGCTACACTGATGGGCGGGATGTAAATTGCCAACAGCCACTCTGGAGAAGTGTACGTTGTGTCCTGAAACATCGAAAAAAAACAGATTAGGGAGCATAGGGCACGTCCACTCATGGGCATATAAATTGGAAAAACTAAAAATCAGCAAGACACAGGCACCCGAAAGTTTAGGGCTGCTCTGTTGACAAGAACCTCCACTTCATGACGCCTTAAATATCCCAGGAAAGAGAAAAATGGATAAAGAAGTTGTGGTCCTTATGTACAATGGAATATCACTCAGACATGAAATCAATGTTATAAGGCTAGTAGAAGCAAGATGAGTGGAGTTAGGTACGACGATTCTAAGTGAAATAAGTCACACAGAAAAAGACACTTATCATAAGCTATCACTTATAGAGGGAATGTAAAAACCGCTACACTTGAACTGAATTACAAAACAGAACAGAGTCACACGTTTAGAAAACACACTATGGCTGCTTAACGGGAAAGGTGAGGTGGGGTGATGCATAAAACAAGGGTTTCAAATTCGCTCAGATACCGTTCCATACACCCAATATGTAATAGACAAGACCTACTCCTTGCTCAGTGAACTGGACTCAACACCCCCTATTCACCGCACAAGAATATATGTGACTAGTAAGAATCTTAAAACCTATATATTGATATCTCTCTGGAAGTGAGTCAAGGGGGTGTAAAGCCGCATAAACAGAGCCATGAAAAGCAGCTAAACCCCATTATAAAAATAAATTACTTTTAAAAACCCGTAAAACAAAGACAGTGAAAGAGAGAGACATTCTTACAAAATTCGTTCAGAGGCTGTGATGCAACCTGGATTGACCATATCTAGATCCACAGCTGGATGAGACATAAGGGTGGACACTCTTGGGGCTGAGAGGTTGGGTGAGGTTGCGTGAGCAAACGCAGACCCTTTAAAGTAGTACTGCGTGGTACCCAGTCCATGGGTCCCAAATCTCCAGGTTCAAGGGCATCTTCCTACATCGAAAACATGCATGAGAAACCCAGAAGATGGTACACCATGTGATTTTGAAAGGTTTCTAAAACGCACCTCATTTCTCATCTCCTTGTGCTCGGGTTCGCCATTCCAGCTACTTTACTAGCAATCTCCCTCCTTGGAGAATCAGCACCTTTAAGCTCCTGTTCCCTACAGGTTGCAATTGGTCCTGAGGATGAACGGGAAGAGGGGCAACCAATGAGAGACTAGATCTAGGTGTTGGGACAGGCACAGGTCACTCTATTTTCCCAACAGGAAGAATAATTAACCACAGGCTCAGCCTGCCGCCCGGAACCAGAATAGGGCCTGAGGCAATCCCGTGCTTTTGCGGCCAGCTCCCAAAAAAGACAGTTGAAAAATGGAGCTCAGGGGCACTGCAATTCACAAACCTGCAGAGTTATAAATGATAACTCTCGTCCACAAATATATTGAGGGAAGGCAACGAAGAGGAATTGAAAGCAAGGCAGAATTGCAGGAAACAGATTTCAGGAGGTAGATACGAATCGCCTTTAAAGCACATGAAAAGCGGCAAAACGTCGACAATGATGCCCTTGGCCAAAAAGGGCGTATGCGTTTTTTCCTGAATATATTCAGGAAAAAACGCATACGCCCTTTTTGGCCAACCAAGCAACCTGGAAATGCAAATCAGCGCTACAAAGAAGTCTCGCTTCCCATCGGTGAAAAGGGCCATGCTGCAAAAAGTGTCAAAACGAGAAATGCAGGACAGGCCATGGAGAAATGGCAGCCTTGCTACACTGATGGGCGGGATGTAAATTGCCAACAGCCACTCTGGAGAAGTGTACGTTGTGTCCTGAAACATCGAAAAAAAACAGATTAGGGAGCATAGGGCACGTCCACTCATGGGCATATAAATTGGAAAAACTAAAAATCAGCAAGACACAGGCACCCGAAAGTTTAGGGCTGCTCTGTTGACAAGAACCTCCACTTCATGACGCCTTAAATATCCCAGGAAAGAGAAAAATGGATAAAGAAGTTGTGGTCCTTATGTACAATGGAATATCACTCAGACATGAAATCAATGTTATAAGGCTAGTAGAAGCAAGATGAGTGGAGTTAGGTACGACGATTCTAAGTGAAATAAGTCACACAGAAAAAGACACTTATCATAAGCTATCACTTATAGAGGGAATGTAAAAACCGCTACACTTGAACTGAATTACAAAACAGAACAGAGTCACACGTTTAGAAAACACACTATGGCTGCTTAACGGGAAAGGTGAGGTGGGGTGATGCATAAAACAAGGGTTTCAAATTCGCTCAGATACCGTTCCATACACCCAATATGTAATAGACAAGACCTACTCCTTGCTCAGTGAACTGGACTCAACACCCCCTATTCACCGCACAAGAATATATGTGACTAGTAAGAATCTTAAAACCTATATATTGATATCTCTCTGGAAGTGAGTCAAGGGGGTGTAAAGCCGCATAAACAGAGCCATGAAAAGCAGCTAAACCCCATTATAAAAATAAATTACTTTTAAAAACCCGTAAAACAAAGACAGTGAAAGAGAGAGACATTCTTACAAAATTCGTTCAGAGGCTGTGATGCAACCTGGATTGACCATATCTAGATCCACAGCTGGATGAGACATAAGGGTGGACACTCTTGGGGCTGAGAGGTTGGGTGAGGTTGCGTGAGCAAACGCAGACCCTTTAAAGTAGTACTGCGTGGTACCCAGTCCATGGGTCCCAAATCTCCAGGTTCAAGGGCATCTTCCTACATCGAAAACATGCATGAGAAACCCAGAAGATGGTACACCATGTGATTTTGAAAGGTTTCTAAAACGCACCTCATTTCTCATCTCCTTGTGCTCGGGTTCGCCATTCCAGCTACTTTACTAGCAATCTCCCTCCTTGGAGAATCAGCACCTTTAAGCTCCTGTTCCCTACAGGTTGCAATTGGTCCTGAGGATGAACGGGAAGAGGGGCAACCAATGAGAGACTAGATCTAGGTGTTGGGACAGGCACAGGTCACTCTATTTTCCCAACAGGAAGAATAATTAACCACAGGCTCAGCCTGCCGCCCGGAACCAGAATAGGGCCTGAGGCAATCCCGTGCTTTTGCGGCCAGCTCCCAAAAAAGACAGTTGAAAAATGGAGCTCAGGGGCACTGCAATTCACAAACCTGCAGAGTTATAAATGATAACTCTCGTCCACAAATATATTGAGGGAAGGCAACGAAGAGGAATTGAAAGCAAGGCAGAATTGCAGGAAACAGATTTCAGGAGGTAGATACGAATCGCCTTTAAAGCACATGAAAAGCGGCAAAACGTCGACAATGATGCCCTTGGCCAAAAAGGGCGTATGCGTTTTTTCCTGAATATATTCAGGAAAAAACGCATACGCCCTTTTTGGCCAACCAAGCAACCTGGAAATGCAAATCAGCGCTACAAAGAAGTCTCGCTTCCCATCGGTGAAAAGGGCCATGCTGCAAAAAGTGTCAAAACGAGAAATGCAGGACAGGCCATGGAGAAATGGCAGCCTTGCTACACTGATGGGCGGGATGTAAATTGCCAACAGCCACTCTGGAGAAGTGTACGTTGTGTCCTGAAACATCGAAAAAAAACAGATTAGGGAGCATAGGGCACGTCCACTCATGGGCATATAAATTGGAAAAACTAAAAATCAGCAAGACACAGGCACCCGAAAGTTTAGGGCTGCTCTGTTGACAAGAACCTCCACTTCATGACGCCTTAAATATCCCAGGAAAGAGAAAAATGGATAAAGAAGTTGTGGTCCTTATGTACAATGGAATATCACTCAGACATGAAATCAATGTTATAAGGCTAGTAGAAGCAAGATGAGTGGAGTTAGGTACGACGATTCTAAGTGAAATAAGTCACACAGAAAAAGACACTTATCATAAGCTATCACTTATAGAGGGAATGTAAAAACCGCTACACTTGAACTGAATTACAAAACAGAACAGAGTCACACGTTTAGAAAACACACTATGGCTGCTTAACGGGAAAGGTGAGGTGGGGTGATGCATAAAACAAGGGTTTCAAATTCGCTCAGATACCGTTCCATACACCCAATATGTAATAGACAAGACCTACTCCTTGCTCAGTGAACTGGACTCAACACCCCCTATTCACCGCACAAGAATATATGTGACTAGTAAGAATCTTAAAACCTATATATTGATATCTCTCTGGAAGTGAGTCAAGGGGGTGTAAAGCCGCATAAACAGAGCCATGAAAAGCAGCTAAACCCCATTATAAAAATAAATTACTTTTAAAAACCCGTAAAACAAAGACAGTGAAAGAGAGAGACATTCTTACAAAATTCGTTCAGAGGCTGTGATGCAACCTGGATTGACCATATCTAGACCCACAGCTGGATGAGACATAAGGGTGGACACTCTTGGGGCTGAGAGGTTGGGTGAGGTTGCGTGAGCAAACGCAGACCCTTTAAAGTAGTACTGCGTGGTACCCATCCCATGGGTCCCAAATCTCCAGGTTCAAGGGCATCTTCCTACATCGAAAACATGCATGAGAAACCCAGAAGATGGTACACCATGTGATTTTGAAAGGTTTCTAAAACGCACCTCATTTCTCATCTCCTTGTGCTCGGGTTCGCCATTCCAGCTACTTTACTAGCAATCTCCCTCCTTGGAGAATCAGCACCTTTAAGCTCCTGTTCCCTACAGGTTGCAATTTGCCCTGAGGATGAACGGGAAGAGGGGCAACCAATGAGAGACTAGATCTAGGTGTTGGGACAGGCACAGGTCTCTCTATTTTCCCAACAGGAAGAAGAATTAACCACAGGCTCAGCCTGCCGCCCGGAACCAGAATAGGGCCTGAGGCAATCCCGTGCTTTTGCGGCCAGCTCCCAAAAAAGACAGTTGAAAAATGGAGCTCAGGGGCACTGCAATTCACAAACCTGCAGAGTTATAAATGATAACTCTCGTCCACAAATATATTGAGGGAAGGCAACGAAAGAGGAATTGAAAGCAAGGCAGAATTGCAGGAAACAGATTTCAGGAGGTAGATACGAATCGCCTTTAAAGCACATGAAAAGCGGCAAAACGTCGACAATGATGCCCTTGGCCAAAAAGGGCGTATGCGTTTTTTCCTGAATATATTCAGGAAAAAACGCATACGCCCTTTTTGGCCAACCAAGCAACTTGGAAAGGCAAATCAGCGCTACAAAGAAGTCTCGCTTCCCATCGGTGAAAAGGGCCATGCTGCAAAAAGTGTCAAAACGAGAAATGCAGGACAGGCCATGGAGAAATGGCAGCCTTGCTACACTGATGGGCGGGATGTAAATTGCCAACAGCCACTCTGGAGAAGTGTACGTTGTGTCCTGAAACATCGAAAAAACACAGCTTAGGGAGCATAGGGCACGTCCACTCATGGGCATATAAATTGGAAAAACTAAAAATCAGCAAGACACAGGCACCCGAAAGTTTAGGGCTGCTCTGTTGACAAGAACCTCCACTTCATGACACCTTAAATATCCCAGGAAAGAGAAAAATGGATAAAGAAGTTGTGGTCCTTATGTACAATGGAATATCACTCAGACATGAAATCAATGTTATAAGGCTAGTAGAAGCAAGATGAGTGGAGTTAGGTACGACGATTCTAAGTGAAATAAGTCACACAGAAAAAGACACTTATCATAAGCTATCACTTATAGAGGGAATGTAAAAACCGCTACACTTGAACTGAATTACAAAACAGAACAGAGTCACACGTTTAGAAAACACACTATGGCTGCTTAACGGGAAAGGTGAGGTGGGGTGATGCATAAAACAAGGGTTTCAAATTCGCTCAGATACCGTTCCATACACCCAATATGTAATAGACAAGACCTACTCCTTGCTCAGTGAACTGGACTCAACACCCCCTATTCACCGCACAAGAATATATGTGACTAGTAAGAATCTTAAAACCTATATATTGATATCTCTCTGGAAGTGAGTCAAGGGGGTGTAAAGCCGCATAAACAGAGCCATGAAAAGCAGCTAAACCCCATTATAAAAATAAATTACTTTTAAAAACCCGTAAAACAAAGACAGTGAAAGAGAGAGACATTCTTACAAAATTCGTTCAGAGGCTGTGATGCAACCTGGATTGACCATATCTAGACCCACAGCTGGATGAGACATAAGGGTGGACACTCTTGGGGCTGAGAGGTTGGGTGAGGTTGCGTGAGCAAACGCAGACCCTTGAAAGTAATACTGCGTGGTACCCATCCCATGGGTCCCAAATCTCCAGGTTCAAGGGCATCTTCCTACATCGAAAACATGCATGAGAAACCCAGAAGATGGTACACCATGTGATTTTGAAAGGTTTCTAAAACGCACCTCATTTCTCATCTCCTTGTGCTCGGGTTCGCCATTCCAGCTACTTTACTAGCAATCTCCCTCCTTGGAGAATCAGCACCTTTAAGCTCCTGTTCCCTACAGGTTGCAATTGGTCCTGAGGATGAACGGGAAGAGGGGCAACCAATGAGAGACTAGATCTAGGTGTTGGGACAGGCACAGGTCACTCTATTTTCCCAACAGGAAGAAGAATTAACCACAGGCTCAGCCTGCCGCCCGGAACCAGAATAGGGCCTGAGGCAATCCCGTGCTTTTGCGGCCAGCTCCCAAAAAAGACAGGTGAAAAATGGAGCTCAGGGGTACTGCCATTCCCAAACCTGCAGAGTTATAAATGATAACTCTCGTCCACAAATATATTGAGGGAAGGCAACGAAGAGGAATTCAAAGCAAGGCAGAATTGCAGGAAACAGATTTCAGGAGGTAGATACGAATCGCCTTTAAAGCACATGAAAAGCGGCAAAACGTCGACAATGATGCCCTTGGCCAAAAAGGGCGTATGCGTTTTTTCCTGAATATATTCAGGAAAAAACGCATACGCCCTTTTTGGCCAACCAAGCAACCTGGAAAGGCAAATCAGCGCTACAAAGAAGTCTCGCTTCCCATCGGTGAAAAGGGCCATGCTGCAAAAAGTGTCAAAACGAGAAATGCAGGACAGGCCATGGAGAAATGGCAGCCTTGCTACACTGATGGGCGGGATGTAAATTGCCAACAGCCACTCTGGAGAAGTGTACGTTGTGTCCTGAAACATCGAAAAAACACAGCTTAGGGAGCATAGGGCACGTCCACTCATGGGCATATAAATTGGAAAAACTAAAAATCAGCAAGACACAGGCACCCGAAAGTTTAGGGCTGCTCTGTTGACAAGAACCTCCACTTCATGACACCTTAAATATCCCAGGAAAGAGAAAAATGGATAAAGAAGTTGTGGTCCTTATGTACAATGGAATATCACTCAGACATGAAATCAATGTTATAAGGCTAGTAGAAGCAAGATGAGTGGAGTTAGGTACGACGATTCTAAGTGAAATAAGTCACACAGAAAAAGACACTTATCATAAGCTATCACTTATAGAGGGAATGTAAAAACCGCTACACTTGAACTGAATTACAAAACAGAACAGAGTCACACGTTTAGAAAACACACTATGGCTGCTTAACGGGAAAGGTGAGGTGGGGTGATGCATAAAACAAGGGTTTCAAATTCGCTCAGATACCGTTCCATACACCCAATATGTAATAGACAAGACCTACTCCTTGCTCAGTGAACTGGACTCAACACCCCCTATTCACCGCACAAGAATATATGTGACTAGTAAGAATCTTAAAACCTATATATTGATATCTCTCTGGAAGTGAGTCAAGGGGGTGTAAAGCCGCATAAACAGAGCCATGAAAAGCAGCTAAACCCCATTATAAAAATAAATTACTTTTAAAAACCCGTAAAACAAAGACAGTGAAAGAGAGAGACATTCTTACAAAATTCGTTCAGAGGCTGTGATGCAACCTGGATTGACCATATCTAGACCCACAGCTGGATGAGACATAAGGGTGGACACTCTTGGGGCTGAGAGGTTGGGTGAGGTTGCGTGAGCAAACGCAGACCCTTTAAAGTAATACTGCGTGGTACCCATCCCATGGGTCCCAAATCTCCAGGTTCAAGGGCATCTTCCTACATCGAAAACATGCATGAGAAACCAGAAGATGGTACACCATGTGATTTTGAAAGGTTTCTAAAACGCACCTCATTTCTCATCTCCTTGTGCTCGGGTTCGCCATTCCAGCTACTTTACTAGCAATCTCCCTCCTTGGACAATGAGCACCTTTAAGTTCCTGTTCCCTACAGGTTGCAATTTGTCCTGAGGATGAACGGGAAGAGGGGCAACCAATGAGAGACTAGATCTAGGTGTTGGGACAGGCACAGGTCACTCTATTTTCCCAACAGGAAGAAGAATTAACCACAGGCTCAGCCTGCCGCCCGGAACCAGAATAGGGCCTGAGGCAATCCCGTGCTTTTGCGGCCAGCTCCCAAAAAAGACAGTTGAAAAATGGAGCTCAGGGGCACTGCAATTCACAAACCTGCAGAGTTATAAATGATAACTCTCGTCCACAAATATATTGAGGGAAGGCAACGAAAGAGGAATTGAAAGCAAGGCAGAATTGCAGGAAACAGATTTCAGGAGGTAGATACGAATCGCCTTTAAAGCACATGAAAAGCGGCAAAACGTCGACAATGATGCCCTTGGCCAAAAAGGGCGTATGCGTTTTTTCCTGAATATATTCAGGAAAAAACGCATACGCCCTTTTTGGCCAACCAAGCAACCTGGAAAGGCAAATCAGCGCTACAAAGAAGTCTCGCTTCCCATCGGTGAAAAGGGCCATGCTGCAAAAAGTGTCAAAACGAGAAATGCAGGACAGGCCATGGAGAAATGGCAGCCTTGCTACACTGATGGGCGGGATGTAAATTGCCAACAGCCACTCTGGAGAAGTGTACGTTGTGTCCTGAAACATCGAAAAAAAACAGCTTAGGGAGCATAGGGCATGTCCACTCATGGGCATATAAATTGGAAAAACTAAAAATCAGCAAGACACAGGCACCCGAAAGTTTAGGGCTGCTCTGTTGACAAGAACCTCCACTTCATGACACCTTAAATATCCCAGGAAAGAGAAAAATGGATAAAGAAGTTGTGGTCCTTATGTACAATGGAATATCACTCAGACATGAAATCAATGTTATAAGGCTAGTAGAAGCAAGATGAGTGGAGTTAGGTACGACGATTCTAAGTGAAATAAGTCACACAGAAAAAGACACTTATCATAAGCTATCACTTATAGAGGGAATGTAAAAACCGCTACACTTGAACTGAATTACAAAACAGAACAGAGTCACACGTTTAGAAAACACACTATGGCTGCTTAACGGGAAATGTGAGGTGGGGTGATGCATAAAACAAGGGTTTCAAATTCGCTCAGATACCATTCCATACACCCAATATGTAATAGACAAGACCTACTCCTTGCTCAGTGAACTGGACTCAACACCCCCTATTCACCGCACAAGAATATATGTGACTAGTAATAATCTTAAAACCTATATATTGATATCTCTCAGGAAGAGAGTCAAGGGGGTGTAAAGCCGCATAAACAGAGCCATGAAAAGCAGCTAAACCCCATTATAAAAATAAATTACTTTTAAAAACCCGTAAAACAAAGACAGTGAAAGAGAGAGACATTCTTACAAAATTCGTTCAGAGGCTGTGATGCAACCTGGATTGACCATATCTAGATCCACAGCTGGATGAGACATAAGGGTGGACACTCTTGGGGCTGAGAGGTTGGGTGAGGTTGCGTGAGCAAACGCAGACCCTTTAAAGTAGTACTGCGTGGTACCCATCCCATGGGTCCCAAATCTCCAGGTTCAAGGGCATCTTCCTACATCGAAAACATGCATGAGAAACCCAGAAGAGGGTACACCATGTGATTTTGAAAGGTTTCTAAAACGCACCTCATTTCTCATCTCCTTGTGCTCGGGTTCGCCATTCCAGCTACTTTACTAGCAATCTCCCTCCTTGGAGAATCAGCACCTTTAAGCTCCTGTTCCCTACAGGTTGCAATTTGTCCTGAGGATGAACGGGAAGAGGGGCAACCAATGAGAGACTAGATCTAGGTGTTGGGACAGGCACAGGTCACTCTATTTTCCCAACAGGAAGAAGAATTAACCACAGGCTCAGCCTGCCACCCGGAACCAGAATAGGGCCTGAGGCAATCCCGTGCTTTTGCGGCCAGCTCCCAAAAAAGACAGTTGAAAAATGGAGTTCAGGGGCACTGCAATTCACAAACCTGCAGAGTTATAAATGATAACTCTCGTCCACAAATATATTGAGGGAAGGCAACGAAGAGGAATTGAAAGCAAGGCAGAATTGCAGGAAACAGATTTCAGGAGGTAGATACGAATCGCCTTTAAAGCACATGAAAATCGGCAAAACGTCGACAATGATGCCCTTGGCCAAAAAGGGCGTATGCGTTTTTTCCTGAATATATTCAGGAAAAAACGCATACGCCCTTTTTGGCCAACCAAGCAACCTGGAAAGGCAAATCAGCGCTACAAAGAAGTCTCGCTTCCCATCGGTGAAAAGGGCCATGCTGCAAAAAGTGTCAAAACGAGAAATGCAGGACAGGCCATGGAGAAATGGCAGCCTTGCTACACTGATGGGCGGGATGTAAATTGCCAACAGCCACTCTGGAGAAGTGTACGTTGTGTCCTGAAACATCGAAAAAAAACAGCTTAGGGAGCATAGGGCACGTCCACTCATGGGCATATAAATTGGAAAAAATAAAAATCAGCAAGACACAGGCACCCGAAAGTTTAGGGCTGCTCTGTTGACAAGAACCTCCCCTTCATGACGCCTTAAATATCCCAGGAAAGAGAAAAATGGATACAGAAGTTGTGGTCCTTATGTACAATGGAATATCACTCAGACATGAAATCAATATTATAAGGCTAGTAGAAGCAAGATGAGTGGAGTTAGGTACGACGATTCTAAGTGAAATAAGTCACACAGAAAAAGACACTTATCATAAGCTATCACTTATAGAGGGAATGTAAAAACCGCTACACTTGAACTGAATTACAAAACAGAACAGAGTCACACGTTTAGTAAACACACTATGGCTGCTTAACGGGAAAGGTGAGGTGGGGTGATGCATAAAACAAGGGTTTCAAATTCGCTCAGATACCGTTCCATACACCCAATATGTAATAGACAAGACCTACTCCTTGCTCAGTGAACTGGACTCAACACCCCCTATTCACCGCACAAGAATATATGTGACTAGTAAGAATCTTAAAACCTATATATTGATATCTCTCTGGAAGTGAGTCAAGGGGGTGTAAAGCCGCATAAACAGAGCCATGAAAAGCAGCTAAACCCCATTATAAAAATAAATTACTTTTAAAAACCCGTAAAACAAAGACAGTGAAAGAGAGAGACATTCTTACAAAATTCGTTCAGAGGCTGTGATGCAACCTGGATTGACCATATCTAGACCCACAGCTGGATGAGACATAAAGGTGGACACTCTTGGGGCTGAGAGGTTGGGTGAGGTTGCGTGAGCAAACGCAGACCCTTTAAATTAGTACTGCGTGGTACCCATCCCATGGGTCCCAAATCTCCAGGTTCAAGGGCATCTTCCTACATCGAAAACATGCATGAGAAACCCAGAAGATGGTACACCATGTGATTTTGAAAGGTTTCTAAAACGCACCTCATTTCTCATCTCCTTGTGCTCGGGTTCGCCATTCCAGCTACTTTACTAGCAATCTCCCTCCTTGGAGTATCAGCACCTTTAAGCTCCTGTTCCCTACAGGTTGCAATTTGTCCTGAGGATGAACGGGAAGAGGGGCAACCAATGAGAGACTAGATCTAGGTGTTGGGACAGGCACAGGTCACTCTATTTTCCCAACAGGAAGAAGAATTACCCACAGGCTCAGCCTGCCGCCCGGAACCAGAATAGGGCCTGAGGCAATCCCGTGCTTTTGCGGCCAGCTCCCAAAAAAGACAGTTGAAAAATGGAGCTCAGGGGCACTGCAATTCACAAACCTGCAGAGTTATAAATGATAACTCTCGTCCACAAATATATTGAGGGAAGGCAACGAAGAGGAATTCAAAGCAAGGCAGAATTGCAGGAAACAGATTTCAGGAGGTAGATACGAATCGCCTTTAAAGCACATGAAAAGCGGCAAAACGTCGACAATGATGCCCTTGGCCAAAAAGGGCGTATGCGTTTTTTCCTGAATATATTCAGGAAAAAACGCATACGCCCTTTTTGGCCAACCAAGCAACCTGGAAAGGCAAATCAGCGCTACAAAGAAGTCTCGCTTCCCATCGGTGAAAAGGGCCATGCTGAAAAAAGTGTCAAAACGAGAAATACAGGACAGGCCATGGAGAAATGGCAGCCTTGCTACACTGATGGGCGGGATATAAATTGCCAACAGCCACTCTGGAGAAGTGTACGTTGTGTCCTGAAACATCGAAAAAAAACAGCTTAGGGAGCATAGGGCACGTCCACTCATGGGCATATAAATTGGAAAAACTAAAAATCAGCAAGACACAGGCACCCGAAAGTTTAGGGCTGCTCTGTTGACAAGAACCTCCACTTCATGACGCCTTAAATATCCCAGGAAAGAGAAAAATGGATAAAGAAGTTGTGGTCCTTATGTACAATGGAATATCACTCAGACATGAAATCAATGTTATAAGGCTAGTAGAAGCAAGATGAGTGGAGCTAGGTACGACGATTCTAAGTGAAAAAAGTCACACAGAAAAAGACACTTATCATAAGCTATCACTTATAGAGGGAATGTAAAAACCGCTACACTTGAACTGAATTACAAAACAGAACAGAGTCACACGTTTAGAAAACACACTATGGCTGCTTAACGGGAAAGGTGAGGTGGGGTGATGCATAAAACAAGGGTTTCAAATTCGCTCAGATACCGTTCCATACACCCAATATGTAATAGACAAGACCTACTCCTTGCTCAGTGAACTGGACTCAACACCCCCTATTCACCGCACAAGAATATATGTGACTAGTAAGAATCTTAAAACCTATATATTGATATCTCTCTGGAAGTGAGTCAAGGGGGTGTAAAGCCGCATAAACAGAGCCATGAAAAGCAGCTAAACCCCATTATAAAAATAAATTACTTTTAAAAACCCGTAAAACAAAGACAGTAAAGAGAGAGACATTCTTACAAAATTCGTTCAGAGGCTGTGATGCAACCTGGATTGACCATATCTAGATCCACAGCTGGATGAGACATAAGGGTGGACACTCTTGGGGCTGAGAGGTTGGGTGAGGTTGCGTGAGCAAACGCAGACCCTTTAAAGTAGTACTGCGTGGTACCCATCCCATGGGTCCCAAATCTCCAGGTTCAAGGGCATCTTCCTACATCGAAAACATGCATGAGAAACCCAGAAGATGGTACACCATGTGATTTTGAAAGGTTTCTAAAACGCACCTCATTTCTCATCTCCTTGTGCTCGGGTTCGCCATTCCAGCTACTTTACTAGCAATCTCCCTCCTTGGAGAATCAGCACCTTTAAGCTCCTGTTCCCTACAGGTTGCAATTGGTCCTGAGGATGAACGGGAAGAGGGGCAACCAATGAGAGACTAGATCTAGGTGTTGGGACAGGCACAGGTCACTCTATTTTCCCAACAGGAAGAATAATTAACCACAGGCTCAGCCTGCCGCCCGGAACCAGAATAGGGCCTGAGGCAATCCCGTGCTTTTGCGGCCAGCTCCCAAAAAAGACAGTTGAAAAATGGAGCTCAGGGGCACTGCAATTCACAAACCTGCAGAGTTATAAATGATAACTCTCGTCCACAAATATATTGAGGGAAGGCAACGAAGAGGAATTGAAAGCAAGGCAGAATTGCAGGAAACAGATTTCAGGAGGTAGATACGAATCGCCTTTAAAGCACATGAAAAGCGGCAAAACGTCGACAATGATGCCCTTGGCCAAAAAGGGCGTATGCGTTTTTTCCTGAATATATTCAGGAAAAAACGCATACGCCCTTTTTGGCCAACCAAGCAACCTGGAAATGCAAATCAGCGCTACAAAGAAGTCTCGCTTCCCATCGGTGAAAAGGGCCATGCTGCAAAAAGTGTCAAAACGAGAAATGCAGGACAGGCCATGGAGAAATGGCAGCCTTGCTACACTGATGGGCGGGATGTAAATTGCCAACAGCCACTCTGGAGAAGTGTACGTTGTGTCCTGAAACATCGAAAAAAAACAGATTAGGGAGCATAGGGCACGTCCACTCATGGGCATATAAATTGGAAAAACTAAAAATCAGCAAGACACAGGCACCCGAAAGTTTAGGGCTGCTCTGTTGACAAGAACCTCCACTTCATGACGCCTTAAATATCCCAGGAAAGAGAAAAATGGATAAAGAAGTTGTGGTCCTTATGTACAATGGAATATCACTCAGACATGAAATCAATGTTATAAGGCTAGTAGAAGCAAGATGAGTGGAGTTAGGTACGACGATTCTAAGTGAAATAAGTCACACAGAAAAAGACACTTATCATAAGCTATCACTTATAGAGGGAATGTAAAAACCGCTACACTTGAACTGAATTACAAAACAGAACAGAGTCACACGTTTAGAAAACACACTATGGCTGCTTAACGGGAAAGGTGAGGTGGGGTGATGCATAAAACAAGGGTTTCAAATTCGCTCAGATACCGTTCCATACACCCAATATGTAATAGACAAGACCTACTCCTTGCTCAGTGAACTGGACTCAACACCCCCTATTCACCGCACAAGAATATATGTGACTAGTAAGAATCTTAAAACCTATATATTGATATCTCTCTGGAAGTGAGTCAAGGGGGTGTAAAGCCGCATAAACAGAGCCATGAAAAGCAGCTAAACCCCATTATAAAAATAAATTACTTTTAAAAACCCGTAAAACAAAGACAGTGAAAGAGAGAGACATTCTTACAAAATTCGTTCAGAGGCTGTGATGCAACCTGGATTGACCATATCTAGATCCACAGCTGGATGAGACATAAGGGTGGACACTCTTGGGGCTGAGAGGTTGGGTGAGGTTGCGTGAGCAAACGCAGACCCTTTAAAGTAGTACTGCGTGGTACCCAGTCCATGGGTCCCAAATCTCCAGGTTCAAGGGCATCTTCCTACATCGAAAACATGCATGAGAAACCCAGAAGATGGTACACCATGTGATTTTGAAAGGTTTCTAAAACGCACCTCATTTCTCATCTCCTTGTGCTCGGGTTCGCCATTCCAGCTACTTTACTAGCAATCTCCCTCCTTGGAGAATCAGCACCTTTAAGCTCCTGTTCCCTACAGGTTGCAATTGGTCCTGAGGATGAACGGGAAGAGGGGCAACCAATGAGAGACTAGATCTAGGTGTTGGGACAGGCACAGGTCACTCTATTTTCCCAACAGGAAGAATAATTAACCACAGGCTCAGCCTGCCGCCCGGAACCAGAATAGGGCCTGAGGCAATCCCGTGCTTTTGCGGCCAGCTCCCAAAAAAGACAGTTGAAAAATGGAGCTCAGGGGCACTGCAATTCACAAACCTGCAGAGTTATAAATGATAACTCTCGTCCACAAATATATTGAGGGAAGGCAACGAAGAGGAATTGAAAGCAAGGCAGAATTGCAGGAAACAGATTTCAGGAGGTAGATACGAATCGCCTTTAAAGCACATGAAAAGCGGCAAAACGTCGACAATGATGCCCTTGGCCAAAAAGGGCGTATGCGTTTTTTCCTGAATATATTCAGGAAAAAACGCATACGCCCTTTTTGGCCAACCAAGCAACCTGGAAATGCAAATCAGCGCTACAAAGAAGTCTCGCTTCCCATCGGTGAAAAGGGCCATGCTGCAAAAAGTGTCAAAACGAGAAATGCAGGACAGGCCATGGAGAAATGGCAGCCTTGCTACACTGATGGGCGGGATGTAAATTGCCAACAGCCACTCTGGAGAAGTGTACGTTGTGTCCTGAAACATCGAAAAAACACAGCTTAGGGAGCATAGGGCACGTCCACTCATGGGCATATAAATTGGAAAAACTAAAAATCAGCAAGACACAGGCACCCGAAAGTTTAGGGCTGCTCTGTTGACAAGAACCTCCACTTCATGACACCTTAAATATCCCAGGAAAGAGAAAAATGGATAAAGAAGTTGTGGTCCTTATGTACAATGGAATATCACTCAGACATGAAATCAATGTTATAAGGCTAGTAGAAGCAAGATGAGTGGAGTTAGGTACGACGATTCTAAGTGAAATAAGTCACACAGAAAAAGACACTTATCATAAGCTATCACTTATAGAGGGAATGTAAAAACCGCTACACTTGAACTGAATTACAAAACAGAACAGAGTCACACGTTTAGAAAACACACTATGGCTGCTTAACGGGAAAGGTGAGGTGGGGTGATGCATAAAACAAGGGTTTCAAATTCGCTCAGATACCGTTCCATACACCCAATATGTAATAGACAAGACCTACTCCTTGCTCAGTGAACTGGACTCAACACCCCCTATTCACCGCACAAGAATATATGTGACTAGTAAGAATCTTAAAACCTATATATTGATATCTCTCTGGAAGTGAGTCAAGGGGGTGTAAAGCCGCATAAACAGAGCCATGAAAAGCAGCTAAACCCCATTATAAAAATAAATTACTTTTAAAAACCCGTAAAACAAAGACAGTGAAAGAGAGAGACATTCTTACAAAATTCGTTCAGAGGCTGTGATGCAACCTGGATTGACCATATCTAGACCCACAGCTGGATGAGACATAAGGGTGGACACTCTTGGGGCTGAGAGGTTGGGTGAGGTTGCGTGAGCAAACGCAGACCCTTGAAAGTAATACTGCGTGGTACCCATCCCATGGGTCCCAAATCTCCAGGTTCAAGGGCATCTTCCTACATCGAAAACATGCATGAGAAACCCAGAAGATGGTACACCATGTGATTTTGAAAGGTTTCTAAAACGCACCTCATTTCTCATCTCCTTGTGCTCGGGTTCGCCATTCCAGCTACTTTACTAGCAATCTCCCTCCTTGGAGAATCAGCACCTTTAAGCTCCTGTTCCCTACAGGTTGCAATTGGTCCTGAGGATGAACGGGAAGAGGGGCAACCAATGAGAGACTAGATCTAGGTGTTGGGACAGGCACAGGTCACTCTATTTTCCCAACAGGAAGAAGAATTAACCACAGGCTCAGCCTGCCGCCCGGAACCAGAATAGGGCCTGAGGCAATCCCGTGCTTTTGCGGCCAGCTCCCAAAAAAGACAGGTGAAAAATGGAGCTCAGGGGTACTGCCATTCCCAAACCTGCAGAGTTATAAATGATAACTCTCGTCCACAAATATATTGAGGGAAGGCAACGAAGAGGAATTCAAAGCAAGGCAGAATTGCAGGAAACAGATTTCAGGAGGTAGATACGAATCGCCTTTAAAGCACATGAAAAGCGGCAAAACGTCGACAATGATGCCCTTGGCCAAAAAGGGCGTATGCGTTTTTTCCTGAATATATTCAGGAAAAAACGCATACGCCCTTTTTGGCCAACCAAGCAACCTGGAAAGGCAAATCAGCGCTACAAAGAAGTCTCGCTTCCCATCGGTGAAAAGGGCCATGCTGCAAAAAGTGTCAAAACGAGAAATGCAGGACAGGCCATGGAGAAATGGCAGCCTTGCTACACTGATGGGCGGGATGTAAATTGCCAACAGCCACTCTGGAGAAGTGTACGTTGTGTCCTGAAACATCGAAAAAACACAGCTTAGGGAGCATAGGGCACGTCCACTCATGGGCATATAAATTGGAAAAACTAAAAATCAGCAAGACACAGGCACCCGAAAGTTTAGGGCTGCTCTGTTGACAAGAACCTCCACTTCATGACACCTTAAATATCCCAGGAAAGAGAAAAATGGATAAAGAAGTTGTGGTCCTTATGTACAATGGAATATCACTCAGACATGAAATCAATGTTATAAGGCTAGTAGAAGCAAGATGAGTGGAGTTAGGTACGACGATTCTAAGTGAAATAAGTCACACAGAAAAAGACACTTATCATAAGCTATCACTTATAGAGGGAATGTAAAAACCGCTACACTTGAACTGAATTACAAAACAGAACAGAGTCACACGTTTAGAAAACACACTATGGCTGCTTAACGGGAAAGGTGAGGTGGGGTGATGCATAAAACAAGGGTTTCAAATTCGCTCAGATACCGTTCCATACACCCAATATGTAATAGACAAGACCTACTCCTTGCTCAGTGAACTGGACTCAACACCCCCTATTCACCGCACAAGAATATATGTGACTAGTAAGAATCTTAAAACCTATATATTGATATCTCTCTGGAAGTGAGTCAAGGGGGTGTAAAGCCGCATAAACAGAGCCATGAAAAGCAGCTAAACCCCATTATAAAAATAAATTACTTTTAAAAACCCGTAAAACAAAGACAGTGAAAGAGAGAGACATTCTTACAAAATTCGTTCAGAGGCTGTGATGCAACCTGGATTGACCATATCTAGACCCACAGCTGGATGAGACATAAGGGTGGACACTCTTGGGGCTGAGAGGTTGGGTGAGGTTGCGTGAGCAAACGCAGACCCTTTAAAGTAATACTGCGTGGTACCCATCCCATGGGTCCCAAATCTCCAGGTTCAAGGGCATCTTCCTACATCGAAAACATGCATGAGAAACCAGAAGATGGTACACCATGTGATTTTGAAAGGTTTCTAAAACGCACCTCATTTCTCATCTCCTTGTGCTCGGGTTCGCCATTCCAGCTACTTTACTAGCAATCTCCCTCCTTGGACAATGAGCACCTTTAAGTTCCTGTTCCCTACAGGTTGCAATTTGTCCTGAGGATGAACGGGAAGAGGGGCAACCAATGAGAGACTAGATCTAGGTGTTGGGACAGGCACAGGTCACTCTATTTTCCCAACAGGAAGAAGAATTAACCACAGGCTCAGCCTGCCGCCCGGAACCAGAATAGGGCCTGAGGCAATCCCGTGCTTTTGCGGCCAGCTCCCAAAAAAGACAGTTGAAAAATGGAGCTCAGGGGCACTGCAATTCACAAACCTGCAGAGTTATAAATGATAACTCTCGTCCACAAATATATTGAGGGAAGGCAACGAAAGAGGAATTGAAAGCAAGGCAGAATTGCAGGAAACAGATTTCAGGAGGTAGATACGAATCGCCTTTAAAGCACATGAAAAGCGGCAAAACGTCGACAATGATGCCCTTGGCCAAAAAGGGCGTATGCGTTTTTTCCTGAATATATTCAGGAAAAAACGCATACGCCCTTTTTGGCCAACCAAGCAACCTGGAAAGGCAAATCAGCGCTACAAAGAAGTCTCGCTTCCCATCGGTGAAAAGGGCCATGCTGCAAAAAGTGTCAAAACGAGAAATGCAGGACAGGCCATGGAGAAATGGCAGCCTTGCTACACTGATGGGCGGGATGTAAATTGCCAACAGCCACTCTGGAGAAGTGTACGTTGTGTCCTGAAACATCGAAAAAAAACAGCTTAGGGAGCATAGGGCATGTCCACTCATGGGCATATAAATTGGAAAAACTAAAAATCAGCAAGACACAGGCACCCGAAAGTTTAGGGCTGCTCTGTTGACAAGAACCTCCACTTCATGACACCTTAAATATCCCAGGAAAGAGAAAAATGGATAAAGAAGTTGTGGTCCTTATGTACAATGGAATATCACTCAGACATGAAATCAATGTTATAAGGCTAGTAGAAGCAAGATGAGTGGAGTTAGGTACGACGATTCTAAGTGAAATAAGTCACACAGAAAAAGACACTTATCATAAGCTATCACTTATAGAGGGAATGTAAAAACCGCTACACTTGAACTGAATTACAAAACAGAACAGAGTCACACGTTTAGAAAACACACTATGGCTGCTTAACGGGAAATGTGAGGTGGGGTGATGCATAAAACAAGGGTTTCAAATTCGCTCAGATACCATTCCATACACCCAATATGTAATAGACAAGACCTACTCCTTGCTCAGTGAACTGGACTCAACACCCCCTATTCACCGCACAAGAATATATGTGACTAGTAATAATCTTAAAACCTATATATTGATATCTCTCAGGAAGAGAGTCAAGGGGGTGTAAAGCCGCATAAACAGAGCCATGAAAAGCAGCTAAACCCCATTATAAAAATAAATTACTTTTAAAAACCCGTAAAACAAAGACAGTGAAAGAGAGAGACATTCTTACAAAATTCGTTCAGAGGCTGTGATGCAACCTGGATTGACCATATCTAGATCCACAGCTGGATGAGACATAAGGGTGGACACTCTTGGGGCTGAGAGGTTGGGTGAGGTTGCGTGAGCAAACGCAGACCCTTTAAAGTAGTACTGCGTGGTACCCATCCCATGGGTCCCAAATCTCCAGGTTCAAGGGCATCTTCCTACATCGAAAACATGCATGAGAAACCCAGAAGATGGTACACCATGTGATTTTGAAAGGTTTCTAAAACGCACCTCATTTCTCATCTCCTTGTGCTCGGGTTCGCCATTCCAGCTACTTTACTAGCAATCTCCCTCCTTGGAGAATCAGCACCTTTAAGCTCCTGTTCCCTACAGGTTGCAATTTGTCCTGAGGATGAACGGGAAGAGGGGCAACCAATGAGAGACTAGATCTAGGTGTTGGGACAGGCACAGGTCACTCTATTTTCCCAACAGGAAGAAGAATTAACCACAGGCTCAGCCTGCCACCCGGAACCAGAATAGGGCCTGAGGCAATCCCGTGCTTTTGCGGCCAGCTCCCAAAAAAGACAGTTGAAAAATGGAGTTCAGGGGCACTGCAATTCACAAACCTGCAGAGTTATAAATGATAACTCTCGTCCACAAATATATTGAGGGAAGGCAACGAAGAGGAATTGAAAGCAAGGCAGAATTGCAGGAAACAGATTTCAGGAGGTAGATACGAATCGCCTTTAAAGCACATGAAAATCGGCAAAACGTCGACAATGATGCCCTTGGCCAAAAAGGGCGTATGCGTTTTTTCCTGAATATATTCAGGAAAAAACGCATACGCCCTTTTTGGCCAACCAAGCAACCTGGAAAGGCAAATCAGCGCTACAAAGAATTCTCGCTTCCCATCGGTGAAAAGGGCCATGCTGCAAAAAGTGTCAAAACGAGAAATGCAGGACAGGCCATGGAGAAATGGCAGCCTTGCAACACTGATGGGCGGGATGTAAATTGCCAACAGCCACTCTGGAGAAGTGTACGTTGTGTCCTGAAACATCGAAAAAACACAGCTTAGGGAGCATAGGGCACATCCACTCATGGGCATATAAATTGGAAAAACTAAAAATCAGCAAGACACAGGCACCCGAAAGTTTAGGGCTGCTCTGTTGACAAGAACCTCCACTTCATGACACCTTAAATATCCCAGGAAAGAGAAAAATGGATAAAGAAGTTGTGGTCCTTATGTACAATGGAATATCACTCAGACATGAAATCAATGTTATAAGGCTAGTAGAAGCAAGATGAGTGGAGTTAGGTACGGCGATTCTAAGTGAAATAAGTCACACGGAAAAAGACACTTATCATAAGCTATCACTTATAGAGGGAATGTAAAAACCGCTACACTTGAACTGAATTACAAAACAGAACAGAGTCACACGTTTAGAAAACACACTATGGCTGCTTAACGGGAAAGGTGAGGTGGGGTGATGCATAAAACAAGGGTTTCAAATTCGCTCAGATACCGTTCCATACACCCAATATGTAATAGACAAGACCTACTCCTTGCTCAGTGAACTGGACTCAACACCCCCTATTCACCGCACAAGAATATATGTGACTAGTAAGAATCTTAAAACCTATATATTGATATCTGTCTGGAAGTGAGTCAAGTGGGTGTAAAGCCGCATAAACAGAGCCATGAAAAGCAGCTAAACCCCATTATAAAAATAAATTACTTTTAAAAACCCGTAAAACAAAGACAGTGAAAGAGAGAGACATTCTTACAAAATTCGTTCAGAGGCTGTGATGCAACCTGGATTGACCATATCTAGACCCACATCTGGATGAGACATAAGGGTGGACACTCTTGGGGCTGAGAGGTTGGGTGAGGTTGCGTGAGCAAACGCAGACCCTTTAAAGTAGTACTGCGTGGTACCCATCCCATGGGTCCCAAATGTCCAGGTTCAAGGGCATCTTCCTACATCGAAAACATGCATGAGAAACCCAGAAGATGGTACACCATGTTATTTTGAAAGGTTTCTAAAACGCACCTCATTTCTCATCTCCTTGTGCTCGGGTTCGCCATTCCAGCTACTTTACTAGCAATCTCCCTCCTTGGAGAATCAGCACCTTTAAGCTCCTGTTCCCTACAGGTTGCAATTTGTCCTGAGGATGAACGGGAAGAGGGGCAACCAATGAGAGACTAGATCTAGGTGTTGGGACAGGCACAGGTCACTCTATTTTCCCAACAGGAAGAAGAATTAACCACAGGCTCAGCCTGCCGCCCGGAACCAGAATAGGGCCTGAGGCAATCCCGTGCTTTTGCGGCCAGCTCCCAAAAAAGACAGTTGAAAAATGGAGCTCAGGGGCACTGCAATTCACAAACCTGCAGAGTTATAAATGATAACTCTCGTCCACAAATATATTGAGGGAAGGCAACGAAGAGGAATTGAAAGCAAGGCAGAATTGCAGGAAACAGATTTCAGGAGGTAGATACGAATCGCCTTTAAAGCACATGAAAAGCGGCAAAACGTCGACAATGATGCCCTTGGCCAAAAAGGGCGTATGCGTTTTTTCCTGAATATATTCAGGAAAAAACGCATACGCCCTTGTTGGCCAACCAAGCAACCTGGAAAGGCAAATCAGCGCTACAAAGAAGTCTCGCTTCCCATCGGTCAAAAGGGCCATGCTGCAAAAAGTGTCAAAACGAGAAATGCAGGACAGGCCATGGAGAAATGGCAGCATTGCTACACTGATGGGCGGGATGTAAATTGCCAACAGCCACTCTGGAGAAGTGTACGTTGTGTCCTGAAACATCGAAAAAACACAGCTTAGGGAGCATAGGGCATGTCCACTCATGGGCATATAAATT
This sequence comes from Eschrichtius robustus, assembly GCF_028021215.1. NCBI lineage: Eukaryota > Metazoa > Chordata > Mammalia > Artiodactyla > Eschrichtiidae > Eschrichtius > Eschrichtius robustus. The sequence goes on along the minus strand of NW_027175160.1, from coordinate 451,443 downwards.
GGAAAAACTAAAAATCAGCAAGACACAGGCACCCGAAAGTTTAGGGCTGCTCTGTTGACAAGAACCTCCACTTCATGACACCTTAAATATCCCAGGAAAGAGAAAAATGGATAAAGAAGTTGTGGTCCTTATGTACAATGGAATATCACTCAGACATGAAATCAATGTTATAAGGCTAGTAGAAGCAAAATGAGTGGAGTTAGGTACGACGATTCTAAGTGAAATAAGTCACACAGAAAAAGACACTTATCATAAGCTATCACTTATAGAGGGAATGTAAAAACCGCTACACTTGAACTGAATTACAAAACAGAACAGAGTCACACGTTTAGAAAACACACTATGGCTGCTTAACGGGAAAGGTGAGGTGGGGTGATGCATAAAACAAGGGTTTCAAATTCGCTCAGATACCGTTCCATACACCCAATATGTAATAGACAAGACCTACTCCTTGCTCAGTGAACTGGACTCAACACCCCCTATTCACCGCACAAGAATATATGTGACTAGTAAGAATCTTAAAACCTATATATTAATATCTCTCAGGAAGAGAGTCAAGGGGGTGTAAAGCCGCATAAACAGAGCCATGAAAAGCAGCTAAACCCCATTATAAAAATAAATTACTTTTAAAAACCCGTAAAACAAAGACAGTGAAAGAGAGAGACATTCTTACAAAATTCGTTCAGAGGCTGTGATGCAACCTGGATTGACCATATCTAGACCCACAGCTGGATGAGACATAAGGGTGGACACTCTTGGGGCTGAGAGGTTGGGTGAGGTTGCGTGAGCAAACGCAGACCCTTTAAAGTAGTACTGCGTGGTAACCATCCCATGGGTCCCAAATCTCCAGGTTCAAGGGCATCTTCCTACATCGAAAACATGCATGAGAAACCCAGAAGATGGTACACCATGTGATTTTGAAAGGTTTCTAAAACGCACCTCATTTCTCATCTCCTTGTGCTCGGGTTCGCCATTCCAGCTACTTTACTAGCAATCTCCCTCCTTGGAGAATCAGCACCTTTAAGCTCCTGTTCCCTACAGGTTGCAATTTGTCCTGAGGATGAACGGGAAGAGGGGCAACCAATGAGAGACTAGATCTAGGTGTTGGGACAGGCACAGGTCACTCTATTTTCCCAACAGGAAGAAGAATTAACCACAGGCTCAGCCTGCCGCCCGGAACCAGAATAGGGCCTGAGACAATCCCGTGCTTTTGCGGCCAGCTCCCAAAAAAGACAGTTGAAAAATGGAGCTCAGGGGTACCGCAATTCACAAACCTGCAGAGTTATAAATGATAACTCTCGTCCACAAATATATTGAGGGAAGGCAACGAAGAGGAATTGAAAGCAAGGCAGAATTGCAGGAAACAGATTTCAGGAGGTAGATACGAATCGCCTTTAAAGCACATGAAAAGCGGCAAAACGTCGACAATGATGCCCTTGGCCAAAAAGGGCGTATGCGTTTTTTCCTGAATATATTCAGGAAAAAACGCATACGCCCTTTTTGGCCAACCAAGCAACCTGGAAAGGCAAATCAGCGCTACAAAGAAGTCTCGCTTCCCATCGGTGAAAAGGGCCATGCTGCAAAAAGTGTCAAAACGAGAAATGCAGGACAGGCCATGGAGAAATGGCAGCCTTGCTACACTGATGGGCGGGATGTAAATTGCCAACAGCCACTCTGGAGAAGTGTACGTTGTGTCCTGAAACATCGAAAAAACACAGCTTAGGGAGCATAGGGCACGTCCACTCATGGGCATATAAATTGGAAAAACTAAAAATCAGCAAGACACAGGCACCCGAAAGTTTAGGGCTGCTCTGTTGACAAGAACCTCCACTTCATGACACCTTAAATATCCCAGGAAAGAGAAAAATGGATAAAGAAGTTGTGGTCCTTATGTACAATGGAATATCACTCAGACATGAAATCAATGTTATAAGGCTAGTAGAAGCAAGATGAGTGGAGTTAGGTACGACGATTCTAAGTGAAATAAGTCACACAGAAAAAGACACTTATCATAAGCTATCACTTATAGAGGGAATGTAAAAACCGCTACACTTGAACTGAATTACAAAACAGAACAGAGTCACACGTTTAGAAAACACACTATGGCTGCTTAACGGGAAAGGTGAGGTGGGGTGATGCATAAAACAAGGGTTTCAAATTCGCTCAGATACCGTTCCATACACCCAATATGTAATAGACAAGACCTACTCCTTGCTCAGTGAACTGGACTCAACACCCCCTATTCACCGCACAAGAATATATGTGACTAGTAAGAATCTTAAAACCTATATATTGATATCTCTCTGGAAGTGAGTCAAGGGGGTGTAAAGCCGCATAAACAGAGCCATGAAAAGCAGCTAAACCCCATTATAAAAATAAATTACTTTTAAAAACCCGTAAAACAAAGACAGTGAAAGAGAGAGACATTCTTACAAAATTCGTTCAGAGGCTGTGATGCAACCTGGATTGACCATATCTAGACCCACAGCTGGATGAGACATAAGGGTGGACACTCTTGGGGCTGAGAGGTTGGGTGAGGTTGCGTGAGCAAACGCAGACCCTTTAAAGTAATACTGCGTGGTACCCATCCCATGGGTCCCAAATCTCCAGGTTCAAGGGCATCTTCCTACATCGAAAACATGCATGAGAAACCCAGAAGATGGTACACCATGTGATTTTGAAAGGTTTCTAAAACGCACCTCATTTCTCATCTCCTTGTGCTCGGGTTCGCCATTCCAGCTACTTTACTAGCAATCTCCCTCCTTGGAGAATCAGCACCTTTAAGCTCCTGTTCCCTACAGGTTGCAATTTGTCCTGAGGATGAACGGGAAGAGGGGCAACCAATGAGAGACTAGATCTAGGTGTTGGGACAGGCACAGGTCACTCTATTTTCCCAACAGGAAGAAGAATTAACCACAGGCTCAGCCTGCCGCCCGGAACCAGAATAGGGCCTGAGGCAATCCCGTGCTTTTGCAGCCAGCTCCCAAAAAAGACAGTTGAAAAATGGAGCTCAGGGGCACTGCAATTCACAAACCTGCAGAGTTATAAATGATAACTCTCGTCCACAAATATATTGAGGGAAGGCAACGAAAGAGGAATTGAAAGCAAGGCAGAATTGCAGGAAACAGATTTCAGGAGGTAGATACGAATCGCCTTTAAAGCACATGAAAAGCGGCAAAACGTCGACAATGATGCCCTTGGCCAAAAAGGGCGTATGCGTTTTTTCCGAAATATATTCAGGAAAAAACGCATACGCCCTTTTTGGCCAACCAAGCAACCTGGAAAGGCAAATCAGCGCTACAAAGAAGTCTCGCTTCCCATCGGTGAAAAGGGCCATGCTGCAAAAAGTGTCAAAACGAGAAATGCAGGACAGGCCATGGAGAAATGGCAGCCTTGCTACACTGATGGGCGGGATGTAAATTGCCAACAGCCACTCTGGAGAAGTGTACGTTGTGTCCTGAAACATCGAAAAAACACAGCTTAGGGAGCATAGGGCACGTCCACTCATGGGCATATAAATTGGAAAAACTAAAAATCAGCAAGACACAGGCACCCGAAAGTTTAGGGCTGCTCTGTTGACAAGAACCTCCACTTCATGACACCTTAAATATCCCAGGAAAGAGAAAAATGGATAAAGAAGTTGTGGTCCTTATGTACAATGGAATATCACTCAGACATGAAATCAATGTTATAAGGCTAGTAGAAGCAAGATGAGTGGAGTTAGGTACGACGATTCTAAGTGAAATAAGTCACACAGAAAAAGACACTTATCATAAGCTATCACTTATAGAGGGAATGTAAAAACCGCTACACTTGAACTGAATTACAAAACAGAACAGAGTCACACGTTTAGAAAACACACTATGGCTGCTTAACGGGAAAGGTGAGGTGGGGTGATGCATAAAACAAGGGTTTCAAATTCGCTCAGATACCGTTCCATACACCCAATATGTAATAGACAAGACCTACTCCTTGCTCAGTGAACTGGACTCAACACCCCCTATTCACCGCACAAGAATATATGTGACTAGTAAGAATCTTAAAACCTATATATTGATATCTCTCTGGAAGTGAGTCAAGGGGGTGTAAAGCCGCATAAACAGAGCCATGAAAAGCAGCTAAACCCCATTATAAAAATAAATTACTTTTAAAAACCCGTAAAACAAAGACAGTGAAAGAGAGAGACATTCTTACAAAATTCGTTCAGAGGCTGTGATGCAACCTGGATTGACCATATCTAGACCCACAGCTGGATGAGACATAAGGGTGGACAATCTTGGGGCTGAGAGGTTGGGTGAGGTTGCGTGAGCAAACGCAGACCCTTGAAAGTAATACTGCGTGGTACCCATCCCATGGGTCCCAAATCTCCAGGTTCAAGGGCATCTTCCTACATCGAAAACATGCATGAGAAACCCAGAAGATGGTACACCATGTGATTTTGAAAGGTTTCTAAAACGCACCTCATTTCTCATCTCCTTGTGCTCGGGTTCGCCATTCCAGCTACTTTACTAGCAATCTCCCTCCTTGGAGAATCAGCACCTTTAAGCTCCTGTTCCCTACAGGTTGCAATTTGTCCTGAGGATGAACGGGAAGAGGGGCAACCAATGAGAGACTAGATCTAGGTGTTGGGACAGGCACAGGTCACTCTATTTTCCCAACAGGAAGAAGAATTAACCACAGGCTCAGCCTGCCGCCCGGAACCAGAATAGGGCCTGAGGCAATCCCGTGCTTTTGCGGCCAGCTCCCAAAAAAGACAGTTGAAAAATGGAGCTCAGGGGCACTGCAATTCACAAACCTGCAGAGTTATAAATGATAACTCTCGTCCACAAATATATTGAGGGAAGGCAACGAAAGAGGAATTGAAAGCAAGGCAGAATTGCAGGAAACAGATTTCAGGAGGTAGATACGAATCGCCTTTAAAGCACATGAAAAGCGGCAAAACGTCGACAATGATGCCCTTGGCCAAAAAGGGCGTATGCGTTTTTTCCTGAATATATTCAGGAAAAAACGCATACGCCCTTTTTGGCCAACCAAGCAACCTGGAAAGGCAAATCAGCGCTACAAAGAAGTCTCGCTTCCCATCGGTGAAAAGGGCCATGCTGCAAAAAGTGTCAAAACGAGAAATGCAGGACAGGCCATGGAGAAATGGCAGCCTTGCTACACTGATGGGCGGGATGTAAATTGCCAACAGCCACTCTGGAGAAGTGTACGTTGTGTCCTGAAACATCGAAAAAACACAGCTTAGGGAGCATAGGGCACGTCCACTCATGGGCATATAAATTGGAAAAACTAAAAATCAGCAAGACACAGGCACCCGAAAGTTTAGGGCTGCTCTGTTGACAAGAACCTCCACTTCATGACACCTTAAATATCCCAGGAAAGAGAAAAATGGATAAAGAAGTTGTGGTCCTTATGTACAATGGAATATCACTCAGACATGAAATCAATGTTATAAGGCTAGTAGAAGCAAGATGAGTGGAGTTAGGTACGACGATTCTAAGTGAAATAAGTCACACAGAAAAAGACACTTATCATAAGCTATCACTTATAGAGGGAATGTAAAAACCGCTACACTTGAACTGAATTACAAAACAGAACAGAGTCACACGTTTAGAAAACACACTATGGCTGCTTAACGGGAAAGGTGAGGTGGGGTGATGCATAAAACAAGGGTTTCAAATTCGCTCAGATACCGTTCCATACACCCAATATGTAATAGACAAGACCTACTCCTTGCTCAGTGAACTGGACTCAACACCCCCTATTCACCGCACAAGAATATATGTGACTAGTAAGAATCTTAAAACCTATATATTGATATCTCTCTGGAAGTGAGTCAAGGGGGTGTAAAGCCGCATAAACAGAGCCATGAAAAGCAGCTAAACCCCATTATAAAAATAAATTACTTTTAAAAACCCGTAAAACAAAGACAGTGAAAGAGAGAGACATTCTTACAAAATTCGTTCAGAGGCTGTGATGCAACCTGGATTGACCATATCTAGACCCACAGCTGGATGAGACATAAGGGTGGACACTCTTGGGGCTGAGAGGTTGGGTGAGGTTGCGTGAGCAAACGCAGACCCTTTAAAGTAATACTGCGTGGTACCCATCCCATGGGTCCCAAATCTCCAGGTTCAAGGGCATCTTCCTACATCGAAAACATGCATGAGAAACCCAGAAGATGGTACACCATGTGATTTTGAAAGGTTTCTAAAACGCACCTCATTTCTCATCTCCTTGTGCTCGGGTTCGCCATTCCAGCTACTTTACTAGCAATCTCCCTCCTTGGAGAATCAGCACCTTTAAGCTCCTGTTCCCTACAGGTTGCAATTTGTCCTGAGGATGAACGGGAAGAGGGGCAACCAATGAGAGACTAGATCTAGGTGTTGGGACAGGCACAGGTCACTCTATTTTCCCAACAGGAAGAAGAATTAACCACAGGCTCAGCCTGCCGCCCGGAACCAGAATAGGGCCTGAGGCAATCCCGTGCTTTTGCAGCCAGCTCCCAAAAAAGACAGTTGAAAAATGGAGCTCAGGGGCACTGCAATTCACAAACCTGCAGAGTTATAAATGATAACTCTCGTCCACAAATATATTGAGGGAAGGCAACGAAAGAGGAATTGAAAGCAAGGCAGAATTGCAGGAAACAGATTTCAGGAGGTAGATACGAATCGCCTTTAAAGCACATGAAAAGCGGCAAAACGTCGACAATGATGCCCTTGGCCAAAAAGGGCGTATGCGTTTTTTCCGAAATATATTCAGGAAAAAACGCATACGCCCTTTTTGGCCAACCAAGCAACCTGGAAAGGCAAATCAGCGCTACAAAGAAGTCTCGCTTCCCATCGGTGAAAAGGGCCATGCTGCAAAAAGTGTCAAAACGAGAAATGCAGGACAGGCCATGGAGAAATGGCAGCCTTGCTACACTGATGGGCGGGATGTAAATTGCCAACAGCCACTCTGGAGAAGTGTACGTTGTGTCCTGAAACATCGAAAAAACACAGCTTAGGGAGCATAGGGCACGTCCACTCATGGGCATATAAATTGGAAAAACTAAAAATCAGCAAGACACAGGCACCCGAAAGTTTAGGGCTGCTCTGTTGACAAGAACCTCCACTTCATGACACCTTAAATATCCCAGGAAAGAGAAAAATGGATAAAGAAGTTGTGGTCCTTATGTACAATGGAATATCACTCAGACATGAAATCAATGTTATAAGGCTAGTAGAAGCAAGATGAGTGGAGTTAGGTACGACGATTCTAAGTGAAATAAGTCACACAGAAAAAGACACTTATCATAAGCTATCACTTATAGAGGGAATGTAAAAACCGCTACACTTGAACTGAATTACAAAACAGAACAGAGTCACACGTTTAGAAAACACACTATGGCTGCTTAACGGGAAAGGTGAGGTGGGGTGATGCATAAAACAAGGGTTTCAAATTCGCTCAGATACCGTTCCATACACCCAATATGTAATAGACAAGACCTACTCCTTGCTCAGTGAACTGGACTCAACACCCCCTATTCACCGCACAAGAATATATGTGACTAGTAAGAATCTTAAAACCTATATATTGATATCTCTCTGGAAGTGAGTCAAGGGGGTGTAAAGCCGCATAAACAGAGCCATGAAAAGCAGCTAAACCCCATTATAAAAATAAATTACTTTTAAAAACCCGTAAAACAAAGACAGTGAAAGAGAGAGACATTCTTACAAAATTCGTTCAGAGGCTGTGATGCAACCTGGATTGACCATATCTAGACCCACAGCTGGATGAGACATAAGGGTGGACAATCTTGGGGCTGAGAGGTTGGGTGAGGTTGCGTGAGCAAACGCAGACCCTTGAAAGTAATACTGCGTGGTACCCATCCCATGGGTCCCAAATCTCCAGGTTCAAGGGCATCTTCCTACATCGAAAACATGCATGAGAAACCCAGAAGATGGTACACCATGTGATTTTGAAAGGTTTCTAAAACGCACCTCATTTCTCATCTCCTTGTGCTCGGGTTCGCCATTCCAGCTACTTTACTAGCAATCTCCCTCCTTGGAGAATCAGCACCTTTAAGCTCCTGTTCCCTACAGGTTGCAATTTGTCCTGAGGATGAACGGGAAGAGGGGCAACCAATGAGAGACTAGATCTAGGTGTTGGGACAGGCACAGGTCACTCTATTTTCCCAACAGGAAGAAGAATTAACCACAGGCTCAGCCTGCCGCCCGGAACCAGAATAGGGCCTGAGGCAATCCCGTGCTTTTGCGGCCAGCTCCCAAAAAAGACAGTTGAAAAATGGAGCTCAGGGGCACTGCAATTCACAAACCTGCAGAGTTATAAATGATAACTCTCGTCCACAAATATATTGAGGGAAGGCAACGAAAGAGGAATTGAAAGCAAGGCAGAATTGCAGGAAACAGATTTCAGGAGGTAGATACGAATCGCCTTTAAAGCACATGAAAAGCGGCAAAACGTCGACAATGATGCCCTTGGCCAAAAAGGGCGTATGCGTTTTTTCCTGAATATATTCAGGAAAAAACGCATACGCCCTTTTTGGCCAACCAAGCAACCTGGAAAGGCAAATCAGCGCTACAAAGAAGTCTCGCTTCCCATCGGTGAAAAGGGCCATGCTGCAAAAAGTGTCAAAACGAGAAATGCAGGACAGGCCATGGAGAAATGGCAGCCTTGCTACACTGATGGGCGGGATGTAAATTGCCAACAGCCACTCTGGAGAAGTGTACGTTGTGTCCTGAAACATCGAAAAAACACAGCTTAGGGAGCATAGGGCACGTCCACTCATGGGCATATAAATTGGAAAAACTAAAAATCAGCAAGACACAGGCACCCGAAAGTTTAGGGCTGCTCTGTTGACAAGAACCTCCACTTCATGACACCTTAAATATCCCAGGAAAGAGAAAAATGGATAAAGAAGTTGTGGTCCTTATGTACAATGGAATATCACTCAGACATGAAATCAATGTTATAAGGCTAGTAGAAGCAAGATGAGTGGAGTTAGGTACGACGATTCTAAGTGAAATAAGTCACACAGAAAAAGACACTTATCATAAGCTATCACTTATAGAGGGAATGTAAAAACCGCTACACTTGAACTGAATTACAAAACAGAACAGAGTCACACGTTTAGAAAACACACTATGGCTGCTTAACGGGAAAGGTGAGGTGGGGTGATGCATAAAACAAGGGTTTCAAATTCGCTCAGATACCGTTCCATACACCCAATATGTAATAGACAAGACCTACTCCTTGCTCAGTGAACTGGACTCAACACCCCCTATTCACCGCACAAGAATATATGTGACTAGTAAGAATCTTAAAACCTATATATTGATATCTCTCTGGAAGTGAGTCAAGGGGGTGTAAAGCCGCATAAACAGAGCCATGAAAAGCAGCTAAACCCCATTATAAAAATAAATTACTTTTAAAAACCCGTAAAACAAAGACAGTGAAAGAGAGAGACATTCTTACAAAATTCGTTCAGAGGCTGTGATGCAACCTGGATTGACCATATCTAGACCCACAGCTGGATGAGACATAAGGGTGGACACTCTTGGGGCTGAGAGGTTGGGTGAGGTTGCGTGAGCAAACGCAGACCCTTTAAAGTAATACTGCGTGGTACCCATCCCATGGGTCCCAAATCTCCAGGTTCAAGGGCATCTTCCTACATCGAAAACATGCATGAGAAACCCAGAAGATGGTACACCATGTGATTTTGAAAGGTTTCTAAAACGCACCTCATTTCTCATCTCCTTGTGCTCGGGTTCGCCATTCCAGCTACTTTACTAGCAATCTCCCTCCTTGGAGAATCAGCACCTTTAAGCTCCTGTTCCCTACAGGTTGCAATTTGTCCTGAGGATGAACGGGAAGAGGGGCAACCAATGAGAGACTAGATCTAGGTGTTGGGACAGGCACAGGTCACTCTATTTTCCCAACAGGAAGAAGAATTAACCACAGGCTCAGCCTGCCGCCCGGAACCAGAATAGGGCCTGAGGCAATCCCGTGCTTTTGCAGCCAGCTCCCAAAAAAGACAGTTGAAAAATGGAGCTCAGGGGCACTGCAATTCACAAACCTGCAGAGTTATAAATGATAACTCTCGTCCACAAATATATTGAGGGAAGGCAACGAAAGAGGAATTGAAAGCAAGGCAGAATTGCAGGAAACAGATTTCAGGAGGTAGATACGAATCGCCTTTAAAGCACATGAAAAGCGGCAAAACGTCGACAATGATGCCCTTGGCCAAAAAGGGCGTATGCGTTTTTTCCGAAATATATTCAGGAAAAAACGCATACGCCCTTTTTGGCCAACCAAGCAACCTGGAAAGGCAAATCAGCGCTACAAAGAAGTCTCGCTTCCCATCGGTGAAAAGGGCCATGCTGCAAAAAGTGTCAAAACGAGAAATGCAGGACAGGCCATGGAGAAATGGCAGCCTTGCTACACTGATGGGCGGGATGTAAATTGCCAACAGCCACTCTGGAGAAGTGTACGTTGTGTCCTGAAACATCGAAAAAACACAGCTTAGGGAGCATAGGGCACGTCCACTCATGGGCATATAAATTGGAAAAACTAAAAATCAGCAAGACACAGGCACCCGAAAGTTTAGGGCTGCTCTGTTGACAAGAACCTCCACTTCATGACACCTTAAATATCCCAGGAAAGAGAAAAATGGATAAAGAAGTTGTGGTCCTTATGTACAATGGAATATCACTCAGACATGAAATCAATGTTATAAGGCTAGTAGAAGCAAGATGAGTGGAGTTAGGTACGACGATTCTAAGTGAAATAAGTCACACAGAAAAAGACACTTATCATAAGCTATCACTTATAGAGGGAATGTAAAAACCGCTACACTTGAACTGAATTACAAAACAGAACAGAGTCACACGTTTAGAAAACACACTATGGCTGCTTAACGGGAAAGGTGAGGTGGGGTGATGCATAAAACAAGGGTTTCAAATTCGCTCAGATACCGTTCCATACACCCAATATGTAATAGACAAGACCTACTCCTTGCTCAGTGAACTGGACTCAACACCCCCTATTCACCGCACAAGAATATATGTGACTAGTAAGAATCTTAAAACCTATATATTGATATCTCTCTGGAAGTGAGTCAAGGGGGTGTAAAGCCGCATAAACAGAGCCATGAAAAGCAGCTAAACCCCATTATAAAAATAAATTACTTTTAAAAACCCGTAAAACAAAGACAGTGAAAGAGAGAGACATTCTTACAAAATTCGTTCAGAGGCTGTGATGCAACCTGGATTGACCATATCTAGACCCACAGCTGGATGAGACATAAGGGTGGACAATCTTGGGGCTGAGAGGTTGGGTGAGGTTGCGTGAGCAAACGCAGACCCTTGAAAGTAATACTGCGTGGTACCCATCCCATGGGTCCCAAATCTCCAGGTTCAAGGGCATCTTCCTACATCGAAAACATGCATGAGAAACCCAGAAGATGGTACACCATGTGATTTTGAAAGGTTTCTAAAACGCACCTCATTTCTCATCTCCTTGTGCTCGGGTTCGCCATTCCAGCTACTTTACTAGCAATCTCCCTCCTTGGAGAATCAGCACCTTTAAGCTCCTGTTCCCTACAGGTTGCAATTTGTCCTGAGGATGAACGGGAAGAGGGGCAACCAATGAGAGACTAGATCTAGGTGTTGGGACAGGCACAGGTCACTCTATTTTCCCAACAGGAAGAAGAATTAACCACAGGCTCAGCCTGCCGCCCGGAACCAGAATAGGGCCTGAGGCAATCCCGTGCTTTTGCGGCCAGCTCCCAAAAAAGACAGTTGAAAAATGGAGCTCAGGGGCACTGCAATTCACAAACCTGCAGAGTTATAAATGATAACTCTCGTCCACAAATATATTGAGGGAAGGCAACGAAAGAGGAATTGAAAGCAAGGCAGAATTGCAGGAAACAGATTTCAGGAGGTAGATACGAATCGCCTTTAAAGCACATGAAAAGCGGCAAAACGTCGACAATGATGCCCTTGGCCAAAAAGGGCGTATGCGTTTTTTCCTGAATATATTCAGGAAAAAACGCATACGCCCTTTTTGGCCAACCAAGCAACCTGGAAAGGCAAATCAGCGCTACAAAGAAGTCTCGCTTCCCATCGGTGAAAAGGGCCATGCTGCAAAAAGTGTCAAAACGAGAAATGCAGGACAGGCCATGGAGAAATGGCAGCCTTGCTACACTGATGGGCGGGATGTAAATTGCCAACAGCCACTCTGGAGAAGTGTACGTTGTGTCCTGAAACATCGAAAAAACACAGCTTAGGGAGCATAGGGCACGTCCACTCATGGGCATATAAATTGGAAAAACTAAAAATCAGCAAGACACAGGCACCCGAAAGTTTAGGGCTGCTCTGTTGACAAGAACCTCCACTTCATGACACCTTAAATATCCCAGGAAAGAGAAAAATGGATAAAGAAGTTGTGGTCCTTATGTACAATGGAATATCACTCAGACATGAAATCAATGTTATAAGGCTAGTAGAAGCAAGATGAGTGGAGTTAGGTACGACGATTCTAAGTGAAATAAGTCACACAGAAAAAGACACTTATCATAAGCTATCACTTATAGAGGGAATGTAAAAACCGCTACACTTGAACTGAATTACAAAACAGAACAGAGTCACACGTTTAGAAAACACACTATGGCTGCTTAACGGGAAAGGTGAGGTGGGGTGATGCATAAAACAAGGGTTTCAAATTCGCTCAGATACCGTTCCATACACCCAATATGTAATAGACAAGACCTACTCCTTGCTCAGTGAACTGGACTCAACACCCCCTATTCACCGCACAAGAATATATGTGACTAGTAAGAATCTTAAAACCTATATATTGATATCTCTCTGGAAGTGAGTCAAGGGGGTGTAAAGCCGCATAAACAGAGCCATGAAAAGCAGCTAAACCCCATTATAAAAATAAATTACTTTTAAAAACCCGTAAAACAAAGACAGTGAAAGAGAGAGACATTCTTACAAAATTCGTTCAGAGGCTGTGATGCAACCTGGATTGACCATATCTAGACCCACAGCTGGATGAGACATAAGGGTGGACACTCTTGGGGCTGAGAGGTTGGGTGAGGTTGCGTGAGCAAACGCAGACCCTTTAAAGTAATACTGCGTGGTACCCATCCCATGGGTCCCAAATCTCCAGGTTCAAGGGCATCTTCCTACATCGAAAACATGCATGAGAAACCCAGAAGATGGTACACCATGTGATTTTGAAAGGTTTCTAAAACGCACCTCATTTCTCATCTCCTTGTGCTCGGGTTCGCCATTCCAGCTACTTTACTAGCAATCTCCCTCCTTGGAGAATCAGCACCTTTAAGCTCCTGTTCCCTACAGGTTGCAATTTGTCCTGAGGATGAACGGGAAGAGGGGCAACCAATGAGAGACTAGATCTAGGTGTTGGGACAGGCACAGGTCACTCTATTTTCCCAACAGGAAGAAGAATTAACCACAGGCTCAGCCTGCCGCCCGGAACCAGAATAGGGCCTGAGGCAATCCCGTGCTTTTGCAGCCAGCTCCCAAAAAAGACAGTTGAAAAATGGAGCTCAGGGGCACTGCAATTCACAAACCTGCAGAGTTATAAATGATAACTCTCGTCCACAAATATATTGAGGGAAGGCAACGAAAGAGGAATTGAAAGCAAGGCAGAATTGCAGGAAACAGATTTCAGGAGGTAGATACGAATCGCCTTTAAAGCACATGAAAAGCGGCAAAACGTCGACAATGATGCCCTTGGCCAAAAAGGGCGTATGCGTTTTTTCCGAAATATATTCAGGAAAAAACGCATACGCCCTTTTTGGCCAACCAAGCAACCTGGAAAGGCAAATCAGCGCTACAAAGAAGTCTCGCTTCCCATCGGTGAAAAGGGCCATGCTGCAAAAAGTGTCAAAACGAGAAATGCAGGACAGGCCATGGAGAAATGGCAGCCTTGCTACACTGATGGGCGGGATGTAAATTGCCAACAGCCACTCTGGAGAAGTGTACGTTGTGTCCTGAAACATCGAAAAAACACAGCTTAGGGAGCATAGGGCACGTCCACTCATGGGCATATAAATTGGAAAAACTAAAAATCAGCAAGACACAGGCACCCGAAAGTTTAGGGCTGCTCTGTTGACAAGAACCTCCACTTCATGACACCTTAAATATCCCAGGAAAGAGAAAAATGGATAAAGAAGTTGTGGTCCTTATGTACAATGGAATATCACTCAGACATGAAATCAATGTTATAAGGCTAGTAGAAGCAAGATGAGTGGAGTTAGGTACGACGATTCTAAGTGAAATAAGTCACACAGAAAAAGACACTTATCATAAGCTATCACTTATAGAGGGAATGTAAAAACCGCTACACTTGAACTGAATTACAAAACAGAACAGAGTCACACGTTTAGAAAACACACTATGGCTGCTTAACGGGAAAGGTGAGGTGGGGTGATGCATAAAACAAGGGTTTCAAATTCGCTCAGATACCGTTCCATACACCCAATATGTAATAGACAAGACCTACTCCTTGCTCAGTGAACTGGACTCAACACCCCCTATTCACCGCACAAGAATATATGTGACTAGTAAGAATCTTAAAACCTATATATTGATATCTCTCTGGAAGTGAGTCAAGGGGGTGTAAAGCCGCATAAACAGAGCCATGAAAAGCAGCTAAACCCCATTATAAAAATAAATTACTTTTAAAAACCCGTAAAACAAAGACAGTGAAAGAGAGAGACATTCTTACAAAATTCGTTCAGAGGCTGTGATGCAACCTGGATTGACCATATCTAGACCCACAGCTGGATGAGACATAAGGGTGGACAATCTTGGGGCTGAGAGGTTGGGTGAGGTTGCGTGAGCAAACGCAGACCCTTGAAAGTAATACTGCGTGGTACCCATCCCATGGGTCCCAAATCTCCAGGTTCAAGGGCATCTTCCTACATCGAAAACATGCATGAGAAACCCAGAAGATGGTACACCATGTGATTTTGAAAGGTTTCTAAAACGCACCTCATTTCTCATCTCCTTGTGCTCGGGTTCGCCATTCCAGCTACTTTACTAGCAATCTCCCTCCTTGGAGAATCAGCACCTTTAAGCTCCTGTTCCCTACAGGTTGCAATTTGTCCTGAGGATGAACGGGAAGAGGGGCAACCAATGAGAGACTAGATCTAGGTGTTGGGACAGGCACAGGTCACTCTATTTTCCCAACAGGAAGAAGAATTAACCACAGGCTCAGCCTGCCGCCCGGAACCAGAATAGGGCCTGAGGCAATCCCGTGCTTTTGCGGCCAGCTCCCAAAAAAGACAGTTGAAAAATGGAGCTCAGGGGCACTGCAATTCACAAACCTGCAGAGTTATAAATGATAACTCTCGTCCACAAATATATTGAGGGAAGGCAACGAAAGAGGAATTGAAAGCAAGGCAGAATTGCAGGAAACAGATTTCAGGAGGTAGATACGAATCGCCTTTAAAGCACATGAAAAGCGGCAAAACGTCGACAATGATGCCCTTGGCCAAAAAGGGCGTATGCGTTTTTTCCTGAATATATTCAGGAAAAAACGCATACGCCCTTTTTGGCCAACCAAGCAACCTGGAAAGGCAAATCAGCGCTACAAAGAAGTCTCGCTTCCCATCGGTGAAAAGGGCCATGCTGCAAAAAGTGTCAAAACGAGAAATGCAGGACAGGCCATGGAGAAATGGCAGCCTTGCTACACTGATGGGCGGGATGTAAATTGCCAACAGCCACTCTGGAGAAGTGTACGTTGTGTACTGAAACATCGAAAAAACACAGCTTAGGGAGCATAGGGCACGTCCACTCATGGGCATATAAATTGGAAAAACTAAAAATCAGCAAGACACAGGCACCCGAAAGTTTAGGGCTGCTCTGTTGACAAGAACCTCCACTTCATGACACCTTAAATATCCCAGGAAAGAGAAAAATGGATAAAGAAGTTGTGGTCCTTATGTACAATGGAATATCACTCAGACATGAAATCAATGTTATAAGGCTAGTAGAAGCAAAATGAGTGGAGTTAGGTACGACGATTCTAAGTGAAATAAGTCACACAGAAAAAGACACTTATCATAAGCTATCACTTATAGAGGGAATGTAAAAACCGCTACACTTGAACTGAATTACAAAACAGAACAGAGTCACACGTTTAGAAAACACACTATGGCTGCTTAACGGGAAAGGTGAGGTGGGGTGATGCATAAAACAAGGGTTTCAAATTCGCTCAGATACCGTTCCATACACCCAATATGTAATAGACAAGACCTACTCCTTGCTCAGTGAACTGGACTCAACACCCCCTATTCACCGCACAAGAATATATGTGACTAGTAAGAATCTTAAAACCTATATATTGATATCTCTCAGGAAGAGAGTCAAGGGGGTGTAAAGCCGCATAAACAGAGCCATGAAAAGCAGCTAAACCCCATTATAAAAATAAATTACTTTTAAAAACCCGTAAAACAAAGACAGTGAAAGAGAGAGACATTCTTACAAAATTCGTTCAGAGGCTGTGATGCAACCTGGATTGACCATATCTAGACCCACAGCTGGATGAGACATAAGGGTGGACACTCTTGGGGCTGAGAGGTTGGGTGAGGTTGCGTGAGCAAACGCAGACCCTTTAAAGTAATACTGCGTGGTACCCATCCCATGGGTCCCAAATCTCCAGGTTCAAGGGCATCTTCCTACATCGAAAACATGCATGAGAAACCCAGAAGATGGTACACCATGTGATTTTGAAAGGTTTCTAAAACGCACCTCATTTCTCATCTCCTTGTGCTCGGGTTCGCCATTCCAGCTACTTTACTAGCAATCTCCCTCCTTGGAGAATCAGCACCTTTAAGCTCCTGTTCCCTACAGGTTGCAATTTGTCCTGAGGATGAACGGGAAGAGGGGCAACCAATGAGAGACTAGATCTAGGTGTTGGGACAGGCACAGGTCACTCTATTTTCCCAACAGGAAGAAGAATTAACCACAGGCTCAGCCTGCCGCCCGGAACCAGAATAGGGCCTGAGGCAATCCCGTGCTTTTGCAGCCAGCTCCCAAAAAAGACAGTTGAAAAATGGAGCTCAGGGGCACTGCAATTCACAAACCTGCAGAGTTATAAATGATAACTCTCGTCCACAAATATATTGAGGGAAGGCAACGAAAGAGGAATTGAAAGCAAGGCAGAATTGCAGGAAACAGATTTCAGGAGGTAGATACGAATCGCCTTTAAAGCACATGAAAAGCGGCAAAACGTCGACAATGATGCCCTTGGCCAAAAAGGGCGTATGCGTTTTTTCCGAAATATATTCAGGAAAAAACGCATACGCCCTTTTTGGCCAACCAAGCAACCTGGAAAGGCAAATCAGCGCTACAAAGAAGTCTCGCTTCCCATCGGTGAAAAGGGCCATGCTGCAAAAAGTGTCAAAACGAGAAATGCAGGACAGGCCATGGAGAAATGGCAGCCTTGCTACACTGATGGGCGGGATGTAAATTGCCAACAGCCACTCTGGAGAAGTGTACGTTGTGTCCTGAAACATCGAAAAAAAACAGCTTAGGGAGCATAGGGCACGTTCACTCATGGGCATATAAATTGGAAAACTAAAAATCAGCAAGACACAGGCACCCGAAAGTTTAGGGCTGCTCTGTTGACAAGAACCTCCACTTCATGACACCTTAAATATCCCAGGAAAGAGAAAAATGGATAAAGAAGTTGTGGTCCTTATGTACAATGGAATATCACTCAGACATGAAATCAATGTTATAAGGCTAGTAGAAGCAAGATGAGTGGAGTTAGGTACGGCGATTCTAAGTGAAATAAGTCACACGGAAAAAGACACTTATCATAAGCTATCACTTATAGAGGGAATGTAAAAACCGCTACACTTGAACTGAATTACAAAAGAGAACAGAGTCACACGTTTAGAAAACACACTATGGCTGCTTAACGGGAAAGGTGAGGTGGGGTGATGCATAAAACAAGGGTTTCAAATTCGCTCAGATACCGTTCCATACACCCAATATGTAATAGACAAGACCTACTCCTTGCTCAGTGAACTGGACTCAACACCCCCTATTCACCGCACAAGAATATATGTGACTAGTAAGAATCTTAAAACCTATATATTGATATCTGTCTGGAAGTGAGTCAAGTGGGTGTAAAGCCGCATAAACAGAGCCATGAAAAGCAGCTAAACCCCATTATAAAAATAAATTACTTTTAAAAACCCGTAAAACAAAGACAGTGAAAGAGAGAGACATTCTTACAAAATTCGTTCAGAGGCTGTGATGCAACCTGGATTGACCATATCTAGACCCACATCTGGATGAGACATAAGGGTGGACACTCTTGGGGCTGAGAGGTTGGGTGAGGTTGCGTGAGCAAACGCAGACCCTTTAAAGTAGTACTGCGTGGTACCCATCCCATGGGTCCCAAATCTCCAGGTTCAAGGGCATCTTCCTACATCGAAAACATGCATGAGAAACCCAGAAGATGGTACACCATGTTATTTTGAAAGGTTTCTAAAACGCACCTCATTTCTCATCTCCTTGTGCTCGGGTTCGCCATTCCAGCTACTTTACTAGCAATCTCCCTCCTTGGAGAATCAGCACCTTTAAGCTCCTGTTCCCTACAGGTTGCAATTTGTCCTGAGGATGAACGGGAAGAGGGGCAACCAATGAGAGACTAGATCTAGGTGTTGGGACAGGCACAGGTCACTCTATTTTCCCAACAGGAAGAAGAATTAACCACAGGCTCAGCCTGCCGCCCGGAACCAGAATAGGGCCTGAGGCAATCCCGTGCTTTTGCGGCCAGCTCCCAAAAAAGACAGTTGAAAAATGGAGCTCAGGGGCACTGCAATTCACAAACCTGCAGAGTTATAAATGATAACTCTCGTCCACAAATATATTGAGGGAAGGCAACGAAGAGGAATTGAAAGCAAGGCAGAATTGCAGGAAACAGATTTCAGGAGGTAGATACGAATCGCCTTTAAAGCACATGAAAAGCGGCAAAACGTCGACAATGATGCCCTTGGCCAAAAAGGGCGTATGCGTTTTTTCCTGAATATATTCAGGAAAAAACGCATACGCCCTTGTTGGCCAACCAAGCAACCTGGAAAGGCAAATCAGCGCTACAAAGAAGTCTCGCTTCCCATCGGTCAAAAGGGCCATGCTGCAAAAAGTGTCAAAACGAGAAATGCAGGACAGGCCATGGAGAAATGGCAGCATTGCTACACTGATGGGCGGGATGTAAATTGCCAACAGCCACTCTGGAGAAGTGTACGTTGTGTCCTGAAACATCGAAAAAACACAGCTTAGGGAGCATAGGGCATGTCCACTCATGGGCATATAAATTGGAAAAACTAAAAATCAGCAAGACACAGGCACCCGAAAGTTTAGGGCTGCTCTGTTGACAAGAACCTCCACTTCATGACACCTTAAATATCCCAGGAAAGAGAAAAATGGATAAAGAAGTTGTGGTCCTTATGTACAATGGAATATCACTCAGACATGAAATCAATGTTATAAGGCTAGTAGAAGCAAAATGAGTGGAGTTAGGTACGACGATTCTAAGTGAAATAAGTCACACAGAAAAAGACACTTATCATAAGCTATCACTTATAGAGGGAATGTAAAAACCGCTACACTTGAACTGAATTACAAAACAGAACAGAGTCACACGTTTAGAAAACACACTATGGCTGCTTAACGGGAAAGGTGAGGTGGGGTGATGCATAAAACAAGGGTTTCAAATTCGCTCAGATACCGTTCCATACACCCAATATGTAATAGACAAGACCTACTCCTTGCTCAGTGAACTGGACTCAACACCCCCTATTCACCGCACAAGAATATATGTGACTAGTAAGAATCTTAAAACCTATATATTGATATCTCTCAGGAAGAGAGTCAAGGGGGTGTAAAGCCGCATAAACAGAGCCATGAAAAGCAGCTAAACCCCATTATAAAAATAAATTACTTTTAAAAACCCGTAAAACAAAGACAGTGAAAGAGAGAGACATTCTTACAAAATTCGTTCAGAGGCTGTGATGCAACCTGGATTGACCATATCTAGATCCACAGCTGGATGAGACATAAGGGTGGACACTCTTGGGGCTGAGAGGTTGGGTGAGGTTGCGTGAGCAAACGCAGACCCTTTAAAGTAGTACTGCGTGGTAACCATCCCATGGGTCCCAAATCTCCAGGTTCAAGGGCATCTTCCTACATCGAAAACATGCATGAGAAACCCAGAAGATGGTACACCATGTGATTTTGAAAGGTTTCTAAAACGCACCTCATTTCTCATCTCCTTGTGCTCGGGTTCGCCATTCCAGCTACTTTACTAGCAATCTCCCTCCTTGGAGAATCAGCACCTTTAAGCTCCTGTTCCCTACAGGTTGCAATTTGTCCTGAGGATGAACGGGAAGAGGGGCAACCAATGAGAGACTAGATCTAGGTGTTGGGACAGGCACAGGTCACTCTATTTTCCCAACAGGAAGAAGAATTAACCACAGGCTCAGCCTGCCGCCCGGAACCAGAATAGGGCCTGAGACAATCCCGTGCTTTTGCGGCCAGCTCCCAAAAAAGACAGTTGAAAAATGGAGCTCAGGGGTACCGCAATTCACAAACCTGCAGAGTTATAAATGATAACTCTCGTCCACAAATATATTGAGGGAAGGCAACGAAGAGGAATTGAAAGCAAGGCAGAATTGCAGGAAACAGATTTCAGGAGGTAGATACGAATCGCCTTTAAAGCACATGAAAAGCGGCAAAACGTCGACAATGATGCCCTTGGCCAAAAAGGGCGTATGCGTTTTTTCCTGAATATATTCAGGAAAAAACGCATACGCCCTTTTTGGCCAACCAAGCAACCTGGAAAGGCAAATCAGCGCTACAAAGAAGTCTCGCTTCCCATCGGTGAAAAGGGCCATGCTGCAAAAAGTGTCAAAACGAGAAATGCAGGACAGGCCATGGAGAAATGGCAGCCTTGCTACACTGATGGGCGGGATGTAAATTGCCAACAGCCACTCTGGAGAAGTGTACGTTGTGTCCTGAAACATCGAAAAAACACAGCTTAGGGAGCATAGGGCACGTCCACTCATGGGCATATAAATTGGAAAAACTAAAAATCAGCAAGACACAGGCACCCGAAAGTTTAGGGCTGCTCTGTTGACAAGAACCTCCACTTCATGACACCTTAAATATCCCAGGAAAGAGAAAAATGGATAAAGAAGTTGTGGTCCTTATGTACAATGGAATATCACTCAGACATGAAATCAATGTTATAAGGCTAGTAGAAGCAAGATGAGTGGAGTTAGGTACGACGATTCTAAGTGAAATAAGTCACACAGAAAAAGACACTTATCATAAGCTATCACTTATAGAGGGAATGTAAAAACCGCTACACTTGAACTGAATTACAAAACAGAACAGAGTCACACGTTTAGAAAACACACTATGGCTGCTTAACGGGAAAGGTGAGGTGGGGTGATGCATAAAACAAGGGTTTCAAATTCGCTCAGATACCGTTCCATACACCCAATATGTAATAGACAAGACCTACTCCTTGCTCAGTGAACTGGACTCAACACCCCCTATTCACCGCACAAGAATATATGTGACTAGTAAGAATCTTAAAACCTATATATTGATATCTCTCTGGAAGTGAGTCAAGGGGGTGTAAAGCCGCATAAACAGAGCCATGAAAAGCAGCTAAACCCCATTATAAAAATAAATTACTTTTAAAAACCCGTAAAACAAAGACAGTGAAAGAGAGAGACATTCTTACAAAATTCGTTCAGAGGCTGTGATGCAACCTGGATTGACCATATCTAGACCCACAGCTGGATGAGACATAAGGGTGGACACTCTTGGGGCTGAGAGGTTGGGTGAGGTTGCGTGAGCAAACGCAGACCCTTTAAAGTAATACTGCGTGGTACCCATCCCATGGGTCCCAAATCTCCAGGTTCAAGGGCATCTTCCTACATCGAAAACATGCATGAGAAACCCAGAAGATGGTACACCATGTGATTTTGAAAGGTTTCTAAAACGCACCTCATTTCTCATCTCCTTGTGCTCGGGTTCGCCATTCCAGCTACTTTACTAGCAATCTCCCTCCTTGGAGAATCAGCACCTTTAAGCTCCTGTTCCCTACAGGTTGCAATTTGTCCTGAGGATGAACGGGAAGAGGGGCAACCAATGAGAGACTAGATCTAGGTGTTGGGACAGGCACAGGTCACTCTATTTTCCCAACAGGAAGAAGAATTAACCACAGGCTCAGCCTGCCGCCCGGAACCAGAATAGGGCCTGAGGCAATCCCGTGCTTTTGCAGCCAGCTCCCAAAAAAGACAGTTGAAAAATGGAGCTCAGGGGCACTGCAATTCACAAACCTGCAGAGTTATAAATGATAACTCTCGTCCACAAATATATTGAGGGAAGGCAACGAAAGAGGAATTGAAAGCAAGGCAGAATTGCAGGAAACAGATTTCAGGAGGTAGATACGAATCGCCTTTAAAGCACATGAAAAGCGGCAAAACGTCGACAATGATGCCCTTGGCCAAAAAGGGCGTATGCGTTTTTTCCGAAATATATTCAGGAAAAAACGCATACGCCCTTTTTGGCCAACCAAGCAACCTGGAAAGGCAAATCAGCGCTACAAAGAAGTCTCGCTTCCCATCGGTGAAAAGGGCCATGCTGCAAAAAGTGTCAAAACGAGAAATGCAGGACAGGCCATGGAGAAATGGCAGCCTTGCTACACTGATGGGCGGGATGTAAATTGCCAACAGCCACTCTGGAGAAGTGTACGTTGTGTCCTGAAACATCGAAAAAAAACAGCTTAGGGAGCATAGGGCACGTTCACTCATGGGCATATAAATTGGAAAACTAAAAATCAGCAAGACACAGGCACCCGAAAGTTTAGGGCTGCTCTGTTGACAAGAACCTCCACTTCATGACACCTTAAATATCCCAGGAAAGAGAAAAATGGATAAAGAAGTTGTGGTCCTTATGTACAATGGAATATCACTCAGACATGAAATCAATGTTATAAGGCTAGTAGAAGCAAGATGAGTGGAGTTAGGTACGGCGATTCTAAGTGAAATAAGTCACACGGAAAAAGACACTTATCATAAGCTATCACTTATAGAGGGAATGTAAAAACCGCTACACTTGAACTGAATTACAAAAGAGAACAGAGTCACACGTTTAGAAAACACACTATGGCTGCTTAACGGGAAAGGTGAGGTGGGGTGATGCATAAAACAAGGGTTTCAAATTCGCTCAGATACCGTTCCATACACCCAATATGTAATAGACAAGACCTACTCCTTGCTCAGTGAACTGGACTCAACACCCCCTATTCACCGCACAAGAATATATGTGACTAGTAAGAATCTTAAAACCTATATATTGATATCTGTCTGGAAGTGAGTCAAGTGGGTGTAAAGCCGCATAAACAGAGCCATGAAAAGCAGCTAAACCCCATTATAAAAATAAATTACTTTTAAAAACCCGTAAAACAAAGACAGTGAAAGAGAGAGACATTCTTACAAAATTCGTTCAGAGGCTGTGATGCAACCTGGATTGACCATATCTAGACCCACATCTGGATGAGACATAAGGGTGGACACTCTTGGGGCTGAGAGGTTGGGTGAGGTTGCGTGAGCAAACGCAGACCCTTTAAAGTAGTACTGCGTGGTACCCATCCCATGGGTCCCAAATCTCCAGGTTCAAGGGCATCTTCCTACATCGAAAACATGCATGAGAAACCCAGAAGATGGTACACCATGTTATTTTGAAAGGTTTCTAAAACGCACCTCATTTCTCATCTCCTTGTGCTCGGGTTCGCCATTCCAGCTACTTTACTAGCAATCTCCCTCCTTGGAGAATCAGCACCTTTAAGCTCCTGTTCCCTACAGGTTGCAATTTGTCCTGAGGATGAACGGGAAGAGGGGCAACCAATGAGAGACTAGATCTAGGTGTTGGGACAGGCACAGGTCACTCTATTTTCCCAACAGGAAGAAGAATTAACCACAGGCTCAGCCTGCCGCCCGGAACCAGAATAGGGCCTGAGGCAATCCCGTGCTTTTGCGGCCAGCTCCCAAAAAAGACAGTTGAAAAATGGAGCTCAGGGGCACTGCAATTCACAAACCTGCAGAGTTATAAATGATAACTCTCGTCCACAAATATATTGAGGGAAGGCAACGAAGAGGAATTGAAAGCAAGGCAGAATTGCAGGAAACAGATTTCAGGAGGTAGATACGAATCGCCTTTAAAGCACATGAAAAGCGGCAAAACGTCGACAATGATGCCCTTGGCCAAAAAGGGCGTATGCGTTTTTTCCTGAATATATTCAGGAAAAAACGCATACGCCCTTGTTGGCCAACCAAGCAACCTGGAAAGGCAAATCAGCGCTACAAAGAAGTCTCGCTTCCCATCGGTCAAAAGGGCCATGCTGCAAAAAGTGTCAAAACGAGAAATGCAGGACAGGCCATGGAGAAATGGCAGCATTGCTACACTGATGGGCGGGATGTAAATTGCCAACAGCCACTCTGGAGAAGTGTACGTTGTGTCCTGAAACATCGAAAAAACACAGCTTAGGGAGCATAGGGCATGTCCACTCATGGGCATATAAATTGGAAAAACTAAAAATCAGCAAGACACAGGCACCCGAAAGTTTAGGGCTGCTCTGTTGACAAGAACCTCCACTTCATGACACCTTAAATATCCCAGGAAAGAGAAAAATGGATAAAGAAGTTGTGGTCCTTATGTACAATGGAATATCACTCAGACATGAAATCAATGTTATAAGGCTAGTAGAAGCAAAATGAGTGGAGTTAGGTACGACGATTCTAAGTGAAATAAGTCACACAGAAAAAGACACTTATCATAAGCTATCACTTATAGAGGGAATGTAAAAACCGCTACACTTGAACTGAATTACAAAACAGAACAGAGTCACACGTTTAGAAAACACACTATGGCTGCTTAACGGGAAAGGTGAGGTGGGGTGATGCATAAAACAAGGGTTTCAAATTCGCTCAGATACCGTTCCATACACCCAATATGTAATAGACAAGACCTACTCCTTGCTCAGTGAACTGGACTCAACACCCCCTATTCACCGCACAAGAATATATGTGACTAGTAAGAATCTTAAAACCTATATATTGATATCTCTCAGGAAGAGAGTCAAGGGGGTGTAAAGCCGCATAAACAGAGCCATGAAAAGCAGCTAAACCCCATTATAAAAATAAATTACTTTTAAAAACCCGTAAAACAAAGACAGTGAAAGAGAGAGACATTCTTACAAAATTCGTTCAGAGGCTGTGATGCAACCTGGATTGACCATATCTAGATCCACAGCTGGATGAGACATAAGGGTGGACACTCTTGGGGCTGAGAGGTTGGGTGAGGTTGCGTGAGCAAACGCAGACCCTTTAAAGTAGTACTGCGTGGTAACCATCCCATGGGTCCCAAATCTCCAGGTTCAAGGGCATCTTCCTACATCGAAAACATGCATGAGAAACCCAGAAGATGGTACACCATGTGATTTTGAAAGGTTTCTAAAACGCACCTCATTTCTCATCTCCTTGTGCTCGGGTTCGCCATTCCAGCTACTTTACTAGCAATCTCCCTCCTTGGAGAATCAGCACCTTTAAGCTCCTGTTCCCTACAGGTTGCAATTTGTCCTGAGGATGAACGGGAAGAGGGGCAACCAATGAGAGACTAGATCTAGGTGTTGGGACAGGCACAGGTCACTCTATTTTCCCAACAGGAAGAAGAATTAACCACAGGCTCAGCCTGCCGCCCGGAACCAGAATAGGGCCTGAGACAATCCCGTGCTTTTGCGGCCAGCTCCCAAAAAAGACAGTTGAAAAATGGAGCTCAGGGGTACCGCAATTCACAAACCTGCAGAGTTATAAATGATAACTCTCGTCCACAAATATATTGAGGGAAGGCAACGAAGAGGAATTGAAAGCAAGGCAGAATTGCAGGAAACAGATTTCAGGAGGTAGATACGAATCGCCTTTAAAGCACATGAAAAGCGGCAAAACGTCGACAATGATGCCCTTGGCCAAAAAGGGCGTATGCGTTTTTTCCTGAATATATTCAGGAAAAAACGCATACGCCCTTTTTGGCCAACCAAGCAACCTGGAAAGGCAAATCAGCGCTACAAAGAAGTCTCGCTTCCCATCGGTGAAAAGGGCCATGCTGCAAAAAGTGTCAAAACGAGAAATGCAGGACAGGCCATGGAGAAATGGCAGCCTTGCTACACTGATGGGCGGGATGTAAATTGCCAACAGCCACTCTGGAGAAGTGTACGTTGTGTCCTGAAACATCGAAAAAACACAGCTTAGGGAGCATAGGGCACGTCCACTCATGGGCATATAAATTGGAAAAACTAAAAATCAGCAAGACACAGGCACCCGAAAGTTTAGGGCTGCTCTGTTGACAAGAACCTCCACTTCATGACACCTTAAATATCCCAGGAAAGAGAAAAATGGATAAAGAAGTTGTGGTCCTTATGTACAATGGAATATCACTCAGACATGAAATCAATGTTATAAGGCTAGTAGAAGCAAGATGAGTGGAGTTAGGTACGACGATTCTAAGTGAAATAAGTCACACAGAAAAAGACACTTATCATAAGCTATCACTTATAGAGGGAATGTAAAAACCGCTACACTTGAACTGAATTACAAAACAGAACAGAGTCACACGTTTAGAAAACACACTATGGCTGCTTAACGGGAAAGGTGAGGTGGGGTGATGCATAAAACAAGGGTTTCAAATTCGCTCAGATACCGTTCCATACACCCAATATGTAATAGACAAGACCTACTCCTTGCTCAGTGAACTGGACTCAACACCCCCTATTCACCGCACAAGAATATATGTGACTAGTAAGAATCTTAAAACCTATATATTGATATCTCTCTGGAAGTGAGTCAAGGGGGTGTAAAGCCGCATAAACAGAGCCATGAAAAGCAGCTAAACCCCATTATAAAAATAAATTACTTTTAAAAACCCGTAAAACAAAGACAGTGAAAGAGAGAGACATTCTTACAAAATTCGTTCAGAGGCTGTGATGCAACCTGGATTGACCATATCTAGACCCACAGCTGGATGAGACATAAGGGTGGACACTCTTGGGGCTGAGAGGTTGGGTGAGGTTGCGTGAGCAAACGCAGACCCTTTAAAGTAATACTGCGTGGTACCCATCCCATGGGTCCCAAATCTCCAGGTTCAAGGGCATCTTCCTACATCGAAAACATGCATGAGAAACCCAGAAGATGGTACACCATGTGATTTTGAAAGGTTTCTAAAACGCACCTCATTTCTCATCTCCTTGTGCTCGGGTTCGCCATTCCAGCTACTTTACTAGCAATCTCCCTCCTTGGAGAATCAGCACCTTTAAGCTCCTGTTCCCTACAGGTTGCAATTTGTCCTGAGGATGAACGGGAAGAGGGGCAACCAATGAGAGACTAGATCTAGGTGTTGGGACAGGCACAGGTCACTCTATTTTCCCAACAGGAAGAAGAATTAACCACAGGCTCAGCCTGCCGCCCGGAACCAGAATAGGGCCTGAGGCAATCCCGTGCTTTTGCAGCCAGCTCCCAAAAAAGACAGTTGAAAAATGGAGCTCAGGGGCACTGCAATTCACAAACCTGCAGAGTTATAAATGATAACTCTCGTCCACAAATATATTGAGGGAAGGCAACGAAAGAGGAATTGAAAGCAAGGCAGAATTGCAGGAAACAGATTTCAGGAGGTAGATACGAATCGCCTTTAAAGCACATGAAAAGCGGCAAAACGTCGACAATGATGCCCTTGGCCAAAAAGGGCGTATGCGTTTTTTCCGAAATATATTCAGGAAAAAACGCATACGCCCTTTTTGGCCAACCAAGCAACCTGGAAAGGCAAATCAGCGCTACAAAGAAGTCTCGCTTCCCATCGGTGAAAAGGGCCATGCTGCAAAAAGTGTCAAAACGAGAAATGCAGGACAGGCCATGGAGAAATGGCAGCCTTGCTACACTGATGGGCGGGATGTAAATTGCCAACAGCCACTCTGGAGAAGTGTACGTTGTGTCCTGAAACATCGAAAAAACACAGCTTAGGGAGCATAGGGCACGTCCACTCATGGGCATATAAATTGGAAAAACTAAAAATCAGCAAGACACAGGCACCCGAAAGTTTAGGGCTGCTCTGTTGACAAGAACCTCCACTTCATGACACCTTAAATATCCCAGGAAAGAGAAAAATGGATAAAGAAGTTGTGGTCCTTATGTACAATGGAATATCACTCAGACATGAAATCAATGTTATAAGGCTAGTAGAAGCAAGATGAGTGGAGTTAGGTACGACGATTCTAAGTGAAATAAGTCACACAGAAAAAGACACTTATCATAAGCTATCACTTATAGAGGGAATGTAAAAACCGCTACACTTGAACTGAATTACAAAACAGAACAGAGTCACACGTTTAGAAAACACACTATGGCTGCTTAACGGGAAAGGTGAGGTGGGGTGATGCATAAAACAAGGGTTTCAAATTCGCTCAGATACCGTTCCATACACCCAATATGTAATAGACAAGACCTACTCCTTGCTCAGTGAACTGGACTCAACACCCCCTATTCACCGCACAAGAATATATGTGACTAGTAAGAATCTTAAAACCTATATATTGATATCTCTCTGGAAGTGAGTCAAGGGGGTGTAAAGCCGCATAAACAGAGCCATGAAAAGCAGCTAAACCCCATTATAAAAATAAATTACTTTTAAAAACCCGTAAAACAAAGACAGTGAAAGAGAGAGACATTCTTACAAAATTCGTTCAGAGGCTGTGATGCAACCTGGATTGACCATATCTAGACCCACAGCTGGATGAGACATAAGGGTGGACAATCTTGGGGCTGAGAGGTTGGGTGAGGTTGCGTGAGCAAACGCAGACCCTTGAAAGTAATACTGCGTGGTACCCATCCCATGGGTCCCAAATCTCCAGGTTCAAGGGCATCTTCCTACATCGAAAACATGCATGAGAAACCCAGAAGATGGTACACCATGTGATTTTGAAAGGTTTCTAAAACGCACCTCATTTCTCATCTCCTTGTGCTCGGGTTCGCCATTCCAGCTACTTTACTAGCAATCTCCCTCCTTGGAGAATCAGCACCTTTAAGCTCCTGTTCCCTACAGGTTGCAATTTGTCCTGAGGATGAACGGGAAGAGGGGCAACCAATGAGAGACTAGATCTAGGTGTTGGGACAGGCACAGGTCACTCTATTTTCCCAACAGGAAGAAGAATTAACCACAGGCTCAGCCTGCCGCCCGGAACCAGAATAGGGCCTGAGGCAATCCCGTGCTTTTGCGGCCAGCTCCCAAAAAAGACAGTTGAAAAATGGAGCTCAGGGGCACTGCAATTCACAAACCTGCAGAGTTATAAATGATAACTCTCGTCCACAAATATATTGAGGGAAGGCAACGAAAGAGGAATTGAAAGCAAGGCAGAATTGCAGGAAACAGATTTCAGGAGGTAGATACGAATCGCCTTTAAAGCACATGAAAAGCGGCAAAACGTCGACAATGATGCCCTTGGCCAAAAAGGGCGTATGCGTTTTTTCCTGAATATATTCAGGAAAAAACGCATACGCCCTTTTTGGCCAACCAAGCAACCTGGAAAGGCAAATCAGCGCTACAAAGAAGTCTCGCTTCCCATCGGTGAAAAGGGCCATGCTGCAAAAAGTGTCAAAACGAGAAATGCAGGACAGGCCATGGAGAAATGGCAGCCTTGCTACACTGATGGGCGGGATGTAAATTGCCAACAGCCACTCTGGAGAAGTGTACGTTGTGTACTGAAACATCGAAAAAACACAGCTTAGGGAGCATAGGGCACGTCCACTCATGGGCATATAAATTGGAAAAACTAAAAATCAGCAAGACACAGGCACCCGAAAGTTTAGGGCTGCTCTGTTGACAAGAACCTCCACTTCATGACACCTTAAATATCCCAGGAAAGAGAAAAATGGATAAAGAAGTTGTGGTCCTTATGTACAATGGAATATCACTCAGACATGAAATCAATGTTATAAGGCTAGTAGAAGCAAGATGAGTGGAGTTAGGTACGACGATTCTAAGTGAAATAAGTCACACAGAAAAAGACACTTATCATAAGCTATCACTTATAGAGGGAATGTAAAAACCGCTACACTTGAACTGAATTACAAAACAGAACAGAGTCACACGTTTAGAAAACACACTATGGCTGCTTAACGGGAAAGGTGAGGTGGGGTGATGCATAAAACAAGGGTTTCAAATTCGCTCAGATACCGTTCCATACACCCAATATGTAATAGACAAGACCTACTCCTTGCTCAGTGAACTGGACTCAACACCCCCTATTCACCGCACAAGAATATATGTGACTAGTAAGAATCTTAAAACCTATATATTGATATCTCTCTGGAAGTGAGTCAAGGGGGTGTAAAGCCGCATAAACAGAGCCATGAAAAGCAGCTAAACCCCATTATAAAAATAAATTACTTTTAAAAACCCGTAAAACAAAGACAGTGAAAGAGAGAGACATTCTTACAAAATTCGTTCAGAGGCTGTGATGCAACCTGGATTGACCATATCTAGACCCACAGCTGGATGAGACATAAGGGTGGACACTCTTGGGGCTGAGAGGTTGGGTGAGGTTGCGTGAGCAAACGCAGACCCTTTAAAGTAATACTGCGTGGTACCCATCCCATGGGTCCCAAATCTCCAGGTTCAAGGGCATCTTCCTACATCGAAAACATGCATGAGAAACCCAGAAGATGGTACACCATGTGATTTTGAAAGGTTTCTAAAACGCACCTCATTTCTCATCTCCTTGTGCTCGGGTTCGCCATTCCAGCTACTTTACTAGCAATCTCCCTCCTTGGAGAATCAGCACCTTTAAGCTCCTGTTCCCTACAGGTTGCAATTTGTCCTGAGGATGAACGGGAAGAGGGGCAACCAATGAGAGACTAGATCTAGGTGTTGGGACAGGCACAGGTCACTCTATTTTCCCAACAGGAAGAAGAATTAACCACAGGCTCAGCCTGCCGCCCGGAACCAGAATAGGGCCTGAGGCAATCCCGTGCTTTTGCAGCCAGCTCCCAAAAAAGACAGTTGAAAAATGGAGCTCAGGGGCACTGCAATTCACAAACCTGCAGAGTTATAAATGATAACTCTCGTCCACAAATATATTGAGGGAAGGCAACGAAAGAGGAATTGAAAGCAAGGCAGAATTGCAGGAAACAGATTTCAGGAGGTAGATACGAATCGCCTTTAAAGCACATGAAAAGCGGCAAAACGTCGACAATGATGCCCTTGGCCAAAAAGGGCGTATGCGTTTTTTCCGAAATATATTCAGGAAAAAACGCATACGCCCTTTTTGGCCAACCAAGCAACCTGGAAAGGCAAATCAGCGCTACAAAGAAGTCTCGCTTCCCATCGGTGAAAAGGGCCATGCTGCAAAAAGTGTCAAAACGAGAAATGCAGGACAGGCCATGGAGAAATGGCAGCCTTGCTACACTGATGGGCGGGATGTAAATTGCCAACAGCCACTCTGGAGAAGTGTACGTTGTGTCCTGAAACATCGAAAAAAAACAGCTTAGGGAGCATAGGGCACGTTCACTCATGGGCATATAAATTGGAAAACTAAAAATCAGCAAGACACAGGCACCCGAAAGTTTAGGGCTGCTCTGTTGACAAGAACCTCCACTTCATGACACCTTAAATATCCCAGGAAAGAGAAAAATGGATAAAGAAGTTGTGGTCCTTATGTACAATGGAATATCACTCAGACATGAAATCCATGTTATAAGGCTAGTAGAAGCAAGATGAGTGGAGTTAGGTACGACGATTCTAAGTGAAATAAGTCACACAGAAAAAGACACTTATCATAAGCTATCACTTATAGAGGGAATGTAAAAACCGCTACACTTGAACTGAATTACAAAACAGAACAGAGTCACACGTTTAGAAAACACACTATGGCTGCTTAACGGGAAAGGTGAGGTGGGGTGATGCATAAAACAAGGGTTTCAAATTCGCTCAGATACCGTTCCATACACCCAATATGTAATAGACAAGACCTACTCCTTGCTCAGTGAACTGGACTCAACACCCCGTATTCACCGCACAAGAATATATGTGACTAGTAAGAATCTTAAAACCTATATATTGATATCTCTCAGGAAGAGAGTCAAGGGGGTGTAAAGCCGCATAAACAGAGCCATGAAAAGCAGCTAAACCCCATTATAAAAATAAATTACTTTTAAAAACCCGTAAAACAAAGACAGTGAAAGAGAGAGACATTCTTACAAAATTCGTTCAGAGGCTGTGATGCAACCTGGATTGACCATATCTAGATCCACAGCTGGATGAGACATAAGGGTGGACACTCTTGGGGCTGAGAGGTTGGGTGAGGTTGCGTGAGCAAACGCAGACCCTTTAAAGTAGTACTGCGTGGTACCCATCCCATGGGTCCCAAATCTCCAGGTTCAAGGGCATCTTCCTACATCGAAAACATGCATGAGAAACCCAGAAGATGGTACACCATGTGATTTTGAAAGGTTTCTAAAACGCACCTCATTACTCATCTCCTTGTGCTCGGGTTCGCCATTCCAGCTACTTTACTAGCAATCTCCCTCCTTGGAGAATCAGCACCTTTAAGCTCCTGTTCCCTACAGGTTGCAATTTGTCCTGAGGATGAACGGGAAGAGGGGCAACCAATGAGAGACTAGATCTAGGTGTTGGGACAGGCACAGGTCACTCTATTTTCCCAACAGGAAGAAGAATTAACCACAGGCTCAGCCTGCCGCCCGGAACCAGAATAGGGCCTGAGACAATCCCGTGCTTTTGCGGCCAGCTCCCAAAAAAGACAGTTGAAAAATGGAGCTCAGGGGTACTGCAATTCACAAACCTGCAGAGTTATAAATGATAACTCTCGTCCACAAATATATTGAGGGAAGGCAACGAAGAGGAATTGAAAGCAAGGCAGAATTGCAGGAAACAGATTTCAGGAGGTAGATACGAATCGCCTTTAAAGCACATGAAAAGCGGCAAAACGTCGACAATGATGCCCTTGGCCAAAAAGGGCGTATGCGTTTTTTCCTGAATATATTCAGGAAAAAACGCATACGCCCTTTTTGGCCAACCAAGCAACCTGGAAAGGCAAATCAGTGCTACAAAGAGGTCTCGCTTCCCATCGGTCAAAAGGGCCATGCTGCAAAAAGTGTCAAAACCAGAAATGCAGGACAGGCCATGGAGAAATGGCAGCCTTGCTACGCTGATGGGCGGGATGTAAATTGCCAAAAGCCACTCTAGAGAAGTGTACGGTGTGTCCTGAAACATCGAAAAAACACAGCTTAGGGAGCATAGGGCACGTCCACTCATGGGCGTATAAATTGGGAAAACTAAAAATCAGCAAGACACAGGCACCCCAATGTTTAGGGCTGCTATGTTGACAAGGACCTCCACTTCATGACACCTTAAATATCCCAGGAAAGAGAAAAATGGATAAAGAAGTTGTGGTCCTTATGTACAAAGGAATATCCCTCAGACATGAAATCAATGTCATAAGGCTAGTAGAAGCAAGATGAGTGGATTTAGGTATGACGATTCTAAGTGAAATAAGTCACACAGAAAAAGACACTTATCATAAGATATCACTTATAGAGGGAATGTAAAAACCGCTACACTTGAACTGAATTACAAAACAGAACAGAGTCACACGTTTAGAAAACACACTATGGCTGCTTAACGGGAAAGGTGAGGTGGGGTGATGCATAAAACAAGGGTTTCAAATTCGCTCAGATACCGTTCCATACACCCAATATGTAATAGACAAGACCTACTCCTTGCTCAGTGAACTGGACTCAACACCCCCTATTCACCGCACAAGAATATATGTGACTAGTAAGAATCTTAAAACCTATGTATTGATATCTGTCTGGAAGTGAGTCAAGTGGGTGTAAAGCCGCATAAACACAGCCGTGAAAAGCAGCTAAACCCCATTATAAAAATAAATTACTTTTAAAAACCCGTAAAACAAAGACAGTGAAAGAGAGAGAAATTCTTACAAAATTCGTTCAGAGGCTGTGATGCAACCTGGATTGACCATATCTAGACCCACAGCTGGATGAGACATAAGGGTGGACACTCTTGGGGCTTACAGGTTGGGTGAGGTTGGGTGAGCAAACGCAGACCCTTTAAAGTAATACTGTGTGGTACCCATCCCATGGGTCCCAAATCTCCAGGTTCAAGGGCATCTTCCTACATCGAAAACATGCATGAGAAACCCAGAAGATGGTACACCGTGTGATTTTGAAAGGTTTCTAAAACGCACCCAATTTCTCATCTCCTTGTGCTCGGATTCGCCTTTCCAGCTACTTTACTAGCAATCTCCCTACTTGGAGAATCAGCACCTTTAAGCTCCTGTTCTCTACAGGTTGCAATTTGTCCTGAGGATGAACGGGAAGAGGGGCAACCAATGAGAGACTAGATCTAGGTGTTGGGACAGGCACAGGTCACTCTAATTTCCCATCAGGAAGAAGAATTAACCACAGGCTCAGCCTGCCGCCGGGAACCAGAATAGGGCCTGAGGCAATCCCGTGCTTTTGCGGCCAGCTCCCAAAAAAGACAGTTGAAAAATGGAGCTCAGGGGCACTGCAATTCACAAACCTGCAGAGTTATAAATGATAACTCTCGTCCACAAATATATTGAGGGAAGGCAACGAAGAGGATTTGAAAGCAAGGCAGAATTGCAGGAAACAGGTTTCAGGAGGTAGATTCGAATCGCCTTTAAAGCACATGAAAAGTGGCAAAACGTCGACAGTGATGCCCTTGGCCAAAAAGGGCGTAAGCGTTTTTTCCTGAATATATTCAGGAAAAAACGCATACGCCCTTTTTGGCCAACCAAGCAACCTGGAAAGGCAAATCAGCGCTACAAAGAAGTCTCGCTTCCCATCGGTCAAAAGGGCCATGCTGCAAAAAGTGTCAAAACCAGAAATGCAGTACAGGCCATGGAGAAATGGCAGCCTTGCTACGCTGATGGGCGGGATGTAAATTGCCAAAAGCCACTCTGGAAAAGTGTACGGTGTGTCCTGAAACATCGAAAAAACACAGCTTAGGGAGCATAGGGCAGATCCACT
The DNA here is from genome assembly GCF_028021215.1 of Eschrichtius robustus. Taxonomy (NCBI): domain Eukaryota; kingdom Metazoa; phylum Chordata; class Mammalia; order Artiodactyla; family Eschrichtiidae; genus Eschrichtius; species Eschrichtius robustus. Next base: position 416,249 of record NW_027175160.1, on the reverse strand, counting down.
CATGGGCGTATAAATTGGGAAAACTAAAAATCAGCAAGACACAGGCACCCCAATGTTTAGGGCTGCTATGTTGACAAGAACCTCCACTTCATGACACCTTAAATATCCCAGGAAAGAGATAAATGGATAAAGAAGTTGTGGTCCTTATGTACAAAGGAATATCCCTCAGACATGAAATCAATGTCATAAGGCTAGTAGAAGCAAGATGAGTGGATTTAGGTATGACGATTCTAAGTGAAATAAGTCACACAGAAAAAGACACTTATCATAAGCTATCACTTATAGAGGGAATGCAAAAACCGCTACACTTGAACTGAATTACAAAACAGAACAGAGTCACACGTTTAGAAAACACACTATGGCTGCTTAACGCGAAAGGTGAGGTGGGGTGATGCATAAAACAAGGGTTTCAAATTCGCTCAGATACTGTTCCATACACCCAATATGTAATAGACAAGACCTACTCCTTGCTCAGTGAACTGGACTCAACACCCCCTATTCACCGCACAAGAATATATCTGACTAGTAAGAATCGTAAAACCTATGTATTGATATCTGTCTGGAAGTGAGCCAAGTGGGTGTAAAGCCGCATAAACACAGCCGTGAAAAGCAGCTAAACCCCATTATAAAAATAAATTACTTTTAAATACCCGTAAAACAAAGACAGTGAAAGAGAGAGAAATTCTTACAAAATTCGTTCAGGGGCTGTGATGCAACCTGGATTGACCATATCTAGACCCACACCTGGATGAGACATAAGGGTGGACACTCTTGGGGCTGAGAGGTTGGGTGAGGTTGGGAGAGCAAACTCAGACCCTTTAAAGTAATACTGCGTGGTACCCATCCCATGGGTCCCAAATCTCCAGGTTCAAGGGCATCTTCCTACATCGAAAACATGCATGAGAAACCCAGAAGATGGTACACCGTGTGATTTTGAAAGGTTTCTAAAACGCACCCCATTTCTCATCTCCTTGTGCTCGGGTTCGCCTTTCCAGCTACTTTACTAGCAATCTCCCTACTTGGAGAATCAGCACCTTTAAGCTCCTGTTCCCTACAGGTTGCAATTTGTCCTGAGGATGAACGGGAAGAGGGGCAACCAATGAGAGACTAGATCTAGGTGTTGGTAGAGGCACAGGTCACTCTATTTTCCCATCAGGAAGAAGAATTAACCACAGGCTCAGCCTGCCGCCAGGAACCAGAATAAGGCCTGAGGCAATCTCGCGCTTTTGTGGCCAGCTCCCAAAAATGCGAGTTGAAAAATGGAGCTCAGGGACACTGCAATTCACAAACCCGCAGAGTTATAAATGATAACTCTCATCCACAGATATATTGAGGGAAGGCAACGAAGAGGATTTGAAAGCAAGGCAGAATTGCAGGAAGCAGATTTCAGGAGGTAGATTCGAATCGCCTTTAAAGCACATGAAAAGCGGCAAAACGTCGACAATGATGCCCTTGGCCAAAAAGGGCGTATGCGTTTTTTCCTGAATATATTCAGGAAAAAACGCATACGCCCTTTTTGGCCAACCAAGCAACCTGGAAAGGCAAATCAGCGCTACAAAGAGGTCTCGCTTCCCATCGGTCAAAAGGGCCATGCTGCAAAAAGTGTCAAAACCAGAAATGCAGGACAGGCCATGGAGAAATGGCAGCCTTGCTACGCTGATGGGCGGGATGTAAATTGCCAACAGCCACTCTAGAGAAGTGTACGGTGTGTCCTGAAACATCGAAAAAACACAGCTTAGGGAGCATAGGGCACGTCCACTCATGGGCGTATAAATTGGGAAAACTAAAAATCAGCAAGACACAGGCACCCCAATGTTTAGGGCTGCTATGTTGACAAGAACCTCCACTTCATGACACCTTAAATATCCCAGGAAAGAGAAAAATGGATAAAGAAGTTGTGGTCCTTATGTACAAAGGAATATCACTCAGACATGAAATCAATGTCATAAGGCTAGTAGAAGCAAGATGAGTGGATTTAGGTATGACGATTCTAAGTGAAATAAGTCACACAGAAAAAGACACTTATCATAAGATATCACTTATAGAGGGAATGTAAAAACCGCTACACTTAAACTGAATTACAAAAGAGAACAGAGTCACACGTTTAGAAAACACACTATGGCTGCTTAACGGGAAAGGTGAGGTGGGGTGATGCATAAAACAAGGGTTTCAAATTCGCTCAGATACTGTTCCATACACCCAATATGTAATAGACAAGACCTACTCCTTGCTCAGTGAACTGGACTCAACACCCCCTATTCACCGCACAAGAATATATGTGACTAGTAAGAATCTTAAAACCTATGTATTGATATCTGTCTGGAAGTGAGTCAAGTGGGTGTAAAGCCGCATAAACACAGCCGTGAAAAGCAGCTAAACCCCATTATAAAAATAAATTACTTTTAAAAACCCGTAAAACAAAGACAGTGAAAGAGAGAGAAATTCTTACAAAATTCGTTCAGAGGCTGTGATGCAACCTGGATTGACCATATCTAGACCCACAGCTGGATGAGACATAAGGGTCGACACTCTTGGGGCTTAGAGGTTGGGTGAGGTTGGGTGAGCAAACGCACACCCTTTAAAGTAATACTGTGTGGTACCCATCCCATGGGTCCCAAATCTCCAGGTTCAAGGGCATCTTCCTACATCGAAAACATGCATGAGAAACCCAGAAGATGGTACACCGTGTGATTTTGAAAGGTTTCTAAAACGCACCCAATTTCTCATCTCCTTGTACTCGGGTTCGCCTTTCCAGCTACTTTACTAGCAATCTCTCTACTTGGAGAATCAGCACCTTTAAGCTCCTGTTCCCTACAGGTTGCAATTTGTCCTGAGGATGAACGGGAAGAGGGGCAACCAATGAGAGACTAGATCTAGGTGTTGGGACAGGCCCAGGTCACTCTATTTTCCCATCAGGAAGAAGAATTAACCACAGGCTCAGCCTGCCGCCAGGAACCAGAATAGGGCCTGAGGCAATCCCGCGCTTTTGCGGCCAGCTCCCAAAAAAGCGAGTTGAAAAATGGAGCTCAGGGACACTGCAATTCACAAACCCGCAGAGTTATAAATGATAACTCTCATCCACAGATATATTGAGGGAAGGCAATGAAGAGGATTTGAAAGCAAGGCAGAATTGCAGGAAACAGATTTCAGGAGGTAGATTCGAATCGCCTTTAAAGCACATGAAAAGCGGCAAAACGTCGACAATGATGCCCTTGGCCAAAAAGGGCGTATGCGTTTTTTCCTGAATATATTCAGGAAAAAACGCATACGCCCTTTTTGGCCAACCAAGCAACCTGGAAAGGCAAATCAGCGCTTCAAAGAAGTTTCACTTCCCATCGGTCAAAAGGGTGATGCTGCAAAAAGTGTCAAAACCAGAAATGCAGGACAGGCCATGGAGAAATGGCAGCCTTGCTACGCTGATGGGCGGGATGTAAATTGCCAACAGCCACTCTGGAGAAGTGTACGGTGTGTCCTGAAACATCGAAAAAACACAGCTTAGGGAGCATAGGGCACGTCCACTCATGGGCGTATAAATTGGGAAAACTAAAAATCAGCAAGACACAGGCACCCCAAAGTTTAGGGCTGCTCTGTTGACAAGAACCTCCACTTCATGACACCTTAAATATCCCAGGAAAGAGAAAAATGGATAAAGAAGTTGTGGTTCTTATGTACAATGGAATAGCACTCAGACATGAAATCAATGTCATAAGGCTAGTAGAAGCAAGATGAGTGGATTTAGGTATGACGATTCTAAGTGAAATAAGTCACACAGAAAAAGACACTTATCATAAGCTATCACTTATAGAGGGAATGTAAAAACCGCTACACTTGAACTGAATTATAAAACAGAACAGAGTCACACGTTTAGAAAACACACTATGGCTGCTTAACGGGAAAGGTGAGGTGGGGTGATGCATAAAACAAGGGTTTCAAATTCGCTCAGATACTGTTCCATACACCCAATATGTAATAGACAAGACCTACTCCTTGCTCAGTGAAATGGACTCAACACCCCCTATTCACCGCACAAGAATATATCTGACTAGTAAGAATCGTAAAACCTATGTATTGATATCTCTCTGGAAGTGAGCCAAGTGGGTGTAAAGCCGCATAAACACAGCCGTGAAAAGCAGCTAAACCCCATTATAAAAATAAATTACTTTTAAAAACCCGTAAAAGAAAGACAGTGAAAGAGAGAGAAATTCTTACAAAATTCGTTCAGGGGCTGTGATGCAACCTGGATTGGCCATATCTAGACCCACAGCTGGATGAGACATAAGGGTGGACACTCTTGGGGCTTAGAGTTTGGGTGAGGTTGGGTGAGCAAACGCAGACCCTTTAAAGTAATACTGTGTGGTACCCATCCCATGGGTCCCAAATCTCCAGGTTCAAGGGCATCTTCCTACATCGAAAACATGCATGAGAAACCCAGAAGATGGTACACCGTGTGATTTTGAAAGGTTTCTAAAACGCACCCAATTTCTCATCTCCTTGTGCTCGGGTTCACCTTTTCAGCTACTTTACTAGCAATCTCCCTACTTGGAGAATCAGCACCTTTAAGCTCCTGTTCCCTACAGGTTGCAATTTGTCCTGAGGATGAACGGGAAGAGGGGCAACCAATGAGAGACTAGATCTAGGTGTTGGGACAGGCCCAGGTCACTCTATTTTCCCATCAGGAAGCAGAATTAACCACAGGCTCAGCCTGCCGCCAGGAACCAGAATAGGGCCTGAGGCAATCCCGCGCTTTTGCGGCCAGCTCCCAAAAAAGCGAGTTGAAAAATGGAGCTCAGTGACACTGCAATTCACAAACCCGCAGAGTTATAAGTGATAACTCTCATCCACAGATATATTGAGGGAAGGCAACGAAGAGGATTTGAAAGCAAGGCAGAATTGCAGGAAACAGATTTCAGGAGGTAGATTCGATCGCCTTTAAAGCACATAAAAAGCGGCAAAACATCGACAATGATGACCATGGCCAAAAAGGGCGTATGCGTTTTTTCCTGAATATATTCAGGAAAAAACGCATACGCCATTTTTGGCCAACCAAGCAACCTGGAAAGGCAAATCAGCGCTACAAAGAGGTCTCGCTTCCCATCGGTCAAAAGGGCCATGCTGCAAAAAGTGTCAAAACCAGAAATGCAGGACAGGCCATGGAGAAATGGCAGCCTTGCTACGCTGATGGGCGGGATGTAAATTGCCAACAGCCACTCTGGAGAAGTGTACGGTGTGTCCTGAAACATCGAAAAAACACAGCTTAGGGAGCATAGGGCACGTCCACTCATGGGCGTATAAATTGGGAAAACTAAAAATCAGCAAGACACAGGCACCCCAATGTTTAGGGCTGCTATGTTGACAAGAACCTCCACTTCATGACACCTTAAATATCCCAGGAAAGAGAAAAATGGATAAAGAAGTTGTGGTCCTTATGTACAAAGGAATATCACTCAGACATGAAATCAATGTCATAAGGCTAGAAGAAGCAAGATGAGTGGACTTAGGTTCGATGATTCTAAGTGAAATAAGTCACACAGAAAAAGACACTTATCATAAGCTATCACTTATAGAGGGAATGTAAAAACCGCTACACTTGAACTGAATTACAAAACAGAACAGAGTCACACGTTTAGAAAACACACTATGGCTGCTTAACGGGAAAGGTGAGGTGGGGTGATGCATAAAACAAGGGTTTCAAATTCGCTCACATACCGTTCCATACACCCAATATGTAATAGAAAAGACCGACTCCTTGCTAGGTGAACTGGACTCAACACCCCCTATTCACCGCACAAGAATATATGTGACTAGTAAGAATCTTACAACCTATGTATTGATATCTGTCTGGAAGTGAGTCAAGTGGGTGTAAAGCCGCATAAACACAGCCGTGAAAAGCAGCTAAACCCCATTATAAAAATAAATTACTTTTAAAAACCCGTAAAACAAAGACAGTGAAAGAGAGAGAAATTCTTACAAAATTCGTTCAGAGGCTGTGATGCAACCTGGATTGACCATATCTAGACCCACAGCTGGATGAGACATAAGGGTGGACACTCTTGGGGCTTAGAGTTTGGGTGAGGTTGGGTGAGCAAACGCAGACCCTTTAAAGTAATACTGTGTGGTACCCATCCCATGGGTCCCAAATCTCCAGGTTCAAGGGCATCTTCCTACATCGAAAACATGCCTGAGAAACCCAGAAGATGGTACACCGTGTGATTTTGAAAGGTTTCTAAAACGCACCCAATTTCTCATCTCCTTGTGCTCGGGTTCGCCTTTCCAGCTACTTTACTAGCAATCTCCCTACTTGGAGAATCAGCACCTTTAAGCTCCTGTTCCCTACAGGTTGCAATTTGTCCTGAGGATGAACGGGAAGAGGGGCAACCAATGAGAGACTAGATCTAGGTGTTGGGACAGGCCCAGGTCACTCTATTTTCCCATCAGGAAGAAGAATTAACCACAGGCTCAGCCTGCCGCCAGGAACCAGAATAGGGCCTGAGGCAATCCCGCGCTTTTGCGGCCAGCTCCCAAAAAAGCGAGTTGAAAAATGGAGCTCAGGGACACTGCAATTCACAAACCCGCAGAGTTATAAATGATAACTCTCATCCACAGATATATTGAGGGAAGGCAACGAAGAGGATTTGAAAGCAAGGCAGAATTGCAGGAAAGAGATTTCAGGAGGTAGATTCGAATCGCCTTTAAAGCACATGAAAAGCGGCAAAACGTCGACAATGATGCCCTTGGCCAAAAAGGGCGTATGCGTTTTTTCCTGAATATATTCAGGAAAAAACGCATACGCCCTTTTTGGCCAACCAAGCAACCTGGAAAGGCAAATCAGCGCTACAAAGAAGTCTCGCTTCCCATCGGTCAAAAGGGCCATGCTGCAAAAAGTGTCAAAACCAGAAATGCAGGACAGGCCATGGAGAAATGGCAGCCTTGCTAAACTGATGGGCGGGATGTAAATTGCCAACAGCCACTCTGGAGAAGTGTACGTTGTGTCCTGAAACATCGAAAAAACACAGCTTAGGGAGCATAGGGCACGTCCACTCATGGGCATATAAATTGGAAAAACTAAAAATCAGCAAGACACAGGCACCCGAAAGTTTAGGGCTGCTCTGTTGACAAGAACCTCCACTTCATGACACCTTAAATATCCCAGGAAAGAGAAAAATGGATAAAGAAGTTGTGGTCCTTATGTACAATGGAATATCACTCAGACATGAAATCAATGTCATAAGGCTAGTAGAAGCAAGATGAGTGGAGTTAGGTACGACGATTCTAAGTGAAATAAGTCACACAGAAAAAGACACTTATCATAAGCTATCACTTATAGAGGGAATGTAAAAACCGCTACACTTGAACTGAATTACAAAACAGAACAGAGTCACACGTTTAGAAAACACACTATGGCTGCTTAACGGGAAAGGTGAGGTGGGGTGATGCATAAAACAAGGGTTTCAAATTCGCTCAGATACCGTTCCATACACCCAATATGTAATAGACAAGACCTACTCCTTGCTCAGTGAACTGGACTCAACACCCCCTATTCACCGCACAAGAATATATGTGACTAGTAAGAATCTTAAAACCTATATATTGATATCTCTCTGGAAGTGAGTCAAGGGGGTGTAAAGCCGCATAAACAGAGCCATGAAAAGCAGCTAAACCCCATTATAAAAATAAATTACTTTTAAAAACCCGTAAAACAAAGACAGTGAAAGAGAGAGACATTCTTACAAAATTCGTTCAGAGGCTGTGATGCAACCTGGATTGACCATATCTAGACCCACAGCTGGATGAGACATAAGGGTGGACACTCTTGGGGCTGAGAGGTTGGGTGAGGTTGCGTGAGCAAACGCAGACCCTTGAAAGTAATACTGCGTGGTACCCATCCCATGGGTCCCAAATCTCCAGGTTCAAGGGCATCTTCCTACATCGAAAACATGCATGAGAAACCCAGAAGGTGGTACACCGTGTGATTTTGAAAGGTTTCTAAAACGCACCCAATTTCTCATCTCCTTGTGCTCGGGTTCGCCTTTCCAGCTACTTTACTAGAAATCTCCCTACTTGGAGAATCAGCACCTTTAAGCTCCTGTTCCCTACAGGTTGCAATTTGTCCTGAGGATGAACGGGAAGAGGGGCAACCAATGAGAGACTAGATCTAGGTGTTGGGACAGGCACAGGTCACTCTAATTTCCCATCAGGAAGAAGAATTAAACACAGGCTCAGCCTGCCGCCGGGAACCAGAATAGGGCCTGAGGCAATCCCGTGCTTTTGCGGCCAGCTCCCAAAAAAGACAGTTGAAAAATGGAGCTCAGGGGCACTGCAATTCACAAACCTGCAGAGTTATAAATGATAACTCTCGTCCACAAATATATTGAGGGAAGGCAACGAAGAGGATTTGAAAGCAAGGCAGAATTGCAGGAAACAGGTTTCAGGAGGTAGATTCGAATCGCCTTTAAAGCACATGAAAAGTGGCAAAACGTCGACAGTGATGCCCTTGGCCAAAAAGGGCGTAAGCGTTTTTTCCTGAATATATTCAGGAAAAAACGCATACGCCCTTTTTGACCAACCAAGCAACCTGGAAAGGCAAATCAGCGCTACAAAGAAGTCTCCCTTCCCATCGGTCAAAAGGGCCATGCTGCAAAAAGTGTCAAAACCAGAAATGCAGTACAGGCCATGGAGAAATGGCAGCCTTGCTACGCTGATGGGCGGGATGTAAATTGCCAAAAGCCACTCTGGAGAAGTGTACGGTGTGTCCTGAAACATCGAAAAAACACAACTTAGGGAGCATAGGGCACATCCACTCATGGGCGTATAAATTGGGAAAACTAAAAATCAGCAAGACACAGGCACCCCAATGTTTAGGGCTGCTATGTTGACAAGAACCTCCACTTCATGACACCTTAAATATCCCAGGAAAGAGATAAATGGATAAAGAAGTTGTGGTCCTTATGTACAAAGGAATATCACTCAGACATGAAATCAATGTCATAAGGTTAGTAGAAGCAAGATGAGTGGATTTAGGTATGACGATTCTAAGTGAAATAAGTCACACAGAAAAAGACACTTATCATAAGATATCACTTATAGAGGGAATGTAAAAACCGCTACACTTGAACTGAATTACAAAACAGAACAGAGTCACACGTTTAGAAAACACACTATGGCTGCTTAACGGGAAAGGTGAGGTGGGGTGATGCATAAAACAAGGGTTTCAAATTCGCTCAGATACTGTTCCATACACCCAATATGTAATAGACAAGACCTACTCCTTGCTCAGTGAACTGGACTCAACACCCCCTATTCACCGCACAAGAATATATGTGACTAGTAAGAATCGTAAAACCTATATATTGATATCTCTCTGGAAGTGAGTCAAGTGGGTGTAAAGCCGCATAAACACAGCCGTGAAAAGCAGCTAAACACCATTATAAAAATAAATTACTTTTAAAAACCCGTAAAACAAAGACAGTGAAAGAGAGAGAAATTCTTACAAAATTCGTTCAGGGGCTGTGATGCAACCTGGATTGACCATATCTAGACCCACACCTAGATGAGACATAAGGGTGGACACTCTTGGGGCTGAGAGGTTGGGTGAGGTTGGGAGAGCAAACTCAGACCCTTTAAAGTAATACTGCGTGGTACCCATCCCATGGGTCCCAAATCTCCAGGTTCAAGGGCATCTTCCTACATCGAAAACATGCATGAGAAACCCAGAAGATGGTACACCGTGTGATTTTGAAAGGTTTCTAAAACGCACCCCATTTCTCATCTCCTTGTGCTAGGGTTCGCCTTTCCAGCTACTTTACTAGCAATCTCCCTACTTGGAGAATCAGCACCTTTAAGCTCCTGTTCCCTACAGGTTGCAATTTGTCCTGAGGATGAACGGGAAGAGGGGCAACCAATGAGAGACTAGATCTAGGTGTTGGTAGAGGCACAGGTCACTCTATTTTCCCATCAGGAAGAAGAATTAACCACAGGCTCAGCCTGCCGCCAGGAACCAGAATAAGGCCTGAGGCAATCTCGCGCTTTTGTGGCCAGCTCCCAAAAAAGCGAGTTGAAAAATGGAGCTCAGGGACACTGCAATTCACAAACCCGCAGAGTTATAAATGATAACTCTCATCCACAGATATATTGAGGGAAGGCAACGAAGAGGATTTGAAAGCAAGGCAGAATTGCAGGAAGCAGATTTCAGGAGGTAGATTCGAATCGCCTTTAAAGCACATGAAAAGCGGCAAAACGTCGACAATGATGCCCTTGGCCAAAAAGGGCGTATGCGTTTTTTCCTGAATATATTCAGGAAAAAACGCATACGCCCTTTTTGGCCAACCAAGCAACCTGGAAAGGCAAATCAGTGCTACAAAGAGGTCTCGCTTCCCATCGGTCAAAAGGGCCATGCTGCAAAAAGTGTCAAAACCAGAAATGCAGGACAGGCCATGGAGAAATGGCAGCCTTGCTACGCTGATGGGCGGGATGTAAATTGCCAACAGCCACTCTAGAGAAGTGTACGGTGTGTCCTGAAACATCGAAAAAACACAGCTTAGGGAGCATAGGGCACGTCCACTCATGGGCGTATAAATTGGGAAAACTAAAAATCAGCAAGACACAGGCACCCCAATGTTTAGGGCTGCTATGTTGACAAGGACCTCCACTTCATGACACCTTAAATATCCCAGGAAAGAGAAAAATGGATAAAGAAGTTGTGGTCCTTATGTACAAAGGAATATCCCTCAGACATGAAATCAATGTCATAAGGCTAGTAGAAGCAAGATGAGTGGATTTAGGTATGACGATTCTAAGTGAAATAAGTCACACAGAAAAAGACACTTATCATAAGATATCACTTATAGAGGGAATGTAAAAACCGCTACACTTGAACTGAATTACAAAAGAGAACAGAGTCACACGTTTAGAAAACACACTATGGCTGCTTAACGGGAAAGGTGAGGTGGGGTGATGCATAAAACAAGGGTTTCAAATTCGCTCAGATACCGTTCCATACACCCAATATGTAATAGACAAGACCTACTCCTTGCTCAGTGAACTGGACTCAACACCCCCTATTCACCGCACAAGAATATATGTGACTAGTAAGAATCTTAAAACCTATGTATTGATATCTGTCTGGAAGTGAGTCAAGTGGGTGTAAAGCCGCATAAACACAGCCGTGAAAGGCAGCTAAACCCCATTATAAAAATAAATTACTTTTAAAAACCCGTAAAACAAAGACAGTGAAAGAGAGAGAAATTCTTACAAAATTCGTTCAGAGGCTGTGATGCAACCTGGATTGACCATATCTAGACCCACAGCTGGATGAGACATAAGGGTGGACACTCTTGGGGCTTACAGGTTGGGTGAGGTTGGGTGAGCAAACGCAGACCCTTTAAAGTAATACTGTGTGGTACCCATCCCATGGGTCCCAAATCTCCAGGTTCAAGGGCATCTTCCTACATCGAAAACATGCATGAGAAACCCAGAAGATGGTACACCGTGTGATTTTGAAAGGTTTCTAAAACGCACCCAATTTCTCATCTCCTTGTGCTCGGATTCGCCTTTCCAGCTACTTTACTAGCAATCTCCCTACTTGGAGAATCAGCACCTTTAAGCTCCTGTTCCCTACAGGTTGCAATTTGTCCTGAGGATGAACGGGAAGAGGGGCAACCAATGAGAGACTAGATCTAGGTGTTGGGACAGGCACAGGTCACTCTAATTTCCCATCAGGAAGAAGAATTAACCACAGGCTCAGCCTGCCGCCGGGAACCAGAATAGGGCCTGAGGCAATCCCGTGCTTTTGCGGCCAGCTCCCAAAAAAGACAGTTGAAAAATGGAGCTCAGGGGCACTGCAATTCACAAACCTGCAGAGTTATAAATGATAACTCTCGTCCACAAATATATTGAGGGAAGGCAACGAAGAGGATTTGAAAGCAAGGCAGAATTGCAGGAAACAGGTTTCAGGAGGTAGATTCGAATCGCCTTTAAAGCACATGAAAAGTGGCAAAACGTCGACAGTGATGCCCTTGGCCAAAAAGGGCGTAAGCGTTTTTTCCTGAATATATTCAGGAAAAAACGCATACGCCCTTTTTGGCCAACCAAGCAACCTGGAAAGGCAAATCAGCGCTACAAAGAAGTCTCGCTTCCCATCGGTCAAAAGGGCCATGCTGCAAAAAGTGTCAAAACCAGAAATGCAGTACAGGCCATGGAGAAATGGCAGCCTTGCTACGCTGATGGGCGGGATGTAAATTGCCAAAAGCCACTCTGGAAAAGTGTACGGTGTGTCCTGAAACATCGAAAAAACACAGCTTAGGGAGCATAGGGCAGATCCACTCATGGGCGTATAAATTGGGAAAACTAAAAATCAGCAAGACACAGGCACCCCAATGTTTAGGGCTGCTATGTTGACAAGAACCTCCACTTCATGACACCTTAAATATCCCAGGAAAGAGATAAATGGATAAAGAAGTTGTGGTCCTTATGTACAAAGGAATATCCCTCAGACATGAAATCAATGTCATAAGGCTAGTAGAAGCAAGATGAGTGGATTTAGGTATGACGATTCTAAGTGAAATAAGTCACACAGAAAAAGACACTTATCATAAGCTATCACTTATAGAGGGAATGTAAAAACCGCTACACTTGAACTGAATTACAAAACAGAACAGAGTCACACGTTTAGAAAACACACTATGGCTGCTTAACGCGAAAGGTGAGGTGGGGTGATGCATAAAACAAGGGTTTCAAATTCGCTCAGATACTGTTCCATACACCCAATATGTAATAGACAAGACCTACTCCTTGCTCAGTGAACTGGACTCAACACCCCCTATTCACCGCACAAGAATATATCTGACTAGTAAGAATCGTAAAACCTATGTATTGATATCTGTCTGGAAGTGAGCCAAGTGGGTGTAAAGCCGCATAAACACAGCCGTGAAAAGCAGCTAAACCCCATTATAAAAATAAATTACTTTTAAATACCCGTAAAACAAAGACAGTGAAAGAGAGAGAAATTCTTACAAAATTCGTTCAGGGGCTGTGATGCAACCTGGATTGACCATATCTAGACCCACACCTGGATGAGACATAAGGGTGGACACTCTTGGGGCTGAGAGGTTGGGTGAGGTTGGGAGAGCAAACTCAGACCCTTTAAAGTAATACTGCGTGGTACCCATCCCATGGGTCCCAAATCTCCAGGTTCAAGGGCATCTTCCTACATCGAAAACATGCATGAGAAACCCAGAAGATGGTACACCGTGTGATTTTGAAAGGTTTCTAAAACGCACCCCATTTCTCATCTCCTTGTGCTCGGGTTCGCCTTTCCAGCTACTTTACTAGCAATCTCCCTACTTGGAGAATCAGCACCTTTAAGCTCCTGTTCCCTACAGGTTGCAATTTGTCCTGAGGATGAACGGGAAGAGGGGCAACCAATGAGAGACTAGATCTAGGTGTTGGTAGAGGCACAGGTCACTCTATTTTCCCATCAGGAATAAGAATTAACCACAGGCTCAGGCTGCCGCCAGGAACCAGAATAAGGCCTGAGGCAATCTCGCGCTTTTGTGGCCAGCTCCCAAAAATGCGAGTTGAAAAATGGAGCTCAGGGACACTGCAATTCACAAACCCGCAGAGTTATAAATGATAACTCTCATCCACAGATATATTGAGGGAAGGCAACGAAGAGGATTTGAAAGCAAGGCAGAATTGCAGGAAGCAGATTTCAGGAGGTAGATTCGAATCGCCTTTAAAGCACATGAAAAGCGGCAAAACGTCGACAATGATGCCCTTGGCCAAAAAGGGCGTATGCGTTTTTTCCTGAATATATTCAGGAAAAAACGCATACGCCCTTTTTGGCCAACCAAGCAACCTGGAAAGGCAAATCAGCGCTACAAAGAGGTCTCGCTTCCCATCGGTCAAAAGGGCCATGCTGCAAAAAGTGTCAAAACCAGAAATGCAGGACAGGCCATGGAGAAATGGCAGCCTTGCTACGCTGATGGGCGGGATGTAAATTGCCAACAGCCACTCTAGAGAAGTGTACGGTGTGTCCTGAAACATCGAAAAAACACAGCTTAGGGAGCATAGGGCACGTCCACTCATGGGCGTATAAATTGGGAAAACTAAAAATCAGCAAGACACAGGCACCCCAATGTTTAGGGCTGCTATGTTGACAAGAACCTCCACTTCATGACACCTTAAATATCCCAGGAAAGAGAAAAATGGATAAAGAAGTTGTGGTCCTTATGTACAAAGGAATATCACTCAGACATGAAATCAATGTCATAAGGCTAGTAGAAGCAAGATGAGTGGATTTAGGTATGACGATTCTAAGTGAAATAAGTCACACAGAAAAAGACACTTATCATAAGATATCACTTATAGAGGGAATGTAAAAACCGCTACACTTAAACTGAATTACAAAAGAGAACAGAGTCACACGTTTAGAAAACACACTATGGCTGCTTAACGGGAAAGGTGAGGTGGGGTGATGCATAAAACAAGGGTTTCAAATTCGCTCAGATACTGTTCCATACACCCAATATGTAATAGACAAGACCTACTCCTTGCTCAGTGAACTGGACTCAACACCCCCTATTCACCGCACAAGAATATATGTGACTAGTAAGAATCTTAAAACCTATGTATTGATATCTGTCTGGAAGTGAGTCAAGTGGGTGTAAAGCCGCATAAACACAGCCGTGAAAAGCAGCTAAACCCCATTATAAAAATAAATTACTTTTAAAAACCCGTAAAACAAAGACAGTGAAAGAGAGAGAAATTCTTACAAAATTCGTTCAGAGGCTGTGATGCAACCTGGATTGACCATATCTAGACCCACAGCTGGATGAGACATAAGGGTCGACACTCTTGGGGCTTAGAGGTTGGGTGAGGTTGGGTGAGCAAACGCACACCCTTTAAAGTAATACTGTGTGGTACCCATCCCATGGGTCCCAAATCTCCAGGTTCAAGGGCATCTTCCTACATCGAAAACATGCATGAGAAACCCAGAAGATGGTACACCGTGTGATTTTGAAAGGTTTCTAAAACGCACCCAATTTCTCATCTCCTTGTACTCGGGTTCGCCTTTCCAGCTACTTTACTAGCAATCTCTCTACTTGGAGAATCAGCACCTTTAAGCTCCTGTTCCCTACAGGTTGCAATTTGTCCTGAGGATGAACGGGAAGAGGGGCAACCAATGAGAGACTAGATCTAGGTGTTGGGACAGGCCCAGGTCACTCTATTTTCCCATCAGGAAGAAGAATTAACCACAGGCTCAGCCTGCCGCCAGGAACCAGAATAGGGCCTGAGGCAATCCCGCGCTTTTGCGGCCAGCTCCCAAAAAAGCGAGTTGAAAAATGGAGCTCAGGGACACTGCAATTCACAAACCCGCAGAGTTATAAATGATAACTCTCATCCACAGATATATTGAGGGAAGGCAATGAAGAGGATTTGAAAGCAAGGCAGAATTGCAGGAAACAGATTTCAGGAGGTAGATTCGAATCGCCTTTAAAGCACATGAAAAGCGGCAAAACGTCGACAATGATGCCCTTGGCCAAAAAGGGCGTATGCGTTTTTTCCTGAATATATTCAGGAAAAAACGCATACGCCCTTGTTGGCCAACCAAGCAACCTGGAAAGGCAAATCAGCGCTTCAAAGAAGTTTCACTTCCCATCGGTCAAAAGGGTGATGCTGCAAAAAGTGTCAAAACCAGAAATGCAGGACAGGCCATGGAGAAATGGCAGCCTTGCTACGCTGATGGGCGGGATGTAAATTGCCAACAGCCACTCTGGAGAAGTGTACGGTGTGTCCTGAAACATCGAAAAAACACAGCTTAGGGAGCATAGGGCACGTCCACTCATGGGCGTATAAATTGGGAAAACTAAAAATCAGCAAGACACAGGCACCCCAAAGTTTAGGGCTGCTCTGTTGACAAGAACCTCCACTTCATCACACCTTAAATATCCCAGGAAAGAGAAAAATGGATAAAGAAGTTGTGGTTCTTATGTACAATGGAATAGCACTCAGACATGAAATCAATGTCATAAGGCTAGTAGAAGCAAGATGAGTGGATTTAGGTATGACGATTCTAAGTGAAATAAGTCACACAGAAAAAGACACTTATCATAAGCTATCACTTATAGAGGGAATGTAAAAACCGCTACACTTGAACTGAATTATAAAACAGAACAGAGTCACACGTTTAGAAAACACACTATGGCTGCTTAACGGGAAAGGTGAGGTGGGGTGATGCATAAAACAAGGGTTTCAAATTCGCTCAGATACTGTTCCATACACCCAATATGTAATAGACAAGACCTACTCCTTGCTCAGTGAAATGGACTCAACACCCCCTATTCACCGCACAAGAATATATCTGACTAGTAAGAATCGTAAAACCTATGTATTGATATCTCTCTGGAAGTGAGCCAAGTGGGTGTAAAGCCGCATAAACACAGCCGTGAAAAGCAGCTAAACCCCATTATAAAAATAAATTACTTTTAAAAACCCGTAAAAGAAAGACAGTGAAAGAGAGAGAAATTCTTACAAAATTCGTTCAGGGGCTGTGATGCAACCTGGATTGGCCATATCTAGACCCACAGCTGGATGAGACATAAGGGTGGACACTCTTGGGGCTTAGAGTTTGGGTGAGGTTGGGTGAGCAAACGCAGACCCTTTAAAGTAATACTGTGTGGTACCCATCCCATGGGTCCCAAATCTCCAGGTTCAAGGGCATCTTCCTACATCGAAAACATGCATGAGAAACCCAGAAGATGGTACACCGTGTGATTTTGAAAGGTTTCTAAAACGCACCCAATTTCTCATCTCCTTGTGCTCGGGTTCACCTTTTCAGCTACTTTACTAGCAATCTCCCTACTTGGAGAATCAGCACCTTTAAGCTCCTGTTCCCTACAGGTTGCAATTTGTCCTGAGGATGAACGGGAAGAGGGGCAACCAATGAGAGACTAGATCTAGGTGTTTGGACAGGCCCAGGTCACTCTATTTTCCCATCAGGAAGCAGAATTAACCACAGGCTCAGCCTGCCGCCAGGAACCAGAATAGGGCCTGAGGCAATCCCGCGCTTTTGCGGCCAGCTCCCAAAAAAGCGAGTTGAAAAATGGAGCTCAGTGACACTGCAATTCACAAACCCGCAGAGTTATAAATGATAACTCTCGTCCACAAATATATTGAGGGAAGGCAACGAAGAGGATTTGAAAGCAAGGCAGAATTGCAGGAAACAGGTTTCAGGAGGTAGATTCGAATCGCCTTTAAAGCACATGAAAAGTGGCAAAACGTCGACAGTGATGCCCTTGGCCAAAAAGGGCGTAAGCGTTTTTTCCTGAATATATTCAGGAAAAAACGCATACGCCCTTTTTGGCCAACCAAGCAACCTGGAAAGGCAAATCAGCGCTACAAAGAAGTCTCCCTTCCCATCGGTCAAAAGGGCCATGCTGCAAAAAGTGTCAAAACCAGAAATGCAGTACAGGCCATGGAGTAATGGCAGCCTTGCTACGCTGATGGGCGGGATGTAAATTGCCAAAAGCCACTCTGGAGAAGTGTACGGTGTGTCCTGAAACATCGAAAAAACACAACTTAGGGAGCATAGGGCACATCCACTCATGGGCGTATAAATTGGGAAAACTAAAAATCAGCAAGACACAGGCACCCCAATGTTTAGGGCTGCTATGTTGACAAGAACCTCCACTTCATGACACCTTAAATATCCCAGGAAAGAGATAAATGGATAAAGAAGTTGTGGTCCTTATGTACAAAGGAATATCACTCAGACATGAAATCAATGTCATAAGGTTAGTAGAAGCAAGATGAGTGGATTTAGGTATGACGATTCTAAGTGAAATAAGTCACACAGAAAAAGACACTTATCATAAGATATCACTTATAGAGGGAATGTAAAAACCGCTACACTTGAACTGAATTACAAAACAGAACAGAGTCACACGTTTAGAAAACACACTATGGCTGCTTAACGGGAAAGGTGAGGTGGGGTGATGCATAAAACAAGGGTTTCAAATTCGCTCAGATACTGTTCCATACACCCAATATGTAATAGACAAGACCTACTCCTTGCTCAGTGAACTGGACTCAACACCCCCTATTCACCGCACAAGAATATATGTGACTAGTAAGAATCGTAAAACCTATATATTGATATCTCTCTGGAAGTGAGTCAAGTGGGTGTAAAGCCGCATAAACACAGCCGTGAAAAGCAGCTAAACACCATTATAAAAATAAATTACTTTTAAAAACCCGTAAAACAAAGACAGTGAAAGAGAGAGAAATTCTTACAAAATTCGTTCAGGGGATGTGATGCAACCTGGATTGACCATATCTAGACCCACACCTGGATGAGACATAAGGGTGGACACTCTTGGGGCTGAGAGGTTGGGTGAGGTTGGGAGAGCAAACTCAGACCCTTTAAAGTAATACTGCGTGGTACCCATCCCATGGGTCCCAAATCTCCAGGTTCAAGGGCATCTTCCTACATCGAAAACATGCATGAGAAACCCAGAAGATGGTACACCGTGTGATTTTGAAAGGTTTCTAAAACGCACCCCATTTCTCATCTCCTTGTGCTAGGGTTCGCCTTTCCAGCTACTTTACTAGCAATCTCCCTACTTGGAGAATCAGCACCTTTAAGCTCCTGTTCCCTACAGGTTGCAATTTGTCCTGAGGATGAACGGGAAGAGGGGCAACCAATGAGAGACTAGATCTAGGTGTTGGTAGAGGCACAGGTCACTCTATTTTCCCATCAGGAAGAAGAATTAACCACAGGCTCAGCCTGCCGCCAGGAACCAGAATAAGGCCTGAGGCAATCTCGCGCTTTTGTGGCCAGCTCCCAAAAAAGCGAGTTGAAAAATGGAGCTCAGGGACACTGCAATTCACAAACCCGCAGAGTTATAAATGATAACTCTCATCCACAGATATATTGAGGGAAGGCAACGAAGAGGATTTGAAAGCAAGGCAGAATTGCAGGAAGCAGATTTCAGGAGGTAGATTCGAATCGCCTTTAAAGCACATGAAAAGCGGCAAAACGTCGACAATGATGCCCTTGGCCAAAAAGGGCGTATGCGTTTTTTCCTGAATATATTCAGGAAAAAACGCATACGCCCTTTTTGGCCAACCAAGCAACCTGGAAAGGCAAATCAGTGCTACAAAGAGGTCTCGCTTCCCATCGGTCAAAAGGGCCATGCTGCAAAAAGTGTCAAAACCAGAAATGCAGGACAGGCCATGGAGAAATGGCAGCCTTGCTACGCTGATGGGCGGGATGTAAATTGCCAACAGCCACTCTAGAGAAGTGTACGGTGTGTCCTGAAACATCGAAAAAACACAGCTTAGGGAGCATAGGGCACGTCCACTCATGGGCGTATAAATTGGGAAAACTAAAAATCAGCAAGACACAGGCACCCCAATGTTTAGGGCTGCTATGTTGACAAGGACCTCCACTTCATGACACCTTAAATATCCCAGGAAAGAGAAAAATGGATAAAGAAGTTGTGGTCCTTATGTACAAAGGAATATCCCTCAGACATGAAATCAATGTCATAAGGCTAGTAGAAGCAAGATGAGTGGATTTAGGTATGACGATTCTAAGTGAAATAAGTCACACAGAAAAAGACACTTATCATAAGATATCACTTATAGAGGGAATGTAAAAACCGCTACACTTGAACTGAATTACAAAAGAGAACAGAGTCACACGTTTAGAAAACACACTATGGCTGCTTAACGGGAAAGGTGAGGTGGGGTGATGCATAAAACAAGGGTTTCAAATTCGCTCAGATACCGTTCCATACACCCAATATGTAATAGACAAGACCTACTCCTTGCTCAGTGAACTGGACTCAACACCCCCTATTCACCGCACAAGAATATATGTGACTAGTAAGAATCTTAAAACCTATGTATTGATATCTGTCTGGAAGTGAGTCAAGTGGGTGTAAAGCCGCATAAACACAGCCGTGAAAGGCAGCTAAACCCCATTATAAAAATAAATTACTTTTAAAAACCCGTAAAACAAAGACAGTGAAAGAGAGAGAAATTCTTACAAAATTCGTTCAGAGGCTGTGATGCAACCTGGATTGACCATATCTAGACCCACAGCTGGATGAGACATAAGGGTGGACACTCTTGGGGCTTACAGGTTGGGTGAGGTTGGGTGAGCAAACGCAGACCCTTTAAAGTAATACTGTGTGGTACCCATCCCATGGGTCCCAAATCTCCAGGTTCAAGGGCATCTTCCTACATCGAAAACATGCATGAGAAACCCAGAAGATGGTACACCGTGTGATTTTGAAAGGTTTCTAAAACGCACCCAATTTCTCATCTCCTTGTGCTCGGATTCGCCTTTCCAGCTACTTTACTAGCAATCTCCCTACTTGGAGAATCAGCACCTTTAAGCTCCTGTTCCCTACAGGTTGCAATTTGTCCTGAGGATGAACGGGAAGAGGGGCAACCAATGAGAGACTAGATCTAGGTGTTGGGACAGGCACAGGTCACTCTAATTTCCCATCAGGAAGAAGAATTAACCACAGGCTCAGCCTGCCGCCGGGAACCAGAATAGGGCCTGAGGCAATCCCGTGCTTTTGCGGCCAGCTCCCAAAAAAGACAGTTGAAAAATGGAGCTCAGGGGCACTGCAATTCACAAACCTGCAGAGTTATAAATGATAACTCTCGTCCACAAATATATTGAGGGAAGGCAACGAAGAGGATTTGAAAGCAAGGCAGAATTGCAGGAAACAGGTTTCAGGAGGTAGATTCGAATCGCCTTTAAAGCACATGAAAAGTGGCAAAACGTCGACAGTGATGCCCTTGGCCAAAAAGGGCGTAAGCGTTTTTTCCTGAATATATTCAGGAAAAAACGCATACGCCCTTTTTGGCCAACCAAGCAACCTGGAAAGGCAAATCAGCGCTACAAAGAAGTCTCGCTTCCCATCGGTCAAAAGGGCCATGCTGCAAAAAGTGTCAAAACCAGAAATGCAGTACAGGCCATGGAGAAATGGCAGCCTTGCTACGCTGATGGGCGGGATGTAAATTGCCAAAAGCCACTCTGGAAAAGTGTACGGTGTGTCCTGAAACATCGAAAAAACACAGCTTAGGGAGCATAGGGCAGATCCACTCATGGGCGTATAAATTGGGAAAACTAAAAATCAGCAAGACACAGGCACCCCAATGTTTAGGGCTGCTATGTTGACAAGAACCTCCACTTCATGACACCTTAAATATCCCAGGAAAGAGATAAATGGATAAAGAAGTTGTGGTCCTTATGTACAAAGGAATATCCCTCAGACATGAAATCAATGTCATAAGGCTAGTAGAAGCAAGATGAGTGGATATAGGTATGACGATTCTAAGTGAAATAAGTCACACAGAAAAAGACACTTATCATAAGCTATCACTTATAGAGGGAATGTAAAAACCGCTACACTTGAACTGAATTACAAAACAGAACAGAGTCACACGTTTAGAAAACACACTATGGCTGCTTAACGCGAAAGGTGAGGTGGGGTGATGCATAAAACAAGGGTTTCAAATTCGCTCAGATACTGTTCCATACACCCAATATGTAATAGACAAGACCTACTCCTTGCTCAGTGAACTGGACTCAACACCCCCTATTCACCGCACAAGAATATATCTGACTAGTAAGAATCGTAAAACCTATGTATTGATATCTGTCTGGAAGTGAGCCAAGTGGGTGTAAAGCCGCATAAACACAGCCGTGAAAAGCAGCTAAACCCCATTATAAAAATAAATTACTTTTAAATACCCGTAAAACAAAGACAGTGAAAGAGAGAGAAATTCTTACAAAATTCGTTCAGGGGCTGTGATGCAACCTGGATTGACCATATCTAGACCCACACCTGGGTGAGACATAAGGGTGGACACTCTTGGGGCTGAGAGGTTGGGTGAGGTTGGGAGAGCAAACTCAGACCCTTTAAAGTAATACTGCGTGGTACCCATCCCATGGGTCCCAAATCTCCAGGTTCAAGGGCATCTTCCTACATCGAAAACATGCATGAGAAACCCAGAAGATGGTACACCGTGTGATTTTGAAAGGTTTCTAAAACGCACCCCATTTCTCATCTCCTTGTGCTCGGGTTCGCCTTTCCAGCTACTTTACTAGCAATCTCCCTACTTGGAGAATCAGCACCTTTAAGCTCCTGTTCCCTACAGGTTGCAATTTGTCCTGAGGATGAACGGGAAGAGGGGCAACCAATGAGAGACTAGATCTAGGTGTTGGTAGAGGCACAGGTCACTCTATTTTCCCATCAGGAATAAGAATTAACCACAGGCTCAGGCTGCCGCCAGGAACCAGAATAAGGCCTGAGGCAATCTCGCGCTTTTGTGGCCAGCTCCCAAAAATGCGAGTTGAAAAATGGAGCTCAGGGACACTGCAATTCACAAACCCGCAGAGTTATAAATGATAACTCTCATCCACAGATATATTGAGGGAAGGCAACGAAGAGGATTTGAAAGCAAGGCAGAATTGCAGGAAGCAGATTTCAGGAGGTAGATTCGAATCGCCTTTAAAGCACATGAAAAGCGGCAAAACGTCGACAATGATGCCCTTGGCCAAAAAGGGCGTATGCGTTTTTTCCTGAATATATTCAGGAAAAAACGCATACGCCCTTTTTGGCCAACCAAGCAACCTGGAAAGGCAAATCAGCGCTACAAAGAGGTCTCGCTTCCCATCGGTCAAAAGGGCCATGCTGCAAAAAGTGTCAAAACCAGAAATGCAGGACAGGCCATGGAGAAATGGCAGCCTTGCTACGCTGATGGGCGGGATGTAAATTGCCAACAGCCACTCTAGAGAAGTGTACGGTGTGTCCTGAAACATCGAAAAAACACAGCTTAGGGAGCATAGGGCACGTCCACTCATGGGCGTATAAATTGGGAAAACTAAAAATCAGCAAGACACAGGCACCCCAATGTTTAGGGCTGCTATGTTGACAAGAACCTCCACTTCATGACACCTTAAATATCCCAGGAAAGAGAAAAATGGATAAAGAAGTTGTGGTCCTTATGTACAAAGGAATATCACTCAGACATGAAATCAATGTCATAAGGCTAGTAGAAGCAAGATGAGTGGATTTAGGTATGACGATTCTAAGTGAAATAAGTCACACAGAAAAAGACACTTATCATAAGATATCACTTATAGAGGGAATGTAAAAACCGCTACACTTAAACTGAATTACAAAAGAGAACAGAGTCACACGTTTAGAAAACACACTATGGCTGCTTAACGGGAAAGGTGAGGTGGGGTGATGCATAAAACAAGGGTTTCAAATTCGCTCAGATACTGTTCCATACACCCAATATGTAATAGACAAGACCTACTCCTTGCTCAGTGAACTGGACTCAACACCCCCTATTCACCGCACAAGAATATATGTGACTAGTAAGAATCTTAAAACCTATGTATTGATATCTGTCTGGAAGTGAGTCAAGTGGGTGTAAAGCCGCATAAACACAGCCGTGAAAAGCAGCTAAACCCCATTATAAAAATAAATTACTTTTAAAAACCCGTAAAACAAAGACAGTGAAAGAGAGAGAAATTCTTACAAAATTCGTTCAGAGGCTGTGATGCAACCTGGATTGACCATATCTAGACCCACAGCTGGATGAGACATAAGGGTCGACACTCTTGGGGCTTAGAGGTTGGGTGAGGTTGGGTGAGCAAACGCACACCCTTTAAAGTAATACTGTGTGGTACCCATCCCATGGGTCCCAAATCTCCAGGTTCAAGGGCATCTTCCTACATCGAAAACATGCATGAGAAACCCAGAAGATGGTACACCGTGTGATTTTGAAAGGTTTCTAAAACGCACCCAATTTCTCATCTCCTTGTACTCGGGTTCGCCTTTCCAGCTACTTTACTAGCAATCTCTCTACTTGGAGAATCAGCACCTTTAAGCTCCTGTTCCCTACAGGTTGCAATTTGTCCTGAGGATGAACGGGAAGAGGGGCAACCAATGAGAGACTAGATCTAGGTGTTGGGACAGGCCCAGGTCACTCTATTTTCCCATCAGGAAGAAGAATTAACCACAGGCTCAGCCTGCCGCCAGGAACCAGAATAGGGCCTGAGGCAATCCCGCGCTTTTGCGGCCAGCTCCCAAAAAAGCGAGTTGAAAAATGGAGCTCAGGGACACTGCAATTCACAAACCCGCAGAGTTATAAATGATAACTCTCATCCACAGATATATTGAGGGAAGGCAATGAAGAGGATTTGAAAGCAAGGCAGAATTGCAGGAAACAGATTTCAGGAGGTAGATTCGAATCGCCTTTAAAGCACATGAAAAGCGGCAAAACGTCGACAATGATGCCCTTGGCCAAAAAGGGCGTATGCGTTTTTTCCTGAATATATTCAGGAAAAAACGCATACGCCCTTGTTGGCCAACCAAGCAACCTGGAAAGGCAAATCAGCGCTTCAAAGAAGTTTCACTTCCCATCGGTCAAAAGGGTGATGCTGCAAAAAGTGTCAAAACCAGAAATGCAGGACAGGCCATGGAGAAATGGCAGCCTTGCTACGCTGATGGGCGGGATGTAAATTGCCAACAGCCACTCTGGAGAAGTGTACGGTGTGTCCTGAAACATCGAAAAAACACAGCTTAGGGAGCATAGGGCACGTCCACTCATGGGCGTATAAATTGGGAAAACTAAAAATCAGCAAGACACAGGCACCCCAAAGTTTAGGGCTGCTCTGTTGACAAGAACCTCCACTTCATCACACCTTAAATATCCCAGGAAAGAGAAAAATGGATAAAGAAGTTGTGGTTCTTATGTACAATGGAATAGCACTCAGACATGAAATCAATGTCATAAGGCTAGTAGAAGCAAGATGAGTGGATTTAGGTATGACGATTCTAAGTGAAATAAGTCACACAGAAAAAGACACTTATCATAAGCTATCACTTATAGAGGGAATGTAAAAACCGCTACACTTGAACTGAATTATAAAACAGAACAGAGTCACACGTTTAGAAAACACACTATGGCTGCTTAACGGGAAAGGTGAGGTGGGGTGATGCATAAAACAAGGGTTTCAAATTCGCTCAGATACTGTTCCATACACCCAATATGTAATAGACAAGACCTACTCCTTGCTCAGTGAAATGGACTCAACACCCCCTATTCACCGCACAAGAATATATCTGACTAGTAAGAATCGTAAAACCTATGTATTGATATCTCTCTGGAAGTGAGCCAAGTGGGTGTAAAGCCGCATAAACACAGCCGTGAAAAGCAGCTAAACCCCATTATAAAAATAAATTACTTTTAAAAACCCGTAAAAGAAAGACAGTGAAAGAGAGAGAAATTCTTACAAAATTCGTTCAGGGGCTGTGATGCAACCTGGATTGGCCATATCTAGACCCACAGCTGGATGAGACATAAGGGTGGACACTCTTGGGGCTTAGAGTTTGGGTGAGGTTGGGTGAGCAAACGCAGACCCTTTAAAGTAATACTGTGTGGTACCCATCCCATGGGTCCCAAATCTCCAGGTTCAAGGGCATCTTCCTACATCGAAAACATGCATGAGAAACCCAGAAGATGGTACACCGTGTGATTTTGAAAGGTTTCTAAAACGCACCCAATTTCTCATCTCCTTGTGCTCGGGTTCACCTTTTCAGCTACTTTACTAGCAATCTCCCTACTTGGAGAATCAGCACCTTTAAGCTCCTGTTCCCTACAGGTTGCAATTTGTCCTGAGGATGAACGGGAAGAGGGGCAACCAATGAGAGACTAGATCTAGGTGTTTGGACAGGCCCAGGTCACTCTATTTTCCCATCAGGAAGCAGAATTAACCACAGGCTCAGCCTGCCGCCAGGAACCAGAATAGGGCCTGAGGCAATCCCGCGCTTTTGCGGCCAGCTCCCAAAAAAGCGAGTTGAAAAATGGAGCTCAGTGACACTGCAATTCACAAACCCGCAGAGTTATAAATGATAACTCTCGTCCACAAATATATTGAGGGAAGGCAACGAAGAGGATTTGAAAGCAAGGCAGAATTGCAGGAAACAGGTTTCAGGAGGTAGATTCGAATCGCCTTTAAAGCACATGAAAAGTGGCAAAACGTCGACAGTGATGCCCTTGGCCAAAAAGGGCGTAAGCGTTTTTTCCTGAATATATTCAGGAAAAAACGCATACGCCCTTTTTGGCCAACCAAGCAACCTGGAAAGGCAAATCAGCGCTACAAAGAAGTCTCCCTTCCCATCGGTCAAAAGGGCCATGCTGCAAAAAGTGTCAAAACCAGAAATGCAGTACAGGCCATGGAGTAATGGCAGCCTTGCTACGCTGATGGGCGGGATGTAAATTGCCAAAAGCCACTCTGGAGAAGTGTACGGTGTGTCCTGAAACATCGAAAAAACACAACTTAGGGAGCATAGGGCACATCCACTCATGGGCGTATAAATTGGGAAAACTAAAAATCAGCAAGACACAGGCACCCCAATGTTTAGGGCTGCTATGTTGACAAGAACCTCCACTTCATGACACCTTAAATATCCCAGGAAAGAGATAAATGGATAAAGAAGTTGTGGTCCTTATGTACAAAGGAATATCACTCAGACATGAAATCAATGTCATAAGGTTAGTAGAAGCAAGATGAGTGGATTTAGGTATGACGATTCTAAGTGAAATAAGTCACACAGAAAAAGACACTTATCATAAGATATCACTTATAGAGGGAATGTAAAAACCGCTACACTTGAACTGAATTACAAAACAGAACAGAGTCACACGTTTAGAAAACACACTATGGCTGCTTAACGGGAAAGGTGAGGTGGGGTGATGCATAAAACAAGGGTTTCAAATTCGCTCAGATACTGTTCCATACACCCAATATGTAATAGACAAGACCTACTCCTTGCTCAGTGAACTGGACTCAACACCCCCTATTCACCGCACAAGAATATATGTGACTAGTAAGAATCGTAAAACCTATATATTGATATCTCTCTGGAAGTGAGTCAAGTGGGTGTAAAGCCGCATAAACACAGCCGTGAAAAGCAGCTAAACACCATTATAAAAATAAATTACTTTTAAAAACCCGTAAAACAAAGACAGTGAAAGAGAGAGAAATTCTTACAAAATTCGTTCAGGGGATGTGATGCAACCTGGATTGACCATATCTAGACCCACACCTGGATGAGACATAAGGGTGGACACTCTTGGGGCTGAGAGGTTGGGTGAGGTTGGGAGAGCAAACTCAGACCCTTTAAAGTAATACTGCGTGGTACCCATCCCATGGGTCCCAAATCTCCAGGTTCAAGGGCATCTTCCTACATCGAAAACATGCATGAGAAACCCAGAAGATGGTACACCGTGTGATTTTGAAAGGTTTCTAAAACGCACCCCATTTCTCATCTCCTTGTGCTAGGGTTCGCCTTTCCAGCTACTTTACTAGCAATCTCCCTACTTGGAGAATCAGCACCTTTAAGCTCCTGTTCCCTACAGGTTGCAATTTGTCCTGAGGATGAACGGGAAGAGGGGCAACCAATGAGAGACTAGATCTAGGTGTTGGTAGAGGCACAGGTCACTCTATTTTCCCATCAGGAAGAAGAATTAACCACAGGCTCAGCCTGCCGCCAGGAACCAGAATAAGGCCTGAGGCAATCTCGCGCTTTTGTGGCCAGCTCCCAAAAAAGCGAGTTGAAAAATGGAGCTCAGGGACACTGCAATTCACAAACCCGCAGAGTTATAAATGATAACTCTCATCCACAGATATATTGAGGGAAGGCAACGAAGAGGATTTGAAAGCAAGGCAGAATTGCAGGAAGCAGATTTCAGGAGGTAGATTCGAATCGCCTTTAAAGCACATGAAAAGCGGCAAAACGTCGACAATGATGCCCTTGGCCAAAAAGGGCGTATGCGTTTTTTCCTGAATATATTCAGGAAAAAACGCATACGCCCTTTTTGGCCAACCAAGCAACCTGGAAAGGCAAATCAGTGCTACAAAGAGGTCTCGCTTCCCATCGGTCAAAAGGGCCATGCTGCAAAAAGTGTCAAAACCAGAAATGCAGGACAGGCCATGGAGAAATGGCAGCCTTGCTACGCTGATGGGCGGGATGTAAATTGCCAACAGCCACTCTAGAGAAGTGTACGGTGTGTCCTGAAACATCGAAAAAACACAGCTTAGGGAGCATAGGGCACGTCCACTCATGGGCGTATAAATTGGGAAAACTAAAAATCAGCAAGACACAGGCACCCCAATGTTTAGGGCTGCTATGTTGACAAGGACCTCCACTTCATGACACCTTAAATATCCCAGGAAAGAGAAAAATGGATAAAGAAGTTGTGGTCCTTATGTACAAAGGAATATCCCTCAGACATGAAATCAATGTCATAAGGCTAGTAGAAGCAAGATGAGTGGATTTAGGTATGACGATTCTAAGTGAAATAAGTCACACAGAAAAAGACACTTATCATAAGATATCACTTATAGAGGGAATGTAAAAACCGCTACACTTGAACTGAATTACAAAAGAGAACAGAGTCACACGTTTAGAAAACACACTATGGCTGCTTAACGGGAAAGGTGAGGTGGGGTGATGCATAAAACAAGGGTTTCAAATTCGCTCAGATACCGTTCCATACACCCAATATGTAATAGACAAGACCTACTCCTTGCTCAGTGAACTGGACTCAACACCCCCTATTCACCGCACAAGAATATATGTGACTAGTAAGAATCTTAAAACCTATGTATTGATATCTGTCTGGAAGTGAGTCAAGTGGGTGTAAAGCCGCATAAACACAGCCGTGAAAGGCAGCTAAACCCCATTATAAAAATAAATTACTTTTAAAAACCCGTAAAACAAAGACAGTGAAAGAGAGAGAAATTCTTACAAAATTCGTTCAGAGGCTGTGATGCAACCTGGATTGACCATATCTAGACCCACAGCTGGATGAGACATAAGGGTGGACACTCTTGGGGCTTACAGGTTGGGTGAGGTTGGGTGAGCAAACGCAGACCCTTTAAAGTAATACTGTGTGGTACCCATCCCATGGGTCCCAAATCTCCAGGTTCAAGGGCATCTTCCTACATCGAAAACATGCATGAGAAACCCAGAAGATGGTACACCGTGTGATTTTGAAAGGTTTCTAAAACGCACCCAATTTCTCATCTCCTTGTGCTCGGATTCGCCTTTCCAGCTACTTTACTAGCAATCTCCCTACTTGGAGAATCAGCACCTTTAAGCTCCTGTTCCCTACAGGTTGCAATTTGTCCTGAGGATGAACGGGAAGAGGGGCAACCAATGAGAGACTAGATCTAGGTGTTGGGACAGGCACAGGTCACTCTAATTTCCCATCAGGAAGAAGAATTAACCACAGGCTCAGCCTGCCGCCGGGAACCAGAATAGGGCCTGAGGCAATCCCGTGCTTTTGCGGCCAGCTCCCAAAAAAGACAGTTGAAAAATGGAGCTCAGGGGCACTGCAATTCACAAACCTGCAGAGTTATAAATGATAACTCTCGTCCACAAATATATTGAGGGAAGGCAACGAAGAGGATTTGAAAGCAAGGCAGAATTGCAGGAAACAGGTTTCAGGAGGTAGATTCGAATCGCCTTTAAAGCACATGAAAAGTGGCAAAACGTCGACAGTGATGCCCTTGGCCAAAAAGGGCGTAAGCGTTTTTTCCTGAATATATTCAGGAAAAAACGCATACGCCCTTTTTGGCCAACCAAGCAACCTGGAAAGGCAAATCAGCGCTACAAAGAAGTCTCGCTTCCCATCGGTCAAAAGGGCCATGCTGCAAAAAGTGTCAAAACCAGAAATGCAGTACAGGCCATGGAGAAATGGCAGCCTTGCTACGCTGATGGGCGGGATGTAAATTGCCAAAAGCCACTCTGGAAAAGTGTACGGTGTGTCCTGAAACATCGAAAAAACACAGCTTAGGGAGCATAGGGCAGATCCACTCATGGGCGTATAAATTGGGAAAACTAAAAATCAGCAAGACACAGGCACCCCAATGTTTAGGGCTGCTATGTTGACAAGAACCTCCACTTCATGACACCTTAAATATCCCAGGAAAGAGATAAATGGATAAAGAAGTTGTGGTCCTTATGTACAAAGGAATATCCCTCAGACATGAAATCAATGTCATAAGGCTAGTAGAAGCAAGATGAGTGGATATAGGTATGACGATTCTAAGTGAAATAAGTCACACAGAAAAAGACACTTATCATAAGCTATCACTTATAGAGGGAATGTAAAAACCGCTACACTTGAACTGAATTACAAAACAGAACAGAGTCACACGTTTAGAAAACACACTATGGCTGCTTAACGCGAAAGGTGAGGTGGGGTGATGCATAAAACAAGGGTTTCAAATTCGCTCAGATACTGTTCCATACACCCAATATGTAATAGACAAGACCTACTCCTTGCTCAGTGAACTGGACTCAACACCCCCTATTCACCGCACAAGAATATATCTGACTAGTAAGAATCGTAAAACCTATGTATTGATATCTGTCTGGAAGTGAGCCAAGTGGGTGTAAAGCCGCATAAACACAGCCGTGAAAAGCAGCTAAACCCCATTATAAAAATAAATTACTTTTAAATACCCGTAAAACAAAGACAGTGAAAGAGAGAGAAATTCTTACAAAATTCGTTCAGGGGCTGTGATGCAACCTGGATTGACCATATCTAGACCCACACCTGGGTGAGACATAAGGGTGGACACTCTTGGGGCTGAGAGGTTGGGTGAGGTTGGGAGAGCAAACTCAGACCCTTTAAAGTAATACTGCGTGGTACCCATCCCATGGGTCCCAAATCTCCAGGTTCAAGGGCATCTTCCTACATCGAAAACATGCATGAGAAACCCAGAAGATGGTACACCGTGTGATTTTGAAAGGTTTCTAAAACGCACCCCATTTCTCATCTCCTTGTGCTCGGGTTCGCCTTTCAAGCTACTTTACTAGCAATCTCCCTACTTGGAGAATCAGCACCTTTAAGCTCCTGTTCCCTACAGGTTGCAATTTGTCCTGAGGATGAACGGGAAGAGGGGCAACCAATGAGAGACTAGATCTAGGTGTTGGTAGAGGCACAGGTCACTCTATTTTCCCATCAGGAATAAGAATTAACCACAGGCTCAGGCTGCCGCCAGGAACCAGAATAAGGCCTGAGGCAATCTCGCGCTTTTGTGGCCAGCTCCCAAAAATGCGAGTTGAAAAATGGAGCTCAGGGACACTGCAATTCACAAACCCGCAGAGTTATAAATGATAACTCTCATCCACAGATATATTGAGGGAAGGCAACGAAGAGGATTTGAAAGCAAGGCAGAATTGCAGGAAGCAGATTTCAGGAGGTAGATTCGAATCGCCTTTAAAGCACATGAAAAGCGGCAAAACGTCGACAATGATGCCCTTGGCCAAAAAGGGCGTATGCGTTTTTTCCTGAATATATTCAGGAAAAAAAGCATACGCCCTTTTTGGCCAACCAAGCAACCTGGAAAGGCAAATCAGCGCTACAAAGAGGTCTCGCTTCCCATCGGTCAAAAGGGCCATGCTGCAAAAAGTGTCAAAACCAGAAATGCAGGACAGGCCATGGAGAAATGGCAGCCTTGCTACGCTGATGGGCGGGATGTAAATTGCCAACAGCCACTCTAGAGAAGTGTACGGTGTGTCCTGAAACATCGAAAAAACACAGCTTAGGGAGCATAGGGCACGTCCACTCATGGGCGTATAAATTGGGAAAACTAAAAATCAGCAAGACACAGGCACCCCAATGTTTAGGGCTGCTATGTTGACAAGAACCTCCACTTCATGACACCTTAAATATCCCAGGAAAGAGAAAAATGGATAAAGAAGTTGTGGTCCTTATGTACAAAGGAATATCACTCAGACATGAAATCAATGTCATAAGGCTAGTAGAAGCAAGATGAGTGGATTTAGGTATGACGATTCTAAGTGAAATAAGTCACACAGAAAAAGACACTTATCATAAGATATCACTTATAGAGGGAATGTAAAAACCGCTACACTTAAACTGAATTACAAAAGAGAACAGAGTCACACGTTTAGAAAACACACTATGGCTGCTTAACGGGAAAGGTGAGGTGGGGTGATGCATAAAACAAGGGTTTCAAATTCGCTCAGATACTGTTCCATACACCCAATATGTAATAGACAAGACCTACTCCTTGCTCAGTGAACTGGACTCAACACCCCCTATTCACCGCACAAGAATATATGTGACTAGTAAGAATCTTAAAACCTATGTATTGATATCTGTCTGGAAGTGAGTCAAGTGGGTGTAAAGCCGCATAAACACAGCCGTGAAAAGCAGCTAAACCCCATTATAAAAATAAATTACTTTTAAAAACCCGTAAAACAAAGACAGTGAAAGAGAGAGAAATTCTTACAAAATTCGTTCAGAGGCTGTGATGCAACCTGGATTGACCATATCTAGACCCACAGCTGGATGAGACATAAGGGTCGACACTCTTGGGGCTTAGAGGTTGGGTGAGGTTGGGTGAGCAAACGCACACCCTTTAAAGTAATACTGTGTGGTACCCATCCCATGGGTCCCAAATCTCCAGGTTCAAGGGCATCTTCCTACATCGAAAACATGCATGAGAAACCCAGAAGATGGTACACCGTGTGATTTTGAAAGGTTTCTAAAACGCACCCAATTTCTCATCTCCTTGTACTCGGGTTCGCCTTTCCAGCTACTTTACTAGCAATCTCTCTACTTGGAGAATCAGCACCTTTAAGCTCCTGTTCCCTACAGGTTGCAATTTGTCCTGAGGATGAACGGGAAGAGGGGCAACCAATGAGAGACTAGATCTAGGTGTTGGGACAGGCCCAGGTCACTCTATTTTCCCATCAGGAAGAAGAATTAACCACAGGCTCAGCCTGCCGCCAGGAACCAGAATAGGGCCTGAGGCAATCCCGCGCTTTTGCGGCCAGCTCCCAAAAAAGCGAGTTGAAAAATGGAGCTCAGGGACACTGCAATTCACAAACCCGCAGAGTTATAAATGATAACTCTCATCCACAGATATATTGAGGGAAGGCAATGAAGAGGATTTGAAAGCAAGGCAGAATTGCAGGAAACAGATTTCAGGAGGTAGATTCGAATCGCCTTTAAAGCACATGAAAAGCGGCAAAACGTCGACAATGATGCCCTTGGCCAAAAAGGGCGTATGCGTTTTTTCCTGAATATATTCAGGAAAAAACGCATACGCCCTTTTTGGCCAACCAAGCAACCTGGAAAGGCAAATCAGCGCTTCAAAGAAGTTTCACTTCCCATCGGTCAAAAGGGTGATGCTGCAAAAAGTGTCAAAACCAGAAATGCAGGACAGGCCATGGAGAAATGGCAGCCTTGCTACGCTGATGGGCGGGATGTAAATTGCCAACAGCCACTCTGGAGAAGTGTACGGTGTGTCCTGAAACATCGAAAAAACACAGCTTAGGGAGCATAGGGCACGTCCACTCATGGGCGTATAAATTGGGAAAACTAAAAATCAGCAAGACACAGGCACCCCAAAGTTTAGGGCTGCTCTGTTGACAAGAACCTCCACTTCATGACACCTTAAATATCCCAGGAAAGAGAAAAATGGATAAAGAAGTTGTGGTTCTTATGTACAATGGAATAGCACTCAGACATGAAATCAATGTCATAAGGCTAGTAGAAGCAAGATGAGTGGATTTAGGTATGACGATTCTAAGTGAAATAAGTCACACAGAAAAAGACACTTATCATAAGCTATCACTTATAGAGGGAATGTAAAAACCGCTACACTTGAACTGAATTATAAAACAGAACAGAGTCACACGTTTAGAAAACACACTATGGCTGCTTAACGGGAAAGGTGAGGTGGGGTGATGCATAAAACAAGGGTTTCAAATTCGCTCAGATACTGTTCCATACACCCAATATGTAATAGACAAGACCTACTCCTTGCTCAGTGAAATGGACTCAACACCCCCTATTCACCGCACAAGAATATATCTGACTAGTAAGAATCGTAAAACCTATGTATTGATATCTCTCTGGAAGTGAGCCAAGTGGGTGTAAAGCCGCATAAACACAGCCGTGAAAAGCAGCTAAACCCCATTATAAAAATAAATTACTTTTAAAAACCCGTAAAAGAAAGACAGTGAAAGAGAGAGAAATTCTTACAAAATTCGTTCAGGGGCTGTGATGCAACCTGGATTGGCCATATCTAGACCCACAGCTGGATGAGACATAAGGGTGGACACTCTTGGGGCTTAGAGTTTGGGTGAGGTTGGGTGAGCAAACGCAGACCCTTTAAAGTAATACTGTGTGGTACCCATCCCATGGGTCCCAAATCTCCAGGTTCAAGGGCATCTTCCTACATCGAAAACATGCATGAGAAACCCAGAAGATGGTACACCGTGTGATTTTGAAAGGTTTCTAAAACGCACCCAATTTCTCATCTCCTTGTGCTCGGGTTCACCTTTTCAGCTACTTTACTAGCAATCTCCCTACTTGGAGAATCAGCACCTTTAAGCTCCTGTTCCCTACAGGTTGCAATTTGTCCTGAGGATGAACGGGAAGAGGGGCAACCAATGAGAGACTAGATCTAGGTGTTGGGACAGGCCCAGGTCACTCTATTTTCCCATCAGGAAGCAGAATTAACCACAGGCTCAGCCTGCCGCCAGGAACCAGAATAGGGCCTGAGGCAATCCCGCGCTTTTGCGGCCAGCTCCCAAAAAAGCGAGTTGAAAAATGGAGCTCAGTGACACTGCAATTCACAAACCCGCAGAGTTATAAGTGATAACTCTCATCCACAGATATATTGAGGGAAGGCAACGAAGAGGATTTGAAAGCAAGGCAGAATTGCAGGAAACAGATTTCAGGAGGTAGATTCGATCGCCTTTAAAGCACATAAAAAGCGGCAAAACATCGACAATGATGACCATGGCCAAAAAGGGCGTATGCGTTTTTTCCTGAATATATTCAGGAAAAAACGCATACGCCATTTTTGGCCAACCAAGCAACCTGGAAAGGCAAATCAGCGCTACAAAGAGGTCTCGCTTCCCATCGGTCAAAAGGGCCATGCTGCAAAAAGTGTCAAAACCAGAAATGCAGGACAGGCCATGGAGAAATGGCAGCCTTGCTACGCTGATGGGCGGGATGTAAATTGCCAACAGCCACTCTGGAGAAGTGTACGGTGTGTCCTGAAACATCGAAAAAACACAGCTTAGGGAGCATAGGGCACGTCCACTCATGGGCGTATAAATTGGGAAAACTAAAAATCAGCAAGACACAGGCACCCCAATGTTTAGGGCTGCTATGTTGACAAGAACCTCCACTTCATGACACCTTAAATATCCCAGGAAAGAGATAAATGGATAAAGAAGTTGTGGTCCTTATGTACAAAGGAATATCACTCAGACATGAAATCAATGTCATAAGGCTAGAAGAAGCAAGATGAGTGGACTTAGGTACGATGATTCTAAGTGAAATAAGTCACACAGAAAAAGACACTTATCATAAGCTATCACTTATAGAGGGAATGTAAAAACCGCTACACTTGAACTGAATTACAAAACAGAACAGAGTCACACGTTTAGAAAACACACTATGGCTGCTTAACGGGAAAGGTGAGGTGGGGTGATGCATAAAACAAGGGTTTCAAATTCGCTCACATACCGTTCCATACACCCAATATGTAATAGAAAAGACCGACTCCTTGCTAGGTGAACTGGACTCAACACCCCCTATTCACCGCACAAGAATATATGTGACTAGTAAGAATCTTACAACCTATGTATTGATATCTGTCTGGAAGTGAGTCAAGTGGGTGTAAAGCCGCATAAACACAGCCGTGAAAAGCAGCTAAACCCCATTATAAAAATAAATTACTTTTAAAAACCCGTAAAACAAAGACAGTGAAAGAGAGAGAAATTCTTACAAAATTCGTTCAGAGGCTGTGATGCAACCTGGATTGACCATATCTAGACCCACAGCTGGATGAGACATAAGGGTGGACACTCTTGGGGCTTAGAGTTTGGGTGAGGTTGGGTGAGCAAACGCAGACCCTTTAAAGTAATACTGTGTGGTACCCATCCCATGGGTCCCAAATCTCCAGGTTCAAGGGCATCTTCCTACATCGAAAACATGCCTGAGAAACCCAGAAGATGGTACACCGTGTGATTTTGAAAGGTTTCTAAAACGCACCCAATTTCTCATCTCCTTGTGCTCGGGTTCGCCTTTCCAGCTACTTTACTAGCAATCTCCCTACTTGGAGAATCAGCACCTTTAAGCTCCTGTTCCCTACAGGTTGCAATTTGTCCTGAGGATGAACGGGAAGAGGGGCAACCAATGAGAGACTAGATCTAGGTGTTGGGACAGGCCCAGGTCACTCAATTTTCCCATCAGGAAGAAGAATTAACCACAGGCTCAGCCTGCCGCCAGGAACCAGAATAGGGCCTGAGGCAATCCCGCGCTTCTGCGGCCAGCTCCCAAAAAAGCGAGTTGAAAAATGGAGCTCAGGGACACTGCAATTCACAAACCCGCAGAGTTATAAATGATAACTCTCATCCACAGATATATTGAGGGAAGGCAACGAAGAGGATTTGAAAGCAAGGCAGAATTGCAGGAAAGAGATTTCAGGAGGTAGATTCGAATCGCCTTTAAAGCACATGAAAAGCGGCAAAACGTCGACAATGATGCCCTTGGCCAAAAAGGGCGTATGCGTTTTTTCCTGAATATATTCAGGAAAAAACGCATACGCCCTTTTTGGCCAACCAAGCAACCTGGAAAGGCAAATCAGCGCTACAAAGAAGTCTCGCTTCCCATCGGTCAAAAGGGCCATGCTGCAAAAAGTGTCAAAACCAGAAATGCAGGACAGGCCATGGAGAAATGGCAGCCTTGCTAAACTGATGGGCGGGATGTAAATTGCCAACAGCCACTCTGGAGAAGTGTACGTTGTGTCCTGAAACATCGAAAAAACACAGCTTAGGGAGCATAGGGCACGTCCACTCATGGGCATATAAATTGGAAAAACTAAAAATCAGCAAGACACAGGCACCCGAAAGTTTAGGGCTGCTCTGTTGACAAGAACCTCCACTTCATGACACCTTAAATATCCCAGGAAAGAGAAAAATGGATAAAGAAGTTGTGGTCCTTATGTACAATGGAATATCACTCAGACATGAAATCAATGTCATAAGGCTAGTAGAAGCAAGATGAGTGGAGTTAGGTACGACGATTCTAAGTGAAATAAGTCACACAGAAAAAGACACTTATCATAAGCTATCACTTATAGAGGGAATGTAAAAACCGCTACACTTGAACTGAATTACAAAACAGAACAGAGTCACACGTTTAGAAAACACACTATGGCTGCTTAACGGGAAAGGTGAGGTGGGGTGATGCATAAAACAAGGGTTTCAAATTCGCTCAGATACCGTTCCATACACCCAATATGTAATAGACAAGACCTACTCCTTGCTCAGTGAACTGGACTCAACACCCCCTATTCACCGCACAAGAATATATGTGACTAGTAAGAATCTTAAAACCTATATATTGATATCTCTCTGGAAGTGAGTCAAGGGGGTGTAAAGCCGCATAAACAGAGCCATGAAAAGCAGCTAAACCCCATTATAAAAATAAATTACTTTTAAAAACCCGTAAAACAAAGACAGTGAAAGAGAGAGACATTCTTACAAAATTCGTTCAGAGGCTGTGATGCAACCTGGATTGACCATATCTAGACCCACAGCTGGATGAGACATAAGGGTGGACACTCTTGGGGCTGAGAGGTTGGGTGAGGTTGCGTGAGCAAACGCAGACCCTTGAAAGTAATACTGCGTGGTACCCATCCCATGGGTCCCAAATCTCCAGGTTCAAGGGCATCTTCCTACATCGAAAACATGCATGAGAAACCCAGAAGGTGGTACACCGTGTGATTTTGAAAGGTTTCTAAAACGCACCCAATTTCTCATCTCCTTGTGCTCGGGTTCGCCTTTCCAGCTACTTTACTAGCAATCTCCCTACTTGGAGAATCAGCACCTTTAAGCTCCTGTTCCCTACAGGTTGCAATTTGTCCTGAGGATGAACGGGAAGAGGGGCAACCAATGAGAGACTAGATCTAGGTGTTGGGACAGGCACAGGTCACTCTAATTTCCCATCAGGAAGAAGAATTAAACACAGGCTCAGCCTGCCGCCGGGAACCAGAATAGGGCCTGAGGCAATCCCGTGCTTTTGCGGCCAGCTCCCAAAAAAGACAGTTGAAAAATGGAGCTCAGGGGCACTGCAATTCACAAACCTGCAGAGTTATAAATGATAACTCTCGTCCACAAATATATTGAGGGAAGGCAACGAAGAGGATTTGAAAGCAAGGCAGAATTGCAGGAAACAGGTTTCAGGAGGTAGATTCGAATCGCCTTTAAAGCACATGAAAAGTGGCAAAACGTCGACAGTGATGCCCTTGGCCAAAAAGGGCGTAAGCGTTTTTTCCTGAATATATTCAGGAAAAAACGCATACGCCCTTTTTGGCCAACCAAGCAACCTGGAAAGGCAAATCAGCGCTACAAAGAAGTCTCCCTTCCCATCGGTCAAAAGGGCCATGCTGCAAAAAGTGTCAAAACCAGAAATGCAGTACAGGCCATGGAGAAATGGCAGCCTTGCTACGCTGATGGGCGGGATGTAAATTGCCAAAAGCCACTCTGGAGAAGTGTACGGTGTGTCCTGAAACATCGAAAAAACACAACTTAGGGAGCATAGGGCACATCCACTCATGGGCGTATAAATTGGGAAAACTAAAAATCAGCAAGACACAGGCACCCCAATGTTTAGGGCTGCTATGTTGACAAGAACCTCCACTTCATGACACCTTAAATATCCCAGGAAAGAGATAAATGGATAAAGAAGTTGTGGTCCTTATGTACAAAGGAATATCACTCAGACATGAAATCAATGTCATAAGGTTAGTAGAAGCAAGATGAGTGGATTTAGGTATGACGATTCTAAGTGAAATAAGTCACACAGAAAAAGACACTTATCATAAGATATCACTTATAGAGGGAATGTAAAAACCGCTACACTTGAACTGAATTACAAAACAGAACAGAGTCACACGTTTAGAAAACACACTATGGCTGCTTAACGGGAAAGGTGAGGTGGGGTGATGCATAAAACAAGGGTTTCAAATTCGCTCAGATACTGTTCCATACACCCAATATGTAATAGACAAGACCTACTCCTTGCTCAGTGAACTGGACTCAACACCCCCTATTCACCGCACAAGAATATATGTGACTAGTAAGAATCGTAAAACCTATATATTGATATCTCTCTGGAAGTGAGTCAAGTGGGTGTAAAGCCGCATAAACACAGCCGTGAAAAGCAGCTAAACACCATTATAAAAATAAATTACTTTTAAAAACCCGTAAAACAAAGACAGTGAAAGAGAGAGAAATTCTTACAAAATTCGTTCAGGGGCTGTGATGCAACCTGGATTGACCATATCTAGACCCACACCTGGATGAGACATAAGGGTGGACACTCTTGGGGCTGAGAGGTTGGGTGAGGTTGGGAGAGCAAACTCAGACCCTTTAAAGTAATACTGCGTGGTACCCATCCCATGGGTCCCAAATCTCCAGGTTCAAGGGCATCTTCCTACATCGAAAACATGCATGAGAAACCCAGAAGATGGTACACCGTGTGATTTTGAAAGGTTTCTAAAACGCACCCCATTTCTCATCTCCTTGTGCTCGGGTTCGCCTTTCCAGCTACTTTACTAGCAATCTCCCTACTTGGAGAATCAGCACCTTTAAGCTCCTGTTCCCTACAGGTTGCAATTTGTCCTGAGGATGAACGGGAAGAGGGGCAACCAATGAGAGACTAGATCTAGGTGTTGGTAGAGGCACAGGTCACTCTATTTTCCCATCAGGAATAAGAATTAACCACAGGCTCAGGCTGCCGCCAGGAACCAGAATAAGGCCTGAGGCAATCTCGCGCTTTTGTGGCCAGCTCCCAAAAATGCGAGTTGAAAAATGGAGCTCAGGGACACTGCAATTCACAAACCCGCAGAGTTATAAATGATAACTCTCATCCACAGATATATTGAGGGAAGGCAACGAAGAGGATTTGAAAGCAAGGCAGAATTGCAGGAAGCAGATTTCAGGAGGTAGATTCGAATCGCCTTTAAAGCACATGAAAAGCGGCAAAACGTCGACAATGATGCCCTTGGCCAAAAAGGGCGTATGCGTTTTTTCCTGAATATATTCAGGAAAAAACGCATACGCCCTTTTTGGCCAACCAAGCAACCTGGAAAGGCAAATCAGCGCTACAAAGAGGTCTCGCTTCCCATCGGTCAAAAGGGCCATGCTGCAAAAAGTGTCAAAACCAGAAATGCAGGACAGGCCATGGAGAAATGGCAGCCTTGCTACGCTGATGGGCGGGATGTAAATTGCCAACAGCCACTCTAGAGAAGTGTACGGTGTGTCCTGAAACATCGAAAAAACACAGCTTAGGGAGCATAGGGCACGTCCACTCATGGGCGTATAAATTGGGAAAACTAAAAATCAGCAAGACACAGGCACCCCAATGTTTAGGGCTGCTATGTTGACAAGAACCTCCACTTCATGACACCTTAAATATCCCAGGAAAGAGAAAAATGGATAAAGAAGTTGTGGTCCTTATGTACAAAGGAATATCACTCAGACATGAAATCAATGTCATAAGGCTAGTAGAAGCAAGATGAGTGGATTTAGGTATGACGATTCTAAGTGAAATAAGTCACACAGAAAAAGACACTTATCATAAGATATCA
The DNA here is from genome assembly GCF_028021215.1 of Eschrichtius robustus. NCBI lineage: Eukaryota > Metazoa > Chordata > Mammalia > Artiodactyla > Eschrichtiidae > Eschrichtius > Eschrichtius robustus. The sequence continues at coordinate 375,493 of NW_027175160.1, read as the reverse complement.
CTTATAGAGGGAATGTAAAAACCGCTACACTTAAACTGAATTACAAAAGAGAACAGAGTCACACGTTTAGAAAACACACTATGGCTGCTTAACGGGAAAGGTGAGGTGGGGTGATGCATAAAACAAGGGTTTCAAATTCGCTCAGATACTGTTCCATACACCCAATATGTAATAGACAAGACCTACTCCTTGCTCAGTGAACTGGACTCAACACCCCCTATTCACCGCACAAGAATATATGTGACTAGTAAGAATCTTAAAACCTATGTATTGATATCTGTCTGGAAGTGAGTCAAGTGGGTGTAAAGCCGCATAAACACAGCCGTGAAAAGCAGCTAAACCCCATTATAAAAATAAATTACTTTTAAAAACCCGTAAAACAAAGACAGTGAAAGAGAGAGAAATTCTTACAAAATTCGTTCAGAGGCTGTGATGCAACCTGGATTGACCATATCTAGACCCACAGCTGGATGAGACATAAGGGTGGACACTCTTGGGGCTGAGAGGTTGGGTGAGGTTGGGAGAGCAAACTCAGACCCTTTAAAGTAATACTGCGTGGTACCCATCCCATGGGTCCCAAATCTCCAGGTTCAAGGGCATCTTCCTACATCGAAAACATGCATGAGAAACCCAGAAGATGGTACACCGTGTGATTTTGAAAGGTTTCTAAAACGCACCCCATTTCTCATCTCCTTGTGCTCGGGTTCGCCTTTCCAGCTACTTTACTAGCAATCTCCCTACTTGGAGAATCAGCACCTTTAAGCTCCTGTTCCCTACAGGTTGCAATTTGTCCTGAGGATGAACGGGAAGAGGGGCAACCAATGAGAGACTAGATCTAGGTGTTGGGACAGGCACAGGTCACTCTAATTTCCCATCAGGAAGAAGAATTAAACACAGGCTCAGCCTGCCGCCGGGAACCAGAATAGGGCCTGAGGCAATCCCGTGCTTTTGCGGCCAGCTCCCAAAAAAGACAGTTGAAAAATGGAGCTCAGGGGCACTGCAATTCACAAACCTGCAGAGTTATAAATGATAACTCTCGTCCACAAATATATTGAGGGAAGGCAACGAAGAGGATTTGAAAGCAAGGCAGAATTGCAGGAAACAGGTTTCAGGAGGTAGATTCGAATCGCCTTTAAAGCACATGAAAAGTGGCAAAACGTCGACAGTGATGCCCTTGGCCAAAAAGGGCGTAAGCGTTTTTTCCTGAATATATTCAGGAAAAAACGCATACGCCCTTTTTGGCCAACCAAGCAACCTGGAAAGGCAAATCAGCGCTACAAAGAAGTCTCCCTTCCCATCGGTCAAAAGGGCCATGCTGCAAAAAGTGTCAAAACCAGAAATGCAGTACAGGCCATGGAGAAATGGCAGCCTTGCTACGCTGATGGGCGGGATGTAAATTGCCAAAAGCCACTCTGGAGAAGTGTACGGTGTGTCCTGAAACATCGAAAAAACACAACTTAGGGAGCATAGGGCACATCCACTCATGGGCGTATAAATTGGGAAAACTAAAAATCAGCAAGACACAGGCACCCCAATGTTTAGGGCTGCTATGTTGACAAGAACCTCCACTTCATGACACCTTAAATATCCCAGGAAAGAGATAAATGGATAAAGAAGTTGTGGTCCTTATGTACAAAGGAATATCACTCAGACATGAAATCAATGTCATAAGGTTAGTAGAAGCAAGATGAGTGGATTTAGGTATGACGATTCTAAGTGAAATAAGTCACACAGAAAAAGACACTTATCATAAGATATCACTTATAGAGGGAATGTAAAAACCGCTACACTTGAACTGAATTACAAAACAGAACAGAGTCACACGTTTAGAAAACACACTATGGCTGCTTAACGGGAAAGGTGAGGTGGGGTGATGCATAAAACAAGGGTTTCAAATTCGCTCAGATACTGTTCCATACACCCAATATGTAATAGACAAGACCTACTCCTTGCTCAGTGAACTGGACTCAACACCCCCTATTCACCGCACAAGAATATATGTGACTAGTAAGAATCGTAAAACCTATATATTGATATCTCTCTGGAAGTGAGTCAAGTGGGTGTAAAGCCGCATAAACACAGCCGTGAAAAGCAGCTAAACACCATTATAAAAATAAATTACTTTTAAAAACCCGTAAAACAAAGACAGTGAAAGAGAGAGAAATTCTTACAAAATTCGTTCAGGGGCTGTGATGCAACCTGGATTGACCATATCTAGACCCACACCTGGATGAGACATAAGGGTGGACACTCTTGGGGCTGAGAGGTTGGGTGAGGTTGGGAGAGCAAACTCAGACCCTTTAAAGTAATACTGCGTGGTACCCATCCCATGGGTCCCAAATCTCCAGGTTCAAGGGCATCTTCCTACATCGAAAACATGCATGAGAAACCCAGAAGATGGTACACCGTGTGATTTTGAAAGGTTTCTAAAACGCACCCCATTTCTCATCTCCTTGTGCTCGGGTTCGCCTTTCCAGCTACTTTACTAGCAATCTCCCTACTTGGAGAATCAGCACCTTTAAGCTCCTGTTCCCTACAGGTTGCAATTTGTCCTGAGGATGAACGGGAAGAGGGGCAACCAATGAGAGACTAGATCTAGGTGTTGGTAGAGGCACAGGTCACTCTATTTTCCCATCAGGAATAAGAATTAACCACAGGCTCAGGCTGCCGCCAGGAACCAGAATAAGGCCTGAGGCAATCTCGCGCTTTTGTGGCCAGCTCCCAAAAATGCGAGTTGAAAAATGGAGCTCAGGGACACTGCAATTCACAAACCCGCAGAGTTATAAATGATAACTCTCATCCACAGATATATTGAGGGAAGGCAACGAAGAGGATTTGAAAGCAAGGCAGAATTGCAGGAAGCAGATTTCAGGAGGTAGATTCGAATCGCCTTTAAAGCACATGAAAAGCGGCAAAACGTCGACAATGATGCCCTTGGCCAAAAAGGGCGTATGCGTTTTTTCCTGAATATATTCAGGAAAAAACGCATACGCCCTTTTTGGCCAACCAAGCAACCTGGAAAGGCAAATCAGCGCTACAAAGAGGTCTCGCTTCCCATCGGTCAAAAGGGCCATGCTGCAAAAAGTGTCAAAACCAGAAATGCAGGACAGGCCATGGAGAAATGGCAGCCTTGCTACGCTGATGGGCGGGATGTAAATTGCCAACAGCCACTCTAGAGAAGTGTACGGTGTGTCCTGAAACATCGAAAAAACACAGCTTAGGGAGCATAGGGCACGTCCACTCATGGGCGTATAAATTGGGAAAACTAAAAATCAGCAAGACACAGGCACCCCAATGTTTAGGGCTGCTATGTTGACAAGAACCTCCACTTCATGACACCTTAAATATCCCAGGAAAGAGAAAAATGGATAAAGAAGTTGTGGTCCTTATGTACAAAGGAATATCACTCAGACATGAAATCAATGTCATAAGGCTAGTAGAAGCAAGATGAGTGGATTTAGGTATGACGATTCTAAGTGAAATAAGTCACACAGAAAAAGACACTTATCATAAGATATCACTTATAGAGGGAATGTAAAAACCGCTACACTTAAACTGAATTACAAAAGAGAACAGAGTCACACGTTTAGAAAACACACTATGGCTGCTTAACGGGAAAGGTGAGGTGGGGTGATGCATAAAACAAGGGTTTCAAATTCGCTCAGATACTGTTCCATACACCCAATATGTAATAGACAAGACCTACTCCTTGCTCAGTGAACTGGACTCAACACCCCCTATTCACCGCACAAGAATATATGTGACTAGTAAGAATCTTAAAACCTATGTATTGATATCTGTCTGGAAGTGAGTCAAGTGGGTGTAAAGCCGCATAAACACAGCCGTGAAAAGCAGCTAAACCCCATTATAAAAATAAATTACTTTTAAAAACCCGTAAAACAAAGACAGTGAAAGAGAGAGAAATTCTTACAAAATTCGTTCAGAGGCTGTGATGCAACCTGGATTGACCATATCTAGACCCACAGCTGGATGAGACATAAGGGTCGACACTCTTGGGGCTTAGAGGTTGGGTGAGGTTGGGTGAGCAAACGCACACCCTTTAAAGTAATACTGTGTGGTACCCATCCCATGGGTCCCAAATCTCCAGGTTCAAGGGCATCTTCCTACATCGAAAACATGCATGAGAAACCCAGAAGATGGTACACCGTGTGATTTTGAAAGGTTTCTAAAACGCACCCAATTTCTCATCTCCTTGTACTCGGGTTCGCCTTTCCAGCTACTTTACTAGCAATCTCTCTACTTGGAGAATCAGCACCTTTAAGCTCCTGTTCCCTACAGGTTGCAATTTGTCCTGAGGATGAACGGGAAGAGGGGCAACCAATGAGAGACTAGATCTAGGTGTTGGGACAGGCCCAGGTCACTCTATTTTCCCATCAGGAAGAAGAATTAACCACAGGCTCAGCCTGCCGCCAGGAACCAGAATAGGGCCTGAGGCAATCCCGCGCTTTTGCGGCCAGCTCCCAAAAAAGCGAGTTGAAAAATGGAGCTCAGGGACACTGCAATTCACAAACCCGCAGAGTTATAAATGATAACTCTCATCCACAGATATATTGAGGGAAGGCAATGAAGAGGATTTGAAAGCAAGGCAGAATTGCAGGAAACAGATTTCAGGAGGTAGATTCGAATCGCCTTTAAAGCACATGAAAAGCGGCAAAACGTCGACAATGATGCCCTTGGCCAAAAAGGGCGTATGCGTTTTTTCCTGAATATATTCAGGAAAAAACGCATACGCCCTTTTTGGCCAACCAAGCAACCTGGAAAGGCAAATCAGCGCTTCAAAGAAGTTTCACTTCCCATCGGTCAAAAGGGTGATGCTGCAAAAAGTGTCAAAACCAGAAATGCAGGACAGGCCATGGAGAAATGGCAGCCTTGCTACGCTGATGGGCGGGATGTAAATTGCCAACAGCCACTCTGGAGAAGTGTACGGTGTGTCCTGAAACATCGAAAAAACACAGCTTAGGGAGCATAGGGCACGTCCACTCATGGGCGTATAAATTGGGAAAACTAAAAATCAGCAAGACACAGGCACCCCAAAGTTTAGGGCTGCTCTGTTGACAAGAACCTCCACTTCATGACACCTTAAATATCCCAGGAAAGAGAAAAATGGATAAAGAAGTTGTGGTTCTTATGTACAATGGAATAGCACTCAGACATGAAATCAATGTCATAAGGCTAGTAGAAGCAAGATGAGTGGATTTAGGTATGACGATTCTAAGTGAAATAAGTCACACAGAAAAAGACACTTATCATAAGCTATCACTTATAGAGGGAATGTAAAAACCGCTACACTTGAACTGAATTATAAAACAGAACAGAGTCACACGTTTAGAAAACACACTATGGCTGCTTAACGGGAAAGGTGAGGTGGGGTGATGCATAAAACAAGGGTTTCAAATTCGCTCAGATACTGTTCCATACACCCAATATGTAATAGACAAGACCTACTCCTTGCTCAGTGAAATGGACTCAACACCCCCTATTCACCGCACAAGAATATATCTGACTAGTAAGAATCGTAAAACCTATGTATTGATATCTCTCTGGAAGTGAGCCAAGTGGGTGTAAAGCCGCATAAACACAGCCGTGAAAAGCAGCTAAACCCCATTATAAAAATAAATTACTTTTAAAAACCCGTAAAAGAAAGACAGTGAAAGAGAGAGAAATTCTTACAAAATTCGTTCAGGGGCTGTGATGCAACCTGGATTGGCCATATCTAGACCCACAGCTGGATGAGACATAAGGGTGGACACTCTTGGGGCTTAGAGTTTGGGTGAGGTTGGGTGAGCAAACGCAGACCCTTTAAAGTAATACTGTGTGGTACCCATCCCATGGGTCCCAAATCTCCAGGTTCAAGGGCATCTTCCTACATCGAAAACATGCATGAGAAACCCAGAAGATGGTACACCGTGTGATTTTGAAAGGTTTCTAAAACGCACCCAATTTCTCATCTCCTTGTGCTCGGGTTCACCTTTTCAGCTACTTTACTAGCAATCTCCCTACTTGGAGAATCAGCACCTTTAAGCTCCTGTTCCCTACAGGTTGCAATTTGTCCTGAGGATGAACGGGAAGAGGGGCAACCAATGAGAGACTAGATCTAGGTGTTGGGACAGGCCCAGGTCACTCTATTTTCCCATCAGGAAGCAGAATTAACCACAGGCTCAGCCTGCCGCCAGGAACCAGAATAGGGCCTGAGGCAATCCCGCGCTTTTGCGGCCAGCTCCCAAAAAAGCGAGTTGAAAAATGGAGCTCAGTGACACTGCAATTCACAAACCCGCAGAGTTATAAGTGATAACTCTCATCCACAGATATATTGAGGGAAGGCAACGAAGAGGATTTGAAAGCAAGGCAGAATTGCAGGAAACAGATTTCAGGAGGTAGATTCGATCGCCTTTAAAGCACATAAAAAGCGGCAAAACATCGACAATGATGACCATGGCCAAAAAGGGCGTATGCGTTTTTTCCTGAATATATTCAGGAAAAAACGCATACGCCATTTTTGGCCAACCAAGCAACCTGGAAAGGCAAATCAGCGCTACAAAGAGGTCTCGCTTCCCATCGGTCAAAAGGGCCATGCTGCAAAAAGTGTCAAAACCAGAAATGCAGGACAGGCCATGGAGAAATGGCAGCCTTGCTACGCTGATGGGCGGGATGTAAATTGCCAACAGCCACTCTGGAGAAGTGTACGGTGTGTCCTGAAACATCGAAAAAACACAGCTTAGGGAGCATAGGGCACGTCCACTCATGGGCGTATAAATTGGGAAAACTAAAAATCAGCAAGACACAGGCACCCCAATGTTTAGGGCTGCTATGTTGACAAGAACCTCCACTTCATGACACCTTAAATATCCCAGGAAAGAGATAAATGGATAAAGAAGTTGTGGTCCTTATGTACAAAGGAATATCACTCAGACATGAAATCAATGTCATAAGGCTAGAAGAAGCAAGATGAGTGGACTTAGGTACGATGATTCTAAGTGAAATAAGTCACACAGAAAAAGACACTTATCATAAGCTATCACTTATAGAGGGAATGTAAAAACCGCTACACTTGAACTGAATTACAAAACAGAACAGAGTCACACGTTTAGAAAACACACTATGGCTGCTTAACGGGAAAGGTGAGGTGGGGTGATGCATAAAACAAGGGTTTCAAATTCGCTCACATACCGTTCCATACACCCAATATGTAATAGAAAAGACCGACTCCTTGCTAGGTGAACTGGACTCAACACCCCCTATTCACCGCACAAGAATATATGTGACTAGTAAGAATCTTACAACCTATGTATTGATATCTGTCTGGAAGTGAGTCAAGTGGGTGTAAAGCCGCATAAACACAGCCGTGAAAAGCAGCTAAACCCCATTATAAAAATAAATTACTTTTAAAAACCCGTAAAACAAAGACAGTGAAAGAGAGAGAAATTCTTACAAAATTCGTTCAGAGGCTGTGATGCAACCTGGATTGACCATATCTAGACCCACAGCTGGATGAGACATAAGGGTCGACACTCTTGGGGCTTAGAGTTTGGGTGAGGTTGGGTGAGCAAACGCAGACCCTTTAAAGTAATACTGTGTGGTACCCATCCCATGGGTCCCAAATCTCCAGGTTCAAGGGCATCTTCCTACATCGAAAACATGCCTGAGAAACCCAGAAGATGGTACACCGTGTGATTTTGAAAGGTTTCTAAAACGCACCCAATTTCTCATCTCCTTGTGCTCGGGTTCGCCTTTCCAGCTACTTTACTAGCAATCTCCCTACTTGGAGAATCAGCACCTTTAAGCTCCTGTTCCCTACAGGTTGCAATTTGTCCTGAGGATGAACGGGAAGAGGGGCAACCAATGAGAGACTAGATCTAGGTGTTGGGACAGGCCCAGGTCACTCAATTTTCCCATCAGGAAGAAGAATTAACCACAGGCTCAGCCTGCCGCCAGGAACCAGAATAGGGCCTGAGGCAATCCCGCGCTTCTGCGGCCAGCTCCCAAAAAAGCGAGTTGAAAAATGGAGCTCAGGGACACTGCAATTCACAAACCCGCAGAGTTATAAATGATAACTCTCATCCACAGATATATTGAGGGAAGGCAACGAAGAGGATTTGAAAGCAAGGCAGAATTGCAGGAAAGAGATTTCAGGAGGTAGATTCGAATCGCCTTTAAAGCACATGAAAAGCGGCAAAACGTCGACAATGATGCCCTTGGCCAAAAAGGGCGTATGCGTTTTTTCCTGAATATATTCAGGAAAAAACGCATACGCCCTTTTTGGCCAACCAAGCAACCTGGAAAGGCAAATCAGCGCTACAAAGAAGTCTCGCTTCCCATCGGTCAAAAGGGCCATGCTGCAAAAAGTGTCAAAACCAGAAATGCAGGACAGGCCATGGAGAAATGGCAGCCTTGCTAAACTGATGGGCGGGATGTAAATTGCCAACAGCCACTCTGGAGAAGTGTACGTTGTGTCCTGAAACATCGAAAAAACACAGCTTAGGGAGCATAGGGCACGTCCACTCATGGGCATATAAATTGGAAAAACTAAAAATCAGCAAGACACAGGCACCCGAAAGTTTAGGGCTGCTCTGTTGACAAGAACCTCCACTTCATGACACCTTAAATATCCCAGGAAAGAGAAAAATGGATAAAGAAGTTGTGGTCCTTATGTACAATGGAATATCACTCAGACATGAAATCAATGTCATAAGGCTAGTAGAAGCAAGATGAGTGGAGTTAGGTACGACGATTCTAAGTGAAATAAGTCACACAGAAAAAGACACTTATCATAAGCTATCACTTATAGAGGGAATGTAAAAACCGCTACACTTGAACTGAATTACAAAACAGAACAGAGTCACACGTTTAGAAAACACACTATGGCTGCTTAACGGGAAAGGTGAGGTGGGGTGATGCATAAAACAAGGGTTTCAAATTCGCTCAGATACCGTTCCATACACCCAATATGTAATAGACAAGACCTACTCCTTGCTCAGTGAACTGGACTCAACACCCCCTATTCACCGCACAAGAATATATGTGACTAGTAAGAATCTTAAAACCTATATATTGATATCTCTCTGGAAGTGAGTCAAGGGGGTGTAAAGCCGCATAAACAGAGCCATGAAAAGCAGCTAAACCCCATTATAAAAATAAATTACTTTTAAAAACCCGTAAAACAAAGACAGTGAAAGAGAGAGACATTCTTACAAAATTCGTTCAGAGGCTGTGATGCAACCTGGATTGACCATATCTAGACCCACAGCTGGATGAGACATAAGGGTGGACACTCTTGGGGCTGAGAGGTTGGGTGAGGTTGCGTGAGCAAACGCAGACCCTTGAAAGTAATACTGCGTGGTACCCATCCCATGGGTCCCAAATCTCCAGGTTCAAGGGCATCTTCCTACATCGAAAACATGCATGAGAAACCCAGAAGGTGGTACACCGTGTGATTTTGAAAGGTTTCTAAAACGCACCCAATTTCTCATCTCCTTGTGCTCGGGTTCGCCTTTCCAGCTACTTTACTAGCAATCTCCCTACTTGGAGAATCAGCACCTTTAAGCTCCTGTTCCCTACAGGTTGCAATTTGTCCTGAGGATGAACGGGAAGAGGGGCAACCAATGAGAGACTAGATCTAGGTGTTGGGACAGGCACAGGTCACTCTAATTTCCCATCAGGAAGAAGAATTAAACACAGGCTCAGCCTGCCGCCGGGAACCAGAATAGGGCCTGAGGCAATCCCGTGCTTTTGCGGCCAGCTCCCAAAAAAGACAGTTGAAAAATGGAGCTCAGGGGGACTGCCATTCACAAAACTGCTGAGTTATAAATGATAACTCTCGTCCACAAATATATTGAGGGAAGGCAACGAAGAGGATTTGAAAGCAAGGCAGAATTGCAGGAAACAGGTTTCAGGAGGTAGATTCGAATCGCCTTTAAAGCACATGAAAAGTGGCAAAACGTCGACAGTGATGCCCTTGGCCAAAAAGGGCGTAAGCGTTTTTTCCTGAATATATTCAGGAAAAAACGCATACGCCCTTTTTGGCCAACCAAGCAACCTGGAAAGGCAAATCAGCGCTACAAAGAAGTCTCCCTTCCCATCGGTCAAAAGGGCCATGCTGCAAAAAGTGTCAAAACCAGAAATGCAGTACAGGCCATGGAGAAATGGCAGCCTTGCTACGCTGATGGGCGGGATGTAAATTGCCAAAAGCCACTCTGGAGAAGTGTACGGTGTGTCCTGAAACATCGAAAAAACACAACTTAGGGAGCATAGGGCACATCCACTCATGGGCGTATAAATTGGGAAAACTAAAAATCAGCAAGACACAGGCACCCCAATGTTTAGGGCTGCTATGTTGACAAGAACCTCCACTTCATGACACCTTAAATATCCCAGGAAAGAGATAAATGGATAAAGAAGTTGTGGTCCTTATGTACAAAGGAATATCACTCAGACATGAAATCAATGTCATAAGGTTAGTAGAAGCAAGATGAGTGGATTTAGGTATGACGATTCTAAGTGAAATAAGTCACACAGAAAAAGACACTTATCATAAGATATCACTTATAGAGGGAATGTAAAAACCGCTACACTTGAACTGAATTACAAAACAGAACAGAGTCACACGTTTAGAAAACACACTATGGCTGCTTAACGGGAAAGGTGAGGTGGGGTGATGCATAAAACAAGGGTTTCAAATTCGCTCAGATACTGTTCCATACACCCAATATGTAATAGACAAGACCTACTCCTTGCTCAGTGAACTGGACTCAACACCCCCTATTCACCGCACAAGAATATATGTGACTAGTAAGAATCGTAAAACCTATATATTGATATCTCTCTGGAAGTGAGTCAAGTGGGTGTAAAGCCGCATAAACACAGCCGTGAAAAGCAGCTAAACACCATTATAAAAATAAATTACTTTTAAAAACCCGTAAAACAAAGACAGTGAAAGAGAGAGAAATTCTTACAAAATTCGTTCAGGGGCTGTGATGCAACCTGGATTGACCATATCTAGACCCACACCTGGATGAGACATAAGGGTGGACACTCTTGGGGCTGAGAGGTTGGGTGAGGTTGGGAGAGCAAACTCAGACCCTTTAAAGTAATACTGCGTGGTACCCATCCCATGGGTCCCAAATCTCCAGGTTCAAGGGCATCTTCCTACATCGAAAACATGCATGAGAAACCCAGAAGATGGTACACCGTGTGATTTTGAAAGGTTTCTAAAACGCACCCCATTTCTCATCTCCTTGTGCTAGGGTTCGCCTTTCCAGCTACTTTACTAGCAATCTCCCTACTTGGAGAATCAGCACCTTTAAGCTCCTGTTCCCTACAGGTTGCAATTTGTCCTGAGGATGAACGGGAAGAGGGGCAACCAATGAGAGACTAGATCTAGGTGTTGGTAGAGGCACAGGTCACTCTATTTTCCCATCAGGAAGAAGAATTAACCACAGGCTCAGCCTGCCGCCAGGAACCAGAATAAGGCCTGAGGCAATCTCGCGCTTTTGTGGCCAGCTCCCAAAAAAGCGAGTTGAAAAATGGAGCTCAGGGACACTGCAATTCACAAACCCGCAGAGTTATAAATGATAACTCTCATCCACAGATATATTGAGGGAAGGCAACGAAGAGGATTTGAAAGCAAGGCAGAATTGCAGGAAGCAGATTTCAGGAGGTAGATTCGAATCGCCTTTAAAGCACATGAAAAGCGGCAAAACGTCGACAATGATGCCCTTGGCCAAAAAGGGCGTATGCGTTTTTTCCTGAATATATTCAGGAAAAAACGCATACGCCCTTTTTGGCCAACCAAGCAACCTGGAAAGGCAAATCAGTGCTACAAAGAGGTCTCGCTTCCCATCGGTCAAAAGGGCCATGCTGCAAAAAGTGTCAAAACCAGAAATGCAGGACAGGCCATGGAGAAATGGCAGCCTTGCTACGCTGATGGGCGGGATGTAAATTGCCAACAGCCACTCTAGAGAAGTGTACGGTGTGTCCTGAAACATCGAAAAAACACAGCTTAGGGAGCATAGGGCACGTCCACTCATGGGCGTATAAATTGGGAAAACTAAAAATCAGCAAGACACAGGCACCCCAATGTTTAGGGCTGCTATGTTGACAAGGACCTCCACTTCATGACACCTTAAATATCCCAGGAAAGAGAAAAATGGATAAAGAAGTTGTGGTCCTTATGTACAAAGGAATATCCCTCAGACATGAAATCAATGTCATAAGGCTAGTAGAAGCAAGATGAGTGGATTTAGGTATGACGATTCTAAGTGAAATAAGTCACACAGAAAAAGACACTTATCATAAGATATCACTTATAGAGGGAATGTAAAAACCGCTACACTTGAACTGAATTACAAAAGAGAACAGAGTCACACGTTTAGAAAACACACTATGGCTGCTTAACGGGAAAGGTGAGGTGGGGTGATGCATAAAACAAGGGTTTCAAATTCGCTCACATACCGTTCCATACACCCAATATGTAATAGAAAAGACCGACTCCTTGCTAGGTGAACTGGACTCAACACCCCCTATTCACCGCACAAGAATATATGTGACTAGTAAGAATCTTACAACCTATGTATTGATATCTGTCTGGAAGTGAGTCAAGTGGGTGTAAAGCCGCATAAACACAGCCGTGAAAAGCAGCTAAACCCCATTATAAAAATAAATTACTTTTAAAAACCCGTAAAACAAAGACAGTGAAAGAGAGAGAAATTCTTACAAAATTCGTTCAGAGGCTGTGATGCAACCTGGATTGACCATATCTAGACCCACAGCTGGATGAGACATAAGGGTGGACACTCTTGGGGCTTAGAGTTTGGGTGAGGTTGGGTGAGCAAACGCAGACCCTTTAAAGTAATACTGTGTGGTACCCATCCCATGGGTCCCAAATCTCCAGGTTCAAGGGCATCTTCCTACATCGAAAACATGCCTGAGAAACCCAGAAGATGGTACACCGTGTGATTTTGAAAGGTTTCTAAAACGCACCCAATTTCTCATCTCCTTGTGCTCGGGTTCGCCTTTCCAGCTACTTTACTAGCAATCTCCCTACTTGGAGAATCAGCACCTTTAAGCTCCTGTTCCCTACAGGTTGCAATTTGTCCTGAGGATGAACGGGAAGAGGGGCAACCAATGAGAGACTAGATCTAGGTGTTGGGACAGGCCCAGGTCACTCAATTTTCCCATCAGGAAGAAGAATTAACCACAGGCTCAGCCTGCCGCCAGGAACCAGAATAGGGCCTGAGGCAATCCCGCGCTTCTGCGGCCAGCTCCCAAAAAAGCGAGTTGAAAAATGGAGCTCAGGGACACTGCAATTCACAAACCCGCAGAGTTATAAATGATAACTCTCATCCACAGATATATTGAGGGAAGGCAACGAAGAGGATTTGAAAGCAAGGCAGAATTGCAGGAAAGAGATTTCAGGAGGTAGATTCGAATCGCCTTTAAAGCACATGAAAAGCGGCAAAACGTCGACAATGATGCCCTTGGCCAAAAAGGGCGTATGCGTTTTTTCCTGAATATATTCAGGAAAAAACGCATACGCCCTTTTTGGCCAACCAAGCAACCTGGAAAGGCAAATCAGCGCTACAAAGAAGTCTCGCTTCCCATCGGTCAAAAGGGCCATGCTGCAAAAAGTGTCAAAACCAGAAATGCAGGACAGGCCATGGAGAAATGGCAGCCTTGCTAAACTGATGGGCGGGATGTAAATTGCCAACAGCCACTCTGGAGAAGTGTACGTTGTGTCCTGAAACATCGAAAAAACACAGCTTAGGGAGCATAGGGCACGTCCACTCATGGGCATATAAATTGGAAAAACTAAAAATCAGCAAGACACAGGCACCCGAAAGTTTAGGGCTGCTCTGTTGACAAGAACCTCCACTTCATGACACCTTAAATATCCCAGGAAAGAGAAAAATGGATAAAGAAGTTGTGGTCCTTATGTACAATGGAATATCACTCAGACATGAAATCAATGTCATAAGGCTAGTAGAAGCAAGATGAGTGGAGTTAGGTACGACGATTCTAAGTGAAATAAGTCACACAGAAAAAGACACTTATCATAAGCTATCACTTATAGAGGGAATGTAAAAACCGCTACACTTGAACTGAATTACAAAACAGAACAGAGTCACACGTTTAGAAAACACACTATGGCTGCTTAACGGGAAAGGTGAGGTGGGGTGATGCATAAAACAAGGGTTTCAAATTCGCTCAGATACCGTTCCATACACCCAATATGTAATAGACAAGACCTACTCCTTGCTCAGTGAACTGGACTCAACACCCCCTATTCACCGCACAAGAATATATGTGACTAGTAAGAATCTTAAAACCTATATATTGATATCTCTCTGGAAGTGAGTCAAGGGGGTGTAAAGCCGCATAAACAGAGCCATGAAAAGCAGCTAAACCCCATTATAAAAATAAATTACTTTTAAAAACCCGTAAAACAAAGACAGTGAAAGAGAGAGACATTCTTACAAAATTCGTTCAGAGGCTGTGATGCAACCTGGATTGACCATATCTAGACCCACAGCTGGATGAGACATAAGGGTGGACACTCTTGGGGCTGAGAGGTTGGGTGAGGTTGCGTGAGCAAACGCAGACCCTTGAAAGTAATACTGCGTGGTACCCATCCCATGGGTCCCAAATCTCCAGGTTCAAGGGCATCTTCCTACATCGAAAACATGCATGAGAAACCCAGAAGGTGGTACACCGTGTGATTTTGAAAGGTTTCTAAAACGCACCCAATTTCTCATCTCCTTGTGCTCGGGTTCGCCTTTCCAGCTACTTTACTAGCAATCTCCCTACTTGGAGAATCAGCACCTTTAAGCTCCTGTTCCCTACAGGTTGCAATTTGTCCTGAGGATGAACGGGAAGAGGGGCAACCAATGAGAGACTAGATCTAGGTGTTGGGACAGGCACAGGTCACTCTAATTTCCCATCAGGAAGAAGAATTAAACACAGGCTCAGCCTGCCGCCGGGAACCAGAATAGGGCCTGAGGCAATCCCGTGCTTTTGCGGCCAGCTCCCAAAAAAGACAGTTGAAAAATGGAGCTCAGGGGGACTGCCATTCACAAAACTGCTGAGTTATAAATGATAACTCTCGTCCACAAATATATTGAGGGAAGGCAACGAAGAGGATTTGAAAGCAAGGCAGAATTGCAGGAAACAGGTTTCAGGAGGTAGATTCGAATCGCCTTTAAAGCACATGAAAAGTGGCAAAACGTCGACAGTGATGCCCTTGGCCAAAAAGGGCGTAAGCGTTTTTTCCTGAATATATTCAGGAAAAAACGCATACGCCCTTTTTGGCCAACCAAGCAACCTGGAAAGGCAAATCAGCGCTACAAAGAAGTCTCCCTTCCCATCGGTCAAAAGGGCCATGCTGCAAAAAGTGTCAAAACCAGAAATGCAGTACAGGCCATGGAGAAATGGCAGCCTTGCTACGCTGATGGGCGGGATGTAAATTGCCAAAAGCCACTCTGGAGAAGTGTACGGTGTGTCCTGAAACATCGAAAAAACACAACTTAGGGAGCATAGGGCACATCCACTCATGGGCGTATAAATTGGGAAAACTAAAAATCAGCAAGACACAGGCACCCCAATGTTTAGGGCTGCTATGTTGACAAGAACCTCCACTTCATGACACCTTAAATATCCCAGGAAAGAGATAAATGGATAAAGAAGTTGTGGTCCTTATGTACAAAGGAATATCACTCAGACATGAAATCAATGTCATAAGGTTAGTAGAAGCAAGATGAGTGGATTTAGGTATGACGATTCTAAGTGAAATAAGTCACACAGAAAAAGACACTTATCATAAGATATCACTTATAGAGGGAATGTAAAAACCGCTACACTTGAACTGAATTACAAAACAGAACAGAGTCACACGTTTAGAAAACACACTATGGCTGCTTAACGGGAAAGGTGAGGTGGGGTGATGCATAAAACAAGGGTTTCAAATTCGCTCAGATACTGTTCCATACACCCAATATGTAATAGACAAGACCTACTCCTTGCTCAGTGAACTGGACTCAACACCCCCTATTCACCGCACAAGAATATATGTGACTAGTAAGAATCGTAAAACCTATATATTGATATCTCTCTGGAAGTGAGTCAAGTGGGTGTAAAGCCGCATAAACACAGCCGTGAAAAGCAGCTAAACACCATTATAAAAATAAATTACTTTTAAAAACCCGTAAAACAAAGACAGTGAAAGAGAGAGAAATTCTTACAAAATTCGTTCAGGGGCTGTGATGCAACCTGGATTGACCATATCTAGACCCACACCTGGATGAGACATAAGGGTGGACACTCTTGGGGCTGAGAGGTTGGGTGAGGTTGGGAGAGCAAACTCAGACCCTTTAAAGTAATACTGCGTGGTACCCATCCCATGGGTCCCAAATCTCCAGGTTCAAGGGCATCTTCCTACATCGAAAACATGCATGAGAAACCCAGAAGATGGTACACCGTGTGATTTTGAAAGGTTTCTAAAACGCACCCCATTTCTCATCTCCTTGTGCTAGGGTTCGCCTTTCCAGCTACTTTACTAGCAATCTCCCTACTTGGAGAATCAGCACCTTTAAGCTCCTGTTCCCTACAGGTTGCAATTTGTCCTGAGGATGAACGGGAAGAGGGGCAACCAATGAGAGACTAGATCTAGGTGTTGGTAGAGGCACAGGTCACTCTATTTTCCCATCAGGAAGAAGAATTAACCACAGGCTCAGCCTGCCGCCAGGAACCAGAATAAGGCCTGAGGCAATCTCGCGCTTTTGTGGCCAGCTCCCAAAAAAGCGAGTTGAAAAATGGAGCTCAGGGACACTGCAATTCACAAACCCGCAGAGTTATAAATGATAACTCTCATCCACAGATATATTGAGGGAAGGCAACGAAGAGGATTTGAAAGCAAGGCAGAATTGCAGGAAGCAGATTTCAGGAGGTAGATTCGAATCGCCTTTAAAGCACATGAAAAGCGGCAAAACGTCGACAATGATGCCCTTGGCCAAAAAGGGCGTATGCGTTTTTTCCTGAATATATTCAGGAAAAAACGCATACGCCCTTTTTGGCCAACCAAGCAACCTGGAAAGGCAAATCAGTGCTACAAAGAGGTCTCGCTTCCCATCGGTCAAAAGGGCCATGCTGCAAAAAGTGTCAAAACCAGAAATGCAGGACAGGCCATGGAGAAATGGCAGCCTTGCTACGCTGATGGGCGGGATGTAAATTGCCAACAGCCACTCTAGAGAAGTGTACGGTGTGTCCTGAAACATCGAAAAAACACAGCTTAGGGAGCATAGGGCACGTCCACTCATGGGCGTATAAATTGGGAAAACTAAAAATCAGCAAGACACAGGCACCCCAATGTTTAGGGCTGCTATGTTGACAAGGACCTCCACTTCATGACACCTTAAATATCCCAGGAAAGAGAAAAATGGATAAAGAAGTTGTGGTCCTTATGTACAAAGGAATATCCCTCAGACATGAAATCAATGTCATAAGGCTAGTAGAAGCAAGATGAGTGGATTTAGGTATGACGATTCTAAGTGAAATAAGTCACACAGAAAAAGACACTTATCATAAGATATCACTTATAGAGGGAATGTAAAAACCGCTACACTTGAACTGAATTACAAAAGAGAACAGAGTCACACGTTTAGAAAACACACTATGGCTGCTTAACGGGAAAGGTGAGGTGGGGTGATGCATAAAACAAGGGTTTCAAATTCGCTCACATACCGTTCCATACACCCAATATGTAATAGAAAAGACCGACTCCTTGCTAGGTGAACTGGACTCAACACCCCCTATTCACCGCACAAGAATATATGTGACTAGTAAGAATCTTACAACCTATGTATTGATATCTGTCTGGAAGTGAGTCAAGTGGGTGTAAAGCCGCATAAACACAGCCGTGAAAAGCAGCTAAACCCCATTATAAAAATAAATTACTTTTAAAAACCCGTAAAACAAAGACAGTGAAAGAGAGAGAAATTCTTACAAAATTCGTTCAGAGGCTGTGATGCAACCTGGATTGACCATATCTAGACCCACAGCTGGATGAGACATAAGGGTGGACACTCTTGGGGCTTAGAGTTTGGGTGAGGTTGGGTGAGCAAACGCAGACCCTTTAAAGTAATACTGTGTGGTACCCATCCCATGGGTCCCAAATCTCCAGGTTCAAGGGCATCTTCCTACATCGAAAACATGCCTGAGAAACCCAGAAGATGGTACACCGTGTGATTTTGAAAGGTTTCTAAAACGCACCCAATTTCTCATCTCCTTGTGCTCGGGTTCGCCTTTCCAGCTACTTTACTAGCAATCTCCCTACTTGGAGAATCAGCACCTTTAAGCTCCTGTTCCCTACAGGTTGCAATTTGTCCTGAGGATGAACGGGAAGAGGGGCAACCAATGAGAGACTAGATCTAGGTGTTGGGACAGGCCCAGGTCACTCAATTTTCCCATCAGGAAGAAGAATTAACCACAGGCTCAGCCTGCCGCCAGGAACCAGAATAGGGCCTGAGGCAATCCCGCGCTTCTGCGGCCAGCTCCCAAAAAAGCGAGTTGAAAAATGGAGCTCAGGGACACTGCAATTCACAAACCCGCAGAGTTATAAATGATAACTCTCATCCACAGATATATTGAGGGAAGGCAACGAAGAGGATTTGAAAGCAAGGCAGAATTGCAGGAAAGAGATTTCAGGAGGTAGATTCGAATCGCCTTTAAAGCACATGAAAAGCGGCAAAACGTCGACAATGATGCCCTTGGCCAAAAAGGGCGTATGCGTTTTTTCCTGAATATATTCAGGAAAAAACGCATACGCCCTTTTTGGCCAACCAAGCAACCTGGAAAGGCAAATCAGCGCTACAAAGAAGTCTCGCTTCCCATCGGTCAAAAGGGCCATGCTGCAAAAAGTGTCAAAACCAGAAATGCAGGACAGGCCATGGAGAAATGGCAGCCTTGCTAAACTGATGGGCGGGATGTAAATTGCCAACAGCCACTCTGGAGAAGTGTACGTTGTGTCCTGAAACATCGAAAAAACACAGCTTAGGGAGCATAGGGCACGTCCACTCATGGGCATATAAATTGGAAAAACTAAAAATCAGCAAGACACAGGCACCCGAAAGTTTAGGGCTGCTCTGTTGACAAGAACCTCCACTTCATGACACCTTAAATATCCCAGGAAAGAGAAAAATGGATAAAGAAGTTGTGGTCCTTATGTACAATGGAATATCACTCAGACATGAAATCAATGTCATAAGGCTAGTAGAAGCAAGATGAGTGGAGTTAGGTACGACGATTCTAAGTGAAATAAGTCACACAGAAAAAGACACTTATCATAAGCTATCACTTATAGAGGGAATGTAAAAACCGCTACACTTGAACTGAATTACAAAACAGAACAGAGTCACACGTTTAGAAAACACACTATGGCTGCTTAACGGGAAAGGTGAGGTGGGGTGATGCATAAAACAAGGGTTTCAAATTCGCTCAGATACCGTTCCATACACCCAATATGTAATAGACAAGACCTACTCCTTGCTCAGTGAACTGGACTCAACACCCCCTATTCACCGCACAAGAATATATGTGACTAGTAAGAATCTTAAAACCTATATATTGATATCTCTCTGGAAGTGAGTCAAGGGGGTGTAAAGCCGCATAAACAGAGCCATGAAAAGCAGCTAAACCCCATTATAAAAATAAATTACTTTTAAAAACCCGTAAAACAAAGACAGTGAAAGAGAGAGACATTCTTACAAAATTCGTTCAGAGGCTGTGATGCAACCTGGATTGACCATATCTAGACCCACAGCTGGATGAGACATAAGGGTGGACACTCTTGGGGCTGAGAGGTTGGGTGAGGTTGCGTGAGCAAACGCAGACCCTTGAAAGTAATACTGCGTGGTACCCATCCCATGGGTCCCAAATCTCCAGGTTCAAGGGCATCTTCCTACATCGAAAACATGCATGAGAAACCCAGAAGGTGGTACACCGTGTGATTTTGAAAGGTTTCTAAAACGCACCCAATTTCTCATCTCCTTGTGCTCGGGTTCGCCTTTCCAGCTACTTTACTAGCAATCTCCCTACTTGGAGAATCAGCACCTTTAAGCTCCTGTTCCCTACAGGTTGCAATTTGTCCTGAGGATGAACGGGAAGAGGGGCAACCAATGAGAGACTAGATCTAGGTGTTGGGACAGGCACAGGTCACTCTAATTTCCCATCAGGAAGAAGAATTAAACACAGGCTCAGCCTGCCGCCGGGAACCAGAATAGGGCCTGAGGCAATCCCGTGCTTTTGCGGCCAGCTCCCAAAAAAGACAGTTGAAAAATGGAGCTCAGGGGCACTGCAATTCACAAACCTGCAGAGTTATAAATGATAACTCTCGTCCACAAATATATTGAGGGAAGGCAACGAAGAGGATTTGAAAGCAAGGCAGAATTGCAGGAAACAGGTTTCAGGAGGTAGATTCGAATCGCCTTTAAAGCACATGAAAAGTGGCAAAACGTCGACAGTGATGCCCTTGGCCAAAAAGGGCGTAAGCGTTTTTTCCTGAATATATTCAGGAAAAAACGCATACGCCCTTTTTGGCCAACCAAGCAACCTGGAAAGGCAAATCAGCGCTACAAAGAAGTCTCCCTTCCCATCGGTCAAAAGGGCCATGCTGCAAAAAGTGTCAAAACCAGAAATGCAGTACAGGCCATGGAGAAATGGCAGCCTTGCTACGCTGATGGGCGGGATGTAAATTGCCAAAAGCCACTCTGGAGAAGTGTACGGTGTGTCCTGAAACATCGAAAAAACACAACTTAGGGAGCATAGGGCACATCCACTCATGGGCGTATAAATTGGGAAAACTAAAAATCAGCAAGACACAGGCACCCCAATGTTTAGGGCTGCTATGTTGACAAGAACCTCCACTTCATGACACCTTAAATATCCCAGGAAAGAGATAAATGGATAAAGAAGTTGTGGTCCTTATGTACAAAGGAATATCACTCAGACATGAAATCAATGTCATAAGGTTAGTAGAAGCAAGATGAGTGGATTTAGGTATGACGATTCTAAGTGAAATAAGTCACACAGAAAAAGACACTTATCATAAGATATCACTTATAGAGGGAATGTAAAAACCGCTACACTTGAACTGAATTACAAAACAGAACAGAGTCACACGTTTAGAAAACACACTATGGCTGCTTAACGGGAAAGGTGAGGTGGGGTGATGCATAAAACAAGGGTTTCAAATTCGCTCAGATACTGTTCCATACACCCAATATGTAATAGACAAGACCTACTCCTTGCTCAGTGAACTGGACTCAACACCCCCTATTCACCGCACAAGAATATATGTGACTAGTAAGAATCGTAAAACCTATATATTGATATCTCTCTGGAAGTGAGTCAAGTGGGTGTAAAGCCGCATAAACACAGCCGTGAAAAGCAGCTAAACACCATTATAAAAATAAATTACTTTTAAAAACCCGTAAAACAAAGACAGTGAAAGAGAGAGAAATTCTTACAAAATTCGTTCAGGGGCTGTGATGCAACCTGGATTGACCATATCTAGACCCACACCTGGATGAGACATAAGGGTGGACACTCTTGGGGCTGAGAGGTTGGGTGAGGTTGGGAGAGCAAACTCAGACCCTTTAAAGTAATACTGCGTGGTACCCATCCCATGGGTCCCAAATCTCCAGGTTCAAGGGCATCTTCCTACATCGAAAACATGCATGAGAAACCCAGAAGATGGTACACCGTGTGATTTTGAAAGGTTTCTAAAACGCACCCCATTTCTCATCTCCTTGTGCTAGGGTTCGCCTTTCCAGCTACTTTACTAGCAATCTCCCTACTTGGAGAATCAGCACCTTTAAGCTCCTGTTCCCTACAGGTTGCAATTTGTCCTGAGGATGAACGGGAAGAGGGGCAACCAATGAGAGACTAGATCTAGGTGTTGGTAGAGGCACAGGTCACTCTATTTTCCCATCAGGAAGAAGAATTAACCACAGGCTCAGCCTGCCGCCAGGAACCAGAATAAGGCCTGAGGCAATCTCGCGCTTTTGTGGCCAGCTCCCAAAAAAGCGAGTTGAAAAATGGAGCTCAGGGACACTGCAATTCACAAACCCGCAGAGTTATAAATGATAACTCTCATCCACAGATATATTGAGGGAAGGCAACGAAGAGGATTTGAAAGCAAGGCAGAATTGCAGGAAGCAGATTTCAGGAGGTAGATTCGAATCGCCTTTAAAGCACATGAAAAGCGGCAAAACGTCGACAATGATGCCCTTGGCCAAAAAGGGCGTATGCGTTTTTTCCTGAATATATTCAGGAAAAAACGCATACGCCCTTTTTGGCCAACCAAGCAACCTGGAAAGGCAAATCAGTGCTACAAAGAGGTCTCGCTTCCCATCGGTCAAAAGGGCCATGCTGCAAAAAGTGTCAAAACCAGAAATGCAGGACAGGCCATGGAGAAATGGCAGCCTTGCTACGCTGATGGGCGGGATGTAAATTGCCAACAGCCACTCTAGAGAAGTGTACGGTGTGTCCTGAAACATCGAAAAAACACAGCTTAGGGAGCATAGGGCACGTCCACTCATGGGCGTATAAATTGGGAAAACTAAAAATCAGCAAGACACAGGCACCCCAATGTTTAGGGCTGCTATGTTGACAAGGACCTCCACTTCATGACACCTTAAATATCCCAGGAAAGAGAAAAATGGATAAAGAAGTTGTGGTCCTTATGTACAAAGGAATATCCCTCAGACATGAAATCAATGTCATAAGGCTAGTAGAAGCAAGATGAGTGGATTTAGGTATGACGATTCTAAGTGAAATAAGTCACACAGAAAAAGACACTTATCATAAGATATCACTTATAGAGGGAATGTAAAAACCGCTACACTTGAACTGAATTACAAAAGAGAACAGAGTCACACGTTTAGAAAACACACTATGGCTGCTTAACGGGAAAGGTGAGGTGGGGTGATGCATAAAACAAGGGTTTCAAATTCGCTCAGATACCGTTCCATACACCCAATATGTAATAGACAAGACCTACTCCTTGCTCAGTGAACTGGACTCAACACCCCCTATTCACCGCACAAGAATATATGTGACTAGTAAGAATCTTAAAACCTATGTATTGATATCTGTCTGGAAGTGAGTCAAGTGGGTGTAAAGCCGCATAAACACAGCCGTGAAAGGCAGCTAAACCCCATTATAAAAATAAATTACTTTTAAAAACCCGTAAAACAAAGACAGTGAAAGAGAGAGAAATTCTTACAAAATTCGTTCAGAGGCTGTGATGCAACCTGGATTGACCATATCTAGACCCACAGCTGGATGAGACATAAGGGTGGACACTCTTGGGGCTTACAGGTTGGGTGAGGTTGGGTGAGCAAACGCAGACCCTTTAAAGTAATACTGCGTGGTACCCATCCCATGGGTCCCAAATCTCCAGGTTCAAGGGCATCTTCCTACATCGAAAACATGCATGAGAAACCCAGAAGATGGTACACCGTGTGATTTTGAAAGGTTTCTAAAACGCACCCCATTTCTCATCTCCTTGTGCTCGGGTTCGCCTTTCCAGCTACTTTACTAGCAATCTCCCTACTTGGAGAATCAGCACCTTTAAGCTCCTGTTCCCTACAGGTTGCAATTTGTCCTGAGGATGAACGGGAAGAGGGGCAACCAATGAGAGACTAGATCTAGGTGTTGGTAGAGGCACAGGTCACTCTATTTTCCCATCAGGAATAAGAATTAACCACAGGCTCAGGCTGCCGCCAGGAACCAGAATAAGGCCTGAGGCAATCTCGCGCTTTTGTGGCCAGCTCCCAAAAATGCGAGTTGAAAAATGGAGCTCAGGGACACTGCAATTCACAAACCCGCAGAGTTATAAATGATAACTCTCATCCACAGATATATTGAGGGAAGGCAACGAAGAGGATTTGAAAGCAAGGCAGAATTGCAGGAAGCAGATTTCAGGAGGTAGATTCGAATCGCCTTTAAAGCACATGAAAAGCGGCAAAACGTCGACAATGATGCCCTTGGCCAAAAAGGGCGTATGCGTTTTTTCCTGAATATATTCAGGAAAAAACGCATACGCCCTTTTTGGCCAACCAAGCAACCTGGAAAGGCAAATCAGCGCTACAAAGAGGTCTCCCTTCCCATCGGTCAAAAGGGCCATGCTGCAAAAAGTGTCAAAACCAGAAATGCAGGACAGGCCATGGAGAAATGGCAGCCTTGCTACGCTGATGGGCGGGATGTAAATTGCCAACAGCCACTCTAGAGAAGTGTACGGTGTGTCCTGAAACATCGAAAAAACACAGCTTAGGGAGCATAGGGCACGTCCACTCATGGGCGTATAAATTGGGAAAACTAAAAATCAGCAAGACACAGGCACCCCAATGTTTAGGGCTGCTATGTTGACAAGAACCTCCACTTCATGACACCTTAAATATCCCAGGAAAGAGAAAAATGGATAAAGAAGTTGTGGTCCTTATGTACAAAGGAATATCACTCAGACATGAAATCAATGTCATAAGGCTAGTAGAAGCAAGATGAGTGGATTTAGGTATGACGATTCTAAGTGAAATAAGTCACACAGAAAAAGACACTTATCATAAGATATCACTTATAGAGGGAATGTAAAAACCGCTACACTTGAACTGAATTACAAAACAGAACAGAGTCACACGTTTAGAAAACACACTATCGCTGCTTAACGGGAAAGGTGAGGTGGGGTGATGCATAAAACAAGGGTTTCAAATTCGCTCAGATACTGTTCCATACACCCAATATGTAATAGACAAGACCTACTCCTTGCTCAGTGAACTGGACTCAACACCCCCTATTCACCGCACAAGAATATATCTGACTAGTAAGAATCGTAAAACCTATGTATTGATATCTGTCTGGAAGTGAGTCAAGTGGGTGTAAAGCCGCATAAACACAGCCGTGAAAAGCAGCTAAACCCCATTATAAAAATAAATTACTTTTAAATACCCGTAAAACAAAGACAGTGAAAGAGAGAGAAATTCTTACAAAATTCGTTCAGAGGCTGTGATGCAACCTGGATTGACCATATCTAGACCCACAGCTGGATGAGACATAAGGGTCGACACTCTTGGGGCTTAGAGGTTGGGTGAGGTTGGGTGAGCAAACGCAGACCCTTTAAAGTAATACTGTGTGGTACCCATCCCATGGGTCCCAAATCTCCAGGTTCAAGGGCATCTTCCTACATCGAAAACATGCATGAGAAACCCAGAAGATGGTACACCGTGTGATTTTGAAAGGTTTCTAAAACGCACCCAATTTCTCATCTCCTTGTACTCGGGTTCGCCTTTCCAGCTACTTTACTAGCAATCTCTCTACTTGGAGAATCAGCACCTTTAAGCTCCTGTTCCCTACAGGTTGCAATTTGTCCTGAGGATGAACGGGAAGAGGGGCAACCAATGAGAGACTAGATCTAGGTGTTGGGACAGGCCCAGGTCACTCTATTTTCCCATCAGGAAGAAGAATTAACCACAGGCTCAGCCTGCCGCCAGGAACCAGAATAGGGCCTGAGGCAATCCCGCGCTTTTGCGGCCAGCTCCCAAAAAAGCGAGTTGAAAAATGGAGCTCAGTGACACTGCAATTCACAAACCCGCAGAGTTATAAATGATAACTCTCATCCACAGATATATTGAGGGAAGGCAATGAAGAGGATTTGAAAGCAAGGCAGAATTGCAGGAAACAGATTTCAGGAGGTAGATTCGAATCGCCTTTAAAGCACATGAAAAGCGGCAAAACGACGACAATGATGCCCTTGGCCAAAAAGGGCGTATGCGTTTTTTCCTGAATATATTCAGGAAAAAACGCATACGCCCTTTTTGGCCAACCAAGCAACCTGGAAAGGCAAATCAGCGCTTCAAAGAAGTTTCACTTCCCATCGGTCAAAAGGGTGATGCTGCAAAAAGTGTCAAAACCAGAAATGCAGGACAGGCCATGGAGAAATGGCAGCCTTGCTACGCTGATGGGCGGGATGTAAATTGCCAACAGCCACTCTGGAGAAGTGTACGGTGTGTCCTGAAACATCGAAAAAACACAGCTTAGGGAGCATAGGGCACGTCCACTCATGGGCGTATAAATTGGGAAAACTAAAAATCAGCAAGACACAGGCACCCCAAAGTTTAGGGCTGCTCTGTTGACAAGAACCTCCACTTCATGACACCTTAAATATCCCAGGAAAGAGAAAAATGGATAAAGAAGTTGTGGTTCTTATGTACAATGGAATAGCACTCAGACATGAAATCAATGTCATAAGGCTAGTAGAAGCAAGATGAGTGGATTTAGGTATGACGATTCTAAGTGAAATAAGTCACACAGAAAAAGACACTTATCATAAGCTATCACTTATAGAGGGAATGTAAAAACCGCTACACTTGAACTGAATTACAAAACAGAACAGAGTCACACGTTTAGAAAACACACTATGGCTGCTTAACGGGAAAGGTGAGGTGGGGTGATGCATAAAACAAGGGTTTCAAATTCGCTCACATACCGTTCCATACACCCAATATGTAATAGAAAAGACCGACTCCTTGCTAGGTGAACTGGACTCAACACCCCCTATTCACCGCACAAGAATATATGTGACTAGTAAGAATCTTACAACCTATGTATTGATATCTGTCTGGAAGTGAGTCAAGTGGGTGTAAAGCCGCATAAACACAGCCGTGAAAAGCAGCTAAACCCCATTATAAAAATAAATTACTTTTAAAAACCCGTAAAACAAAGACAGTGAAAGAGAGAGAAATTCTTACAAAATTCGTTCAGAGGCTGTGATGCAACCTGGATTGACCATATCTAGACCCACAGCTGGATGAGACATAAGGGTGGACACTCTTGGGGCTTAGAGTTTGGGTGAGGTTGGGTGAGCAAACGCAGACCCTTTAAAGTAATACTGTGTGGTACCCATCCCATGGGTCCCAAATCTCCAGGTTCAAGGGCATCTTCCTACATCGAAAACATGCCTGAGAAACCCAGAAGATGGTACACCGTGTGATTTTGAAAGGTTTCTAAAACGCACCCAATTTCTCATCTCCTTGTGCTCGGGTTCGCCTTTCCAGCTACTTTACTAGCAATCTCCCTACTTGGAGAATCAGCACCTTTAAGCTCCTGTTCCCTACAGGTTGCAATTTGTCCTGAGGATGAACGGGAAGAGGGGCAACCAATGAGAGACTAGATCTAGGTGTTGGGACAGGCCCAGGTCACTCTATTTTCCCATCAGGAAGAAGAATTAACCACAGGCTCAGCCTGCCGCCAGGAACCAGAATAGGGCCTGAGGCAATCCCGCGCTTTTGCGGCCAGCTCCCAAAAAAGCGAGTTGAAAAATGGAGCTCAGGGACACTGCAATTCACAAACCCGCAGAGTTATAAATGATAACTCTCATCCACAGATATATTGAGGGAAGGCAACGAAGAGGATTTGAAAGCAAGGCAGAATTGCAGGAAAGAGATTTCAGGAGGTAGATTCGAATCGCCTTTAAAGCACATGAAAAGCGGCAAAACGTCGACAATGATGCCCTTGGCCAAAAAGGGCGTATGCGTTTTTTCCTGAATATATTCAGGAAAAAACGCATACGCCCTTTTTGGCCAACCAAGCAACCTGGAAAGGCAAATCAGCGCTACAAAGAAGTCTCGCTTCCCATCGGTCAAAAGGGCCATGCTGCAAAAAGTGTCAAAACCAGAAATGCAGTACAGGCCATGGAGAAATGGCAGCCTTGCTACGCTGATGGGCGGGATGTAAATTGCCAAAAGCCACTCTGGAGAAGTGTACGGTGTGTCCTGAAACATCGAAAAAACACAGCTTAGGGAGCATAGGGCACGTCCACTCATGGGCGTATAAATTGGGAAAACTAAAAATCAGCAAGACACAGGCACCCCAATGTTTAGGGATGCTATGTTGACAAGAACCTCCACTTCATGACACCTTAAATATCCCAGGAAAGAGAAAAATGGATAAAGAAGTTGTGGTCCTTATGTACAAAGGAATATCACTCAGACATGAAATCAATGTCATAAGGCTAGTAGAAGCAAGATGAGTGGATTTAGGTATGACGATTCTAAGTGAAATAAGTCACACAGAAAAAGACACTTATCATAAGCTATCACTTATAGAGGGAATGTAAAAACCGCTACACCTGAACTGAATTACAAAACAGAACAGAGTCACACGTTTAGAAAACACACTATGGCTGCTTAACGGGAAAGGTGAGGTGGGGTGATGCATAAAACAAGGGTTTCAAATTCGCTCAGATACCGTTCCATACACCCAATATGTAATAGACAAGACCTACTCCTTGCTCAGTGAACTGGACTCAACACCCCCTATTCACCGCACAAGAATATATGTGACTAGTAAGAATCTTAAAACCTATGTATTGATATCTCTCTGGAAGTGAGCCAAGTGGGTGTAAAGCCGCATAAACACAGCCGTGAAAGGCAGCTAAACCCCATTATAAAAATAAATTACTTTTAAAAACCCGTAAAACAAAGACAGTGAAAGAGAGAGAAATTCTTACAAAATTCGTTCAGAGGCTGTGATGCAACCTGGATTGACCATATCTAGACCCACAGCTGGATGAGACATAAGGGTGGACACTCTTGGGGCTTAGAGGTTGGGTGAGGTTGGGTGAGCAAACGCAGACCCTTTAAAGTAATACTGTGTGGTACCCATCCCATGGGTCCCAAATCTCCAGGTTCAAGGGCATCTTCCTACATCGAAAACATGCATGAGAAACCCAGAAGATGGTGCACCGTGTGATTTTGAAAGGTTTCTAAAACGCACCCAATTTCTCATCTCCTTGTGCTCGGGTTCGCCTTTCCAGCTACTTTACTAGCAATCTCCCTACTTGGAGAATCAGCATCTTTAAGCTCCTGTTCCCTACAGGTTGCAATTTGTCCTGAGGATGAACGGGAAGAGGGGCAACCAATGAGAGACTAGATCTAGGTGTTGGGACAGGCACAGGTCACTCTATTTTCCCATCAGGAAGAAGAATTAACCACAGGCTCTGCCTGCCTCCAGGAACCAGAATAGGGCCTGAGGCAATCCCGCGCTTTTGCGGCCAGCTCCCAAAAAAGCGAGTTGAAAAATGGAGCTCAGGGACACTGCAATTCACAAACCCGCAGAGTTATAAATGATAACTCTCATCCACAGATATATTGAGGGAAGGCAACGAAGAGGATTTGAAAGCAAGGCAGAATTGCAGGAAGCAGATTTCAGGAGGTAGATTCGAATCGCCTTTAAAGCACATGAAAAGCGGCAAAACGTCGACAATGATGCCCTTGGCCAAAAAGGGCGTATGCGTTTTTTCCTGAATATATTCAGGAAAAAACGCATACGCCCTTTTTAGCCAAACAAGCAACCTGGAAAGGCAAATCAGCGCTACAAAGAGGTCTCGCTTCCCATCGGTCAAAAGGGCCATGCTGCAAAAAGTGTCAAAACCAGAAATGCAGGACAGGCCATGGAGAAATGGCAGCCTTGCTACGCTGATGGGCGGGATGTAAATTGCCAACAGCCACTCTAGAGAAGTGTACGGTGTGTCCTGAAACATCGAAAAAACACAGCTTAGGGAGCATAGGGCACGTCCACTCATGGGTGTATAAATTGGGAAAACTAAAAATCAGCAAGACACAGGCACCCCAATGTTTAGGGCTGCTATGTTGACAAGAACCTCCACTTCATGACACCTTAAATATCCCAGGAAACAGAAAAATGGATAAAGAAGTTGTGGTCCTTATGTACAAAGGAATATCACTCAGACATGAAATCAATGTCATAAGGCTAGTAGAAGCAAGATGAGTGGATTTAGGTATGACGATTCTAAGTGAAATAAGTCACACAGAAAAAGACACTTATCATAAGATATCACTTATAGAGGGAATGTAAAAACCGCTACACTTGAACTGAATTACAAAACAGAACAGAGTCACACGTTTAGAAAACACACTATGGCTGCTTAACGGGAAAGGTGAGGTGGGGTGATGCATAAAACAAGGGTTTCAAATTCGCTCAGATACTGTTCCATACACCCAATATGTAATAGACAAGACCTACTCCTTGCTCAGTGAACTGGACTCAACACCCCCTATTCACCGCACAAGAATATATGTGACTAGTAAGAATCGTAAAACCTATGTATTGATGTCTCTCTGGAAGTGAGTCAAGTGGGTGTAAAGCCGCATAAACACAGCCGTGAAAAGCAGCTAAACCCCATTATAAAAATAAATTACTTTTAAAAACCCGTAAAACAAAGACAGTGAAAGAGAGAGAAATTCTTACAAAATTCGTTCAGGGGCTGTGATGCAACCTGGATTGACCATATCTAGACCCACACCTGGATGAGACATAAGGGTGGACACTCTTGGGGCTGAGAGGTTGGGTGAGGTTGGGAGAGCAAACTCAGACCCTTTAAAGTAATACTGCGTGGTACCCATCCCATGGGTCCCAAATCTCCAGGTTCAAGGGCATCTTCCTACATCGAAAACATGCATGAGAAACCCAGAAGATGGTACACCGTGTGATTTTGAAAGGTTTCTAAAACGCACCCCATTTCTCATCTCCTTGTGCTAGGGTTCGCCTTTCCAGCTACTTTACTAGCAATCTCCCTACTTGGAGAATCAGCACCTTTAAGTTCCTGTTCCCTACAGGTTGCAATTTGTCCTGAGGATGAACGGGAAGAGGGGCAACCAATGAGAGACTAGATCTAGGTGTTGGTAGAGGCACAGGTCACTCTATTTTCCCATCAGGAAGAAGAATTAACCACAGGCTCAGGCTGCCGCCAGGAACCAGAATAAGGCCTGAGGCAATCTCGCGCTTTTGTGGCCAGCTCCCAAAAAAGCGAGTTGAAAAATGGAGCTCAGGGACACTGCAATTCACAAACCCGCAGAGTTATAAATGATAACTCTCATCCACAGATATATTGAGGGAAGGCAACGAAGAGGATTTGAAAGCAAGGCAGAATTGCAGGAAGCAGATTTCAGGAGGTAGATTCGAATCGCCTTTAAAGCACATGAAAAGCGGCAAAACGTCGACAATGATGCCCTTGGCCAAAAAGGGCGTATGCGTTTTTTCCTGAATATATTCAGGAAAAAACGCATACGCCCTTTTTGGCCAACCAAGCAACCTGCAAAGGCAAATCAGCGCTACAAAGAGGTCTCGCTTCCCATCGGTCAAAAGGGCCATGCTGCAAAAAGTGTCAAAACCAGAAATGCAGGACAGGCCATGGAGAAATGGCAGCCTTGCTACGCTGATGGGCGGGATGTAAATTGCCAACAGCCACTCTAGAGAAGTGTACGGTGTGTCCTGAAACATCGAAAAAACACAGCTTAGGGAGCATAGGGCACGTCCACTCATGGGCGTATAAATTGGGAAAACTAAAAATCAGCAAGACACAGGCACCCCAATGTTTAGGGCTGCTATGTTGACAAGAACCTCCACTTCATGACACCTTAAATATCCCAGGAAAGAGAAAAATGGATAAAGAAGTTGTGGTCCTTATGTACAAAGGAATATCACTCAGACATGAAATCAATGTCATAAGGCTAGTAGAAGCAAGATGAGTGGATTTAGGTATGACGATTCTAAGTGAAATAAGTCACACAGAAAAAGACACTTATCATAAGATATCACTTATAGAGGGAATGTAAAAACCGCTACACTTGAACTGAATTACAAAAGAGAACAGAGTCACACGTTTAGAAAACACACTATGGCTGCTTAACGGGAAAGGTGAGGTGGGGTGATGCATAAAACAAGGGTTTCAAATTCGTTCAGATACCGTTCCATACACCCAATATGTAATAGACAAGACCTACTCCTTGCTCAGTGAACTGGACTCAACACCCCCTATTCACCGCACAAGAATATATGTGACTAGTAAGAATCTTAAAACCTATGTATTGATATCTGTCTGGAAGTGAGTCAAGTGGGTGTAAAGCCGCATAAACACAGCCGTGAAAAGCAGCTAAACCCCATTATAAAAATAAATTACTTTTAAAAACCCGTAAAACAAAGACAGTGAAAGAGAGAGAAATTCTTACAAAATTCGTTCAGAGGCTGTGATGCAACCTGGATTGACCATATCTAGACCCACAGCTGGATGAGACATAAGGGTGGACACTCTTGGGGCTTAGAGGTTGGGTGAGGTTGGGTGAGCAAACGCAGACCCTTTAAAGTAATACTGTGTGGTACCCATCCCATGGGTCCCAAATCTCCAGGTTCAAGGGCATCTTCCTACATCGAAAACATGCATGAGAAACCCAGAAGATGGTACACCGTGTGATTTTGAAAGGTTTCTAAAACGCACCCCATTTCTCATCTCCTTGTGCTCGGGTTCGCCTTTCCAGCTACTTTACTAGCAATCTCCCTACTTGGAGAATCAGCACCTTTAAGCTCCTGTTCCCTACAGGTTGCAATTTGTCCTGAGGATGAACGGGAAGAGGGGCAACCAATGAGAGACTAGATCTAGGTGTTGGGACAGGCACAGGTCCCTCTAATTTCCCATCAGGAAGAAGAATTAACCACAGGCTCAGCCTGCCGCCGGGAACCAGAATAGGGCCTGAGGCAATCCCGTGCTTTTGCGGCCAGCTCCCAAAAAAGACAGTTGAAAAATGGAGCTCAGGGGCACTGCAATTCACAAACCTGCAGAGTTATAAATGATAACTCTCGTCCACAAATATATTGAGGGAAGGCAACGAAGAGGATTTGAAAGCAAGGCAGAATTGCAGGAAACAGGTTTCAGGAGGTAGATTCGAATCGCCTTTAAAGCACATGAAAAGCGGCAAAACGTCGACAATGATGCCCTTGGCCAAAAAGGGCGTATGCGTTTTTTCCTGAATATATTCACGAAAAAACGCATACGCCCTTTTTGGCCAACCAAGCAACCTGGAAAGGCAAATCAGCGCTACAAAGAAGTCTCGCTTCCCATTGGTCAAAAGGGCCATGCTGCAAAAAGTGTCAAAACCAGAAATGCAGTACAGGCCATGGAGAAATGGCAGCCTTGCTACGCTGATGGGCGGGATGTAAATTGCCAAAAGCCACTCTGGAAAAGTGTACGGTGTGTCCTGAAACATCGAAAAAACACAGCTTAGGGAGCATAGGGCACATCCACTCATGGGCGTATAAATTGGGAAAACTAAAAATCAGCAAGACACAGGCACCCCAATGTTTAGGGCTGCTATGTTGACAAGAACCTCCACTTCATGACACCTTAAATATCCCAGGAAAGAGATAAATGGATAAAGAAGTTGTGGTCCTTATGTACAAAGGAATATCCCTCAGACATGAAATCAATGTCATAAGGCTAGTAGAAGCAAGATGAGTGGATTGAGGTATGACGATTCTAAGTGAAATAAGTCACACAGAAAAAGACACTTATCATAAGCTATCACTTATAGAGGGAATGTAAAAACCGCTACACTTGAACTGAATTACAAAACAGAACAGAGTCACACGTTTAGAAAACACACTATGGCTGCTTAACGGGAAAGGTGAGGTGGGGTGATGCATAAAACAAGGGTTTCAAATTCGCTCAGATACTGTTCCATACACCCAATATGTAATAGACAAGACCTACTCCTTGCTCAGTGAACTGGACTCAACACCCCCTATTCACCGCACAAGAATATATCTGACTAGTAAGAATCGTAAAACCTATGTATTGATATCTCTCTGGAAGTGAGCCAAGTGGGTGTAAAGCCGCATAAACACAGCCGTGAAAAGCAGCTAAACCCCATTATAAAAATAAATGACTTTTAAAAACCCGTAAAACAAAGACAGTGAAAGAGAGAGAAATTCTTACAAAATTCGTTCAGGGGCTGTGATGCAACCTGGATTGACCATATCTAGACCCACACCTGGATGAGACATAAGGGTGGACACTCTTGGGGCTGAGAGTTTGGGTGAGGTTGGGAGAGCAAACTCAGACCCTTTAAAGTAATACTGCGTGGTACCCATCCCATGGGTCCCAAATCTCCAGGTTCAAGGGCATCTTCCTACATCGAAAACATGCATGAGAAACCCAGAAGATGGTACACCGTGTGATTTTGAAAGGTTTCTAAAACGCACCCCATTTCTCATCTCCTTGTGCTCGGGTTCGCCTTTCCAGCTACTTTACTAGCAATCTCCCTACTTGGAGAATCAGCACCTTTAAGCTCCTGTTCCCTACAGGTTGCAATTTGTCCTGAGGATGAACGGGAAGAGGGGCAACCAATGAGAGACTAGATCTAGGTGTTGGTAGAGGCACAGGTCACTCTATTTTCCCATCAGGAAGAAGAATTAACCACAGGCTCAGGCTGCCGCCAGGAACCAGAATAAGGCCTGAGGCAATCTCGCGCTTTTGTGGCCAGCTCCCAAAAAAGCGAGTTGAAAAATGGAGCTCAGGGACACTGCAATTCACAAACCCGCAGAGTTATAAATGATAACTCTCATCCACAGATATATTGAGGGAAGGCAACGAAGAGGATTTGAAAGCAAGGCAGAATTGCAGGAAGCAGATTTCAGGAGGTAGATTCGAATCGCCTTTAAAGCACATGAAAAGCGGCAAAACGTCGACAATGATGCCCTTGGCCAAAAAGGGCGTATGCGTTTTTTCCTGAATATATTCAGGAAAAAACGCATACGCCCTTTTTGGCCAACCAAGCAACCTGGAAAGGCAAATCAGCGCTACAAAGAGGTCTCGCTTCCCATCGGTCAAAAGGGCCATGCTGCAAAAAGTGTCAAAACCAGAAATGCAGGACAGGCCATGGAGAAATGGCAGCCTTGCTACGCTGATGGGCGGGATGTAAATTGCCAACAGCCACTCTGGAGAAGTGTACGGTGTGTCCTGAAATATCGAAAAAACACAGCTTAGGGAGCATAGGGCACGTCCACTCATGGGCGTATAAATTGGGAAAAATAAAAATCAGCAAGACACAGGCACCCCAATGTTTAGGGCTGCTCTGTTGACAAGAATCTCCACTTCATGACACCTTAAATATCCCAGGAAAGAGAAAAATGGATAAAGAAGTTGTGGTTCTTATGTACAATGGAATAGCACTCAGACATGAAATCAATGTCATAAGGCTAGTAGAAGCAAGATGAGTGGATTTAGGTACGACGATTCTAAGTGAAATAAGTCACACAGAAAAAGACACTTATCATAAGCTATCACTTATAGAGGGAATGTAAAAACCGCTACACTTGAACTGAATTATAAAACAGAACAGAGTCACACGTTTAGAAAACACACTATGGCTGCTTAACGGGAAAGGTGAGGTGGGGTGATGCATAAAACAAGGGTTTCAAATTCGCTCAGATACTGTTCCATACACCCAATATGTAATAGACAAGACCTACTCCTTGCTCAGTGAAATGGACTCAACACCCCCTATTCACCGCACAAGAATATATCTGACTAGTAAGAATCGTAAAACCTATGTATTGATATCTCTCTGGAAGTGAGCCAAGTGGGTGTAAAGCCGCATAAACACAGCCGTGAAAAGCAGCTAAACCCCATTATAAAAATAAATTACTTTTAAAAACCCGTAAAACAAAGACAGTGAAAGAGAAAAATTCTTACAAAATTCGTTCAGGGGCTGTGATGCAACCTGGATTGACCATATGTAGACCCACAGCTGGATGAGACATAAGGGTGGACACTCTTGGGTCTGAGAGGTTGGGTGAGGTTGGGTGTGCAAACACAGACCCTTTAAATTAATACTGCGTGGTACCCATACCATGGGTCCCAAATCTCCAGGTTCAAGGGCATCTTCCTACATCGAAAACATGCATGAGAAACCCAGAAGAAGGTACACCATGTGATTTTGAAAGGTTTCTAAAACGCACCTCATTTCTCATCTCCTTGTGCTCGGGTTCGCCATTCCAGCTACTTTACTAGCAATCTCCCTACTTGGAGAATCAGCACCTTTAACCTCCTGTTCCCTACAGGTTGCAATTTGTCCTGAGGATGAACGGGAAGAGGGGCAACCAATGAGAGACTAGATCTAGGTGTTGGGACAGGCACAGGTCACTCTATTTTCCCATCAGGAAGAAGAATTAACCACAGGCTCATCCTGCCGCCCGGAAGCAGAATAGGGCCTGAGGCAATCCCGCGCTCTTGCGGCCAGCTCCCAAAAAAGCGATTTGAAAAATGGAGCCCAGGGACACTGCCATTCACAAACCCGCAGAGTTATAAATGATAACTCTCGTCCACAAATATATTGAGGGAAGGCAACGAAGAGGATTTGAAAGCAAGGCAGAATTGCAGGAAACAGGTTTCAGGAGGTAGATTCGAATCGCCTTTAAAGCACATGAAAAGTGGCAAAACTTCGACAATGATGCCCTTGGCCAAAAAGGGCGTATGCGTTTTTTCCTGAATATATTCAGGAAAAAACGCATACGCCCTTTTTGGCCAACCAAGCAACCTGGAAAGGCAAATCAGCGCTACAAAGAAGTCTCGCTTCCCATCGGTCAAAAGGGCCATGCTGCAAAATGTTTCAAAACCAGAAATGCAGGACAGGCCATGGAGAAATGTGAGCCTTGCTACGCTGATGGGTGCGATGTAAATTGCCAGCAGCCACTCTGGAGAAGTGTACGGTGTGTCCTGAAACATCGAAAAAACACAGCTTAGGGAGCGTAGGGCACGTCCACTCATGGGCGTATAAATTGGGAAAATTAAAAATCAGCAAGACACAGGCACCCCAAAGTTTAGGGCTGCTCTGTTGACAAGAACCTCCACTTCATGACTCCTTAAATATCACCAGGAAAGAGAAAAATGGATAAAGAAGTTGTGGTCCTTATGTACAATGGAATATCACTCAGACATGAAATCAATGTCATAAGGCTAGTAGAAGCAAGATGAGTGGATTTCGGTACGACGATTCTAAGTGAAATAAGTCACACAGAAAAAGACACTTATCATAAGCTATCACTTATAGAGGGAATGTAAAAACCGCTACACTTGAACTGAATTACAAAACAGAACAGAGTCACACGTTTAGAAAACACTCTATGGCTGCTTAACGGGTAAGGTGAGGTGGGGTGATGCATAAAACAAGGGTTTCAAATTCGTTCAGATACCGTTCCATACACCCAATATGTAATAGACAAGACCTACTCCTTGCTCAGTGAACTGGACTCAACACCCCCTATTCACCGCACAAGAATATATCTGACTAGTAAGAATCTTAAAACCTATGTATTGATATCTCTCTGGAAGTGAGTCAAGTGGGTGTAAAGCCGCATAAACACAGCCGTGAAAAGCAGCTAAACACCATTATAAAAATAAATTACTTTTAAAAACCCGTAAAACAAAGACAGTGAAAGAGAGAGAAATTCTTCCAAAATTCGGTCAGGGGCTGTGATGCAACCTGGATTGACCATATCTAGACCCACAGCTGGATGAGACATAAGGGTGGACACTCTTGGGGCTTAGAGGTTGGGTGAGGTTGGGTGAGCAAACGCAGAACCTTTAAAGTAATACTGCGTGGTACGCATCCCATGGGTCCCAAATCTCCAGGTTCAAGGGCATCTTCCTACATTGAAAACATACATGAGAAACCCAGAAGATGGTACACCGTGTGATTTTGAAAGGTTTCTAAAACGCACCTCATTTCTCATCTCCTTGTGCTCGGGTTCGCCATTCCAGGTACTTTACTAGCAATCTCCCTACTTGGAGAATCAGCACCTTTAAGCTCCTGTTCCCTACAGGTTGCAATTTGTCCTGAGGATGAACGTGAAGAGGGGCAACAACTGAGAGACTAGATCTAGGTGTTGGGACAGGCACAGGTCACTCTATTTTCCCATCAGGAAGAAGAATTAACCACAGGCTCAGCCTGCCGCCCAGAAGCAGAATAGGGCCTGAGGCAATCCCGCGCTCTTGCGGCCAGCTCCCAAAAAAGCCAGTTGAAAAATGGAGCACATGGGCACTGCAATTCAAAAACCTGCAGAATTATAAATGATAACTCTCGTACACAAATATATTGAGGGAAGGCAACGAAGAGGATTTGAAAGCAAGGCAGAATTGCAGGAAACAGGTTTCAGGAGGTAGATTCGAATCGCCTTTAAAGCACATGAAAAGTCTCAAAACGTCGACAATGATGCCCTTGGCCAAAAAGGGCGTATGCGTTTTTTCCTGAATATATTCAGGAAAAAACGCATACGCCCTTTTTGGCCAACCAAGCAACCTGGAAAGGCAAATCAGCGCTACAAAGAAGTCTCGCTTCCCATCGGTCAAAAGGGCCATGCTGCAAAAATTGTCAAAACCAGAAATGCAGGACAGGCGTTGGAGAAATGGCAGCCTTGCTATGCTGATGGGCGGGATGTAAATTGCCAACAGCCACTCTGGAGAAGTGTATGGTGTGTCCTGAAACATCGAAAAAACACAGCTTAGGGAGCATAGGGCACGTCCACTCATGGGCGTATAAATTGGGAAAACTAAAAATCAGCAAGACACAGGCAACCCAAAGTTTAGGGCTGCTCTGTTGACAAGAACCTCCACTTCATGACACCTTAAATATCCTAGGAAAGAGAAAAATGGATAAAGAAGTTGTGGTCCTTATGTACAATGGAATATCACTCAGACATGAAAGCAATGTCATAAGGCTAGTAGAAGCAAGATGAGTGGAGTTAGGTACGACGATTCTAAGTGAAATAAGACACGCAGAAAAAGACACTTATCATAAGCTATCACTTATAGAGGGAATGTAAAAACCGCTACACTTGAACTGAATTACAAAACAGAACAGAGTCACACGTTTAGAAAACACACTATGGCTGCTTAACAGGAAAGGTGAGGTGGCGTGATGCATAAAACAAGGGTTTCAAATTCGCTCAGATACCGTTCCATACACCCAATATGTAATAGACAAGACCTACTCCTTGCTCAGTGAACTGGACTCAACACCCCCTATTCACCGCACAAGAATATATGTGAGTAGTAAGAATCTTAAAACCTATGTATTGATATCTGTCTGGAAGTGAGTCAAGTGGGTGTAAAGCCGCATAAACACAGCCGTGAAAAGTAGCGAATCCCCATTTTAAATTAAATAACTTTAAAAAACCCAAAAAAATAAGACAGTGATAGAGAGAGGAAATTTTACATAATTCGTTCCTGGGCTGTGATGCAACCTTGTTTGATCATATCTAGACCCACAGCTGGATGAGAAATAAAGCTGGACACTCTTGCAGCTGAAGGACTCTTTCCCTAGTTTCCAGATTGGGGAACGTAAAAAGGCTGCCGCCCTCTGGCCGTTACCTGCAAATGCAGCTTTAAAATCTGTGTTAATGGTCACTTCATATGAACAAGTACTTCAGGGCTGTAAATGAAACCTGCCCTCAAAATGTCTTGAGGGAGGTAGTGGCCAAAACTTTTCAAAATGTGACACTTACTTTAAGAAAACAATTTGAATAACTAAGCTGTAATCACAGTTTGATAAATAAAAAGAGCATGCTTTAAAGATCAATTTCAACAGATTATGGGACACATGCAAATTCAGCCACACAGAGGTATCAGCTCGCACCTGTTAGAATAACCAGCAGCAAGCAAACTACAAACAATAAATATTGAAGGTGTTTTGGAGAAATGCATACCCTCAATTTTAAGTGGGACATAACCTGGAAAGAGCCACTAATGAGAACTGAATGGTGGTGCCTTTAAAACGTACACACTGAGCTACCATATGATACAGCAAGCCCACTCCTTGGCCTATAACATAAGGAGATAGAACTGGAAAGACACAGGCAAGCAAATGTGCATTGCAGCAGTATTACAATAACCAAGACATGGAGGCAACCAAAAAGTCCATCAAGAGGTGCGTGGCCAAAGAATAACTGGTACACGTACAGATGGAATATTAGCCAGGGAAAAAAACAAAACAATGCCATTTGCAGCACTGTGTATGATTCTTGAGTTAATCAGGCAAATTGTACTAAGTCAGAAAGCAAAAGACACATATCCTATAATATCACTTATAGGTCTTAGCTAAAAATTGATACCAATGAAGATATTTCCACAGAGAAATGCAATCACAGATTCATTAAACAAACTTAGGGTTCACCAAATGGAAAGGTGTGAGGATTGGATACATTAGGATATTGGGGTTAAGATAGATATAGAAACACATGTGAAATATGTAATCACCAAAGACCTACGTAATACCAAGACAAGACTACTCAACATGGTGTCATAACCTACATGGGAAAATGATCCAAAGAAGAATAGATATATGTATATGTTTAAAAGAACCACATCTTGCACACCTAGAAGAAACAAAACATTTTAATCAAATTTGCTCTGACAAAAAATAAAAATTAAATTAAAAAAAGAACAAGAAGTAATGAGACATAAACTTAAGGGGCTTTGTGCTGGCACATTGCATTCTAATTTACAACCAGAACATGACTTCCATTAAGGCTCTGTCATCACTAATAAAGCAGCTTTATAAGCAATGTTGAAGGTAGCTTAAAAGAAGTCTCACTAATTATTGATAGTAACAAGGAAACAAAGAAAAGTAAAAATCTCACTGCAAAAAGTATACATAGGGTAAGGATAGTAGATCAAACACTGATTAAACTTCTGTAAAGAATAAAAGACAACAGTAGTATGTTTTGTTAAAAAAGAGAGGGCCCAAATAAATCTGAAATGAAAGAAATGATGTTACAACAGACACCACAGAAATACAAAGTATCCTAAGATACACACAGGGTAACTCAGGGCTCAGACTGGACAGAGCCCACTCTCCAGTCCCCTGTACATGACTTACAGGAGCCTCAGGAACTGAGGAGGAGGTCCCTGAGGAGAGGCTCAAGATAGAATATGGTAGGCATTAACATGACTGCATTCATCTTAAACATGCCTGAATTACATTCACACGAGATGATTTTGTCCTGTATGTACATCGGCACCTATAGCCGGAACTGCAGATCTTTGGCTTCAACACCTCTACTGACAACATTAGCTTCACCTGCTGTGGACCGTCTCCTATAGGATTTCTAGAATCACAAAACATCGAAGCTTCACAGGACCCAGAGTCTGTGCGACTCCACACAGAGTCTCAGAGTCTCAACTCCACTCAGATACTCCACTCTTGGAGGGCACACACAAAGTAGTGTGCACATCAGGACCCAGGGGAAGGAGCAGTGACCCCGTAGGAGAATGACCAGAACTACCTGCTACTTTTAGAGGGTCTCCTGCAGAGGCAGCTGGTGGCTGTGGCTGTGGCTCACCGTGAGGACAACAACACTGGCAGCAGAAGTTCTGGGAAATACTCCTTGGTGTGAGCCCTCCCAGAGTCCGCCATTAGCCCCACCAAGAGCAAGGTAGGCTCCAGTGCTGGGTCGCCTCAGGCCAAACAACCAACAGGGAGGGAACCCAGCCCCATGCATCAGCAGACAAGCAGATTCAACTTTTTATTAAAGTTTTATTTAATCCGTAGACAAGCGGATTAAAGCTCTGCCCACCAAAGCAACACCCAGCTCTACCCACCACCAGTCCCTCCCATCAGGAAGCTTGCACAAGCCTCTAAGATAGACTCATCCACCAGAGAGCAGACAGCAGAAGCAAGAAGAACTACAATTCTGCAGCCTGTGGAAGGAAAACCACATTCACAGAAAGATAGACAAAATGAAAAGGCAGAGGACTTTATACCAGATCAAGGAACAAGATAAAACCCCAGAAAAAAAACGGAATGAGGTGGAGATAGGGAACCTTCCAGAAAAAGAATTCAGAATAATGATAGTGAAGTTGAGCCAAGACCTTAGAAAAAGAAAGGAGGCAAAGATCGAGAAGACACAAGAAATGCTTAACAAAGACCTAGAAGAATTAAGGAACAAACACCTAGAAGAATTAAAGAACAAACAAACAGAGGTGAACAATGTAATAACTGAAATGAAAAATACACTAGAAGGAATCAGTAGCAGAATAACTGTGGCAGAAGAACGGATAAGTGGCCTGGAAGACAGAAAGGTGGAAATCACTGCCATGGAACAGAATAAAGAAAAAGAATGAAAATAAATGAAGACACCCCAAGAGTCCTCTGGGACAACATTAAACGCAACAACATTCGCATTATAGGGGTCCCAGAAGGAGAAGAGAGAGAGAAAGGACCCGAGAATATATTTGAAGAGATTATGGTCAAAAACTTCCCTAGCATGGGAAAAGAAATAGCCACCCAAGTCCAGAAGCACAGAGTGTCCCAGGCAGGAGAAACCAAAGGAGAAAAATGACAAGACACATGGTAATCAAATTGACAAAAATTAACGACAAAGAAAAATTATTGAAAGCAGCAAGGGAAAAATGACAAATAACATACAAGGGAAATCCCATAAGGATAACAGCTGATTTCTCAGCAGAAAATCTACAAGCCAGAAGGAAGTGGCATGATAAATTTAAAGTGATGAAAGGGAAGAACCTACAACCAAGGGTACTGCACCCTGCAAAGAGCTCATTCAGATTTGATGGAGAAATCAAAAGCCTTACAGACAAGCAAAAGCTAAGAGAATTCAGCAACATGCAACCAGCTCTACACCAAATGCTAAAAGAACTTCTCTAAGTGGGAAACACAAGAGAAGAAAAGGACCCACCAAGACAAACCCATAACAATTAAGAAAATAGTAGTAGGAACATTCATATTGATAATTACCTTAAACGTGAATGCACTAAATGTTCCAACCAAAAGACATAGACTGGCTGAATGGATACAAAAACAAGACCC
Organism: Eschrichtius robustus; assembly: GCF_028021215.1. NCBI lineage: Eukaryota > Metazoa > Chordata > Mammalia > Artiodactyla > Eschrichtiidae > Eschrichtius > Eschrichtius robustus. Next base: position 332,753 of record NW_027175160.1, on the reverse strand, counting down.
ATATATATGCTGTCTACAAGAGACCCATTTCAGACCTAGGGACACATACAGACTGAAAGTGAGGCGATGGAAAAATATATTCTATGCTAATGAAAATCAAAAGAAAGCTGGAGTAGCAATACTCATATCAGATAAAATAGACTTTAAAATAAAGAATGTTACAAGAGACAAGGAAAGACACTACATAATGGTCAAGGGATCAATCCAAGAAGAAGATATAACAATTATAAATATATATGTACCCAACATAGGAGCACCTCAATGTATAAGGCAACTGCTAACAGCTATAAAAGAGGAAATCGACAGTAACACAATAATAGCGGGGGACTTTAACAGCTCACTTACACCAGTGGAGATCAGCCAGACAGAAAATTAATAAGGAAACACAAGCTTTAAATGACACAATAGACCAGATAGAGTTCATTGATATTTATAGGACATTCCATCCAAAAACAGCAGATTACACTTTGTTCTCAACTGCACACGGAACATTCTCCAGGATAGATCACATCTTGGGTCACAGATAAAGCCTCAGTAAATTTAAGAAAACTGAAATCATATCAAGCAGCTGTTCCGACCACAATGCTATGAGATTAGAAATCAATTACACAGAAAAAACTGTAAAAAACACAAACACATGGAGGCTAAACAATACGTTACTAAATAACCAAGAGATCACTGAAGAAATCAAAGGGGAAATCAAAAACTACCTAGAGACAAATGACAACAAAAACACGATGATCCAAAACCTATGGGATGCAGCAAAAGGAGTTCTAAGAGGGAAGTTTATAGCAATACAAGCCTACCTCAAGAAACAAGAAAAATCTCAAATAAACAATCTAACCTTACACCTAGAGGAACTAGAGAAAGAAGAACAAAACCCAAAGTTAGTAGAAGGAAAGAAATCCTAAAGATCAGAGCAGAAATAAATGAAATAGAAACAAAGAAAACGGAAGCAAAGATCATCAAAACTAAAAGCTGGTTCTTTGAGAAGATAAGCAAAAATGATCAACCTTTAGCCACACTCAAGAAAAAGAGGGAGAGGACGCAAATCAACAAAATTAGAAGTGAAAAAGGAGAAGTTACAACAGACACCACAGGAATACAAAGCATCCTAAGAGACTACTACAAGCAACTCTGTGCCAATAAAATGGACAATCTGGAAGAAATGGACAAATTCTTAGAAAGGTATAACCTTCTAAGACTGAACCAGGAAGAAATAGAAAATATGAACAAACCTATCACAAGCAATGAAATTGAAACTGTGATTAAAAATCTTCCAACAAACAAAAGTCCAGAACCAGATGGCATTACAGGTGAATTCTATCAAACATTTAGAGAAGAGCTAACACCCAACCTTCTCAAATTCTTCAAAACAATTGCAGGGGAAGGAACACTCCCAAACTCATTCTATGAGACCACCATCACCCTGATACCAAAATCAGACAGAGATACTACAAGGAAAGAAAATTATAGACCAATATCCCTGATGAATATAGATGCAAAAATCCTCAACAAAATACTAGCAAACAGAATCGAACAACACATTAAAAGGATCATACACCATGATCAAGTGGGGTTTATCCCAGGGATGCAAGGATTCTTCAATATACACAAATCAATGTGATACACCATATTAACAAATTGTAGAATAAAACCATATGGTCATCTCAATAGATGAAGGAAAAGATTTTGAGAAAATTCAACACTCATTTACGATAAAAACTCTGCAGAGTGTGGGCATAGACGGAAACTACCTCAACATAATAAAGGCCATATATGACAAACCCACAGCAAACAGCATTCTCAATGGTGAAAAACTGAAAGCGTTTCCTCTAAGATCAGGAACAAGACGAGGATGTCCACTCTCACCACTGCTATTCAACATAGTTTTGGAAGTCCTAGCCATGGCAATCAGAGAAGAAAAAGAAATAAAAGGAATACAAAACGGAAAAGAAGAAGTAAAATTGTCACTGTTTGCAGATGACATGATATCATAGATAGAGAATCTTAAAGATGCCACCAGAAAACCACTGGAGCTAATCAATGAATTTGGTAAAGTTGCAGGATACAAAATTAATGCACAGAAATTGCTTGCATTCCTATACACTAACAATGAAAGATCAGAAAGAGAAATTAAGGAAACAATCCCATTACCACTGCAACAAAAAGAATAAAATACCTAGGAATACACCTACCTAAGGAAGTAAAAGACCTGTACTCAGAAAACTATAAGACACTGATGAAAGAAATCAAAGATGATATAAACAGATGGAGACATATACCATGTCCTTGGATTAGAAGAATCAATATTGTGAAAATGACTATACTACCCAAAGCAATCTACAGATTCAATGCAATCCCGATCAAAATACCTTTGGCATTTTCTACAGAACAAGAAAAAAAAATCTTAAAATTTGTAGGGAGACACAAAAGACCCTGGATAGCCAAAGCAGTCTTGAGGGGGAAAAAAAAGAGCTGGAGGAATCAGACTTCCAGACTTCAGACTATATTACAAAGCTACAGTAATCAAGATAATATGGTACTGACACAAACACAGAAATATAGGTCAATAGAAAAGGATAGAAAGCACAGAGATAAACCCACGTACCTGTGGTTAACTAATCTATGACAAAGGAGGCAAGGGTATACAATGGAGAAAAGACAGTGTCTTCAGTAAGTGGTGCTGGGAAAACTCGACAGCTACATGTAAAAGAATGAAATTAGTACACTCCCTAACACCATACACAAAAATAACTCAAAATGGATTAGAGACCTAAATATAAGACCAGCCACTATAAAACTCTTAGAAGAAAACATAAGCAGAACAGTCTATGACATAAATCACAGCAAGATCCTTTTTGACCCACCTCCTAGAGAAATGGAAATAAAAACAAAAATTAAAAAATGGGACCGAATGAAACATAAATTCTTTTGCACAGCAAAGGAAAACTTAAGCAAGATGAAAAGACAACCATCAGAATGGGAGAAAATATTTTCAAATGAAGCAAATGGCAAAGGATTAATCTACAAAAAGCAGCTCATGTAGCTCAATATCACAAAACCAAACAACCCAATCCAAAAATGGGCAGAAGACCTAAATAGAAATTTCTCCAAAGAAGATATACAGGTTGCCAACAAACACATGAAAGGATGCTGAGCATCACTAATCATTAGAGAAATGCAAATCAAAACTACAGTGAGGTATCACCTCACACCAGTCAGAATGGCCATCATCAAAAAATCTACCAACAGTAAATGCTGGAGAGGCATTTATTGGAGAAAAGGGAACCCTCTTGCACTGTAGGTGGGAATGTAAATTGATATAGCCACTAGGGAGAACGGTATGGGGCTTCCTTAAAAACTAAAAATAGAACTACCATACAACCCAGCAAACCCACTCCTGGACATTTACCCTGAGAAAACCATAATTCAAAAAGAGTCATGTACCACAATGTTCACTGTAGCTCTATTTACAATAGCCAGGACATGGAAGCAACCTAAGTGTCCATCAACAGATAAATGGAAAAAGAAGATGTGGCACATATATACGATGGAACATTATTCAGCCATAAAAAGAAACGAAATTGAGTTATTTTTAGTGAGGTGGATGGATCTAGAGTCTGTCCTACAGAGTGAAGTAAGTCAGAAAGAGAAAAACAAATACCGTATGCTAACACATATATATGGAATCTAAAAAAAAAAAGTTTATGAAGAACGTAGGGGCAGGAAAGGATTAAGGACACAGACGTAGAGAAAGGACTTGAGGACATGGGGAGAGGGAAGGGTAAGCTGGGACACAGTGAGAGAGTGGTATGGACATATATACACTACCAAATGTAAAATTGATAGCTACTGGGAAGCAGCCACATAGCACAGGGAGATCAGCTCTGTGCTTTGTGACCACCTAAAAGGGTGGGATAAGGGAGTGAGAGGGAGGTGCAAGAGGGAGGGGATATGGTGTTATATGTATACGCATAGCTGATTCACTTTTTTATACAGCAGAAACTAACACACAATTGTAAAGCAATTATACTCCAATAAAGATGTAAAAGAAAAAAAAAAAAAAAGAAAGAAAGCCCAGAGATAAACCTACACACCTATGGCCCACTAATCTATGACAAAGGAGGCAAGGGTATAAAATGGAGAAAAGACAGTCTCTTCAATAAGTGGTGCTGGGAAAAATGGACAGCTACATGTAAAAGAATGAAATTAGAACACTCCCTAACACCATACACAAAAAATAAACTCCTAATGGATTAGAGACCGAAATGTAAGACCGGACACTATAAAACTCTTAGAGGAAAACATAGGAAGAATACTCTTTGACATAAATCACATCAAGATCTTTTTTGATCCACCTCCTAGAGTAATGGAATAAAAAAAATAAAAACAAAAAAAAAACAAATGGGAGCAAATGAAACCTAAAACCTTTTGCAAAGCAAAGGAAACTACAAACAAGACGAAAAGACAACCCTCAGAATGGGAGAAAATATTTGCAAACGAATCAATGGACAAAGGATTAATCTCCAATGTATATAAACAGCTCATGCAGCTCAACAGTAAAAAAACAAACAAACCAATCCAAAAATGGGCAGATGACGTAAATAGACATTTGTCCCAAGAAGACATACAGATGACCAAGAAACACATGAAAAGCTACTCAACATCACTAATTATTAGAGAAATATAAACCAAAACTACAATGAGGTATCACCTCACACGAGTTAGAATGGGCATCATCAGAAAATCTACAAACAACAAATGCTGGAGAGGGTGTGGAGAAAAGGGAACCCTCTTACACTATTTGTGGGAATGTAAATTGATACAGTCACTATGGAGAACAGTATGGAGGTTCCTTAAAAAACTAAAAATAGAATTACCATATGACCCAGCAATCCCACTACTGGCCATATACCCAGAGAAAACCATAATTCAAAAAGACATATTCACCACAATATTCATTGCAGCACTATTTACAATAGCCAGGTCATGGAAGCAACCTAAATGCCCATAGACAGACGAACGGAAAAGATGTGCTACATATATAAAATGGAATATTACTCAGCCATAAAAAGGAATGAAATTGGGTCATTTGTAGAGACGTGGATAGATCTAGAGACTGTCATACAGAGTGAAGTAAGTCAGAAAGAGAAAAACAAATATCGTATATTAACGCATACATGTAGAACCTAGAAAAATGGTAAAGATGAACTGGTTTGCAAGGCAGAAATAGAGACACAGATGTAGAGAACAAATGTATGGACACCAAGGGGGGAAAGTGGCAGGGTGGTGGTGGTGGGATGAATTGCAACCCTGGGATTGACATATATACACTTATATGTATAAAATAGATAACCAATAAGAGCCTGCTGTATAAAAAAATGAATAAAATAAATTCAAAAATTAAAAAATAAATAATATTTAAGAAAATAAAACAGAAAAAAAAGTTCTGTCCTTCCCATAGACGTATTTATATGAATGAATGATTTCCATGCTTATATCCATAAATACAAAAAGAGGAATAAAACTTACCTTGAACCAAAAAAGAAAAAAAAAAAAAACTGAACCCACTGGTCATACAGAGGAAAACCCTATCAGCGCACTTGCTCCAGTGGTAAACAATTCTTAAGTTGGTCACAGGTGGGGAATCATCTCCCATGCAGCCAGCAGCCCCCACACAAGGAGCGTCCTCATTGCAAAGCTGGGGGACCGTGAGGAGGCGTCTCTGACTAAACGTGAGCTGAGCCCCAGGCCAGCTGCTGCTGAACTTTTCCCACCGTTCCCAGGTAAAACACCTGAATGTGTGCAAAGACTAAAAACTAGAGGAAGGGGCTTGGAGTCACACCAGCGACAGCACGCAGGCCGACTTGGTGCCTGCAGGCCAGCCAGGATGGTCCTGGCCCCGGGCGCTCGTCTGGAAACTTTCCATTTCCCTGCCTGAGGTACCCCTCCTGTCCCGGCCCCCACTGCTTTTTTCCTTCCTTACCTCTGCCCGGGGAGAAATTCCAGCAGCAAGTATGGGTGACACATCCTCTTCTTTAGCAGGTGGCAGCCCGGCAACTCCTGCAGAAAGTCCAGTAGAGCCCCAGTCACAACGGGCCACTCATAGAGCCGTGGGCCCTACTGCCTCCCACCAGCCCAACCCCGAGACTGCTGACGGGGCAGAGAATATGGCGTCAGGCACAGCTGCAGAGGCTTTTGCTGCCTGGAGGGGTGTTTATATTGACCTCAACCCAGGCACACCTGGGAAGGGCTGGCCGGCCGGGTCAGGCTGCCCAGGTCAGCCAATCCTCGCCCCTCAGGGGCTCAGATTTGCAGAAAATGGGCCTTGCTGCACCGGCCAGATCCAAGGAACAGGTGTAGGGTCCCGAGAGTCAGGATAGATAAGGGGCGGCAGCCCTGGCTTGTTTTCTAATCATTTTATCTGGTCCAGGAGTGGGAGACAACTTCAAGAAGACCCTCTGCTAATGAGAGGAACCCAGGAGTCAGGGAGAGGAGGGGTGGTGGGTGGAGACAGAGGCCTGGTGCCCCGGCTGCTGTGGAAGCCCCTAGAAGACCAGGCAGAGGGAGGCCGCACAGAGTGAAGCCTAGGGTCACAGACCTGTTGGAGCTGCTGTTTATTAGTTCAAGCTCTGCTCTGAGGTGCTCTGTGTCAGCTCTGAGTGACAGGTGTGCTGGGGGTGCTCTGCAATGAGGGCTATATGCACAGTTCCTGTGTGCCCAGCCCTGTCGGGGTACCTGTCCACGGGAGCTCCATATCCAGGGAGAGGCATGCCCACGAGAGCCCCGTGGGCTGCTGCGTACCTGCCCAGGTGAGCTCCATATCCTGGGAGGGGCCTGACCATGATGGCCCCATGGGCTGCTGGGTACCTGCCCAGGTGAGCTCCATATCCTGGGAGGGGCCTAACCACCACAGCCCCGTGGGCTGCTGTGTACCTGCCCAGGTGAGCTCCATATCCTGGGAGGGACCTGACCACAAGAGCCCCGTGAGCTGCTGGGGACCTGGTAGAGGACGCCAGGACAGTCAGTGAAGCCACAGAGGATATACATCTAGTAGTTCCTAATTCCTACACCCTGCTGGTCATTCTACCATCCACCAGGACATGGTATTCTGTATTAGACTTCAATGATGCCTTCTTCTGTATTCCATTCGTCCCAGAGTCACAAGAAATTTTGGCTGTGAGTGGCAGGACTCAACATACAACAAAAACAATACTGCTGGGCCGTCCTGCCCCAGGGGTTCAAAAATTCCCACACCATCTTTGGGGAAACGTTAGCTAAAGACCTAAAAAATCTACCTCTGGAGAAGGGAACCCTCCTTCAATATGCAGATGACATTCTGATCACCAGCCCGACTAAGGAGGCCTCTGAACTACCTAGCCAATAAAAGATAGAAGGTGTCCAAGAAAAAGGCTCAAATATCACAAACTAAGGTGACCTTCCTGGGCTTCATTCGCTCAGAATGTCGGAGAAGCTCACCCCAGGAAAGGGAAGAAGCCATTTGCAGCCTCACCCTTCCTGAAACTAGAAGACAGCTTAGGGGTTCCTGGGGAGACCGGGGTTTGCTGCATCTGGATCCCTAACTACAGTCTAATAGCTGGGCCTCTATATGAAACACTGAAAGGAAAAGATGATGATCCTTTTGAATAGAATCCAGAAGCGGCCTTTCAAGAATGGAAAGAGCAGTCAGTTCAGATCCTTGCCCTGGACCTCCCTAAGTTAGCTAAACCCTTTGACCTTTACATTCCTGGTCCAAGGCGAATCGCCCTTGGAGTATTAGTGCAAAAACTGGGACCACTTGAAATGGAACAATGCAAGAATGCCCTCCAGGCATTGGCCAGCCACCCCATCCGACCAGGATACTGGGGGTATCTAAAAACCTGGAAATCAGCAGCCCGCAAGGCCAGCTCCCTCCTAAGGGAAAAGGACGCCACTTGGTGATCCTAACCACCCACCATGCCCTGAAGTTGCAGGGATTGCTCCGTGGGCACAATGACCTCGAGTGAGGAGGCCCTCCAACACCAACCTCCAGAGAGAAAACCTGGAGCAATGGGCCCCCATGACGACTCGTTTGACCATCACTTGACCTGGAGCTTCTCTCAGAAAACAACAAGAGTGTGTCCCAAAAGAGCAGACTATTGCTTACAGGACTTACTGCACCCAGAGCGGAGCTAATAAACTTGGCAGGGGAACCGTAAATAACGCTGCCACCATAGAAAAGCCTACAGACACCGCGGTGACGGCGGCCAATGAGACCGGCTGTACTCCTGGCTACTTCAAAAGGCCGTTGACTGAGTGGCCGTCAAGGTCCTGGATCACCACCGGCCCTGGACTGTCTGGGAGTTGAGCAAGCAGGGCTCTGACACCTGGTGTTGTTTGTACGTTAATTCAGTGGCCTAACTGAAGAAAGTGCAGACTACTGGTCAGAGCATCTAGGCTAGCAGGAACTGTCAGCCTAAGGGGCCGAACCAATGTGGAGCAGGGTAAAACGGCCCACCCCCCCCCCCCCAGCGTCTCTGCACATCTCTTTCCTGGACCCTTAAAGGTCATTAGAATCTATAAAACTTCCAATGCTGGTGCTCAGGCAGACGAGCAGTGAGGGAGGAGGCCTGGGGACAATCAACCTCACCTGGAGGCTGCTTGGGAGAAGTCCTCCCCCTCGCCCCGGGTATGAGGACACCCAACTCAGCACGAAGCATTTACAGAAGAGGTGTCTGCACCCTCAGCACCCCAAGAATGAGGAATGGGACAAAAGGCAGAGGAGGGCTTTGTCACTGGCAAAGCCCATGAAAAATTCCTGGGAGATGAAAATAGAATCTGGGCAATAAAATAAAGTCTAAGCATTTTTTCCTTTGTGCTTTGTCTAATTTCACTTGCTCCTAGGTTTCCACATGCAGAGGTCCCACACCCGACACTTCAGACCCGATTTCCTAGTGCAAAATGGCTGGGCCGACACCTCAGCTCGTGGGGCCCCGTGCAGACTCTGCGACATAGAGCCTGAGCTCCAGCCAACCCGGCCCTCGAGAGCTCCGCCCACTCCCTCCCGCTGACGCTGCCAGGATCTCTACACAGCAGCCCGGCCCACAACCCGCAGGGGAGCACACACTCTCACCTCTCCATTCTCTGATCAAAATATAAAGTTTTCCTTTGCTTCTGAACCAAAGTCAGTCTCGATCTGTTGGCTCCAATGACACTAGGCAGGGAGACCCTTGTTGGGGCCCACTCTGCAGGATCAGTAACAGAATTTGAGAACATTGTAACTTCAAAGAACAGATGTGCGAGCCAAACTGTAATTAACATAGAGCAGTGTATAAGGCTCGTGTAAAATAAGATGTTTCTAAGACTTCCATTTGATATTTCCATCACTTTATTATAAGCAAGTTCAGTGGAGGGGTTTGTCTTATTTGTCAGGTCAACAGTAGAGAAATGCAGTGATTTCTTTCCAAGGATGTACATCTAATAATCTTGGTTGAAGTTTCAACCTTGTTTTGACTGATTTTCCATTGAAAATGATACCTCTCTTTCAGCTCCTAGATTTCTGAGAAGTATAAAATCTTATATTTTTTATTACCAAAGGGGAAAGGTGGGAGGAGGGATAAATTAACAGTTTCAGATTAACATATACACACTGCTATGTATAAAATATATCATCAACAAGGAACTACTGTATAACACAGGGAACTATACTCAATATTTTGTAATGACCCCTAAGGGGAAATAATCTGAAAAACAATAGATATCTATATCGACATCATCTATCAACTACAGATAAAATGGAAACTAAAGGAGGCCGATGGTGAGCGTTTCTGAACCTGAAGACTTCAATCATCTAAAGTTCGGACTCTGCCTACGGCCCAAGTCCCTTAATGAACACACATGTACCAGTAGCTTAAAAATTCCCCAGATTGGAGTTCGGGGAGACACTGATTTGGAAAAATCCCTGGTGTTCTCCTTACATACACGGGACCTTTCCTACAGCTAAAACATGCCTGTGACACCCAGAAGATGGAACACGGTTGGATCAGGGAGCTTTTGGAAAAGGCACCAAAACTCCTAATTTCCTGCTTGTCGGGTTCACACCTCCAGCCTTTTTCCTTAAAATCTCCCCACCTGAGGATGTCAGCACCTTCAACATCCAGTTGCACAAAATTTGGAATTTTTCCAAAGGAAGAAGGGGAAGGAGGAGAAACAAGGAGAGCCAAGCCCTAGATGTTCGGACAGGCACATGTCACTCTAATTTCCAATCAGGAAGAAGAATTAAGCAAAGGCTTAGCCTGCCACCGGTAACCACAGTAGGGCCAGAAGCAAAGCAGCGGTTCTGCGGACAGCTCCCAAAAAAGCGAGTTGAAAAATGGAGCTCAGGGGCACTGCAATTCACAAACCTGCAGAGTTATAAATTATAACTATCGTCCAAAACTATATTGAGGGAAGGCAACGAACAGGATTGGAAAGCAAGGCAGAATTGCAGGAAACAGATTTCAGGAGTTAGATTCGAATAGCCTCTAAAGCACATGAAAAGCGGCCAAAAGTCGACAACGATGCACATGGCCAAAAAGAGCATATGTGTTTTTTTCTGAATAAATTCAGGAAAAAACGCATAGGCTCTTTTTGGCCAACCAAGCAAGCCGGAAATGCAATGCAGCACTACAAAGAAGTCTCACTTCCCATCGGTCAAAAGGGCCTTCCTAAAAAAGTGTAAAAAAAATACAGGAGAGGCCAGGGAGGAAAGGGAGCATTGTTACACTGATGGTCGGGATGTAAATTGCCAATGGCGACTCTGGAGAACGGTTCGGTGTTTCCTAAAACATCTAAAAAACACAGCTAGAGAGAAAGGGGCACATCCATTCATGGGCGTATAAATTGGAAAAATTAAAATCAACAAGACACAGACACCCCAAAGTTTAGGGCTGCTCTGGTTACAAGAACCTCCACTTGTGTACATCTTAAATATCCCAGGGATGAGAAAAATGGTAAAGAAGTTGTGGTACTTATGTACAATGGAATATCACTCAGCCATGAAATCAATATCATAAGGCTAGTAGCAGCATGATGAGTGGATTTAGGTACGACGATTCTAAGTGAAATAAGTCACACAGAAAAAGACACTTATCATAAGCTATCACTTATAGAGGGAATGTAAAAACCGTTAACCTTAAACTGAATTACAAAACAGAACAGAGTCACCCATTTTAAAAACACACTATGGCTGCTTAACGGGAAAGGTGAGGTGGGGTGATGCATAAAACAAGGGTTTCAAATTAGCTCAGATACCGTTCCATAAACCCAATATGTAGTAGACAAGACCTACTCCTTGCTCAGTGAACTAGACTCAACACCCCCTATTCAGCGCACAAGAATATATCTGAGTAGTAAGAATCTGAAAACCTATGTATTGATCTCTCTCTGGAAGAGAGTCAAGTGAGTGTAAAGCGGCATAAACACAGCTGTGAAAAGCAGCTAAAACCCATTTTAAAAATAAATTACTTTTAAAAACCCGTAAAACAAAGACAGTGAAAAAGAGAGAAATTCTTACAAAATTCGTTCAGGGGCTGTGATGCAACCTGGATTGACCATATCTAGACCCACAGCTGGATGAGACATAAGGGTGGACACTCTTGGGGCTGAGAGGTTTGGTGAGGTTGGGTGAGCAAACGCTGACCCTTTAAAGTAATACTGCGTGGTACCCATCCCATGGGTCCCAAATCTCCAGGTTCAAGGGCATCTTCCTACATCGAAAACATGCATGAGTAACCCAGATCATGGTACACCGTCTGATCGGGAAAGGGTTCTGAAACGCACCTCATTTCTCATCTCCTTGTGCTCGGGTTCGCCATTCCAGCTTCTTAACTAGTAATCTCCCTACATGGAGAAACAGCACCTTTAAGCTCCTGTTCCATACAGGTTGCAATTTGTCCTGAGGATGAACGGGAAGAGGGGCAACCAATGAGAGACTAGATCTAGGTGTTGGGACAGGCACAGGTCACTCTATTTTCCCATCAGGAAGAAGAAATAACCACAGGCTCAGCCTGCCGCCCGGAACCAGAATAGGGCCTGAGGCAATCCCGCACTTCTGCGGCCAGCTCCCAAAAAAGCCAGTTGAAAAATGGAGCATATGGGCAGTGCAATTCACAAACCTGCAGAGTTATAAATGATAACTCTCGTCCACAAATATATTGAGGGAAGGCAACGAAGAGGATTTGAAAGCAAGGCAGAACTGCAGGAAACACATTTCAGGAGGTAGATTCGAATCGCCTTTAAAGCACATGAAAAGCGGCAAAACGTCGACAATGATGCCCTTGGCCAAAAAGTGCGTATGCGTTTTTTCCTGAATATATTCAGGAAAAAACGCATACGCACTTTTTGACCAACCAAGCAACCTGGAAAGGCAAATCAGCGCTACGAAGAAGTCTCGCTTCCAATCCGTCAAAAGGGCCATGCTGAAAAAAGTGTCAAAACCACAAATGCAGGACAGGCCAAGGAGAAATGGGAGCCTTGCCACGCTGATGGGCGGTATGAAAATTGCCAACAGCCACTCTGGAGAAGTGTACGGTGTGTCCTGAAACATCGAAAAAACACAGCTTAGGGAGCATAGGGCACTTCCACTCATGGGCGTATAAATTGGGAAAACTAAAAATCAGCAAGACACAGGCACCCCAAAGTTTAGGGCTGCTCAGTTGACAAAAACCTCCACTTCATGACACCTTAAATATCCCAGGAAAGAGAAAAATGGATAAAGAAGTTGTGGTCCTTATGTACAATGGAATATCACTCAGACATGAAATCAATGTCATAAGGCTAGTAGCAGCATGATGAGTGGATTTAGGTATGACGACTCTAAGTGAAATAAGTTACAAAGAAAAAGACACTTATCGTAAGCTATCACTTATAGAGGGAATGTAAAAACCGCTACACTTGAACTGAATTACAAAAGAGAACAGAGTCACACGTTTAGAAAACACACTATGGCTGCTTAACGGGAAAGGTGAGGTGGGGTGATGCATAAAACAAGGGTTTCAAATTAGCACAGATACCGTTCCATACACACAATATGTAATAGACAAGACCTACTCCTTGCTAAGTGAACTGGACTCAACACCCCCTATTCACCGCAAAAGTATATATCTGACTAGTAAGAATCTTAAAACCTATGTATTCATATTTCTCTGGAAGTGTGTCAAGTGGGTGTAAAGCCGCATAAACACAGCCGTGAAAAGCAGCTAAACCCCATTATAAAAATAAATTACTTGTAAAAACCCGTAAAACAAAGACAGTGAAAGAGAGAGAAGTTCTTACACAATTCGTTCATAGGCTGTGATGCAAACTGGATTGACCAATTCTAGACCAACAGGTGGATGAGACCTAAGGGTGGACACTCTTGGGGCTGAAAGGTTGGGTTAGGTTGGGTGAGCAAACGCAGACCCTTTAAAGTAATACTGCGTGGTACCCATCCCATGGGTCCCAAGTCTCCAGGTTCAAGGGCATCTTCCTACATCGAAAACATGCATGAGAAACTCAGAAGATGGTACACCGTGTGATTTTGAAAGGTTTCTAAAACGCACCTCATTTCTCATCTCCTTGTGCTCGGGTTCGCCATTCCAGCTACTTTACTAGCAATCTCCCTACTTGGAGAATCAGCACCTTTAACCTCCTGTTCCCTACAGGTTGCAATTTGTCCTGAGGATGAAAGGGAAGAGGGGCAACCAATGAGAGACTAGATCTAGGTGTTGGGACAGGCACAGGTCACTCTATTTTCCCATCAGGAAGAAGAATTAACCACAGGCTCAGCCTGCCCCCCAGAAGCAGAATAGGGCCTGAGGCAATACCGCGCTTTTGCGGCCAGCTCCCAAAAAAGCGAGTTGAAAAATGGAGCTCAGGCACACTGCAATTCAAAAACCCGCAGAGTTATAAATGATAACTCTCGTCCACAAATATATTGAGGGAAGGCAACGAAGAGGATTTGAAAGCAAGGCAGAATTGCAGGAAACAGGTTTCAGGAGGTAGATTCGAATCGCCTTTAAAGCACATGAAAAGTGGCAAAACGTCGACAATGATGCCCTTGGCCAAAAAGGGCGTATGCGTTTTTTCCTGAATATATTCAGGAAAAAACGCATACGCCCTTTTTTGCCAACCAAGCAACCTGGAAATGCAAATCAGCGTTACAAAGAAGTCTCGCTTCCCATCGGTCAAAAGGGCCATGCTGCAAAAAGTGTCAAAACCAGAAATGCAGGACAGGCCATGGAGAAATGGCAGCCTTGCTACGCTGATGGGCGGGATGTAAATTGCCAACAGCCACTCTGGAGAAGTGTACGGTGTGTCCTGAAACATCGAAAAAACACAGCTTAGGGAGCATAGGGCACGTCCACTCATGGGCGTATAAATTGGGAAAACTAAAAATCAGCAAGACACAGGCACCCCAAAGTTTAGGGCTGCTCTGTTGACAAGAACCTCCACTTCATGACACCTTAAATATCCCAGGAAATAGAAAAATGGATAAAGAAGTTGTGGTCCTTATGTACAATGCAATATCACTCAGACATGAAATCAATGCCATAAGGCTAGTAGAAGCAAGATGAGTGGAGTTAGGTACAACGATTCTAAGTGAAATAAGTCACACAGAAAAAGACACTTATCATAAGCTATCACTTATAGAGGGAATGTAAAAACCGCTACAGTTGAACTGAATTACAAAACAGAACAGAGTCACACGTTTAGAAAACACACTATGGCTGCTTAACGGGAAAGGTGAGGTGTGGTGATGCATAAAACAAGGGTTTCAAATTCGCTCAGATACCGATCCATACACCCAATATGTAATAGACAAGACCTACTCCTTGCTCAGTGAACTGGACTCAACACCCCCTATTCACCGCACAAGAATATATGTGACTAGTAAGAATCTTAAAACCTATGTATTGATATCTCTCTGGAAGTGAGTCAAGTGGGTGTAAAGCGGCATAAACACAGCAGTGAAAAGTAGCGAATCCCCATTTTAAATTAAATAACTTTAAAAAACCCAAAAAAATAAGACAGTGATAGAGAGAGGAAATTTTACATAATTCGTTCCTGGGCTGTGATGCAACCTTGTTTGATCATATCTAGACCCACAGCTGGATGAGAAATAAAGCTGGACACTCTTGCAGCTGAAGGACTCTTTCCCTAGTTACCAGATTGGGGAACGTAAATAGGCTGCCACCCTCTGGCCGTTACCTGCAAAGCAGCTTTAAAATCTGTGTTAATGGTCACTTCATATGAACAAGTACTTTAGGGCTGTAAATGAAACCTGCCCTCAAAATGTCTTGAGGGAGGTAGTGGCCAAAACTTTTCAAAATGTGACACTTACTTTAAGAAAACAATTTGAAGAACTAAGCTGTAATCACAGTTTGATAAATAAAAAGAGCATGCTTTAAAGATCAATTTCAACAGATTATGGGACACATGCAAATTCAGCCACACAGAGGTATCAGCTCGCACCTGTTAGAATAACCAGCAGCAAGCAAACTACAAACAATAAATATTGAAGGTGTTTTGGAGAAATGCATACCCTCAATTTTAAGTGGGACATAACCTGGAAAGAGCCACTAATGAGAACTGAATGGTGGTGCCTTTAAAACGTACACACTGAGCTACCATATGATACAGCAAGCCCACTCCTTGGCCTATAACATAAGGAGATAGAACTGGAAAGACACAGGCAAGCAAATGTGCATTGCAGCAGTATTACAATAACCAAGACATGGAGGCAACCAAATAGTCCATCAAGAGGTGCGTGGCCAAAGAATAACTGGTACACGTACAGATGGAATATTAGCCAGGGAAAAAAACAAAACAATGCCATTTGCAGCACTGTGTATGATTCTTGAGTTAATCAGGCAAATTGTACTAAGTCAGAAAGCAAAAGACACATATCCTATAATATCACTTATAGGTCTTAGCTAAAAATTGATACCAATGAAGATATTTCCACAGAGAAATGCAATCACAGATTCATTAAACAAACTTAGGGTTCACCAAATGGAAAGGTGTGAGGATTGGATACATTAGGATATTGGGGTTAAGATAGATATAGAAACACATGTGAAATATGTAATCACCAAAGACCTACGTAATACCAAGACAAGACTACTCAACATGGTGTCATAACCTACATGGGAAAATGATCCAAAGAAGAATAGATATATGTATATGTTTAAAAGAACCACATCTTGCACACCTAGAAGAAACAAAACATTTTAATCAAATTTGCTCTGACAAAAAATAAAAATTAAATTAAAAAAAGAACAAGAAGTAATGAGACATAAACTTAAGGGGCTTTGTGCTGGCACATTGCATTCTAATTTACAACCAGAACATGACTTCCATTAAGGCTCTGTCATCACTAATAAAGCAGCTTTATAAGCAATGTTGAAGGTAGCTTAAAAGAAGTCTCACTAATTATTGATAGTAACAAGGAAACAAAGAAAAGTAAAAATCTCACTGCAAAAAGTATACATAGGGTAAGGATAGTAGATCAAACACTGATTAAACTTCTGTAAAGAATAAAAGACAACAGTAGTATGTTTTGTTAAAAAAGAGAGGGCCCAAATAAATCTGAAATGAAAGAGATGATGTTACAACTGACACCACAGAAATACAAAGTATCCTAAGATACACACAGGGTAACTCAGGGCTCAGACTGGACAGAGCCCACTCTCCAGTCCCCTGTACATGACTTAAAGGAGCCTCAGGAACTGAGGAGGAGGTCCCTGAGGAGAGGCTCAAGATAGAATATGGTAGGCATTAACATGACTGCATTCATCTTAAACATGCCTGAACTACATTCACACGAGATGATTTTGTCCTGTATGTACATCGGCACCTATAGCCGGAACTGCAGATCTTTGGCTTCAACACCTCTACTGACAACATTAGCTTCACCTGCTGTGGACCGTCTCCTATAGGATTTCTAGAATCACAAAACATCGAAGCTTCACAGGACCCAGAGTCTGTGCGACTCCACACAGAGTCTCAGAGTCTCAACTCCACTCAGATACTCCACTCTTGGAGGGCACACACAAAGTAGTGTGCACATCAGGACCCAGGGGAAGGAGCAGTGACCCCGTAGGAGAATGACCAGAACTACCTGCTACTTTTAGAGGGTCTCCTGCAGAGGCAGCTTGTGGCTGTGGCTGTGGCTCACCGTGAGGACAACAACACTGGCAGCAGAAGTTCTGGGAAATACTCCTTGGTGTGAGCCCTCCCAGAGTCCGCCATTAGCCCCACCAAGAGCAAGGTAGGCTACAGTGCTGGGTCGCCTCAGGCCAAACAACCAACAGGGAGGGAACCCAGCCCCATGCATCAGCAGACAAGCAGATTCAACTTTTTATTAAAGTTTTATTTAATCCATAGACAAGCGGATTAAAGCTCTGCCCACCAAAGCAACACCCAGCTCTACCCACCACCAGTCCCTCCCATCAGGAAGCTTGCACAAGCCTCTAAGATAGACTCATCCACCAGAGAGCAGACAGCAGAAGCAAGAAGAACTACAATTCTGCAGCCTGTGGAAGGAAAACCACATTCACAGAAAGATAAACAAAATGAAAAGGCAGAGGACTTTATACCAGATCAAGGAACAAGATAAAACCCCAGAAAAAAAAACGAAATGAGGTGGAGATAGGGAACCTTCCAGAAAAAAGAATTCAGAATAATGATAGTGAAGTTGAGCCAAGACCTTAGAAAAAGAAAGGAGGCAAAGATCGAGAAGACACAAGAAATGCTTAACAAAGACCTAGAAGAATTAAGGAACAAACACCTAGAAGAATTAAAGAACAAACAAACAGAGGTGAACAATGTAATAACTGAAATGAAAAATACACTAGAAGGAATCAGTAGCAGAATAACTGTGGCAGAAGAACGGATAAGTGGCCTGGAAGACAGAAAGGTGGAAATCACTGCCATGGAACAGAATAAAGAAAAAGAATGAAAATAAATGAAGACACCCCAAGAGTCCTCTGGGACAACATTAAACGCAACAACATTCGCATTATAGGGGTCCCAGAAGGAGAAGAGAGAGAGAAAGGACCCGAGAATATATTTGAAGAGATTATGGTCAAAAACTTCCCTAGCATGGGAAAAGAAATAGCCACCCAAGTCCAGAAGCACAGAGTGTCCCAGGCAGGAGAAACCAAAGGAGAAAAATGACAAGACACATAGTAATCAAATTGACAAAAATTAACGACAAAGAAAAATTATTGAAAGCAGCAAGGGAAAAATGACAAATAACATACAAGGGAAATCCCATAAGGATAACAGCTGATTTCTCAGCAGAAAATCTACAAGCCAGAAGGAAGTGGCATGATAAATTTAAAGTGATGAAAGGGAAGAACCTACAACCAAGGGTACTGCACCCTGCAAAGAGCTCATTCAGATTTGATGGAGAAATCAAAAGCCTTACAGACAAGCAAAAGCTAAGAGAATTCAGCACCATGCAACCAGCTCTACACCAAATGCTAAAAGAACTTCTCTAAGTGGGAAACACAAGAGAAGAAAAGGACCCACCAAGACAAACCCATAACAATTAAGAAAATAGTAGTAGGAACATACATATTGATAATTACCTTAAACGTGAATGCACTAAATGTTCCAACCAAAAGACATAGACTGGCTGAATGGATACAAAAACAAGACCCATATATATGCTGTCTACAAGAGACCCATTTCAGACCTAGGGACACATACAGACTGAAAGTGAGGCGATGGAAAAATATATTCTATGCTAATGAAAATCAAAAGAAAGCTGGAGTAGCAATACTCATATCAGATAAAATAGACTTTAAAATAAAGAATGTTACAAGAGACAAGGAAAGACACTACATAATGGTCAAGGGATCAATCCAAGAAGAAGATATAACAATTATAAATATATATGTACCCAACATAGGAGCACCTCAATGTATAAGGCAACTGCTAACAGCTATAAAAGAGGAAATCGACAGTAACACAATAATAGCGGGGGACTTTAACAGCTCACTTACACCAGTGGAGATCAGCCAGACAGAAAATTAATAAGGAAACACAAGCTTTAAATGACACAATAGACCAGATAGAGTTCATTGATATTTATAGGACATTCCATCCAAAAACAGCAGATTACACTTTGTTCTCAACTGCACACGGAACATTCTCCAGGATAGATCACATCTTGGGTCACAGATAAAGCCTCAGTAAATTTAAGAAAACTGAAATCATATCAAGCAGCTGTTCCGACCACAATGCTATGAGATTAGAAATCAATTACACAGAAAAAACTGTAAAAAACACAAACACATGGAGGCTAAACAATACGTTACTAAATAACCAAGAGATCACTGAAGAAATCAAAGGGGAAATCAAAAACTACCTAGAGACAAATGACAACAAAAACACGATGATCCAAAACCTATGGGATGCAGCAAAAGGAGTTCTAAAAGGGAAGTTTATAGCAATACAAGCCTACCTCAAGAAACAAGAAAAATCTCAAATAAACAATCTAACCTTACACCTAGAGGAACTAGAGAAAGAAGAACAAAACCCAAAGTTAGTAGAAGGAAAGAAATCCTAAAGATCAGAGCAGAAATAAATGAAATAGAAACAAAGAAAACGGAAGCAAAGATCATCAAAACTAAAAGCTGGTTCTTTGAGAAGATAAGCAAAAATGATCAACCTTTAGCCACACTCAAGAAAAAGAGGGAGAGGACGCAAATCAACAAAATTAGAAGTGAAAAAGGAGAAGTTACAACAGACACCACAGGAATACAAAGCATCCTAAGAGACTACTACAAGCAACTCTGTGCCAATAAAATGGACAATCTGGAAGAAATGGACAAATTCTTAGAAAGGTATAACCTTCTAAGACTGAACCAGGAAGAAATAGAAAATATGAACAAACCTATCACAAGCAATGAAATTGAAACTGTGATTAAAAATCTTCCAACAAACAAAAGTCCAGAACCAGATGGCATTACAGGTGAATTCTATCAAACATTTAGAGAAGAGCTAACACCCAACCTTCTCAAATTCTTCAAAACAATTGCAGGGGAAGGAACACTCCCAAACTCATTCTATGAGACCACCATCACCCTGATACCAAAATCAGACAGAGATACTACAAGGAAAGAAAATTATAGACCAATATCCCTGATGAATATAGATGCAAAAATCCTCAACAAAATACTAGCAAACAGAATCGAACAACACATTAAAAGGATCATACACCATGATCAAGTGGGGTTTATCCCAGGGATGCAAGGATTCTTCAATATACACAAATCAATGTGATACACCATATTAACAAATTGTAGAATAAAACCATATGGTCATCTCAATAGATGAAGGAAAAGATTTTGAGAAAATTCAACACTCATTTACGATAAAAACTCTGCAGAGTGTGGCCATAGACGGAAACTACCTCAACATAATAAAGGCCATATATGACAAACCTACAGCAAACAGCATTCTCAATGGTGAAAAACTGAAAGCGTTTCCTCTAAGATCAGGAACAAGACGAGGATGTCCACTCTCACCACTGCTATTCAACATAGTTTTGGAAGTCCTAGCCATGGCAATCAGAGAAGAAAAAGAAATAAAAGGAATACAAAACGGAAAAGAAGAAGTAAAATTGTCACTGTTTGCAGATGACATGATATCATAGATAGAGAATCTTAAAGATGCCACCAGAAAACCACTGGAGCTAATCAATGAATTTGGTAAAGTTGCAGGATACAAAATTAATGCACAGAAATTGCTTGCATTCCTATACACTAACAATGAAAGATCAGAAAGAGAAATTAAGGAAACAATCCCATTACCACTGCAACAAAAAGAATAAAATACCTAGGAATACACCTACCTAAGGAAGTAAAAGACCTGTACTCAGAAAACTATAAGACACTGATGAAAGAAATCAAAGATGATATAAACAGATGGAGACATATACCATGTCCTTGGATTAGAAGAATCAATATTGTGAAAATGACTATACTACCCAAAGCAATCTACAGATTCAATGCAATCCCGATCAAAATACCTTTGGCATTTTCTACAGAACAAGAAAAAAAAATCTTAAAATTTGTAGGGAGACACAAAAGACCCTGGATAGCCAAAGCAGTCTTGAGGGGGAAAAAAAAGAGCTGGAGGAATCAGACTTCCAGACTTCAGACTATATTACAAAGCTACAGTAATCAAGATAATATGGTACTGACACAAACACAGAAATATAGGTCAATAGAAAAGGATAGAAAGCACAGAGATAAACCCACGTACCTGTGGTTAACTAATCTATGACAAAGGAGGCAAGGGTATACAATGGAGAAAAGACAGTGTCTTCAGTAAGTGGTGCTGGGAAAACTCGACAGCTACATGTAAAAGAATGAAATTAGTACACTCCCTAACACCATACACAAAAATAACTCAAAATGGATTAGAGACCTAAATATAAGACCAGCCACTATAAAACTCTTAGAAGAAAACATAAGCAGAACAGTCTATGACATAAATCACAGCAAGATCCTTTTTGACCCACCTCCTAGAGAAATGGAAATAAAAACAAAAATTAAAAAATGGGACCGAATGAAACATAAATTCTTTTGCACAGCAAAGGAAAACTTAAGCAAGATGAAAAGACAACCATCAGAATGGGAGAAAATATTTTCAAATGAAGCAAATGGCAAAGGATTAATCTACAAAAAGCAGCTCATGTAGCTCAATATCACAAAACCAAACAACCCAATCCAAAAATGGGCAGAAGACCTAAATAGAAATTTCTCCAAAGAAGATATACAGGTTGCCAACAAACACATGAAAGGATGCTGAGCATCACTAATCATTAGAGAAATGCAAATCAAAACTACAGTGAGGTATCACCTCACACCAGTCAGAATGGCCATCATCAAAAAATCTACCAACAGTAAATGCTGGAGAGGCATTTATTGGAGAAAAGGGAACCCTCTTGCACTGTTGGTGGGAATGTAAATTGATATAGCCACTAGGTAGAACGGTATGGGGCTTCCTTAAAAACTAAAAATAGAACTACCATACAACCCAGCAAACCCACTCCTGGACATTTACCCTGAGAAAACCATAATTCAAAAAGAGTCATGTACCACAATGTTCACTGTAGCTCTATTTACAATAGCCAGGACATGGAAGCAACCTAAGTGTCCATCAACAGATAAATGGATAAAGAAGATGTGGCACATATATACAATGGAACATTATTCTGCCATAAAAAGAAGCGAAATTGAGTTATTTTTAGTGAGGTGGATGGATCTAGAGTCTGTCCTACAGAGTGAAGTAAGTCAGAAAGAGAAAAACAAATACCGTATGCTAACACATATATATGGAATCTAAAAAAAAAAAGTTTATGAAGAACGTAGGGGCAGGAAAGGATTAAGGACACAGACGTAGAGAAAGGACTTGAGGACATGGGGAGAGGGAAGGGTAAGCTGGGACAAAGTGAGAGAGTGGTATGGACATATATACACTACCAAATGTAAAATTGATAGCTACTGGGAAGCAGCCACATAGCACAGGGAGATCAGCTCTGTGCTTTGTGACCACCTAAAAGGGTGGGATAAGGGAGTGAGAGGGAGGTGCAAGAGGGAGGGGATATGGTGTTATATGTATACGCATAGCTGATTCACTTTTTTATACAGCAGAAACTAACACACAATTGTAAAGCAATTATACTCCAATAAAGATGTAAAAAAAAAAAAAAAAAAAAAGAAAGCCCAGAGATAAACCTACACACCTATGGCACACTAATCTATGACAAAGGAGGCAAGGGTATACAATGGAGAAAAGACAGTCTCTTCAATAAGTGGTGCTGGGAAAAATGGACAGCTACATGTAAAAGAATGAAATTAGAACACTCCCTAACACCATACACAAAAAATAAACTCCAAATGGATTAGAGACCGAAATGTAAGACCGGACACTATAAAACTCTTAGAGGAAAACATAGGAAGAATACTCTTTGACATAAATCACAGCAAGATATTTTTTGATCCACCTCCTAGAGTAATGGAATAAAAAAAAAAAAAAAAAAAAAAAAAAAACAAATGGGAGCAAATGAAACCTAAAAGCTTTTGCAAAGCAAAGGAAACTACAAACAAGACGAAAAGACAACCCTCAGAATGGGAGAAAATATTTGCAAACGAATCAATGGACAAAGGATTAATCTCCAATGTATATAAACAGCTCATGCAGCTCAACAGTAAAAAAACAAACAAACCAATCCAAAAATGGGCAGATGACGTAAATAGACATTTGTCCCAAGAAGACATACAGATGACCAAGAAACACATGAAAAGCTACTCAACATCACTAATTATTAGAGAAATATAAACCAAAACTACAATGAGGTATCACCTCACACGAGTTAGAATGGGCATCATCAGAAAATCTACAAACAACAAATGCTGGAGAGGGTGTGGAGAAAAGGGAACCCTCTTACACTATTTGTGGGAATGTAAATTGATACAGTCACTATGGAGAACAGTATGGAGGTTCCTTAAAAAACTAAAAATAGAATTACCATATGACCCAGCAATCCCACTACTGGCCATATACCCAGAGAAAACCATAATTCAAAAAGACATATTCACCACAATATTCATTGCAGCACTATTTACAATAGCCAGGTCATGGAAGCAAACTAAATGCCCATAGACAGACGAACGGAAAAGATGTGCTACATATATAAAATGGAATATTACTCAGCCATAAAAAGGAATGAAATTGGGTCATTTGTAGAGACGTGGATAGATCTAGAGACTGTCATACAGAGTGAAGTAAGTCAGAAAGAGAAAAACAAATATCGTATATTAACGCATACATGTAGAACCTAGAAAAATGGTAAAGATGAACTGGTTTGCAAGGCAGAAATAGAGACACAGATGTAGAGAACAAATGTATGGACACCAAGGGGGGAAAGTGGCAGGGTGGTGGTGGTGGGATGAATTGCAACCCTGGGATTGACATATATACACTTATATGTATAAAATAGATAACCAATAAGAGCCTGCTGTATAAAAAAATGAATAAAATAAATTCAAAAATTAAAAAATAAATAATACTTAAGAAAATAAAACAGAAAAAAAAGTTCTGTCCTTCCCATAGACGTATTTATATGAATGAATGATTTCCATGCTTATATCCATAAATACAAAAAGAGGAATAAAACTTACCTTGAACCAAAAAAGAAAAAAAAAAAAACTGAACCCACTGGTCATACAGAGGAAAACCCTATCAGCGCACTTGCTCCAGTGGTAAACAATTCTTAAGTTGGTCACAGGTGGGGAATCATCTCCCATGCAGCCAGCAGCCCCCACACAAGGAGCGTCCTCATTGCAAAGCTGGGGGACCGTGAGGAGGCGTCTCTGACTAAACGTGAGCTGAGCCCCAGGCCAGCTGCTGCTGAACTTTTCCCACCGTTCCCAGGTAAAACACCTGAATGTGTGCAAAGACTAAAAACTAGAGGAAGGGGCTTGGAGTCACACCAGCGACAGCACGCAGGCCGACTTGGTGCCTGCAGGCCAGCCAGGATGGTCCTGGCCCCGGGCGCTCGTCTGGAAACTTTCCATTTCCCTGCCTGAGGTACCCCTCCTGTCCCGGCCCCCACTGCTTTTTTCCTTCCTTACCTCTGCCCGGGGAGAAATTCCAGCAGCAAGTATGGGTGACACATCCTCTTCTTTAGCAGGTGGCAGCCCGGCAACTCCTGCAGAAAGTCCAGTAGAGCCCCAGTCACAACGGGCCACTCATAGAGCCGTGGGCCCTACTGCCTCCCACCAGCCCAACCCCGAGACTGCTGACGGGGCAGAGAATATGGCGTCAGGCACAGCTGCAGAGGCTTTTGCTGCCTGGAGGGGTGTTTATATTGACCTCAACCCAGGCACACCTGGGAAGGGCTGGCCGGCCGGGTCAGGCTGCCCAGGTCAGCCAATCCTCGCCCCTCAGGGGCTCAGATTTGCAGAAAATGGGCCTTGCTGCACCGGCCAGATCCAAGGAACAGGTGTAGGGTCCCGAGAGTCAGGATAGATAAGGGGCGGCAGCCCTGGCTTGTTTTCTAATCATTTTATCTGGTCCAGGAGTGGGAGACAACTTCAAGAAGACCCTCTGCTAATGAGAGGAACCCAGGAGTCAGGGAGAGGAGGGGTGGTGGGTGGAGACAGAGGCCTGGTGCCCCGGCTGCTGTGGAAGCCCCTAGAAGACCAGGCAGAGGGAGGCCGCACAGAGTGAAGCCTAGGGTCACAGACCTGTTGGAGCTGCTGTTTATTAGTTCAAGCTCTGCTCTGAGGTGCTCTGTGTCAGCTCTGAGTGACAGGTGTGCTGGGGGTGCTCTGGAATTAGGGCTATGTGCACAGTTCCTGTGTGCCCAGCCCTGTCCGGGTACCTGTCCACGGGAGCTCCATATCCAGGGAGGGGCATGCCCACGAGAGCCCCGTGGGCTGCTGCGTACCTGCCCAGGTGAGCTCCATATCCTGGGAGGGGCCTGACCATGATGGCCCCATGGGCTGCTGGGTACCTGCCCAGGTGAGCTCCATATCCTGGGAGGGGCCTAACCACCACAGCCCCGTGGGCTGCTGTGTACCTGCCCAGGTGAGCTCCATATCCTGGGAGGGACCTGACCACAAGAGCCCCGTGAGCTGCTGGGGACCTGGTAGAGGACGCCAGGACAGTCAGTGAAGCCACAGAGGATATACATCTAGTAGTTCCTAATTCCTACACCCTGCTGGTCATTCTACCATCCACCAGGACATGGTATTCTGTATTAGACTTCAATGATGCCTTCTTCTGTATTCCATTCGTCCCAGAGTCACAAGAAATTTTGGCTGTGAGTGGCAGGACTCAACATACAACAAAAACAATACTGCTGGGCCGTCCTGCCCCAGGGGTTCAAAAATTCCCACACCATCTTTGGGGAAACGTTAGCTAAAGACCTAAAAAATCTACCTCTGGAGAAGGGAACCCTCCTTCAATATGCAGATGACATTCTGATCACCAGCCCGACTAAGGAGGCCTCTGAACTACCTAGCCAATAAAAGATAGAAGGTGTCCAAGAAAAAGGCTCAAATATCACAAACTAAGGTGACCTTCCTGGGCTTCATTCGCACAGAAGGTCGGAAAAGCCCACCCCAGGAAAGGGAAGAAGCCATTTGCAGCCTCACCCTTCCTGAAACTAGAAGACAGCTTAGGGGTTCCTGGGGAGACCGGGGTTTGCTGCATCTGGATCCCTAACTACAGTCTAATAGCTGGGCCTCTATATGAAACACTGAAAGGAAAAGATGATGATCCTTTTGAATAGAATCCAGAAGCGGCCTTTCAAGAATGGAAAGAGCAGTCAGTTCAGATCCTTGCCCTGGACCTCCCTAAGTTAGCTAAACCCTTTGACCTTTACATTCCTGGTCCAAGGCGAATCGCCCTTGGAGTATTAGTGCAAAAACTGGGACCACTTGAAATGGAACAATGCAAGAATGCCCTCCAGGCATTGGCCAGCCACCCCATCCGACCAGGATACTGGGGGTATCTAAAAACCTGGAAATCAGCAGCCCGCAAGGCCAGCTCCCTCCTAAGGGAAAAGGACGCCACTTGGTGATCCTAACCACCCACCATGCCCTGAAGTTGCAGGGATTGCTCCGTGGGCACAATGACCTCGAGTGAGGAGGCCCTCCAACACCAACCTCCAGAGAGAAAACCTGGAGCAATGGGCCCCCATGACGACTCGTTTGACCATCACTTGACCTGGAGCTTCTCTCAGAAAACAACAAGAGTGTGTCCCAAAAGAGCAGACTATTGCTTACAGGACTTACTGCACCCAGAGCGGAGCTAATAAACTTGGCAGGGGAACCGTAAATAACGCTGCCACCATAGAAAAGCCTACAGACACCGCGGTGACGGCGGCCAATGAGACCGGCTGTACTCCTGGCTACTTCAAAAGGCCGTTGACTGAGTGGCCGTCAAGGTCCTGGATCACCACCGGCCCTGGACTGTCTGGGAGTTGAGCAAGCAGGGCTCTGACACCTGGTGTTGTTTGTACGTTAATTCAGTGGCCTAACTGAAGAAAGTGCAGACTACTGGTCAGAGCATCTAGGCTAGCAGGAACTGTCAGCCTAAGGGGCCGAACCAATGTGGAGCAGGGTAAAACGGCCCACCCCCCCCCCCCCAGCGTCTCTGCACATCTCTTTCCTGGACCCTTAAAGGTCATTAGAATCTATAAAACTTCCAATGCTGGTGCTCAGGCAGACGAGCAGTGAGGGAGGAGGCCTGGGGACAATCAACCTCACCTGGAGGCTGCTTGGGAGAAGTCCTCCCCCTCGCCCCGGGTATGAGGACACCCAACTCAGCACGAAGCATTTACAGAAGAGGTGTCTGCACCCTCAGCACCCCAAGAATGAGGAATGGGACAAAAGGCAGAGGAGGGCTTTGTCACTGGCAAAGCCCATGAAAAATTCCTGGGAGATGAAAATAGAATCTGGGCAATAAAATAAAGTCTAAGCATTTTTTCCTTTGTGCTTTGTCTAATTTCACTTGCTCCTAGGTTTCCACATGCAGAGGTCCCACACCCGACACTTCAGACCCGATTTCCTAGTGCAAAATGGCTGGGCCGACACCTCAGCTCGTGGGGCCCCGTGCAGACTCTGCGACATAGAGCCTGAGCTCCAGCCAACCCGGCCCTCGAGAGCTCCGCCCACTCCCTCCCGCTGACGCTGCCAGGATCTCTACACAGCAGCCCGGCCCACAACCCGCAGGGGAGCACACACTCTCACCTCTCCATTCTCTGATCAAAATATAAAGTTTTCCTTTGCTTCTGAACCAAAGTCAGTCTCGATCTGTTGGCTCCAATGACACTAGGCAGGGAGACCCTTGTTGGGGCCCACTCTGCAGGATCAGTAACAGAATTTGAGAACATTGTAACTTCAAAGAACAGATGTGCGAGCCAAACTGTAATTAACATAGAGCAGTGTATAAGGCTCGTGTAAAATAAGATGTTTCTAAGACTTCCATTTGATATTTCCATCACTTTATTATAAGCAAGTTCAGTGGAGGGGTTTGTCTTATTTGTCAGGTCAACAGTAGAGAAATGCAGTGATTTCTTTCCAAGGATGTACATCTAATAATCTTGGTTGAAGTTTCAACCTTGTTTTGACTGATTTTCCATTGAAAATGATACCTCTCTTTCAGCTCCTAGATTTCTGAGAAGTATAAAATCTTATATTTTTTATTACCAAAGGGGAAAGGTGGGAGGAGGGATAAATTAACAGTTTCAGATTAACATATACACACTGCTATGTATAAAATATATCATCAACAAGGAACTACTGTATAACACAGGGAACTATACTCAATATTTTGTAATGACCCCTAAGGGGAAATAATCTGAAAAACAATAGATATCTATATCGACATCATCTATCAACTACAGATAAAATGGAAACTAAAGGAGGCCGATGGTGAGCGTTTCTGAACCTGAAGACTTCAATCATCTAAAGTTCGGACTCTGCCTACGGCCCAAGTCCCTTAATGAACACACATGTACCAGTAGCTTAAAAATTCCCCAGATTGGAGTTCGGGGAGACACTGATTTGGAAAAATCCCTGGTGTTCTCCTTACATACACGGGACCTTTCCTACAGCTAAAACATGCCTGTGACACCCAGAAGATGGAACACGGTTGGATCAGGGAGCTTTTGGAAAAGGCACCAAAACTCCTAATTTCCTGCTTGTCGGGTTCACACCTCCAGCCTTTTTCCTTAAAATCTCCCCACCTGAGGATGTCAGCACCTTCAACATCCAGTTGCACAAAATTTGGAATTTTTCCAAAGGAAGAAGGGGAAGGAGGAGAAACAAGGAGAGCCAAGCCCTAGATGTTCGGACAGGCACATGTCACTCTAATTTCCAATCAGGAAGAAGAATTAAGCAAAGGCTTAGCCTGCCACCGGTAACCACAGTAGGGCCAGAAGCAAAGCAGCGGTTCTGCGGACAGCTCCCAAAAAAGCGAGTTGAAAAATGGAGCTCAGGGGCACTGCAATTCACAAACCTGCAGAGTTATAAATTATAACTATCGTCCAAAACTATATTGAGGGAAGGCAACGAACAGGATTGGAAAGCAAGGCAGAATTGCAGGAAACAGATTTCAGGAGTTAGATTCGAATAGCCTCTAAAGCACATGAAAAGCGGCCAAAAGTCGACAACGATGCACATGGCCAAAAAGAGCATATGTGTTTTTTTCTGAATAAATTCAGGAAAAAACGCATAGGCTCTTTTTGGCCAACCAAGCAAGCCGGAAATGCAATGCAGCACTACAAAGAAGTCTCACTTCCCATCGGTCAAAAGGGCCTTCCTAAAAAAGTGTAAAAAAAATACAGGAGAGGCCAGGGAGGAAAGGGAGCATTGTTACACTGATGGTCGGGATGTAAATTGCCAATGGCGACTCTGGAGAACGGTTCGGTGTTTCCTAAAACATCTAAAAAACACAGCTAGAGAGAAAGGGGCACATCCATTCATGGGCGTATAAATTGGAAAAATTAAAATCAACAAGACACAGACACCCCAAAGTTTAGGGCTGCTCTGGTTACAAGAACCTCCACTTGTGTACATCTTAAATATCCCAGGGATGAGAAAAATGGTAAAGAAGTTGTGGTACTTATGTACAATGGAATATCACTCAGCCATGAAATCAATATCATAAGGCTAGTAGCAGCATGATGAGTGGATTTAGGTACGACGATTCTAAGTGAAATAAGTCACACAGAAAAAGACACTTATCATAAGCTATCACTTATAGAGGGAATGTAAAAACCGTTACCCTTAAACTGAATTACAAAACAGAACAGAGTCACCCATTTTAAAAACACACTATGGCTGCTTAACGGGAAAGGTGAGGTGGGGTGATGCATAAAACAAGGGTTTCAAATTAGCTCAGATACCGTTCCATAAACCCAATATGTAGTAGACAAGACCTACTCCTTGCTCAGTGAACTAGACTCAACACCCCCTATTCAGCGCACAAGAATATATCTGAGTAGTAAGAATCTGAAAACCTATGTATTGATCTCTCTCTGGAAGAGAGTCAAGTGAGTGTAAAGCGGCATAAACACAGCTGTGAAAAGCAGCTAAAACCCATTTTAAAAATAAATTACTTTTAAAAACCCGTAAAACAAAGACAGTGAAAGAGAGAGAAATTCTTACAAAATTCGTTCAGGGGCTGTGATGCAACCTGGATTGACCATATCTAGACCCACAGCTGGATGAGACATAAGGGTGGACACTCTTGGGGCTGAGAGGTTTGGTGAGGTTGGGTGAGCAAACGCTGACCCTTTAAAGTAATACTGCGTGGTACCCATCCCATGGGTCCCAAATCTCCAGGTTCAAGGGCATCTTCCTACATCGAAAACATGCATGAGTAACCCAGATCATGGTACACCGTCTGATCGGGAAAGGGTTCTGAAACGCACCTCATTTCTCATCTCCTTGTGCTCGGGTTCGCCATTCCAGCTTCTTAACTAGTAATCTCCCTACATGGAGAAACAGCACCTTTAAGCTCCTGTTCCATACAGGTTGCAATTTGTCCTGAGGATGAACGGGAAGAGGGGCAACCAATGAGAGACTAGATCTAGGTGTTGGGACAGGCACAGGTCACTCTATTTTCCCATCAGGAAGAGGAAATAACCACAGGCTCAGCCTGCCGCCCGGAACCAGAATAGGGCCTGAGGCAATCCCGCACTTCTGCGGCCAGCTCCCAAAAAAGCCAGTTGAAAAATGGAGCATATGGGCAGTGCAATTCACAAACCTGCAGAGTTATAAATGATAACTCTCGTCCACATATATATTGAGGGAAGGCAACGAAGAGGATTTGAAAGCAAGGCAGAACTGCAGGAAACACATTTCAGGAGGTAGATTCGAATCGCCTTTAAAGCACATGAAAAGCGGCAAAACGTCGACAATGATGCCCTTGGCCAAAAAGTGCGTATGCGTTTTTTCCTGAATATATTCAGGAAAAAACGCATACGCACTTTTTGACCAACCAAGCAACCTGGAAAGGCAAATCAGCGCTACAAAGAAGTCTCGCTTCCAATCCGTCAAAAGGGCCATGCTGAAAAAAGTGTCAAAACCACAAATGCAGGACAGGCCAAGGAGAAATGGGAGCCTTGCCACGCTGATGGGCGGTATGAAAATTGCCAACAGCCACTCTGGAGAAGTGTACGGTGTGTCCTGAAACATCGAAAAAACACAGCTTAGGGAGCATAGGGCACTTCCACTCATGGGCGTATAAATTGGGAAAACTAAAAATCAGCAAGACACAGGCACCCCAAAGTTTAGGGCTGCTCAGTTGACAAAAACCTCCACTTCATGACACCTTAAATATCCCAGGAAAGAGAAAAATGGATAAAGAAGTTGTGGTCCTTATGTACAATGGAATATCACTCAGACATGAAATCAATGTCATAAGGCTAGTAGCAGCATGATGAGTGGATTTAGGTATGACGACTCTAAGTGAAATAAGTCACAAAGAAAAAGACACTTATCGTAAGCTATCACTTATAGAGGGAATGTAAAAACCGCTACACTTGAACTGAATTACAAAAGAGAACAGAGTCACACGTTTAGAAAACACACTATGGCTGCTTAACGGGAAAGGTGAGGTGGGGTGATGCATAAAACAAGGGTTTCAAATTAGCACAGATACCGTTCCATACACACAATATGTAATAGACAAGACCTACTCCTTGCTAAGTGAACTGGACTCAACACCCCCTATTCACCGCAAAAGTATATATCTGACTAGTAAGAATCTTAAAACCTATGTATTCATATTTCTCTGGAAGTGTGTCAAGTGGGTGTAAAGCCGCATAAACACAGCCGTGAAAAGCAGCTAAACCCCATTATAAAAATAAATTACTTGTAAAAACCCGTAAAACAAAGACAGTGAAAGAGAGAGAAGTTCTTACACAATTCGTTCATAGGCTGTGATGCAAACTGGATTGACCAATTCTAGACCAACAGGTGGATGAGACCTAAGGGTGGACACTCTTGGGGCTGAAAGGTTGGGTTAGGTTGGGTGAGCAAACGCAGACCCTTTAAAGTAATACTGCGTGGTACCCATCCCATGGGTCCCAAGTCTCCAGGTTCAAGGGCATCTTCCTACATCGAAAACATGCATGAGAAACTCAGAAGATGGTACACCGTGTGATTTTGAAAGGTTTCTAAAACGCACCTCATTTCTCATCTCCTTGTGCTCGGGTTCGCCATTCCAGCTACTTTACTAGCAATCTCCCTACTTGGAGAATCAGCACCTTTAACCTCCTGTTCCCTACAGGTTGCAATTTGTCCTGAGGATGAAAGGGAAGAGGGGCAACCAATGAGAGACTAGATCTAGGTGTTGGGACAGGCACAGGTCACTCTATTTTCCCATCAGGAAGAAGAATTAACCACAGGCTCAGCCTGCCCCCCAGAAGCAGAATAGGGCCTGAGGCAATACCGCGCTTTTGCGGCCAGCTCCCAAAAAAGCGAGTTGAAAAATGGAGCTCAGGCACACTGCAATTCAAAAACCCGCAGAGTTATAAATGATAACTCTCGTCCACAAATATATTGAGGGAAGGCAACGAAGAGGATTTGAAAGCAAGGCAGAATTGCAGGAAACAGGTTTCAGGAGGTAGATTCGAATCGCCTTTAAAGCACATGAAAAGTGGCAAAACGTCGACAATGATGCCCTTGGCCAAAAAGGGCGTATGCGTTTTTTCCTGAATATATTCAGGAAAAAACGCATACGCCCTTTTTTGCCAACCAAGCAACCTGGAAATGCAAATCAGCGTTACAAAGAAGTCTCGCTTCCCATCGGTCAAAAGGGCCATGCTGCAAAAAGTGTCAAAACCAGAAATGCAGGACAGGCCATGGAGAAATGGCAGCCTTGCTACGCTGATGGGCGGGATGTAAATTGCCAACAGCCACTCTGGAGAAGTGTACGGTGTGTCCTGAAACATCGAAAAAACACAGCTTAGGGAGCATAGGGCACGTCCACTCATGGGCGTATAAATTGGGAAAACTAAAAATCAGCAAGACACAGGCACCCCAAAGTTTAGGGCTGCTCTGTTGACAAGAACCTCCACTTCATGACACCTTAAATATCCCAGGAAATAGAAAAATGGATAAAGAAGTTGTGGTCCTTATGTACAATGCAATATCACTCAGACATGAAATCAATGCCATAAGGCTAGTAGAAGCAAGATGAGTGGAGTTAGGTACAACGATTCTAAGTGAAATAAGTCACACAGAAAAAGACACTTATCATAAGCTATCACTTATAGAGGGAATGTAAAAACCGCTACAGTTGAACTGAATTACAAAACAGAACAGAGTCACACGTTTAGAAAACACACTATGGCTGCTTAACGGGAAAGGTGAGGTGTGGTGATGCATAAAACAAGGGTTTCAAATTCGCTCAGATACCGATCCATACACCCAATATGTAATAGACAAGACCTACTCCTTGCTCAGTGAACTGGACTCAACACCCCCTATTCACCGCACAAGAATATATGTGACTAGTAAGAATCTTAAAACCTATGTATTGATATCTCTCTGGAAGTGAGTCAAGTGGGTGTAAAGCGGCATAAACACAGCAGTGAAAAGTAGCGAATCCCCATTTTAAATTAAATAACTTTAAAAAACCCAAAAAAATAAGACAGTGATAGAGAGAGGAAATTTTACATAATTCGTTCCTGGGCTGTGATGCAACCTTGTTTGATCATATCTAGACCCACAGCTGGATGAGAAATAAAGCTGGACACTCTTGCAGCTGAAGGACTCTTTCCCTAGTTACCAGATTGGGGAACGTAAATAGGCTGCCGCCCTCTGGCCGTTACCTGCAAAGCAGCTTTAAAATCTGTGTTAATGGTCACTTCATATGAACAAGTACTTTAGGGCTGTAAATGAAACCTGCCCTCAAAATGTCTTGAGGGAGGTAGTGGCCAAAACTTTTCAAAATGTGACACTTACTTTAAGAAAACAATTTGAAGAACTAAGCTGTAATCACAGTTTGATAAATAAAAAGAGCATGCTTTAAAGATCAATTTCAACAGATTATGGGACACATGCAAATTCAGCCACACAGAGGTATCAGCTCGCACCTGTTAGAATAACCAGCAGCAAGCAAACTACAAACAATAAATATTGAAGGTGTTTTGGAGAAATGCATACCCTCAATTTTAAGTGGGACATAACCTGGAAAGAGCCACTAATGAGAACTGAATGGTGGTGCCTTTAAAACGTACACACTGAGCTACCATATGATACAGCAAGCCCACTCCTTGGCCTATAACATAAGGAGATAGAACTGGAAAGACACAGGCAAGCAAATGTGCATTGCAGCAGTATTACAATAACCAAGACATGGAGGCAACCAAATAGTCCATCAAGAGGTGCGTGGCCAAAGAATAACTGGTACACGTACAGATGGAATATTAGCCAGGGAAAAAAACAAAACAATGCCATTTGCAGCACTGTGTATGATTCTTGAGTTAATCAGGCAAATTGTACTAAGTCAGAAAGCAAAAGACACATATCCTATAATATCACTTATAGGTCTTAGCTAAAAATTGATACCAATGAAGATATTTCCACAGAGAAATGCAATCACAGATTCATTAAACAAACTTAGGGTTCACCAAATGGAAAGGTGTGAGGATTGGATACATTAGGATATTGGGGTTAAGATAGATATAGAAACACATGTGAAATATGTAATCACCAAAGACCTACGTAATACCAAGACAAGACTACTCAACATGGTGTCATAACCTACATGGGAAAATGATCCAAAGAAGAATAGATATATGTATATGTTTAAAAGAACCACATCTTGCACACCTAGAAGAAACAAAACATTTTAATCAAATTTGCTCTGACAAAAAATAAAAATTAAATTAAAAAAAGAACAAGAAGTAATGAGACATAAACTTAAGGGGCTTTGTGCTGGCACATTGCATTCTAATTTACAACCAGAACATGACTTCCATTAAGGCTCTGTCATCACTAATAAAGCAGCTTTATAAGCAATGTTGAAGGTAGCTTAAAAGAAGTCTCACTAATTATTGATAGTAACAAGGAAACAAAGAAAAGTAAAAATCTCACTGCAAAAAGTATACATAGGGTAAGGATAGTAGATCAAACACTGATTAAACTTCTGTAAAGAATAAAAGACAACAGTAGTATGTTTTGTTAAAAAAGAGAGGGCCCAAATAAATCTGAAATGAAAGAGATGATGTTACAACTGACACCACAGAAATACAAAGTATCCTAAGATACACACAGGGTAACTCAGGGCTCAGACTGGACAGAGCCCACTCTCCAGTCCCCTGTACATGACTTAAAGGAGCCTCAGGAACTGAGGAGGAGGTCCCTGAGGAGAGGCTCAAGATAGAATATGGTAGGCATTAACATGACTGCATTCATCTTAAACATGCCTGAACTACATTCACACGAGATGATTTTGTCCTGTATGTACATCGGCACCTATAGCCGGAACTGCAGATCTTTGGCTTCAACACCTCTACTGACAACATTAGCTTCACCTGCTGTGGACCGTCTCCTATAGGATTTCTAGAATCACAAAACATCGAAGCTTCACAGGACCCAGAGTCTGTGCGACTCCACACAGAGTCTCAGAGTCTCAACTCCACTCAGATACTCCACTCTTGGAGGGCACACACAAAGTAGTGTGCACATCAGGACCCAGGGGAAGGAGCAGTGACCCCGTAGGAGAATGACCAGAACTACCTGCTACTTTTAGAGGGTCTCCTGCAGAGGCAGCTTGTGGCTGTGGCTGTGGCTCACCGTGAGGACAACAACACTGGCAGCAGAAGTTCTGGGAAATACTCCTTGGTGTGAGCCCTCCCAGAGTCCGCCATTAGCCCCACCAAGAGCAAGGTAGGCTACAGTGCTGGGTCGCCTCAGGCCAAACAACCAACAGGGAGGGAACCCAGCCCCATGCATCAGCAGACAAGCAGATTCAACTTTTTATTAAAGTTTTATTTAATCCATAGACAAGCGGATTAAAGCTCTGCCCACCAAAGCAACACCCAGCTCTACCCACCACCAGTCCCTCCCATCAGGAAGCTTGCACAAGCCTCTAAGATAGACTCATCCACCAGAGAGCAGACAGCAGAAGCAAGAAGAACTACAATTCTGCAGCCTGTGGAAGGAAAACCACATTCACAGAAAGATAAACAAAATGAAAAGGCAGAGGACTTTATACCAGATCAAGGAACAAGATAAAACCCCAGAAAAAAAAACGAAATGAGGTGGAGATAGGGAACCTTCCAGAAAAAAGAATTCAGAATAATGATAGTGAAGTTGAGCCAAGACCTTAGAAAAAGAAAGGAGGCAAAGATCGAGAAGACACAAGAAATGCTTAACAAAGACCTAGAAGAATTAAGGAACAAACACCTAGAAGAATTAAAGAACAAACAAACAGAGGTGAACAATGTAATAACTGAAATGAAAAATACACTAGAAGGAATCAGTAGCAGAATAACTGTGGCAGAAGAACGGATAAGTGGCCTGGAAGACAGAAAGGTGGAAATCACTGCCATGGAACAGAATAAAGAAAAAGAATGAAAATAAATGAAGACACCCCAAGAGTCCTCTGGGACAACATTAAACGCAACAACATTCGCATTATAGGGGTCCCAGAAGGAGAAGAGAGAGAGAAAGGACCCGAGAATATATTTGAAGAGATTATGGTCAAAAACTTCCCTAGCATGGGAAAAGAAATAGCCACCCAAGTCCAGAAGCACAGAGTGTCCCAGGCAGGAGAAACCAAAGGAGAAAAATGACAAGACACATAGTAATCAAATTGACAAAAATTAACGACAAAGAAAAATTATTGAAAGCAGCAAGGGAAAAATGACAAATAACATACAAGGGAAATCCCATAAGGATAACAGCTGATTTCTCAGCAGAAAATCTACAAGCCAGAAGGAAGTGGCATGATAAATTTAAAGTGATGAAAGGGAAGAACCTACAACCAAGGGTACTGCACCCTGCAAAGAGCTCATTCAGATTTGATGGAGAAATCAAAAGCCTTACAGACAAGCAAAAGCTAAGAGAATTCAGCACCATGCAACCAGCTCTACACCAAATGCTAAAAGAACTTCTCTAAGTGGGAAACACAAGAGAAGAAAAGGACCCACCAAGACAAACCCATAACAATTAAGAAAATAGTAGTAGGAACATACATATTGATAATTACCTTAAACGTGAATGCACTAAATGTTCCAACCAAAAGACATAGACTGGCTGAATGGATACAAAAACAAGACCCATATATATGCTGTCTACAAGAGACCCATTTCAGACCTAGGGACACATACAGACTGAAAGTGAGGCGATGGAAAAATATATTCTATGCTAATGAAAATCAAAAGAAAGCTGGAGTAGCAATACTCATATCAGATAAAATAGACTTTAAAATAAAGAATGTTACAAGAGACAAGGAAAGACACTACATAATGGTCAAGGGATCAATCCAAGAAGAAGATATAACAATTATAAATATATATGTACCCAACATAGGAGCACCTCAATGTATAAGGCAACTGCTAACAGCTATAAAAGAGGAAATCGACAGTAACACAATAATAGCGGGGGACTTTAACAGCTCACTTACACCAGTGGAGATCAGCCAGACAGAAAATTAATAAGGAAACACAAGCTTTAAATGACACAATAGACCAGATAGAGTTCATTGATATTTATAGGACATTCCATCCAAAAACAGCAGATTACACTTTGTTCTCAACTGCACACGGAACATTCTCCAGGATAGATCACATCTTGGGTCACAGATAAAGCCTCAGTAAATTTAAGAAAACTGAAATCATATCAAGCAGCTGTTCCGACCACAATGCTATGAGATTAGAAATCAATTACACAGAAAAAACTGTAAAAAACACAAACACATGGAGGCTAAACAATACGTTACTAAATAACCAAGAGATCACTGAAGAAATCAAAGGGGAAATCAAAAACTACCTAGAGACAAATGACAACAAAAACACGATGATCCAAAACCTATGGGATGCAGCAAAAGGAGTTCTAAAAGGGAAGTTTATAGCAATACAAGCCTACCTCAAGAAACAAGAAAAATCTCAAATAAACAATCTAACCTTACACCTAGAGGAACTAGAGAAAGAAGAACAAAACCCAAAGTTAGTAGAAGGAAAGAAATCCTAAAGATCAGAGCAGAAATAAATGAAATAGAAACAAAGAAAACGGAAGCAAAGATCATCAAAACTAAAAGCTGGTTCTTTGAGAAGATAAGCAAAAATGATCAACCTTTAGCCACACTCAAGAAAAAGAGGGAGAGGACGCAAATCAACAAAATTAGAAGTGAAAAAGGAGAAGTTACAACAGACACCACAGGAATACAAAGCATCCTAAGAGACTACTACAAGCAACTCTGTGCCAATAAAATGGACAATCTGGAAGAAATGGACAAATTCTTAGAAAGGTATAACCTTCTAAGACTGAACCAGGAAGAAATAGAAAATATGAACAAACCTATCACAAGCAATGAAATTGAAACTGTGATTAAAAATCTTCCAACAAACAAAAGTCCAGAACCAGATGGCATTACAGGTGAATTCTATCAAACATTTAGAGAAGAGCTAACACCCAACCTTCTCAAATTCTTCAAAACAATTGCAGGGGAAGGAACACTCCCAAACTCATTCTATGAGACCACCATCACCCTGATACCAAAATCAGACAGAGATACTACAAGGAAAGAAAATTATAGACCAATATCCCTGATGAATATAGATGCAAAAATCCTCAACAAAATACTAGCAAACAGAATCGAACAACACATTAAAAGGATCATACACCATGATCAAGTGGGGTTTATCCCAGGGATGCAAGGATTCTTCAATATACACAAATCAATGTGATACACCATATTAACAAATTGTAGAATAAAACCATATGGTCATCTCAATAGATGAAGGAAAAGATTTTGAGAAAATTCAACACTCATTTACGATAAAAACTCTGCAGAGTGTGGCCATAGACGGAAACTACCTCAACATAATAAAGGCCATATATGACAAACCTACAGCAAACAGCATTCTCAATGGTGAAAAACTGAAAGCGTTTCCTCTAAGATCAGGAACAAGACGAGGATGTCCACTCTCACCACTGCTATTCAACATAGTTTTGGAAGTCCTAGCCATGGCAATCAGAGAAGAAAAAGAAATAAAAGGAATACAAAACGGAAAAGAAGAAGTAAAATTGTCACTGTTTGCAGATGACATGATATCATAGATAGAGAATCTTAAAGATGCCACCAGAAAACCACTGGAGCTAATCAATGAATTTGGTAAAGTTGCAGGATACAAAATTAATGCACAGAAATTGCTT
Source organism: Eschrichtius robustus (assembly GCF_028021215.1). Lineage (NCBI taxonomy): Eukaryota > Metazoa > Chordata > Mammalia > Artiodactyla > Eschrichtiidae > Eschrichtius > Eschrichtius robustus. The sequence goes on along the minus strand of NW_027175160.1, from coordinate 293,322 downwards.
GCATTCCTATACACTAACAATGAAAGATCAGAAAGAGAAATTAAGGAAACAATCCCATTACCACTGCAACAAAAAGAATAAAATACCTAGGAATACACCTACCTAAGGAAGTAAAAGACCTGTACTCAGAAAACTATAAGACACTGATGAAAGAAATCAAAGATGATATAAACAGATGGAGACATATACCATGTCCTTGGATTAGAAGAATCAATATTGTGAAAATGACTATACTACCCAAAGCAATCTACAGATTCAATGCAATCCCGATCAAAATACCTTTGGCATTTTCTACAGAACAAGAAAAAAAAATCTTAAAATTTGTAGGGAGACACAAAAGACCCTGGATAGCCAAAGCAGTCTTGAGGGGGAAAAAAAAGAGCTGGAGGAATCAGACTTCCAGACTTCAGACTATATTACAAAGCTACAGTAATCAAGATAATATGGTACTGACACAAACACAGAAATATAGGTCAATAGAAAAGGATAGAAAGCACAGAGATAAACCCACGTACCTGTGGTTAACTAATCTATGACAAAGGAGGCAAGGGTATACAATGGAGAAAAGACAGTGTCTTCAGTAAGTGGTGCTGGGAAAACTCGACAGCTACATGTAAAAGAATGAAATTAGAACACTCCCTAACACCATACACAAAAAATAAACTCCAAATGGATTAGAGACCGAAATGTAAGACCGGACACTATAAAACTCTTAGAGGAAAACATAGGAAGAATACTCTTTGACATAAATCACAGCAAGATATTTTTTGATCCACCTCCTAGAGTAATGGAATAAAAAAAAAAAAAAAAAAAAAAAAAAAAAAAAAAACAAATGGGAGCAAATGAAACCTAAAAGCTTTTGCAAAGCAAAGGAAACTACAAACAAGACGAAAAGACAACCCTCAGAATGGGAGAAAATATTTGCAAACGAATCAATGGACAAAGGATTAATCTCCAATGTATATAAACAGCTCATGCAGCTCAACAGTAAAAAAACAAACAAACCAATCCAAAAATGGGCAGATGACGTAAATAGACATTTGTCCCAAGAAGACATACAGATGACCAAGAAACACATGAAAAGCTACTCAACATCACTAATTATTAGAGAAATATAAACCAAAACTACAATGAGGTATCACCTCACACGAGTTAGAATGGGCATCATCAGAAAATCTACAAACAACAAATGCTGGAGAGGGTGTGGAGAAAAGGGAACCCTCTTACACTATTTGTGGGAATGTAAATTGATACAGTCACTATGGAGAACAGTATGGAGGTTCCTTAAAAAACTAAAAATAGAATTACCATATGACCCAGCAATCCCACTACTGGCCATATACCCAGAGAAAACCATAATTCAAAAAGACATATTCACCACAATATTCATTGCAGCACTATTTACAATAGCCAGGTCATGGAAGCAACCTAAATGCCCATAGACAGACGAACGGAAAAGATGTGCTACATATATAAAATGGAATATTACTCAGCCATAAAAAGGAATGAAATTGGGTCATTTGTAGAGACGTGGATAGATCTAGAGACTGTCATACAGAGTGAAGTAAGTCAGAAAGAGAAAAACAAATATCGTATATTAACGCATACATGTAGAACCTAGAAAAATGGTAAAGATGAACTGGTTTGCAAGGCAGAAATAGAGACACAGATGTAGAGAACAAATGTATGGACACCAAGGGGGGAAAGTGGCAGGGTGGTGGTGGTGGGATGAATTGCGACCCTGGGATTGACATATATACACTTATATGTATAAAATAGATAACCAATAAGAGCCTGCTGTATAAAAAAAATGAATAAAATAAATTCAAAAATTAAAAAATAAATAATACTTAAGAAAATAAAACAGAAAAAAAAGTTCTGTCCTTCCCATAGACGTATTTATATGAATGAATGATTTCCATGCTTATATCCATAAATACAAAAAGAGGAATAAAACTTACCTTGAACCAAAAAAGAAAAAAAAAAAAACTGAACCCACTGGTCATACAGAGGAAAACCCTATCAGCGCACTTGCTCCAGTGGTAAACAATTCTTAAGTTGGTCACAGGTGGGGAATCATCTCCCATGCAGCCAGCAGCCCCCACACAAGGAGCGTCCTCATTGCAAAGCTGGGGGACCGTGAGGAGGCGTCTCTGACTAAACGTGAGCTGAGCCCCAGGCCAGCTGCTGCTGAACTTTTCCCACCGTTCCCAGGTAAAACACCTGAATGTGTGCAAAGACTAAAAACTAGAGGAAGGGGCTTGGAGTCACACCAGCGACAGCACGCAGGCCGACTTGGTGCCTGCAGGCCAGCCAGGATGGTCCTGGCCCCGGGCGCTCGTCTGGAAACTTTCCATTTCCCTGCCTGAGGTACCCCTCCTGTCCCGGCCCCCACTGCTTTTTTCCTTCCTTACCTCTGCCCGGGGAGAAATTCCAGCAGCAAGTATGGGTGACACATCCTCTTCTTTAGCAGGTGGCAGCCCGGCAACTCCTGCAGAAAGTCCAGTAGAGCCCCAGTCACAACGGGCCACTCATAGAGCCGTGGGCCCTACTGCCTCCCACCAGCCCAACCCCGAGACTGCTGACGGGGCAGAGAATATGGCGTCAGGCACAGCTGCAGAGGCTTTTGCTGCCTGGAGGGGTGTTTATATTGACCTCAACCCAGGCACACCTGGGAAGGGCTGGCCGGCCGGGTCAGGCTGCCCAGGTCAGCCAATCCTCGCCCCTCAGGGGCTCAGATTTGCAGAAAATGGGCCTTGCTGCACCGGCCAGATCCAAGGAACAGGTGTAGGGTCCCGAGAGTCAGGATAGATAAGGGGCGGCAGCCCTGGCTTGTTTTCTAATCATTTTATCTGGTCCAGGAGTGGGAGACAACTTCAAGAAGACCCTCTGCTAATGAGAGGAACCCAGGAGTCAGGGAGAGGAGGGGTGGTGGGTGGAGACAGAGGCCTGGTGCCCCGGCTGCTGTGGAAGCCCCTAGAAGACCAGGCAGAGGGAGGCCGCACAGAGTGAAGCCTAGGGTCACAGACCTATTGGAGCTGCTGTTTATTAGTTCAAGCTCTGCTCTGAGGTGCTCTGTGTCAGCTCTGAGTGACAGGTGTGCTGGGGGTGCTCTGCAATTAGGGCTATGTGCACAGTTCCTGTGTGCCCAGCCCTGACCGGGTACCTGTCCATGGGAGCTCCATATCCAGGGAGGGGCATGCCCACGAGAGCCCCGTGGGCTGCTGCGTACCTGCCCAGGTGAGCTCCATATCCTGGGAGGGGCCTGACCATGATGGCCCCATGGGCTGCTGGGTACCTGCCCAGGTGAGCTCCATATCCTGGGAGGGGCCTAACCACCACAGCCCCGTGGGCTGCTGTGTACCTGCCCAGGTGAGCTCCATATCCTGGGAGGGACCTGACCACAAGAGCCCCGTGAGCTGCTGGGGACCTGGTAGAGGACGCCAGGACAGTCAGTGAAGCCACAGAGGATATACATCTAGTAGTTCCTAATTCCTACACCCTGCTGGTCATTCTACCATCCACCAGGACATGGTATTCTGTATTAGACTTCAATGATGCCTTCTTCTGTATTCCATTCGTCCCAGAGTCACAAGAAATTTTGGCTGTGAGTGGCAGGACTCAACATACAACAAAAACAATACTGCTGGGCCGTCCTGCCCCAGGGGTTCAAAAATTCCCACACCATCTTTGGGGAAATGTTAGCTAAAGACCTAAAAAATCTACCTCTGGAGAAGGGAACCCTCCTTCAATATGCAGATGACATTCTGATCACCAGCCCGACTAAGGAGGCCTCTGAACTACCTAGCCAATAAAAGATAGAAGGTGTCCAAGAAAAAGGCTCAAATATCACAAACTAAGGTGACCTTCCTGGGCTTCATTCGCACAGAAGGTCGGAAAAGCCCACCCCAGGAAAGGGAAGAAGCCATTTGCAGCCTCACCCTTCCTGAAACTAGAAGACAGCTTAGGGGTTCCTGGGGAGACCGGGGTTTGCTGCATCTGGATCCCTAACTACAGTCTAATAGCTGGGCCTCTATATGAAACACTGAAAGGAAAAGATGATGATCCTTTTGAATAGAATCCAGAAGCGGCCTTTCAAGAATGGAAAGAGCAGTCAGTTCAGATCCTTGCCCTGGACCTCCCTAAGTTAGCTAAACCCTTTGACCTTTACATTCCTGGTCCAAGGCGAATCGCCCTTGGAGTATTAGTGCAAAAACTGGGACCACTTGAAATGGAACAATGCAAGAATGCCCTCCAGGCATTGGCCAGCCACCCCATCCGACCAGGATACTGGGGGTATCTAAAAACCTGGAAATCAGCAGCCCGCAAGGCCAGCTCCCTCCTAAGGGAAAAGGACGCCACTTGGTGATCCTAACCACCCACCATGCCCTGAAGTTGCAGGGATTGCTCCGTGGGCACAATGACCTCGAGTGAGGAGGCCCTCCAACACCAACCTCCAGAGAGAAAACCTGGAGCAATGGGCCCCCATGACGACTCGTTTGACCATCACTTGACCTGGAGCTTCTCTCAGAAAACAACAAGAGTGTGTCCCAAAAGAGCAGACTATTGCTTACAGGACTTACTGCACCCAGAGCGGAGCTAATAAACTTGGCAGGGGAACCGTAAATAACGCTGCCACCATAGAAAAGCCTACAGACACCGCGGTGACGGCGGCCAATGAGACCGGCTGTACTCCTGGCTACTTCAAAAGGCCGTTGACTGAGTGGCCGTCAAGGTCCTGGATCACCACCGGCCCTGGACTGTCTGGGAGTTGAGCAAGCAGGGCTCTGACACCTGGTGTTGTTTGTACGTTAATTCAGTGGCCTAACTGAAGAAAGCGCAGAGTACTGGTCAGAGCATCTAGGCTAGAAGGAACTGTCAGCCTAAGGGGGCCGAACCAATGTGGAGCAGGGTAAAACGGCCCACCCCCCCCCCCAGCGTCTCTGCACATCTCTTTCCTGGACCCTTAAAGGTCATTAGAATCTATAAAACTTCCAATGCTGGTGCTCAGGCAGACGAGCAGTGAGGGAGGAGGCCTGGGGACAATCAACCTCACCTGGAGGCTGCTTGGGAGAAGTCCTCCCCCTCGCCCCGGGTATGAGGACACCCAACTCAGCACGAAGCATTTACAGAAGAGGTGTCTGCACCCTCAGCACCCCAAGAATGAGGAATGGGACAAAAGGCAGAGGAGGGCTTTGTCACTGGCAAAGCCCATGAAAAATTCCTGGGAGATGAAAATAGAATCTGGGCAATAAAATAAAGTCTAACCATTTTTTCCTTTGTGCTTTGTCTAATTTCACTTGCTCCTAGGTTTCCACATGCAGAGGTCCCACACCCGACACTTCAGACCCGATTTCCTAGTGCAAAATGGCTGGGCCGACACCTCAGCTCCTGGGGCCCCGTGCAGACTCTGCGACATAGAGCCTGAGCTCCAGCCAACCCGGCCCTCGAGAGCTCCGCCCCCTCCCTCCCGCTGATGCTGCCAGGATCTCTACACAGCAGCCCGGCCCACAACCCGCAGGGAAGCACACACTCTCACCTCTCCATTCTCTGATCAAAATATAAAGTTTTCCTTTGCTTCTGAACCAAAGTCAGTCTCGATCTGTTGGCTCCAATGACACTAGGCAGGGAGACCCTTGTTGGGGCCCACTCTGCAGGATCAGTAACAGAATTTGAGAACATTGTAACTTCAAAGAACAGATGTGCGAGCCAAACTGTAATTAACATAGAGCAGTGTATAAGGCTCGTGTAAAATAAGATGTTTCTAAGACTTCCATTTGATATTTCCATCACTTTATTATAAGCAAGTTCAGTGGAGGGGTTTGTCTTATTTGTCAGGTCAACAGTAGAGAAATGCAGTGATTTCTTTCCAAGGATGTACATCTAATAATCTTGGTTGAAGTTTCAACCTTGTTTTGACTGATTTTCCATTGAAAATGATACCTCTCTTTCAGCTCCTAGATTTCTGAGAAGTATAAAATCTTATATTTTTTATTACCAAAGGGGAAAGGTGGGAGGAGGGATAAATTAACAGTTTCAGATTAACATATACACACTGCTATGTATAAAATATATCATCAACAAGGAACTACTGTATAACACAGGGAACTATACTCAATATTTTGTAATGACCCCTAAGGGGAAATAATCTGAAAAACAATAGATATCTATATCGACATCATCTATCAACTACAGATAAAATGGAAACTAAAGGAGGCCGATGGTGAGCGTTTCTGAACCTGAAGACTTCAATCATCTAAAGTTCGGACTCTGCCTACGGCCCAAGTCCCTTAATGAACACACATGTACCAGTAGCTTAAAAATTCCCCAGATTGGAGTTCGGGGAGACACTGATTTGGAAAAATCCCTGGTGTTCTCCTTACATACACGGGACCTTTCCTACAGCTAAAACATGCCTGTGACACCCAGAAGATGGAACACGGTTGGATCAGGGAGATTTTGGAAAAGGCACCAAAACTCCTAATTTCCTGGTTGTTGGGGTCACACCTCCAGCCTTTTTCCTTAAAATCTCCCCACCTGAGGATGTCAGCACCTTCAACATCCAGTTGCACAAAATTTGGAATTTTTCGAAAGGAAGAAGGGGAAGGAGGAGAAACAAGGAGAGCCAAGCCCTAGATGTTCGGACAGGCACATGTCACTCTAATTTCCAATCAGGAAGAAGAATTAAGCAAAGGCTTAGCCTGCCACCGGGAACCAGAGTAGGGCCAGAAGCAAAGCAGCGGTTCTGCGGACAGCTCCCAAAAAAGCGAGTTGAAAAATGGAGCTCAGGGGCACTGCAATTCACAAACCTGCAAAGTTATAAATTATAACTATCGTCCAAAACTATATTGAGGGAAGGCAACGAACAGGATTGGAAAGCAAGGCAGAATTGCAGGAAACAGATTTCAGGAGTTAGATTCGAATAGCCCCTAAAGCACATGAAAAGCGGCCAAAAGTCGACAACGATGCACATAGCCAAAAAGAGCATATGTGTTTTTTTTCTGAATAAATTCAGGAAAAAACGCATAGGCCCTTTTTGGCCAACCAAGCAAGCCAGAAATGCAATGCAGCACTACAAAGAAGTCTCACTTCCCATCGGTCAAAAGGGCCTTCCTAAAAAAGTGTAAAAAAAATACAGGAGAGGCCAGGGAGGAAAGGGAGCATTGTTACACTGATGGTCGGGATGTAAATTGCCAATGGCGACTCTGGAGAACGGTACGGTGTTTCCTAAAACATCTAAAAAACACAGCTAGAGAGAAAGGGGCACATCCATTCATGGGCGTATAAATTGGAAAAATTAAAATCAACAAGACACAGACACCCCAAAGTTTAGGGCTGCTCTGGTTACAAGAACCTCCACTTGTGTACATCTTAAATATCCCAGGGATGAGAAAAATGGTAAAGAAGTTGTGGTACTTATGTACAATGGAATATCACTCAGCCATGAAATCAATATCATAAGGCTAGTAGCAGCATGATGAGTGGATTTAGGTACGACGATTCTAAGTGAAATAAGTCACACAGAAAAAGACACTTATCATAAGATATCACTTATAGAGGGAATGTAAAAACCGTTAGCCTTAAACTGAATTACAAAACAGAACAGAGTCACCCATTTTAAAAACACACTATGGTTGCTTAACGGGAAAGGTGAGGTGGGGTGATGCATAAAACAAGTGTTTCAAATTAGCTCAGATACCGTTCCATAAACCCAATATGTAGTAGACAAGACCTACTCCTTGCTCAGTGAACTAGACTCAACACCCCCTATTCAGCGCACAAGAATATATCTGAGTAGTAAGAATCTGAAAACCTATGTATTGATCTCTCTCTGGAAGTGAGTCAAGTGGGTGTAAAGCCGCATAAACACAGCCGTGAAAAGCAGCTAAACCCCATTATAAAAATAAATTAGTTTTAAAAACCCATGAAACAAAGACAGTGAAAGAGAGAGAAATTCTTACAAAATTCATTCAGGGGCTGTGACGCAACCTGGATTGACCATATCTAGACCCACAGCTGGATGAGATATAAGGGTGGACACTCTTGGGGCTGAAAGGTTGGGTGAGGTTGGGTGAGCAAACGCAGACCATTTAAAGTAATACTGCGTGGTACCCATCCCATTTGTCCCCAATCTCCAGGTTCAAGGGCATCTTCCTACATCGAAAACATGCATGAGAAACCTAGAAGATGGTACACCGTGAGATTGGGAAAGTTTCTAAAACGCACCTCATTTCTCAACTCCGTGTGCTCGGGTTCGCCATTCCAGCTACTTTACTAGCAATCTCCCTACTTGGAGAATCAGCACCTTTAACCTCCTGTTCCATACAGGTTGCAATTTGTCCTAAGGATGAATGGGAAGAGGGGCAACCAATGAGAGACTAGATCTAGGTGTTGGGACAGGCACAGGTCACTCTATTTTCCCATCAGGAAGAAGAATTAACCACAGGCTCAGCCTGCCGCCCGGAACCAGAATAGGGCCTGAGGCAATCCCGCTCTTCTGCGGCCAGCTCCCAAAAAAGCCAGTTGATAAATGGAGCACATGGGCACTGCAATTCACAAACCTGCAGAGTTATAAATGATAACTCTCGTCCACAAATATATTGAGGGAAGGCAACGAAGAGGATTTGAAAGCAAGGCAGAGTTGCAGGAAACAGGTTTCAGGAGGAAGATTCGAATCGCCTTTAAAGCACATGAAAAGCGGCAAAACGTCGAAAATGATGCCCTTGGCCAAAAAGGGCGTATGCGTTTTTTCCTGAATATATTCAGGAAAAAACGCATACGCCCTTTTTGGCCAACCAAGCAACCTGGAAAGGCAAATCAGCGCTACAAAGAAGTCTCGCTTCCCATCGGTCAAAAGGGCCATGCTGAAAAAAGTGTCAAAACCACAAATGCAGGACAGGCCATGGAGAAATAGGAGCCTTGCTACGCTGATGGGCGGGATGTAAATTGCCAACAGCCACTCTGGAGAAGTGTACGGTGTGTCCTGAAACATCGAAAAAACAAAGCTTAGGGAGCATAGGGCACTTCCACTCATGGGCGTATAAATTGGGAAAACTAAAATCAGCAAGACACAGGCACCCCAAAGTTTAGGGCTGCTCTGTTGACAAGAACCTCCACTTCATGACACCTTAAATATCCCAGGAAAGAGAAAAATGGATAAAGAAGTTGTGGTCCTTATGTACAATGGAATATCACTCAGCCATGAAATCAATGTCATAAGGCTAGTAGCAGCATGATGATTGGTTTTAGGTACGACGACTCTAAGTGAAATAAGTCACACAGAAAAAGACACATATCAAAAGCTATCACTTATAGAGGGAATGTAAAAACCGCTACACTTGAACTGAATTACAAATCAGAACAGAGTCACCCATTTTGAAAACACACTATGGCTGCTTAACGGGAAAGGTGAGGTGGGGTGATGCATAAAACAAGGGTTTCAAATTAGCTCTGATACCGTACCATACACCCAATATGTAATAGACAAGACCTACTCCTTGCTCAGTGAACTGGAATCAACACCCTCTATTCACCGCACAAGAATATATCTGACTAGTGAGAATCTTAAAACCTATGTATTGATATCTCTCTGGAAGTGAGTCAAGTGGGTGTAAATCCGCATAAGCACAGCCGTGAAAAGCAGCTAAACCCCATTATAAAAACAAATTAGTTTTAAAAACGCATGAAACAAAGACAGTGAAAGAGAGAGAAATTCTTACAAAATTCATTCAGGGGCTGTGACGCAACCTGGATTGACCATATCTAGACCCACAGCTGGATGAGACATAAGGGTGGACACTCTTGGGGCTGAGAGGTTTGGTGACGTTGGGTGAGCCAACGCAGACACTTTAAAGTAATAATGCATGGTACCCATCACATGGGTCCCAAATCTCCAGGTTCAAGGGCATCTTCCTACATTGAAAACTTGCATGAGGAACCTAGAAGATGGTACAGCATGTGATTTTGAAAGGTTTCTAAAACGCACCTCATTTCTCATCTCCTTGTGCTCGGGTACGCCATTCCAGCTAATTTACTAGCAATCTCCCTACTTGGAGAATCAGCACCTTTAACCTCCAGTTCCGTATAGGTTGCAATTTGTCCTGAGGATGAACGGGAAGAGGGGAAACCAATGAGAGACTAGATCTAGGTGTTGGGACAGGCACAGGTCACTCTATTTTCCCATCAGGAAGAAGAAATAACCACAGGCTCAGCCTGCCACCCGGAACCAGAATAGGGCCTGAGGCAATCCCGCGCTTTTGCGGCCAGATCCCAAAAAAGCGAGTTGAAAAATGGACCTCAGGGACACTGCAATTCACAAACCTGCAGACCTATAAATGATAATTCTCGTCCACAAATATATTGAGGGAAAGCAACGAAGAGGATTTGAAAGCAAGGCAGAACTTCAGGAAACAGATTTCAGGAGGTAGATTCGAATCGCCTTTAAAGCACATGAAAAGCGGCAAAACGTTGACAATGATGACCTTGGCCAAAAAGGGCGTATGCGTTTTTTCCTGAATATATTCAGGAAAAAACGCATACGCCGTTTTTGGCCAACCAAGCAACCTGGAAAGGCAAATCAGCGCTACAAAGAAGTCTCGCTTCCCATCCGTCAAAAGGGCCATGCTGATAAAAGTGTCAAAACCACAAATGCAGGACAGGCCATGGAGAAATTGGAGCCTTGCTACGCTGATGGGCGGGATGTAAACTGCCAACAGCCACTCTGGAGAAGTGTACGGTGAGGCCTGAAACTTCGAAAAAACACAGCTTAGGGAGCATAGGGCACTTCCACTCATGGGCGTATAAATTTTGAAAACTAAAAATCAGCAAGACACAGGCACCCCAAAGTTTAGGGCTGCTCTGTTGACAAGAACCTCCACTTCATGACACCTTAAATATCCCAGGAAAGAGAAAAATGGATAAAGAAGTTCTGGTCCTTATGTACAATGGAATATCACTCAGCCATGTAATCAATGTCATAAGGCTAGTAGAAGCAAGATGGGTGGACTTAGGTACGACGATTCTAAGTGAAATAAGTCACACAGAAAAGGACACTTATCAAAAGCTATAACTTATACAGGGAATGTAAAAACCGCTACATTTGAACTGAAATACAAAACAGAACAAAGTCACACATTTAGAAAAAAAACTATGGTTGCTTAACGGGAAAGGTGAGGTGGGGTGATGCATAAAACAAGTGTTTCAAATTAGCTCAGATACCGTTCCATACACCCAATACGTAATAGACAAGACCTACTCCTTGCTCAGTGAACTGGACTCAACACCCCCTATTCACCGCACAAGAATATATGTGACTAGTAAGAATCTTAAAACCTATGTATTGATATCTCTCTGGAAGTGTGTCAAGTGGGTGTAAAGCCGCATAAACACAGCCGTGAAAAGCAGCTAAACCCCATTATAAAAATAAATTAGTTTTAAAAACCCATGAAACAAAGACAGTGAAAGAGACAGAAATTCTTACAAAATTCATTCAGGGGCTGTGACGCAACCTGGATTGACCATATCTAGACCCACAGCTGGATGAGACATAAAGGTGGACATTCTTGGGGCTGAGAGGTTTGGTGAGGTTGGGTGAGCCAACGCAGACCCTTTAAGGTAATACTGCGTGGTACCCATCCCATGGGTCCTAAATCTCCAGGTTCAAGGGCATCTTCCTACATCGAAAACTTGCATGAGGAACCCAGAAGATGGTACACCGTGTGATTTTGAAAGGTTTCTAAAACGCACCTCATTTCTCATCTCCTTGTGCTCGGGTTCGCCATTCCAGCTACTTTACTAGCAATCTCCCTTCTTGGAGAATCAGCACCTTTAACCTCCTGTTCTGTAGAGGTTGCAATTTGTCCTGAGGATGAACGGGAAGAGGGGCAACCAATGAGAGACTAGATGTAGGTGTTGGCACAGGCACAAGTCACTCTATTTTCCCATCAGGAAGAAGAATTAAGCACAGGCTCAGCCTGCCGCCCGGAAGCAGAATAGTGCCTGAGGCAATCCCGCGCTTCTGCGGCCAGCTCCCAAAAAAGCCAGTTGAAAAATGGAGCACATGGGCACTGCAATTCACAACCCTGCAGAGTTATAAATGATAACTCTCGTCCACAAATATATTGAGGGAAGGCAACGAAGAGGATTTGAAAGCAAGGCAGAACTTCAGGAAACAGGTTTCAGGAGGTAGATTCGAATCGCCTTTAAAGCACATGAAAAGCGGCAAAACGTGGACAATGATGCCCTTGGCCAAAAAGGGCGTATGCGTTTTTTCCTGAATATATTCAGGAAAAAACGCATACGCCCTTTTTGGCCAACCAAGCAACCTGGATAGGCAAATCAGCGCTACAAAGAAGTCTCGCTTCCCATCCGTCAAAAGGGCCATGCTGATAAAAGTGTCAAAACCACAAATGCAGGACAGGCCATGGAGAAATTGGAGCCTTGCTACGCTGATGGGCGGGATGTAAACTGCCAACAACCATTCTGGAGAAGTGTACGGTGAGGCCTGAAACTTCGAAAAAACACAGCTTAGGGAGCATAGGGCACTTCCACTCATGGGCGTATAAATTTTGAAAACTAAAAATCAGCAAGACACAGGCACCCCAAAGTTTAGGGCTGCTCTGTTGACAAGAACCTCCACTTCATGACACCTTAAATATGCCAGGAAAGAGAAAAATGGATAAAGAAGTTGTGGTCCTTATGTACAATGGAATATCACTCAGCCATGAAATCAATGTCATAAGTCTAGTAGAAGCAAGATGGGTGGAGTTAGGTACGACGATTCTAAGTGAAATAAGTCACACAGAAAAGGACACTTATCAAAAGCTATAACTTATACAGGGAATGTAAAATCCGCTACATTTGAACTGAATTACAAAACAGAACAAAGTCACACATTTAGAAAAAAAACTATGGTTGCTTAACGGGAAAGGTGAGGTGGGGTGATGCATAAAACAAGTGTTTCAAATTAGCTCAGATACCGTTCCATACACCCAATACGTAATAGACAAGACCTACTCCTTGCTCAGTGAACTGGACTCAACACCCCCTATTCACCGCACAAGAATATATGTGACTAGTAAGAATCTTAAAACCTATGTATTGACATCTCTCTGGAAGTGTGTCAAGTGGGTGTAAAGCCGCATAAACACAGCCGTGAAAAGCAGCTAAACCCCATTATAAAAATAAATTAGTTTTAAAAACCCATGAAACAAAGACAGTGAAAGAGACACAAATTCTTACAAAATTCATTCAGGGGCTGTGACGCAACCTGGATTGACCATATCTAGACCCACAGCTGGATGAGACATAAAGGTGGACATTCTTGGGGCTGAGAGGTTTGGTGAGGTTGGGTGAGCCAACGCAGACCCTTTAAGGTAATACTGCGTGGTACCCATCCCATGGGTCCTAAATCTCCAGGTTCAAGGGCATCTTCCTACATCGAAAACTTGCATGAGGAACCCAGAAGATGGTACACCGTGTGATTTTGAAAGGTTTCTAAAACGCAACTCATTTCTCATCTCCTTGTGCTCGGGTTCGCCATTCCAGCTACTTTACTAGCAATCTCCCTTCTTGGAGAATCAGCACCTTTAACCTCCTGTTCTGTAGAGGTTGCAATTTGTCCTGAGGATGAACGGGAAAAGGGGCAACCAATGAGAGACTAGATGTAGGTGTTGGCACAGGCACAAGTCACTCTATTTTCCCATCAGGAAGAAGAATTAAGCACAGGCTCAGCCTGCCGCCCGGAAGCAGAATAGTGCCTGAGGCAATCCCGCGCTTCTGCGGCCAGCTCCCAAAAAAGCCAGTTGAAAAATGGAGCACATGGGCACTGAAATTCACAACCCTGCAGAGTTATAAATGATAGGAGCACATGGGCACTGAAATTCACAACCCTGCAGAGTTATAAATGATAACTCTCGTCCACAAATATATTGAGGGAAGGCAACGAAGAGGATTTGAAAGGAAGGCAGAATTGCAGGAAACAGGTTTCAGGAGGTAGATTCGAATCGCCTTTAAAGCACATGAAAAGCGGCAAAACGTGGACAATGATGCCCTTAGCCAAAAAGGGCGTATGCGTTTTTTCCTGAATATATTCAGGAAAAAACGCATACGCACTTTTTGGCCAACCAAGCAACCTGGAAAGGCAATTCAGCGCTACAAAGAAGTCTCGCTTCCCATCCGTCAAAAGGGCCATGCTGCAAAAAGTGTCAAAACCAGAAATGCAGGACAGGACATGGAGAAATGGCAGCCTTGCTACGCTGATGGGCGGGATGTAAATTGCCAACAGCCACTCTGGAGAAGTGTACGGTGAGGCCTGAAACATCGAAAAAACACAGCTTAGGGAGCATAGGGCACGTCCACTCATGGGCGTATAAATTTTGAAAACTAAAAATCAGCAAGACACAGGCACCCCAAAGTTTAGGGCTGCTCTGTTGAAAAGAACCTCCACTTCATGACACCTTAAATATCCCAGGAAAGAGAAAAATGGATAAAGAAGTTGTGGTCCTTATGTACAATGGAATATCACTCAGCCATTAAATCAATGTCATAAGGCTAGTAGAAGCAAGATGGGTGGACTTAGGTACGACGATTCTAAGTGAAATAAGTCACACAGAAAAGGACACTTATCAAAAGCTATAACATATACAGGGAATGTAAAAACCACTACATTTGAACTGAATTACAAAACAGAACAAAGTCACACATTTAGAAAAAAATCTATGGCTGCTTAACGGGAAAGGTGAGGTGGGGTGATGCATAAAACAAGGGTTTCAAATTAGCTCAGATACCGTTCCATACACCCAATACGTAATAGACAAGACCTACTCCTTGCTCAGTGAACTGGACTCAACACCCCCTATTCACCGCACAAGAATATATGTGGCTAGTAAGAATCTTAAAACCTATGTATTGATATATCTCTGGAAGTGTGTCAAGTGGGTGTAAAGCCGCATAAACACAGCCGTGAAAAGCAGCTAAACCCCATTATAAAAATAAATTAGTTTTAAAAGCCCATGAAACAAAGACAGTGAAAGAGACAGAAATTCTTACAAAATTCATTCAGGGGCTGTGACGCAACCTGGGTTGACCATATCTAGACCCACAGCTGGATGAGACATAAGGGTGGACATTCTTGGGGCTGAGAGGTTTGGTGAGGTTGGGTGAGCCAACGCAGACCCTTTAAGGTAATACTGCGTGGTACCCATCCCTTGGGTCCCAAATCTCCAGGTTCAAGGGCATCTTCCTACATCGAAAACTTGCATGAGGAACCCAGAAGATGGTACACCGTGTGATTTTGAAAGGTTTCTAAAACGCACCTCATTTCTCATCTCCTTGTGCTCGGGTTCGCCATTCCAGCTACTTCACTAGCAATCTCCCTACTTGGAGAATCAGCACCTTTAACCTCCTGTTCCCTACAGGTTGCAATTTGTCCTGAGGATGAACGGGAAGAGGGGCAGCCAATGAGAGACTAGATCTAGGTGTTGGGACAGGCACAGGTCACTCTATTTTCTCATCAGGAAGAAGAAATAACCACAGGCTCAGCCTGCCACCCGGAACCAGAATAGGGCCTGAGGCAATCCCGCGCTTCTGCGGCCAGCTCCCAAAAAAGCCAGTTGAAAAATGGAGCACATGGGCACTGCAATTCACAACCCTGCAGAGTTATAAATGATAACTCTCGTCCACAAATATATTGAGGGAAGGCAACGAAGAGGATTTGAAAGCAAGGCAGAACTTCAGGAAACAGGTTTCAGGAGGTAGATTCGAATCGCCTTTAAAGCACATGAAAAGCGGCAAAACGTGGACAATGATGCCCTTGGCCAAAAAGGGCGTATGCGTTTTTTCCTGAATATATTCAGGAAAAAACGCATACGCCCTTTTTGGCCAACCAAGCAACCTGGAAAGACAAATCAGCGCTACAAAGAAGTCTCGCTTCCCATCGGTCAAAAGGGCCATGCTGATAAAAGTGTCAAAACCACAAATGCAGGACAGGCCATGGAGAAATTGGAGCCTTGCTACGCTGATGGGCGGGATGTAAATTGCCAACAGCCACTCTGGAGAAGTGTACGGTGAGGCCTGAAACATCGAAAAAACACAGCTTAGGGAGCATAGGGCACTTCCACTCATGGGCGTATAAATTTTGAAAACTAAAAATCAGCAAGACACAGGCACCCCAAAGTTTAGGGCTGCTCTGTTGACAAGAACCTCCACTTCATGACACCTTAAATATCCCAGGAAAGAGAAAAATGGATAAAGAAGTTGTGGTCCTTATGTACAATGGAATATCACTCAGCCATGAAATCAATGTCATAAGGCTAGTAGAAGCAAGATGGGTGGACTTAGGTACGACGATTCTAAGTGAAATAAGTCACACAGAAAAAGACACTTATCAAAAGCTATAACTTATACAGGGAATGTAAAAACCGCTACATTTGAACTGAATTACAAAACAGAACAAAGTCACACATTTAGAAAAAAATCTATGGCTGCTTAACGGGAATGGTGAGGTGGGGTGATGCATAAAACAAGGGTTTCAAATTAGCTCTGATACCGTTCCATACACCCAATACGTAATAGACAAGACCTACTCCTTGCTCAGTGAACTGGACTCAACACCCCCTATTCACCGCACAAGAATATATGTGGCTAGTAAGAATCTTAAAACCTATGTATTGATATATCTCTGGAAGTGTGTCAAGTGGGTGTAAAGCCGCATAAACACAGCCGTGAAAAGCAGCTAAACCCCATTATAAAAATAAATTAGTTTTAAAAGCCCATGAAACAAAGACAGTGAAAGAGACAGAAATTCTTACAAAATTCATTCAGGGGCTGTGACGCAACCTGGGTTGACCATATCTAGACCCACAGCTGGATGAGACATAAGGGTGGACATTCTTGGGGCTGAGAGGTTTGGTGAGGTTGGGTGAGCCAACGCAGACCCTTTAAGGTAATACTGCGTGGTACCCATCCCTTGGGTCCCAAATCTCCAGGTTCAAGGGCATCTTCCTACATCGAAAACTTGCATGAGGAACCCAGAAGATGGTACACCGTGTGATTTTGAAAGGTTTCTAAAACGCACCTCATTTCTCATCTCCTTGTGCTCGGGTTCGCCATTCCAGCTACTTCACTAGCAATCTCCCTACTTGGAGAATCAGCACCTTTAACCTCCTGTTCCCTACAGGTTGCAATTTGTCCTGAGGATGAACGGGAAGAGGGGCAGCCAATGAGAGACTAGATCTAGGTGTTGGGACAGGCACAGGTCACTCTATTTTCTCATCAGGAAGAAGAAATAACCACAGGCTCAGCCTGCCACCCGGAACCAGAATAGGGCCTGAGGCAATCCCGCGCTTCTGCGGCCAGCTCCCAAAAAAGCCAGTTGAAAAATGGAGCACATGGGCACTGCAATTCACAACCCTGCAGAGTTATAAATGATAACTCTCGTCCACAAATATATTGAGGGAAGGCAACGAAGAGGATTTGAAAGCAAGGCAGAACTTCAGGAAACAGGTTTCAGGAGGTAGATTCGAATCGCCTTTAAAGCACATGAAAAGCGGCAAAACGTGGACAATGATGCCCTTGGCCAAAAAGGGCGTATGCGTTTTTTCCTGAATATATTCAGGAAAAAACGCATACGCCCTTTTTGGCCAACCAAGCAACCTGGAAAGACAAATCAGCGCTAAAAAGAAGTCTCGCTTCCCATCGGTCAAAAGGGCCATGCTGATAAAAGTGTCAAAACCACAAATGCAGGACAGGCCATGGAGAAATTGGAGCCTTGCTACGCTGATGGGCGGGATGTAAATTGCCAACAGCCACTCTGGAGAAGTGTACGGTGAGGCCTGAAACATCGAAAAAACACAGCTTAGGGAGCATAGGGCACTTCCACTCATGGGCGTATAAATTTTGAAAACTAAAAATCAGCAAGACACAGGCACCCCAAAGTTTAGGGCTGCTCTGTTGACAAGAACCTCCACTTCATGACACCTTAAATATCCCAGGAAAGAGAAAAATGGATAAAGAAGTTGTGGTCCTTATGTACAATGGAATATCACTCAGCCATGAAATCAATGTCATAAGGCTAGTAGAAGCAAGATGGGTGGACTTAGGTACGACGATTCTAAGTGAAATAAGTCACACAGAAAAAGACACTTATCAAAAGCTATAACTTATACAGGGAATGTAAAAACCGCTACATTTGAACTGAATTACAAAACAGAAGAAAGTCACACATTTAGAAAAAAAAACTATGGTTGCTTAACGGGAAAGGTGAGGTGGGGTGATGGATAAAACAAGGTTTTCAAATTAGCTCAGATACCGTTCCATACACCCAATACGTAATAGACAAGACCTACTCCTTGCTCAGTGAACTGGACTCAACACCCACTATTCACCGCACAAGAATATATGTGACTAGTAAGAATCTTAAAACCTATGTATTGATATCTCTCTGGAAGTGTGTCAAGTGGGTGTAAAGCCGCATAAACACAGCCGTGAAAAGCAGCTAAACCCCATTATAAAAATAAATTAGTTTTAAAAACCCATGAAACAAAGACAGTGAAAGAGACAGAAATTCTTACAAAATTCATTCAGGGGCTGTGACGCAACCTGGATTGACCATATCTAGACCCACAGCTGGATGAGACATAAGGGTGGACATTCTTGGGGCTGAGAGGTTTGGTGAGGTTGGGTGAGCCAACGCAGACCCTTTAAGTTAATACTGCGTGGTACCCATCCCATGGGTCCCAAATCTCCAGGTTCAAGGGCATCTTCCTACATCGAAAACTTGCATGAGGAACCCAGAAGATGGTACACCGTGTGATTTTGAAAGGTTTCTAAAACGCACCTCATTTCTCATCTCCTTGTGCTCGTGTTAGCCATTCCAGCTACTTCAGTAGCAATCTCCCTACTTGGAGAATCAGCACCTTTAACCTCCTGTTCCCTACAGGTTGCAATTTGTCCTGAGGATGAACGGGAAGAGGGGCAGCCAATGAGAGACTAGATCTAGGTGTTGGGACAGGCACAGGTCACTCTATTTTCTCATCAGGAAGAAGAAATAACCACAGGCTCAGCCTGCCACCCGGAACCAGAATAGGGCCTGAGGCAATCCCGCGCTTCTGCGGCCAGCTCCCAAAAAAGCCAGTTGAAAAATGGAGCACATGGGCACTGCAATTCACAACCCTGCAGAGTTATAAATGATAACTCTCGTCCACAAATATACTGAGGGAAGGCAACGAAGAGGATTTGAAAGCAAGGCAGAATTGCAGGAAACAGGTTTCAGGAGGTAGATTCGAATCGCCTTTAAAGCACATGAAAAGCGGCAAAACGTGGACAATGATGCCCTTGGCCAAAAAGGGCGTATGCGTTTTTTCCTGAATATATTCAGGAAAAAACGCATACGCCCTTTTTGGCCTACCAAGCAACCTGGAAAGTCAAATCAGCGCTACAAAGAAGTCTCGCTTCCCATCCGTCAAAAGGGCCATGCTGATAAAAGTGTCAAAACCACAAATGCAGGACAGGCCATGGAGAAATTGGAGCCTTGCTACGCTGATGGGCGGGATGTAAACTGCCAACAGCCACTCTGGAGAAGTGTACGGTGAGGCCTGAAACTTCGAAAAAACACAGCTTAGGGAGCATAGGGCACTTCCACTCATGGGCGTATAAATTTTGAAAACTAAAAATCAGCAAGACACAGGCACCCCAAAGTTTAGGGCTGCTCTGTTGACAAGAACCTCCACTTCATGACACCTTAAATATCCCAGGAAAGAGAAAAATGGATAAAGAAGTTGTGGTCCTTATGTACAATGGAATATCACTCAGCCATGAAATCAATGTCATAAGTCTAGTAGAAGCAAGATGGGTGGAGTTAGGTACGACGATTCTTAGTGAAATAAGTCACACAGAAAAGGACACTTATCAAAAGCTATAACTTATACAGGGAATGTAAAATCCGCTACATTTGAACTGAATTACAAAACAGAACAAAGTCACACATTTAGAAAAAAAACTATGGTTGCTTAACGGGAAAGGTGAGGTGGGGTGATGCATAAAACAAGTGTTTCAAATTAGCTCAGATACCGTTCCATACACCCAATACGTAATAGACAAGACCTACTCCTTGCTCAGTGAACTGGACTCAACACCCCCTATTCACCGCACAAGAATATATGTGACTAGTAAGAATCTTAAAACCTATGTATTGACATCTCTCTGGAAGTGTGTCAAGTGGGTGTAAAGCCGCATAAACACAGCCGTGAAAAGCAGCTAAACCCCATTATAAAAATAAATTAGTTTTAAAAACCCATGAAACAAAGACAGTGAAAGAGACACAAATTCTTACAAAATTCATTCAGGGGCTGTGACGCAACCTGGATTGACCATATCTAGACCCACAGCTGGATGAGACATAAAGGTGGACATTCTTGGGGCTGAGAGGTTTGGTGAGGTTGGGTGAGCCAACGCAGACCCTTTAAGGTAATACTGCGTGGTACCCATCCCATGGGTCCTAAATCTCCAGGTTCAAGGGCATCTTCCTACATCGAAAACTTGCATGAGGAACCCAGAAGATGGTACACCGTGTGATTTTGAAAGGTTTCTAAAACGCACCCAATTTCTCATCTCCTTGTACTCGGGTTCGCCATTCCAGCTACTTTACTAGCAATCTCCCTTCTTGGAGAATCAGCACCTTTAACCTCCTGTTCTGTAGAGGTTGCAATTTGTCCTGAGGATGAACGGGAAAAGGGGCAACCAATGAGAGACTAGATGTAGGTGTTGGCACAGGCACAAGTCACTCTATTTTCCCATCAGGAAGAAGAATTAAGCACAGGCTCAGCCTGCTGCCTGGAAGCAGAATAGTGCCTGAGGCAATCCCGCGCTTCTGCGGCCAGCTCCCAAAAAAGCCAGTTGAAAAATGGAGCACATGGGCACTGAAATTCACAACCCTGCAGAGTTATAAATGAGAGGAGCACATGGGCACTGAAATTCACAACCCTGCAGAGTTATAAATGATAACTCTCGTCCACAAATATATTGAGGGAAGGCAACGAAGAGGATTTGAAAGGAAGGCAGAATTGCAGGAAACAGGTTTCAGGAGGTAGATTCGAATCGCCTTTAAAGCACATGAAAAGCGGCAAAACGTGGACAATGATGCCCTTAGCCAAAAAGGGCGTATGCGTTTTTTCCTGAATATATTCAGGAAAAAACGCATACGCCCTTTTTGGCCAACCAAGCAACCTGGAAAGACAAATCAGCGCTAAAAAGAAGTCTCGCTTCCCATCGGTCAAAAGGGCCATGCTGATAAAAGTGTCAAAACCACAAATGCAGGACAGGCCATGGAGAAATTGGAGCCTTGCTACGCTGATGGGCGGGATGTAAATTGCCAACAGCCACTCTGGAGAAGTGTACGGTGAGGCCTGAAACATCGAAAAAACACAGCTTAGGGAGCATAGGGCACTTCCACTCATGGGCGTATAAATTTTGAAAACTAAAAATCAGCAAGACACAGGCACCCCAAAGTTTAGGGATGCTCTGTTGACAAGAACCTCCACTTCATGACACCTTAA
The DNA here is from genome assembly GCF_028021215.1 of Eschrichtius robustus. Taxonomy (NCBI): domain Eukaryota; kingdom Metazoa; phylum Chordata; class Mammalia; order Artiodactyla; family Eschrichtiidae; genus Eschrichtius; species Eschrichtius robustus. The sequence goes on along the minus strand of NW_027175160.1, from coordinate 271,771 downwards.
ATATCCCAGGAAAGAGAAAAATGGATAAAGAAGTTGTGGTCCTTATGTACAATGGAATATCACTCAGCCATGAAATCAATGTCATAAGGCTAGTAGAAGCAAGATGGGTGGACTTAGGTACGACGATTCTAAGTGAAATAAGTCACACAGAAAAAGACACTTATCAAAAGCTATAACTTATACAGGGAATGTAAAAACCGCTACATTTGAACTGAATTACAAAACAGAACAAAGTCACACATTTAGAAAAAAAAACTATGGTTGCTTAACGGGAAAGGTGAGGTGGGGTGATGGATAAAACAAGGTTTTCAAATTAGCTCAGATACCGTTCCATACACCCAATACGTAATAGACAAGACCTACTCCTTGCTCAGTGAACTGGACTCAACACCCACTATTCACCGCACAAGAATATATGTGACTAGTAAGAATCTTAAAACCTATGTATTGATATCTCTCTGGAAGTGTGTCAAGTGGGTGTAAAGCCGCATAAACACAGCCGTGAAAAGCAGCTAAACCCCATTATAAAAATAAATTAGTTTTAAAAGCCCATGAAACAAAGACAGTGAAAGAGACAGAAATTCTTACAAAATTCATTCAGGGGCTGTGACGCAACCTGGGTTGACCATATCTAGACCCACAGCTGGATGAGACATAAGGGTGGACATTCTTGGGGCTGAGAGGTTTGGTGAGGTTGGGTGAGCCAACGCAGACCCTTTAAGGTAATACTGCGTGGTACCCATCCCTTGGGTCCCAAATCTCCAGGTTCAAGGGCATCTTCCTACATCGAAAACTTGCATGAGGAACCCAGAAGATGGTACACCGTGTGATTTTGAAAGGTTTCTAAAACGCACCTCATTTCTCATCTCCTTGTGCTCGGGTTCGCCATTCCAGCTACTTCAGTAGCAATCTCCCTACTTGGAGAATCAGCACCTTTAACCTCCTGTTCCCTACAGGTTGCAATTTGTCCTGAGGATGAACGGGAAGAGGGGCAGCCAATGAGAGACTAGATCTAGGTGTTGGGACAGGCACAGGTCACTCTATTTTCTCATCAGGAAGAAGAAATAACCACAGGCTCAGCCTGCCACCCGGAACCAGAATAGGGCCTGAGGCAATCCCGCGCTTCTGCGGCCAGCTCCCAAAAAAGCCAGTTGAAAAATGGAGCACATGGGCACTGCAATTCACAACCCTGCAGAGTTATAAATGATAACTCTCGTCCACAAATATATTGAGGGAAGGCAACGAAGAGGATTTGAAAGCAAGGCAGAACTTCAGGAAACAGGTTTCAGGAGGTAGATTCGAATCGCCTTTAAAGCACATGAAAAGCGGCAAAACGTGGACAATGATGCCCTTGGCCAAAAAGGGCGTATGCGTTTTTTCCTGAATATATTCAGGAAAAAACGCATACGCCCTTTTTGGCCAACCAAGCAACCTGGAAAGACAAATCAGCGCTAAAAAGAAGTCTCGCTTCCCATCGGTCAAAAGGGCCATGCTGATAAAAGTGTCAAAACCACAAATGCAGGACAGGCCATGGAGAAATTGGAGCCTTGCTACGCTGATGGGCGGGATGTAAATTGCCAACAGCCACTCTGGAGAAGTGTACGGTGAGGCCTGAAACATCGAAAAAACACAGCTTAGGGAGCATAGGGCACTTCCACTCATGGGCGTATAAATTTTGAAAACTAAAAATCAGCAAGACACAGGCACCCCAAAGTTTAGGGCTGCTCTGTTGACAAGAACCTCCACTTCATGACACCTTAAATATCCCAGGAAAGAGAAAAATGGATAAAGAAGTTGTGGTCCTTATGTACAATGGAATATCACTCAGCCATGAAATCAATGTCATAAGGCTAGTAGAAGCAAGATGGGTGGACTTAGGTACGACGATTCTAAGTGAAATAAGTCACACAGAAAAAGACACTTATCAAAAGCTATAACTTATACAGGGAATGTAAAAACCGCTACATTTGAACTGAATTACAAAACAGAAGAAAGTCACACATTTAGAAAAAAAAAACTATGGTTGCTTAACGGGAAAGGTGAGGTGGGGTGATGGATAAAACAAGGTTTTCAAATTAGCTCAGATACCGTTCCATACACCCAATACGTAATAGACAAGACCTACTCCTTGCTCAGTGAACTGGACTCAACACCCACTATTCACCGCACAAGAATATATGTGACTAGTAAGAATCTTAAAACCTATGTATTGATATCTCTCTGGAAGTGTGTCAAGTGGGTGTAAAGCCGCATAAACACAGCCGTGAAAAGCAGCTAAACCCCATTATAAAAATAAATTAGTTTTAAAAACCCATGAAACAAAGACAGTGAAAGAGACAGAAATTCTTACAAAATTCATTCAGGGGCTGTGACGCAACCTGGATTGACCATATCTAGACCCACAGCTGGATGAGACATAAGGGTGGACATTCTTGGGGCTGAGAGGTTTGGTGAGGTTGGGTGAGCCAACGCAGACCCTTTAAGTTAATACTGCGTGGTACCCATCCCATGGGTCCCAAATCTCCAGGTTCAAGGGCATCTTCCTACATCGAAAACTTGCATGAGGAACCCAGAAGATGGTACACCGTGTGATTTTGAAAGGTTTCTAAAACGCACCTCATTTCTCATCTCCTTGTGCTCGTGTTAGCCATTCCAGCTACTTCAGTAGCAATCTCCCTACTTGGAGAATCAGCACCTTTAACCTCCTGTTCCCTACAGGTTGCAATTTGTCCTGAGGATGAACGGGAAGAGGGGCAGCCAATGAGAGACTAGATCTAGGTGTTGGGACAGGCACAGGTCACTCTATTTTCTCATCAGGAAGAAGAAATAACCACAGGCTCAGCCTGCCACCCGGAACCAGAATAGGGCCTGAGGCAATCCCGCGCTTCTGCGGCCAGCTCCCAAAAAAGCCAGTTGAAAAATGGAGCACATGGGCACTGCAATTCACAACCCTGCAGAGTTATAAATGATAACTCTCGTCCACAAATATACTGAGGGAAGGCAACGAAGAGGATTTGAAAGCAAGGCAGAATTGCAGGAAACAGGTTTCAGGAGGTAGATTCGAATCGCCTTTAAAGCACATGAAAAGCGGCAAAACGTGGACAATGATGCCCTTGGCCAAAAAGGGCGTATGCGTTTTTTCCTGAATATATTCAGGAAAAAACGCATACGCCCTTTTTGGCCTACCAAGCAACCTGGAAAGTCAAATCAGCGCTACAAAGAAGTCTCGCTTCCCATCCGTCAAAAGGGCCATGCTGATAAAAGTGTCAAAACCACAAATGCAGGACAGGCCATGGAGAAATTGGAGCCTTGCTACGCTGATGGGCGGGATGTAAACTGCCAACAGCCACTCTGGAGAAGTGTACGGTGAGGCCTGAAACTTCGAAAAAACACAGCTTAGGGAGCATAGGGCACTTCCACTCATGGGCGTATAAATTTTGAAAACTAAAAATCAGCAAGACACAGGCACCCCAAAGTTTAGGGCTGCTCTGTTGACAAGAACCTCCACTTCATGACACCTTAAATATCCCAGGAAAGAGAAAAATGGATAAAGAAGTTGTGGTCCTTATGTACAATGGAATATCACTCAGCCATGAAATCAATGTCATAAGTCTAGTAGAAGCAAGATGGGTGGAGTTAGGTACGACGATTCTTAGTGAAATAAGTCACACAGAAAAGGACACTTATCAAAAGCTATAACTTATACAGGGAATGTAAAATCCGCTACATTTGAACTGAATTACAAAACAGAACAAAGTCACACATTTAGAAAAAAAACTATGGTTGCTTAACGGGAAAGGTGAGGTGGGGTGATGCATAAAACAAGTGTTTCAAATTAGCTCAGATACCGTTCCATACACCCAATACGTAATAGACAAGACCTACTCCTTGCTCAGTGAACTGGACTCAACACCCCCTATTCACCGCACAAGAATATATGTGACTAGTAAGAATCTTAAAACCTATGTATTGACATCTCTCTGGAAGTGTGTCAAGTGGGTGTAAAGCCGCATAAACACAGCCGTGAAAAGCAGCTAAACCCCATTATAAAAATAAATTAGTTTTAAAAACCCATGAAACAAAGACAGTGAAAGAGACACAAATTCTTACAAAATTCATTCAGGGGCTGTGACGCAACCTGGATTGACCATATCTAGACCCACAGCTGGATGAGACATAAAGGTGGACATTCTTGGGGCTGAGAGGTTTGGTGAGGTTGGGTGAGCCAACGCAGACCCTTTAAGGTAATACTGCGTGGTACCCATCCCATGGGTCCTAAATCTCCAGGTTCAAGGGCATCTTCCTACATCGAAAACTTGCATGAGGAACCCAGAAGATGGTACACCGTGTGATTTTGAAAGGTTTCTAAAACGCACCCAATTTCTCATCTCCTTGTACTCGGGTTCGCCATTCCAGCTACTTTACTAGCAATCTCCCTTCTTGGAGAATCAGCACCTTTAACCTCCTGTTCTGTAGAGGTTGCAATTTGTCCTGAGGATGAACGGGAAAAGGGGCAACCAATGAGAGACTAGATGTAGGTGTTGGCACAGGCACAAGTCACTCTATTTTCCCATCAGGAAGAAGAATTAAGCACAGGCTCAGCCTGCTGCCTGGAAGCAGAATAGTGCCTGAGGCAATCCCGCGCTTCTGCGGCCAGCTCCCAAAAAAGCCAGTTGAAAAATGGAGCACATGGGCACTGAAATTCACAACCCTGCAGAGTTATAAATGAGAGGAGCACATGGGCACTGAAATTCACAACCCTGCAGAGTTATAAATGATAACTCTCGTCCACAAATATATTGAGGGAAGGCAACGAAGAGGATTTGAAAGGAAGGCAGAATTGCAGGAAACAGGTTTCAGGAGGTAGATTCGAATCGCCTTTAAAGCACATGAAAAGCGGCAAAACGTGGACAATGATGCCCTTAGCCAAAAAGGGCGTATGCGTTTTTTCCTGAATATATTCAGGAAAAAACGCATACGCCCTTTTTGGCCAACCAAGCAACCTGGAAAGGCAAATCAGCGCTACAAAGAAGTCTCGCTTCCCATCCGTCAAAAGGGCCATGCTGCAAAAAGTGTCAAAACCAGAAATGCAGGACAGGACATGGAGAAATGGCAGCCTTGCTACGCTGATGGGCGGGATGTAAATTGCCAACAGCCACTCTGGAGAAGTGTACGGTGAGGCCTGAAACATCGAAAAAACACAGCTTAGGGAGCATAGGGCACGTCCACTCATGGGCGTATAAATTTTGAAAACTAAAAATCAGCAAGACACAGGCACCCCAAAGTTTAGGGCTGCTCTGTTGACAAGAACCTCCACTTCATGACACCTTAAATATCCCAGGAAAGAGAAAAATGGATAAAGAAGTTGTGGTCCTTATGTACAATGGAATATCACTCAGCCATGAAATCAATGTCATAAGGCTAGTAGAAGCAAGATGGGTGGACTTAGGTACGACGATTCTAAGTGAAATAAGTCACACAGAAAAGGACACTTATCAAAAGCTATAACTTATACAGGGAATGTAAAAACCGCTACATTTGAACTGAATTACAAAACAGAACAAAGTCACACATTTAGAAAAAAATCTATGGCTGCTTAACGGGAAAGGTGAGGTGGGGTGATGCATAAAACAAGGGTTTCAAATTAGCTCAGATACCGTTCCATACACCCAATACGTAATAGACAAGACCTACTCCTTGCTCAGTGAACTTGTCTCAACACCCCCTATTCACCGCACAAGAATATATGTGGCTAGTAAGAATCTTAAAACCTATGTATTGATATATCTCTGAAAGTGTGTCAAGTGGGTGTAAAGCCGCATAAACACAGCCGTGAAAAGCAGCTAAACCCCATTATAAAAATAAATTAGTTTTAAAAGCCCATGAAACAAAGACAGTGAAAGAGACAGAAATTCTTACAAAATTCATTCAGGGGCTGTGACGCAACCTGGGTTGACCATATCTAGACCCACAGCTGGATGAGACATAAGGGTGGACATTCTTGGGGCTGAGAGGTTTGGTGAGGTTGGGTGAGCCAACGCAGACCCTTTAAGGTAATACTGCGTGGTACCCATCCCTTGGGTCCCAAATCTCCAGGTTCAAGGGCATCTTCCTACATCGAAAACTTGCATGAGGAACCCAGAAGATGGTACACCGTGTGATTTTGAAAGGTTTCTAAAACGCACCTCATTTCTCATCTCCTTGTGCTCGGGTTCGCCATTCCAGCTACTTCACTAGCAATCTCCCTACTTGGAGAATCAGCACCTTTAACCTCCTGTTCCCTACAGGTTGCAATTTGTCCTGAGGATGAACGGGAAGAGGGGCAGCCAATGAGAGACTAGATCTAGGTGTTGGGACAGGCACAGGTCACTCTATTTTCTCATCAGGAAGAAGAAATAACCACAGGCTCAGCCTGCCACCCGGAACCAGAATAGGGCCTGAGGCAATCCCGCGCTTCTGCGGCCAGCTCCCAAAAAAGCCAGTTGAAAAATGGAGCACATGGGCACTGCAATTCACAACCCTGCAGAGTTATAAATGATAACTCTCGTCCACAAATATATTGAGGGAAGGCAACGAAGAGGATTTGAAAGCAAGGCAGAACTTCAGGAAACAGGTTTCAGGAGGTAGATTCGAATCGCCTTTAAAGCACATGAAAAGCGGCAAAACGTGGACAATGATGCCCTTGGCCAAAAAGGGCGTATGCGTTTTTTCCTGAATATATTCAGGAAAAAACGCATACGCCCTTTTTGGCCAACCAAGCAACCTGGAAAGACAAATCAGCGCTAAAAAGAAGTCTCGCTTCCCATCGGTCAAAAGGGCCATGCTGATAAAAGTGTCAAAACCACAAATGCAGGACAGGCCATGGAGAAATTGGAGCCTTGCTACGCTGATGGGCGGGATGTAAATTGCCAACAGCCACTCTGGAGAAGTGTACGGTGAGGCCTGAAACATCGAAAAAACACAGCTTAGGGAGCATAGGGCACTTCCACTCATGGGCGTATAAATTTTGAAAACTAAAAATCAGCAAGACACAGGCACCCCAAAGTTTAGGGCTGCTCTGTTGACAAGAACCTCCACTTCATGACACCTTAAATATCCCAGGAAAGAGAAAAATGGATAAAGAAGTTGTGGTCCTTATGTACAATGGAATATCACTCAGCCATGAAATCAATGTCATAAGGCTAGTAGAAGCAAGATGGGTGGACTTAGGTACGACGATTCTAAGTGAAATAAGTCACACAGAAAAAGACACTTATCAAAAGCTATAACTTATACAGGGAATGTAAAAACCGCTACATTTGAACTGAATTACAAAACAGAACAAAGTCACACATTTAGAAAAAAAAACTATGGTTGCTTAACGGGAAAGGTGAGGTGGGGTGATGGATAAAACAAGGTTTTCAAATTAGCTCAGATACCGTTCCATACACCCAATACGTAATAGACAAGACCTACTCCTTGCTCAGTGAACTGGACTCAACACCCACTATTCACCGCACAAGAATATATGTGACTAGTAAGAATCTTAAAACCTATGTATTGATATCTCTCTGGAAGTGTGTCAAGTGGGTGTAAAGCCGCATAAACACAGCCGTGAAAAGCAGCTAAACCCCATTATAAAAATAAATTAGTTTTAAAAACCCATGAAACAAAGACAGTGAAAGAGACAGAAATTCTTACAAAATTCATTCAGGGGCTGTGACGCAACCTGGATTGACCATATCTAGACACACAGCTGGATGAGACATAAGGGTGGACATTCTTGGGGCTGAGAGGTTTGGTGAGGTTGGGTGAGCCAACGCAGACCCTTTAAGTTAATACTGCGTGGTACCCATCCCATGGGTCCCAAATCTCCAGGTTCAAGGGCATCTTCCTACATCGAAAACTTGCATGAGGAACCCAGAAGATGGTACACCGTGTGATTTTGAAAGGTTTCTAAAACGCACCTCATTTCTCATCTCCTTGTGCTCGTGTTAGCCATTCCAGCTACTTCAGTAGCAATCTCCCTACTTGGAGAATCAGCACCTTTAACCTCCTGTTCCGTACAGGTTGCAATTTGTCCTGAGGATGAACGGGAAGAGGGGCAGCCAATGAGAGACTAGATCTAGGTGTTGGGACAGGCACAGGTCACTCTATTTTCTCATCAGGAAGAAGAAATAACCACAGGCTCAGCCTGCCACCCGGAACCAGAATAGGGCCTGAGGCAATCCCGCGCTTCTGCGGCCAGCTCCCAAAAAAGCCAGTTGAAAAATGGAGCACATGGGCACTGCAATTCACAACCCTGCAGAGTTATAAATGATAACTCTCGTCCACAAATATACTGAGGGAAGGCAACGAAGAGGATTTGAAAGCAAGGCAGAATTGCAGGAAACAGGTTTCAGGAGGTAGATTCGAATCGCCTTTAAAGCACATGAAAAGCGGCAAAACGTGGACAATGATGCCCTTGGCCAAAAAGGGCGTATGCGTTTTTTCCTGAATATATTCAGGAAAAAACGCATACGCCCTTTTTGGCCTACCAAGCAACCTGGAAAGTCAAATCAGCGCTACAAAGAAGTCTCGCTTCCCATCCGTCAAAAGGGCCATGCTGATAAAAGTGTCAAAACCACAAATGCAGGACAGGCCATGGAGAAATTGGAGCCTTGCTACGCTGATGGGCGGGATGTAAACTGCCAACAGCCACTCTGGAGAAGTGTACGGTGAGGCCTGAAACTTCGAAAAAACACAGCTTAGGGAGCATAGGGCACTTCCACTCATGGGCGTATAAATTTTGAAAACTAAAAATCAGCAAGACACAGGCACCCCAAAGTTTAGGGCTGCTCTGTTGACAAGAACCTCCACTTCATGACACCTTAAATATCCCAGGAAAGAGAAAAATGGATAAAGAAGTTGTGGTCCTTATGTACAATGGAATATCACTCAGCCATGAAATCAATGTCATAAGTCTAGTAGAAGCAAGATGGGTGGAGTTAGGTACGACGATTCTTAGTGAAATAAGTCACACAGAAAAGGACACTTATCAAAAGCTATAACTTATACAGGGAATGTAAAATCCGCTACATTTGAACTGAATTACAAAACAGAACAAAGTCACACATTTAGAAAAAAAACTATGGTTGCTTAACGGGAAAGGTGAGGTGGGGTGATGCATAAAACAAGTGTTTCAAATTAGCTCAGATACCGTTCCATACACCCAATACGTAATAGACAAGACCTACTCCTTGCTCAGTGACCTGGACTCAACACCCCCTATTCACCGCACAAGAATATATGTGACTAGTAAGAATCTTAAAACCTATGTATTGACATCTCTCTGGAAGTGTGTCAAGTGGGTGTAAAGCTGCATAAACACAGCCGTGAAAAGCAGCTAAACCCCATTATAAAAATAAATTAGTTTTAAAAACCCATGAAACAAAGACAGTGAAAGAGACACAAATTCTTACAAAATTCATTCAGGGGCTGTGACGCAACCTGGATTGACCATATCTAGACCCACATCTGGATGAGACATAAAGGTGGACATTCTTGGGGCTGAGAGGTTTGGTGAGGTTGGGTGAGCCAACGCAGACCCTTTAAGGTAATACTGCGTGGTACCCATCCCATGGGTCCTAAATCTCCAGGTTCAAGGGCATCTTCCTACATCGAAAACTTGCATGAGGAACCCAGAAGATGGTACACCGTGTGATTTTGAAAGGTTTCTAAAACGCAACTCATTTCTCATCTCCTTGTGCTCGGGTTCGCCATTCCAGCTACTTTACTAGCAATCTCCCTTCTTGGAGAATCAGCACCTTTAACCTCCTGTTCTGTAGAGGTTGCAATTTGTCCTGAGGATGAACGGGAAAAGGGGCAACCAATGAGAGACTAGATGTAGGTGTTGGCACAGGCACAAGTCACTCTATTTTTCCATCAGGAAGAAGAATTAAGCACAGGCTCAGCCTGCTGCCCGGAAGCAGAATAGTGCCTGAGGCAATCCCGCGCTTCTGCGGCCAGCTCCCAAAAAAGCCAGTTGAAAAATGGAGCACATGGGCACTGAAATTCACAACCCTGCAGAGTTATAAATGAGAGGAGCACATGGGCACTGAAATTCACAACCCTGCAGAGTTATAAATGATAACTCTCGTCCACAAATATATTGAGGGAAGGCAACGAAGAGGATTTGAAAGGAAGGCAGAATTGCAGGAAACAGGTTTCAGGAGGTAGATTCGAATCGCCTTTAAAGCACATGAAAAGCGGCAAAACGTGGACAATGATGCCCTTAGCCAAAAAGGGCGTATGCGTTTTTTCCTGAATATATTCAGGAAAAAACGCATACGCCCTTTTTGGCCAACCAAGCAACCTGGAAAGGCAAATCAGCGCTACAAAGAAGTCTCGCTTCCCATCCGTCAAAAGGGCCATGCTGCAAAAAGTGTCAAAACCAGAAATGCAGGACAGGACATGGAGAAATGGCAGCCTTGCTACGCTGATGGGCGGGATGTAAATTGCCAACAGCCACTCTGGAGAAGTGTACGGTGAGGCCTGAAACATCGAAAAAACACAGCTTAGGGAGCATAGGGCACGTCCACTCATGGGCGTATAAATTTTGAAAACTAAAAATCAGCAAGACACAGGCACCCCAAAGTTTAGGGCTGCTCTGTTGACAAGAACCTCCACTTCATGACACCTTAAATATCCCAGGAAAGAGAAAAATGGATAAAGAAGTTGTGGTCCTTATGTACAATGGAATATCACTCAGCCATGAAATCAATGTCATAAGGCTAGTAGAAGCAAGATGGGTGGACTTAGGTACGACGATTCTAAGTGAAATAAGTCACACAGAAAAGGACACTTATCAAAAGCTATAACTTATACAGGGAATGTAAAAACCGCTACATTTGAACTGAATTACAAAACAGAACAAAGTCACACATTTAGAAAAAAATCTATGGCTGCTTAACGGGAAAGGTGAGGTGGGGTGATGCATAAAACAAGGGTTTCAAATTAGCTCAGATACCGTTCCATACACCCAATACGTAATAGACAAGACCTACTCCTTGCTCAGTGAACTGGACTCAACACCCCCTATTCACCGCACAAGAATATATGTGGCTAGTAAGAATCTTAAAACCTATGTATTGATATATCTCTGGAAGTGTTTCAAGTGGGTGTAAAGCCGCATAAACACAGCCGTGAAAAGCAGCTAAACCCCATTATAAAAATAAATTAGTTTTAAAAGCCCATGAAACAAAGACAGTGAAAGAGACAGAAATTCTTACAAAATTCATTCAGGGGCTGTGACGCAACCTGGGTTGACCATATCTAGACCCACAGCTGGATGAGACATAAGGGTGGACATTCTTGGGGCTGAGAGGTTTGGTGAGGTTGGGTGAGCCAACGCAGACCCTTTAAGGTAATACTGCGTGGTACCCATCCCTTGGGTCCCAAATCTCCAGGTTCAAGGGCATCTTCCTACATCGAAAACTTGCATGAGGAACCCAGAAGATGGTACACCGTGTGATTTTGAAAGGTTTCTAAAACGCACCTCATTTCTCATCTCCTTGTGCTCGGGTTCGCCATTCCAGCTACTTCACTAGCAATCTCCCTACTTGGAGAATCAGCACCTTTAACCTCCTGTTCCCTACAGGTTGCAATTTGTCCTGAGGATGAACGGGAAGAGGGGCAGCCAATGAGAGACTAGATCTAGGTGTTGGGACAGGCACAGGTCACTCTATTTTCTCATCAGGAAGAAGAAATAACCACAGGCTCAGCCTGCCACCCGGAACCAGAATAGGGCCTGAGGCAATCCCGCGCTTCTGCGGCCAGCTCCCAAAAAAGCCAGTTGAAAAATGGAGCACATGGGCACTGCAATTCACAACCCTGCAGAGTTACAAATGATAACTCTCGTCCACAAATATACTGAGGGAAGGCAACGAAGAGGATTTGAAAGCAAGGCAGAATTGCAGGAAACAGGTTTCAGGAGGTAGATTCGAATCGCCTTTAAAGCACATGAAAAGCGGCAAAACGTGGACAATGATGCCCTTGGCCAAAAAGGGCGTATGCGTTTTTTCCTGAATATATTCAGGAAAAAACGCATACGCCCTTTTTGGCCTACCAAGCAACCTGGAAAGTCAAATCAGCGCTACAAAGAAGTCTCGCTTCCCATCCGTCAAAAGGGCCATGCTAATAAAAGTGTCAAAACGACAAATGCAGGACAGGCCATGGAGAAATTGGAGCCTTGCTACGCTGATGGGCGGGATGTAAATTGCCAAGAGCCACTCTGGAGAAGTGTACGGTGAGGCCTGAAACATCGAAAAAACACAGCTTAGGGAGCATAGGGCACTTCCACTCATGGGCGTATAAATTTTGAAAACTAAAAATCAGCAAGACACAGGCACCCCAAAGTTTAGGGCTGCTCTGTTGACAAAACCTCCACTTCATGACACCTTAAATATCCCAGGAAAGAGAAAAATGGATAAAGAAGTTGTGGTCCTTATGTACAATGGAATATCACTCAGCCATGAAATCAATGTCATAAGGCTAGTAGAAGCAAGATGGGTGGACTTAGGTACGACGATTCTAAGTAAAATAAGTCACACAGAAAAGGACACTTATCAAAAGCTATAACTTATACAGGGAATGTAAAAACCGCTACATTTGAATTGAATTACAAAACAGAACAAAGTCACACATTTAGAAAAAAATCTATGGTTGCTTAACGGGAAAGGTGAGGTGGGGTGATGCATAAAACAAGGGTTTCAAATTAGCTCAGATACCGTTCCATACACCCAATACGTAATAGACAAGACCTACCCCTTGCTCAGTGAACTGGACTCAACACCCCCTATTCACCGCACAAGAATATATGTGACTAGTAAGAATCTTAAAACCTATGTATTCATATCTCTCTGGAAGTGTGTCAAGTGGGTGTAAAGCCGCATAAACACAGCCGTGAAAAGCAGCTAAACCCCATTATAAAAATAAATTAGTTTTAAAAACCCATGAAACAAAGACAGTGAAAGAGACAGAAATTCTTACAAAATTCATTCAGGGGCTGTGACGCAACCTGGATTGACCATATCTAGACCCACAGCTGGATGAGACATAAGGGTGGACATTCTTGGGGCTGAGAGGTTTGGTGAGGTTGGGTGAGCCGACGCAGACCCTTTAAGGTAATACTGTGTGGTACCCATTCCATGGGTCCCAAATCTCCAGGTTCAAGGGCATCTTCCTACATCGAAAACTTGCATGAGGAACCCAGAAGATGGTACACCGTGTGATTTTGAAAGGTTTCTAAAACGCACCTCATTTCTCATCTCCTTGTGCTCGTGTTAGCCATTCCAGCTACTTCAGTAGCAATCTCCCTACTTGGAGAATCAGCACCTTTAACCTCCTGTTCCGTACAGGTTGCAATTTGTCCTGAGGATGAACGGGAAGAGGGGCAGCCAATGAGAGACTAGATCTAGGTGTTGGGACAGGCACAGGTCACTCTATTTTCTCATCAGGAAGAAGAAATAACCACAGGCTCAGCCTGCCACCCGGAACCAGAATAGGGCCTGAGGCAATCCCGCGCTTCTGCGGCCAGCTCCCAAAAAAGCCAGTTGAAAAATGGAGCACATGGGCACTGCAATTCACAACCCTGCAGAGTTATAAATGATAACTCTCGTCCACAAATATACTGAGGGAAGGCAACGAAGAGGATTTGAAAGCAAGGCAGAATTGCAGGAAACAGGTTTCAGGAGGTAGATTCGAATCGCCTTTAAAGCACATGAAAAGCGGCAAAACGTGGACAATGATGCCCTTGGCCAAAAAGGGCGTATGCGTTTTTTCCTGAATATATTCAGGAAAAAACGCATACGCCCTTTTTGGCCTACCAAGCAACCTGGAAAGTCAAATCAGCGCTACAAAGAAGTCTCGCTTCCCATCCGTCAAAAGGGCCATGCTGATAAAAGTGTCAAAACCACAAATGCAGGACAGGCCATGGAGAAATTGGAGCCTTGCTACGCTGATGGGCGGGATGTAAACTGCCAACAGCCACTCTGGAGAAGTGTACGGTGAGGCCTGAAACTTCGAAAAAACACAGCTTAGGGAGCATAGGGCACTTCCACTCATGGGCGTATAAATTTTGAAAACTAAATATCAGCAAGACACAGGCACCCCAAAGTTTAGGGCTGCTCTGTTGACAAGAACCTCCACTTCATGACACCTTAAATATCCCAGGAAAGAGAAAAATGGATAAAGAAGTTGTGGTCCTTATGTACAATGGAATATCACTCAGCCATGAAATCAATGTCATAAGTCTAGTAGAAGCAAGATGGGTGGAGTTAGGTACGACGATTCTTAGTGAAATAAGACACACAGAAAAGGACACTTATCAAAAGCTATAACTTATACAGGGAATGTAAAATCCGCTACATTTGAACTGAATTACAAAACAGAACAAAGTCACACATTTAGAAAAAAAACTATGGTTGCTTAACGGGAAAGGTGAGGTGGGGTGATGCATAAAACAAGTGTTTCAAATTAGCTCAGATACCGTTCCATACACCCAATACGTAATAGACAAGACCTACTCCTTGCTCAGTGAACTGGACTCAACACCCCCTATTCACCGCACAAGAATATATGTGACTAGTAAGAATCTTAAAACCTATGTATTGACATCTCTCTGGAAGTGTGTCAAGTGGGTGTAAAGCTGCATAAACACAGCCGTGAAAAGCAGCTAAACCCCATTATAAAAATAAATTAGTTTTAAAAACCCATGAAACAAAGACAGTGAAAGAGACACAAATTCTTACAAAATTCATTCAGGGGCTGTGTCGCAACCTGGATTGACCATATCTAGACCCACAGCTGGATGAGACATAAAGGTGGACATTCTTGGGGCTGAGAGGTTTGGTGAGGTTGGGTGAGCCAACGCAGACCCTTTAAGGTAATACTGCGTGGTACCCATCCCATGGGTCCTAAATCTCCAGGTTCAAGGGCATCTTCCTACATCGAAAACTTGCATGAGGAACCCAGAAGATGGTACACCGTGTGATTTTGAAAGGTTTCTAAAACGCAACTCATTTCTCATCTCCTTGTGCTCGGGTTCGCCATTCCAGCTACTTTACTAGCAATCTCCCTTCTTGGAGAATCAGCACCTTTAACCTCCTGTTCTGTAGAGGTTGCAATTTGTCCTGAGGATGAACGGGAAAAGGGGCAACCAATGAGAGACTAGATGTAGGTGTTGGCACAGGCACAAGTCACTCTATTTTCCCATCAGGAAGAAGAATTAAGCACAGGCTCAGCCTGCTGCCCGGAAGCAGAATAGTGCCTGAGGCAATCCCGCGCTTCTGCGGCCAGCTCCCAAAAAAGCCAGTTGAAAAATGGAGCACATGGGCACTGAAATTCACAACCCTGCAGAGTTATAAATGATAGGAGCACATGGGCACTGAAATTCACAACCCTGCAGAGTTATAAATGATAACTCTCGTCCACAAATATATTGAGGGAAGGCAACGAAGAGGATTTGAAAGGAAGGCAGAATTGCAGGAAACAGGTTTCAGGAGGTAGATTCGAATCGCCTTTAAAGCACATGAAAAGCGGCAAAACGTGGACAATGATGCCCTTAGCCAAAAAGGGCGTATGCGTTTTTTCCTGAATATATTCAGGAAGAAATGCATACGCCCTTTTTGGCCAACCAAGCAACCTGGAAAGGCAAATCAGCGCTACAAAGAAGTCTCGCTTCCCATCCGTCAAAAGGGCCATGCTGCAAAAAGTGTCAAAACCAGAAATGCAGGACAGGACATGGAGAAATGGCAGCCTTGCTACGCTGATGGGCGGGATGTAAATTGCCAACAGCCACTCTGGAGAAGTGTACGGTGAGGCCTGAAACATCGAAAAAACACAGCTTAGGGAGCATAGGGCACGTCCACTCATGGGCGTATAAATTTTGAAAACTAAAAATCAGCAAGACACAGGCACCCCAAAGTTTAGGGCTGCTCTGTTGACAAGAACCTCCACTTCATGACACCTTAAATATCCCAGGAAAGAGAAAAATGGATAAAGAAGTTGTGGTCCTTATGTACAATGGAATATCACTCAGCCATGAAATCAATGTCATAAGGCTAGTAGAAGCAAGATGGGTGGACTTAGGTACGACGATTCTAAGTGAAATAAGTCACACAGAAAAGGACACTTATCAAAAGCTATAACTTATACAGGGAATGTAAAAACCGCTACATTTGAACTGAATTACAAAACAGAACAAAGTCACACATTTAGAAAAAAATCTATGGCTGCTTAACGGGAAAGGTGAGGTGGGGTGATGCATAAAACAAGGGTTTCAAATTAGCTCAGATACCGTTCCATACACCCAATACGTAATAGACAAGACCTACTCCTTGCTCAGTGAACTGGACTCAACACCCCCTATTCACCGCACAAGAATATATGTGGCTAGTAAGAATCTTAAAACCTATGTATTGATATATCTCTGGAAGTGTTTCAAGTGGGTGTAAAGCCGCATAAACACAGCCGTGAAAAGCAGCTAAACCCCATTATAAAAATAAATTAGTTTTAAAAGCCCATGAAACAAAGACAGTGAAAGAGACAGAAATTCTTACAAAATTTATTCAGGGGCTGTGACGCAACCTGGGTTGACCATATCTAGACCCACAGCTGGATGAGACATAAGGGTGGACATTCTTGGGGCTGAGAGGTTTGGTGAGGTTGGGTGAGCCAACGCAGACCCTTTAAGGTAATACTGCGTGGTACCCATCCCTTGGGTCCCAAATCTCCAGGTTCAAGGGCATCTTCCTACATCGAAAACTTGCATGAGGAACCCAGAAGATGGTACACCGTGTGATTTTGAAAGGTTTCTAAAACGCACCTCATTTCTCATCTCCTTGTGCTCGGGTTCGCCATTCCAGCTACTTCACTAGCAATCTCCCTAATTGGAGAATCAGCACCTTTAACCTCCTGTTCCCTACAGGTTGCAATTTGTCCTGAGGATGAACGGGAAGAGGGGCAGCCAATGAGAGACTAGATCTAGGTGTTGGGACAGGCACAGGTCACTCTATTTTCTCATCAGGAAGAAGAAATAACCACAGGCTCAGCCTGCCACCCGGAACCAGAATAGGGCCTGAGGCAATCCCGCGCTTCTGCGGCCAGCTCCCAAAAAAGCCAGTTGAAAAATGGAGCACATGGGCACTGCAATTCACAACCCTGCAGAGTTACAAATGATAACTCTCGTCCACAAATATACTGAGGGAAGGCAACGAAGAGGATTTGAAAGCAAGGCAGAATTGCAGGAAACAGGTTTCAGGAGGTAGATTCGAATCGCCTTTAAAGCACATGAAAAGCGGCAAAACGTGGACAATGATGCCCTTGGCCAAAAAGGGCGTATGCGTTTTTTCCTGAATATATTCAGGAAAAAACGCATACGCCCTTTTTGGCCTACCAAGCAACCTGGAAAGTCAAATCAGCGCTACAAAGAAGTCTCGCTTCCCATCCGTCAAAAGGGCCATGCTGATAAAAGTGTCAAAACCACAAATGCAGGACAGGCCATGGAGAAATTGGAGCCTTGCTACGCTGATGGGCGGGATGTAAATTGCCAAGAGCCACTCTGGAGAAGTGTACGGTGAGGCCTGAAACATCGAAAAAACACAGCTTAGGGAGCATAGGGCACTTCCACTCATGGGCGTATAAATTTTGAAAACTAAAAATCAGCAAGACACAGGCACCCCAAAGTTTAGGGCTGCTCTGTTGACAAAACCTCCACTTCATGACACCTTAAATATCCCAGGAAAGAGAAAAATGGATAAAGAAGTTGTGGTCCTTATGTACAATGGAATATCACTCAGCCATGAAATCAATGTCATAAGGCTAGTAGAAGCAAGATGGGTGGACTTAGGTACGACGATTCTAAGTAAAATAAGTCACACAGAAAAGGACACTTATCAAAAGCTATAACTTATACAGGGAATGTAAAAACCGCTACATTTGAATTGAATTACAAAACAGAACAAAGTCACACATTTAGAAAAAAATCTATGGTTGCTTAACGGGAAAGGTGAGGTGGGGTGATGCATAAAACAAGGGTTTCAAATTAGCTCAGATACCGTTCCATACACCCAATACGTAATAGACAAGACCTACCCCTTGCTCAGTGAACTGGACTCAACACCCCCTATTCACCGCACAAGAATATATGTGACTAGTAAGAATCTTAAAACCTATGTATTCATATCTCTCTGGAAGTGTGTCAAGTGGGTGTAAAGCCGCATAAACACAGCCGTGAAAAGCAGCTAAACCCCATTATAAAAATAAATTAGTTTTAAAAACCCATGAAACAAAGACAGTGAAAGAGACAAAAATTCTTACAAAATTCATTCAGGGGCTGTGACGCAACCTGGATTGACCATATCTAGACCCACAGCTGGATGAGACATAAGGGTGGACATTCTTGGGGCTGAGAGGTTTGGTGAGGTTGGGTGAGCCGACGCAGACCCTTTAAGGTAATACTGTGTGGTACCCATTCCATGGGTCCCAAATCTCCAGGTTCAAGGGCATCTTCCTACATCGAAAACTTGCATGAGGAACCCAGAAGATGGTACACCGTGTGATTTTGAAAGGTTTCTAAAACGCACCTCATTTCTCATCTCCTTGTGCTCGGGTTCGCCATTCCAGCTACTTCACTAGCAATCTCCCAACTTGGAGAATCAGCACCTTTAACCTCCTGTTCCCTACAGGTTGCAATTTGTCCTGAGGATGAACGGGAAGAGGGGCAGCCAATGAGAGACTAGATCTAGGTGTTGGGACAGGCACAGGTCACTCTATTTTCTCATCAGGAAGAAGAAATAACCACAGGCTCAGCCTGCCACCCGGAACCAGAATAGGGCCTGAGGCAATCCCGCGCTTCTGCGGCCAGCTCCCAAAAATCCAGTTGAAAAATGGAGCACATGGGCAGTGCAATTCACAACCATGCAGAGTTATAAATGATAACTCTCGGCCACAAATATACTGAGGGAAGGCAACGAAGAGGATTTGAAAGCAAGGCAGAATTGCAGGAAACAGGTTTCTGGAGTTAGATTCGAATCGCCTTTAAAGCACATGAAAAGCGGCAAAACGTGGACAATGATGCCCTTGGCCAAAAAGGGCCTATGCGTTTTTACCTGAATATATTCAGGAAAAAACGCATAGGCCCTTTTTGGCCA
This sequence comes from Eschrichtius robustus, assembly GCF_028021215.1. Classification (NCBI taxonomy): domain Eukaryota; kingdom Metazoa; phylum Chordata; class Mammalia; order Artiodactyla; family Eschrichtiidae; genus Eschrichtius; species Eschrichtius robustus. Next base: position 252,602 of record NW_027175160.1, on the reverse strand, counting down.
ACCAAGCTAATGTAAAGGCAAATCAGCACTACAAGGATTCTCGCTTCGAATCGGTCAAAAGGGCCATGCTGAAAAAAGTGTCAAAACCACAAAAGCAGGACAGGCCATGGAGAAATGGGAGCCTTGCTACACTGATGGGCGGGATGTAAATTGCTAGCAGCCACTCTGGAGAAGTGTACGGTGTGGCCTTAAACATCGAAAAAACACAGCTTAGGGAGCATAGGGCACTTCCACTCATGGGCGTATAAATTGGGAAAACTAAAAATCAGCAAGACACAGGCACCCCAAAGTTTAGGGCTGCTCTGTTGACAAGAACCTCCACTTCATGACACCTTAAATATCCCAGGGAAGAGAAAAATGGATAAAGAAGTTGTGGTCCTTATGTACAATGGAATATCACTCAGCCATGAAATCAATGTCATAAGGCTAGTAGGAGCATGATGAGTGGATTTAGGTACGACGACTCTAAGTGAAATAAGTCACACAGAAAAAGACACTTATCATTAGCTATCACGTATAGAGGGAATGTAAAAACTGCTACACTTGAACTGAATTACAAAACAGAACAGAGTCACACGTTTAGAAAACAAACTATGGCTGCTTAACGGGAAAGGTGAGGTGGTGTGATGCATAAAACAAGGGTTTCAAATTAGCTCAGATACCGTTCCATACACCCAATATGTAATAGACAAGACCTACTCCTTGCTCAGTGAACTGGACACAACACCCCCTATTCACCGCACAAGTATATATCTGACTAGTAAGAATCTTAAAACCTATGTATTGATATCTCTCTGGAAGTGTGTCAAGTGGGTGTAAAGCCGCATAAACACAGCCGTGAAAAGCAGCTAAACCCCATTATAAAAATAAATTACTTGTAAAAACCCGTAAAACAAAGACAGTGAAAGAGAGAGAAATTCTTACACAATTCGTTCATGGGCTGTGATGCAACCTGGATTGAACATATCTAGACCCACAGCTGGATGAGACTTAAGGGTGGACACTCTTGGGGCTGAGAGGTTGGGTGAGGTTGGGTGAGCCAACGCAGACCCTTTAAAGTAATACTGCGTGGTACCCATCCCATGGGTCCCAAATCTCCAGGTTCAAGGCCATCTTCCTACATCGAAAACATGCATGAGAAACCCAGAAAATGGTACACCGTGTGATTTTGAAAGGTTTCTAAAACGCACTTCATTTCTCATCTCCTTGTGCTCGGGTTCTCCATTCCAGCTACTTTCCTAGCAATCTCCCTACTTGGAGAATCAGCACCTTTAACCTCCTGTTCCGTACAGGTTGCAATTTGTTCTGAGGATGAACGGGAAGAGGGGCAACCAATGAGAGACTAGATCTAGGTGTTGGGACAGGCACAGGTCACTCTAATTTCCCATCAGGAAGAAGAAAATACCACAGGCTCAGCCTGCCACCCGGAACCAGAAGAGGGCCTGAGGCAATCCCGCGCTTTTGCGGCCAGATCCCAAAAAAGCGAGTTGAAAAATGGACCTCAGGGACACTGCAATTCACAAACATGCAGACTTATAAATGATAATTCTCGTCCACAAATATATTGAGGGAAAGCAACGAAGAGGATTTGAAAGCAAGGCAGAACTGCAGGAAACAGATTTCAGGAGGTAGATTCGAATCGCCTTTCAAGCACATGAAAAGCGGCAAAACGTTGACAATGATGACCTTGGCCAAAAAGGGCGTATGCGTTTTTTCCTGAATATATTCAGGAAAAAACGCATACGCCCTTTTTGGCCAACCTAGCAACCTAGAAAGGCAAATCAGCGCTACAAAGAAGTCTCGCTTCCCATCCGTCAAAAGGGCCATGCTGATAAAAGTGTCAAAACCACAAATGCAGGACAGGCCATGGAGAAATTGGAACCTTTCTACGCTGATGGGCGGGATGTAAACTGCCAACAGCCACTCTGGAGAAGTGTACAGTGAGGCCTGAAACTTCGAAAAAACACAGCTTAGGGAGCATAGGGCACTTCCACTCATGGGCGTATAAATTTTGAAAACTAAAAATCAGCAAGACACAGGCACCCCAAAGTTTAGGGCTGCTCTGTTGACAAGAACCTCCACTTCATGACACCTTAAATATCCCAGGAAAGAGAAAAATGGATAAAGAAGTTGTGGTCCTTATGTACAATGGAATATCACTCAGCCATGAAATCAATGTCATAAGGCAAGTAGAAGCAAGATGGGTGGACTTAGGTACGACGATTCTAAGTGAAATAAGTCACACAGAAAAGGACACTTATCAAAAGCTATAACTTATACAGGGAATGTAAAAACCGCTACATTTGAACTGAATTACAAAACAGAACAAAGTCACACATTTAGAAAAAAGACTATGGTTGCTTAACGGGAAAGGTGAGGTGGGGTGATGCATAAAACAAGGGTTTCAAATTCGCTCAGATACCGTTCCATACACCCAATACGTAATAGACAAGACCTACTCCTTGCTCAGTGAACTGGACTCAACACCCCCTATTCACCGCACAAGAATATATGTGACTAGTAAGAATCTTAAAACCTATGTATTGATATCTCTCTGGAAGTGTGTCAAGTGGGTGTAAAGCCGCATAAACACAGCCGTGAAAAGCAGCTAAACCCCATTATAAAAATAAATGAGTTTAAAAAACCCATGAAACAAAGACAGTGAAAGAGACAGAAATTCTTACAAAATTCATTCAGGGGCTGTGACGCAACCTGGATTGACCATATCTAGACCCACAGCTGGATGAGACATAAGGGTGGACATTCTTGGGGCTGAGAGTTTTGGTGAGGTTGGGTGAGCCAACGCAGACCCTTTAAGGTAATACTGCGTGGTACCCATCCCATGGGTCCCAAATCTCCAGGTTCAAGGGCATCTTCCTACATCGAAAACTTGCATGAGGAACCCAGAAGATGGTACACTGTGTGATTTTGAAAGGTTTCTAAAACGCACCTCATTTCTCATCTCCTTGTGCTCGGGTTCGCCATTCCAGCTACTTCACTAGCAATCTCCCTACTTGGAGAATCAGCACCTTTAACCTCCTGTTCCGTACAGGTTGCAATTTGTCCTGAGGATGAACGGGAAGAGGGGCAGCCAATGAGAGACTAGATGTAGGTTTTGGGAGAGGCACAGGTCACTCTATTTTCTCATCAGGAAGAAGAAATTACCACAGGCTCAGCCTGCTGCCCGGAACCAGAATAGGGCCTGAGGCAATCCCGCGCTTCTGCGGCCAGCTCCCAAAAAAGCCAGTTGAAAAATGGAGCACATGGGCACTGCAATTCACAACCCTGCAGAGTTATAAATGATAACTCTCTTCCACACATATACTGAGGGAAGGCAACGAAGAGGATTTGAAAGCAAGGCAGAATTGCAGGAAACAGGTTTCAGGAGGTAGATTCGAATCGCCTTTAAAGCACATGAAAAGCGGCAAAACGTGGACAATGATGCCCTTGGCCAAAAAGGGCGTATACTTTTTTTCCTGAATATATTCAGGAAAAAACGCATACGCCCTTTTTGGCCAACCAAGCAACCTGGAAAGTCAAATCAGCGCTACAAAGAAGTCTCGCTTCCCATCCGTCAAAAGGGCCATGCTGATAAAAGTGTCAAAACCACAAATGCAGGACAGGCCATAGAGAAATTGGAGCCTTGCTACGCTGATGGGCGGGATGTAAATTGCCAAGAGCCACTCTGGAGAAGTGTACGGTGAGGCCTGAAACATCGAAAAAACACAGCTTAGGGAGCATAGGGCACTTCCACTCATGGGCGTATAAATTTTGAAAACTAAAAATCAGCAAGACACAGGCACCCCAAAGTTTAGGGCTGCTCTGTTGACAAAACCTCCACTTCATGACACCTTAAATATCCCAGGAAAGAGAAAAATGGATAAAGAAGTTGTGGTCCTTATGTACAATGGAATATCACTCAGCCATGAAATCAATGTCATAAGGCTAGTAGAAGCAAGATGGGTGGACTTAGGTACGACGATTCTAAGTAAAATAAGTCACACAGAAAAGGACACTTATCAAAAGCTATAACTTATACAGGGAATGTAAAAACCGCTACATTTGAATTGAATTACAAAACAGAACAAAGTCACACATTTAGAAAAAAATCTATGGTTGCTTAACGGGAAAGGTGAGGTGGGGTGATGCATAAAACAAGGGTTTCAAATTAGCTCAGATACCGTTCCATACACCCAATACGTAATAGACAAGACCTACCCCTTGCTCAGTGAACTGGACTCAACACCCCCTATTCACCGCACAAGAATATATGTGACTAGTAAGAATCTTAAAACCTATGTATTCATATCTCTCTGGAAGTGTGTCAAGTGGGTGTAAAGCCGCATAAACACAGCCGTGAAAAGCAGCTAAACCCCATTATAAAAATAAATTAGTTTTAAAAACCCATGAAACAAAGACAGTGAAAGAGACAGAAATTCTTACAAAATTCATTCAGGGGCTGTGACGCAACCTGGATTGACCATATCTAGACCCACAGCTGGATGAGACATAAGGGTGGACATTCTTGGGGCTGAGAGGTTTGGTGAGGTTGGGTGAGCCGACGCAGACCCTTTAAGGTAATACTGTGTGGTACCCATTCCATGGGTCCCAAATCTCCAGGTTCAAGGGCATCTTCCTACATCGAAAACTTGCATGAGGAACCCAGAAGATGGTACACCGTGTGATTTTGAAAGGTTTCTAAAACGCACCTCATTTCTCATCTCCTTGTGCTCGGGTTCGCCATTCCAGCTACTTCACTAGCAATCTCCCAACTTGGAGAATCAGCACCTTTAACCTCCTGTTCCCTACAGGTTGCAATTTGTCCTGAGGATGAACGGGAAGAGGGACAGCCAATGAGAGACTAGATCTAGGTGTTGGGACAGGCACAGGTCACTCTATTTTCTCATCAGGAAGAAGAAATAACCACAGGCTCAGCCTGCCACCCGGAACCAGAATAGGGCCTGAGGCAATCCCGCGCTTCTGCGGCCAGCTCCCAAAAATCCAGTTGAAAAATGGAGCACATGGGCAGTGCAATTCACAACCATGCAGAGTTATAAATGATAACTCTCGGCCACAAATATACTGAGGGAAGGCAACGAAGAGGATTTGAAAGCAAGGCAGAATTGCAGGAAACAGGTTTCAGGAGTTAGATTCGAATCGCCTTTAAAGCACATGAAAAGCGGCAAAACGTGGACAATGATGCCCTTGGCCATAAAGGGCCTATGCGTTTTTACCTGAATATATTCAGGAAAAAACGCATAGGCCCTTTTTGGCCAACCAAGCTAATGTAAAGGCAAATCAGCACTACAAGGATTCTCGCTTCGAATCGGTCAAAAGGGCCATGCTGAAAAAAGTGTCAAAACCACAAAAGCAGGACAGGCCATGGAGAAATGGGAGCCTTGCTACACTGATGGGCGGGATGTAAATTGCTAGCAGCCACTCTGGAGAAGTGTACGGTGTGGCCTTAAACATCGAAAAAACACAGCTTAGGGAGCATAGGGCACTTCCACTCATGGGCGTATAAATTGGGAAAACTAAAAATCAGCAAGACACAGGCACCCCAAAGTTTAGGGCTGCTCTGTTGACAAGAACCTCCACTTCATGACACCTTAAATATCCCAGGGAAGAGAAAAATGGATAAAGAAGTTGTGGTCCTTATGTACAATGGAATATCACTCAGCCATGAAATCAATGTCATAAGGCTAGTAGGAGCATGATGAGTGGATTTAGGTACGACGACTCTAAGTGAAATAAGTCACACAGAAAAAGACACTTATCATTAGCTATCACGTATAGAGGGAATGTAAAAACTGCTACACTTGAACTGAATTACAAAACAGAACAGAGTCACACGTTTAGAAAACAAACTATGGCTGCTTAACGGGAAAGGTGAGGTGGGGTGATGCATAAAACAAGGGTTTCAAATTAGCTCAGATACCGTTCCATACACCCAATATGTAATAGACAAGACCTACTCCTTGCTCAGTGAACTGGACACAACACCCCCTATTCACCGCACAAGTATATATCTGACTAGTAAGAATCTTAAAACCTATGTATTGATATCTCTCTGGAAGTGTGTCAAGTGGGTGTAAAGCCGCATAAACACAGCCGTGAAAAGCAGCTAAACCCCATTATAAAAATAAATTACTTGTAAAAACCCGTAAAACAAAGACAGTGAAAGAGAGAGAAATTCTTACACAATTCGTTCAGGGGCTGTGATGCAACCTCGATTGAACATATCTAGACCCACAGCTGGATGAGACCTAAGGGTGGACACTCTTGGGGCTGAGAGGTTGGGTGAGGTTGGTTGAGCCAACGCAGACCCTTTAAAGTAATACTGCGTGGTACCCATCCCATGGGTCCCAAATCTCCAGGTTCAAGGCCATCTTCCTACATCGAAAACATGCATGAGAAACCCAGAAAATGGTACACCGTGTGATTTTGAAAGGTTTCTAAAACGCACTTCATTTCTCATCTCCTTGTGCTCGGGTTCTACATTCCAGCTACTTTCCTAGCAATCTCCCTACTTGGAGAATCAGCACCTTTAACCTCCTGTTCCGTACAGGTTGCAATTTGTTCTGAGGATGAACGGGAAGAGGGGCAACCAATGAGAGACTAGATCTAGGTGTTGGGACAGGCACAGGTCACTCTAATTTCCCATCAGGAAGAAGAAAATACCACAGGCTCAGCCTGCCACCCGGAACCAGAAGAGGGCCTGAGGCAATCCCGCGCTTATGCGGCCAGATCCCAAAAAAGCGAGTTGAAAAATGGACCTCAGGGACACTGCAATTCACAAACATGCAGACTTATAAATGATAATTCTCGTCCACAAATATATTGAGGGAAAGCAACGAAGAGGATTTGAAAGCAAGGCAGAACTGCAGGAAACAGATTTCAGGAGGTAGATTCGAATCGCCTTTCAAGCACATGAAAAGCGGCAAAACGTTGACAATGATGACCTTGGCCAAAAAGGGCGTATGCGTTTTTTCCTGAATATATTCAGGAAAAAACGCATACGCCCTTTTTGGCCAACCTAGCAACCTAGAAAGGCAAATCAGCGCTACAAAGAAGTCTCGCTTCCCATCCGTCAAAAGGGCCATGCTGATAAAAGTGTCAAAACCACAAATGCAGGACAGGCCATGGAGAAATTGGAACCTTTCTACGCTGATGGGCGGGATGTAAACTGCCAACAGCCACTCTGGAGAAGTGTACAGTGAGGCCTGAAACTTCGAAAAAACACAGCTTAGGGAGCATAGGGCACTTCCACTCATGGGCGTATAAATTTTGAAAACTAAAAATCAGCAAGACACAGGCACCCCAAAGTTTAGGGCTGCTCTGTTGACAAGAACCTCCACTTCATGACACCTTAAATATCCCAGGAAAGAGAAAAATGGATAAAGAAGTTGTGGTCCTTATGTACAATGGAATATCACTCAGCCATGAAATCAATGTCATAAGGCAAGTAGAAGCAAGATGGGTGGACTTAGGTACGACGATTCTAAGTGAAATAAGTCACACAGAAAAGGACACTTATCAAAAGCTATAACTTATACAGGGAATGTAAAAACCGCTACATTTGAACTGAATTACAAAACAGAACAAAGTCACACATTTAGAAAAAAGACTATGGTTGCTTAACGGGAAAGGTGAGGTGGGGTGATGCATAAAACAAGGGTTTCAAATTCGCTCAGATACCGTTCCATACACCCAATACGTAATAGACAAGACCTACTCCTTGCTCAGTGAACTGGACTCAACACCCCCTATTCACCGCACAAGAATATATGTGACTAGTAAGAATCTTAAAACCTATGTATTGATATCTCTCTGGAAGTGTGTCAAGTGGGTGTAAAGCCGCATAAACACAGCCGTGAAAAGCAGCTAAACCCCATTATAAAAATAAATTAGTTTAAAAAACCCATGAAACAAAGACAGTGAAAGAGACAGAAATTCTTACAAAATTCATTCAGGGGCTGTGACGCAACCTGGATTGACCATATCTAGACCCACAGCTGGATGAGACATAAGGGTGGACATTCTTGGGGCTGAGAGTTTTGGTGAGGTTGGGTGAGCCAACGCAGACCCTTTAAGGTAATACTGCGTGGTACCCATCCCATGGGTCCCAAATCTCCAGGTTCAAGGGCATCTTCCTACATCGAAAACTTGCATGAGGAACCCAGAAGATGGTACACCGTGTGATTTTGAAAGGTTTCTAAAACGCACCTCATTTCTCATCTCCTTGTGCTCGGGTTCGCCATTCCAGCTACTTCACTAGCAATCTCCCTACTTGGAGAATCAGCACCTTTAACCTCCTGTTCCGTACAGGTTGCAATTTGTCCTGAGGATGAACGGGAAGAGGGGCAGCCAATGAGAGACTAGATCTAGGTTTTGGGAGAGGCACAGGTCACTCTATTTTCTCATCAGGAAGAAGAAATTACCACAGCATCAGCCTGCCGCCCGGAACCAGAATAGGGCCTGAGGCAATCCCGTGCTTCTGCGGCCAGCTCCCAAAAAAGCCAGTTGAAAAATGGAGCACATGGGCACTGCAATTCACAACCCTGCAGAGTTATAAATGATAACACTCGTCCACAAATATATTGAGGGAAGGCAACGAAGAGGATTTGAAAGCAAGGCAGAATTGCAGGAAACAGGTTTCAGGAGGTAGATTCGAATCGCCTTTAAAGCACATGAAAAGCGGCAAAACGTGGACAATGATGCCCTTGGCCAAAAAGGGCGTATGCGTTTTTTCCTGAATACATTCAGGAAAAAACGCATACGCCCTTTTTGGCCAACCAAGCAACCTGGAAAGACAAATCAGCGCTACAAAGAAGTCTCGCTTCCCATCCGTCAAAAGGGCCATGCTGATAAAAGTGTCAAAACCACAAATGCAGGACAGGCCATGGAGAAATTGGAGCCTTGCTACGCTGATGGGCGGGATGTAAATTGCCAACAGCCACTCTGGAGAAGTGTACGGTGAGGCCTGAAACATCGAAAAAACACAGCCTAGGGAGCATAGGGCACTTCCACTCATGGGCGTATAAATTTTGAAAAATAAAATCAGCAAGACACAGGCACCCCAAAGTTTAGGGCTGCTCTGTTGACAAAACCTCCACTTCATGACACCTTAAATATCCCAGGAAAGAGAAAAATGGATAAAGAAGTTGTGGTCCTTATGTACAATGGAATATCACTCAGCCATGAAATCAATGTCATAAGGCTAGTAGAAGCAAGATGGGTGGACTTAGGTACGACGATTCTAAGTGAAATAAGTCACACAGAAAAGGACACTTATCAAAAGCTATAACTTATACAGGGAATGTAAAAACCGCTACATTTGAACTGAATTACAAAACAGAACAAAGTCACACATTTAGAAAAAAATCTATGGTTGCTTAACGGGAAAGGTGAGGTGGGGTGATGCATAAAACAAGGGTTTCAAATTAGCTCAGATACCGTTCCATACACCCAATACGTAATAGACAAGACCTACCCCTTGCTCAGTGAACTGGACTCAACACCCCCTATTCACCGCACAAGAATATATGTGACTAGTAAGAATCTTAAAACCTATGTATTCATATCTCTCTGGAAGTGTGTCAAGTGGGTGTAAAGCCGCATAAACACAGCCGTGAAAAGCAGCTAAACCCCATTATAAAAATAAATTAGTTTTAAAAACCCATGAAACAAAGACAGTGAAAGAGACAGAAATTCTTACAAAATTCATTCAGGGGCTGTGACGCAACCTGGATTGACCATATCTAGACCCACAGCTGGATGAGACATAAGGGTGGACATTCTTGGGGCTGAGAGGTTTGGTGAGGTTGGGTGAGCCGACGCAGACCCTTTAAGGTAATACTGTGTGGTACCCATTCCATGGGTCCCAAATCTCCAGGTTCAAGGGCATCTTCCTACATCGAAAACTTGCATGAGGAACCCAGAAGATGGTACACCGTGTGATTTTGAAAGGTTTCTAAAACGCACCTCATTTCTCATCTCCTTGTGCTCGGGTTCGCCATTCCAGCTACTTCACTAGCAATCTCCCAACTTGGAGAATCAGCACCTTTAACCTCCTGTTCCCTACAGGTTGCAATTTGTCCTGAGGATGAACGGGAAGAGGGACAGCCAATGAGAGACTAGATCTAGGTGTTGGGACAGGCACAGGTCACTCTATTTTCTCATCAGGAAGAAGAAATAACCACAGGCTCAGCCTGCCACCCGGAACCAGAATAGGGCCTGAGGCAATCCCGCGCTTCTGCGGCCAGCTCCCAAAAATCCAGTTGAAAAATGGAGCACATGGGCAGTGCAATTCACAACCATGCAGAGTTATAAATGATAACTCTCGGCCACAAATATACTGAGGGAAGGCAACGAAGAGGATTTGAAAGCAAGGCAGAATTGCAGGAAACAGGTTTCAGGAGTTAGATTCGAATCGCCTTTAAAGCACATGAAAAGCGGCAAAACGTGGACAATGATGCCCTTGGCCAAAAAGGGCCTATGCGTTTTTACCTGAATATATTCAGGAAAAAACGCATAGGCCCTTTTTGGCCAACCAAGCTAATGTAAAGGCAAATCAGCACTACAAGGATTCTCGCTTCGAATCGGTCAAAAGGGCCATGCTGAAAAAAGTGTCAAAACCACAAAAGCAGGACAGGCCATGGAGAAATGGGAGCCTTGCTACACTGATGGGAGGGATGTAAATTGCAAGCAGCCACTCTGGAGAAGTGTACGGTGTGGCCTTAAACATCGAAAAAACACAGCTTAGGGAGCATAGGGCACTTCCACTCATGGGCGTATAAATTGGGAAAACTAAAAATCAGCAAGACACAGGCACCACAAAGTTTAGGGCTGCTCTGTTGACAAGAACCTCCACTTCATGACACCTTAAATATCCCAGGGAAGAGAAAAATGGATAAAGAAGTTGTGGTCCTTATGTACAATGGAATATCACTCAGCCATGAAATCAATGTCATAAGGCTAGTAGGAGCATGATGAGTGGATTTAGGTACGACGACTCTAAGTGAAATAAGTCACACAGAAAAAGACACTTATCATTAGCTATCACGTATAGAGGGAATGTAAAAACTGCTACACTTGAACTGAATTACAAAACAGAACAGAGTCACACGTTTAGAAAACAAACTATGGCTGCTTAACGGGAAAGGTGAGGTGGGGTGATGCATAAAACAAGGGTTTCAAATTAGCTCAGATACCGTTCCATACACCCAATATGTAATAGACAAGACCTACTCCTTGCTCTGTGAACTGGACACAACACCCCCTATTCACCGCACAAGTATATATCTGACTAGTAAGAATCTTAAAACCTATGTATTGATATCTCTCTGGAAGTGTGTCAAGTGGGTGTAAAGCCGCATAAACACAGCCGTGAAAAGCAGCTAAACCCCATTATAAAAATAAATTACTTGTAAAAACCCGTAAAACAAAGACAGTGAAAGAGAGAGAAATTCTTACACAATTCGTTCAGGGGCTGTGATGCAACCTCGATTGAACATATCTAGACCCACAGCTGGATGAGACCTAAGGGTGGACACTCTTGGGGCTGAGAGGTTGGGTGAGGTTGGGTGAGCCAACGCAGACCCTTTAAAGTAATACTGCGTGGTACCCATCCCATGGGTCCCAAATCTCCAGGTTCAAGGCCATCTTCCTACATCGAAAACATGCATGAGAAACCCAGAAAATGGTACACCGTGTGATTTTGAAAGGTTTCTAAAACGCACTTCATTTCTCATCTCCTTGTGCTCGGGTTCTACATTCCAGCTACTTTCCTAGCAATCTCCCTACTTGGAGAATCAGCACCTTTAACCTCCTGTTCCGTACAGGTTGCAATTTGTTCTGAGGATGAACGGGAAGAGGGGCAACCAATGAGAGACTATATCTAGGTGTTGGGACAGGCACAGGTCACTCTAATTTCCCATCAGGAAGAAGAAAATACCACAGGCTCAGCCTGCCACCCGGAACCAGAAGAGGGCCTGAGGCAATCCCGCGCTTATGCGGCCAGATCCCAAAAAAGCGAGTTGAAAAATGGACCTCAGGGACACTGCAATTCACAAACATGCAGACTTATAAATGATAATTCTCGTCCACAAATATATTGAGGGAAAGCAACGAAGAGGATTTGAAAGCAAGGCAGAACTGCAGGAAACAGATTTCAGGAGGTAGATTCGAATCGCCTTTCAAGCACATGAAAAGCGGCAAAACGTTGACAATGATGACCTTGGCCAAAAAGGGCATATGCGTTTTTTCCTGAATATATTCAGGAAAAAACGCATACGCCCTTTTTGGCCAACCTAGCAACCTAGAAAGGCAAATCAGCGCTACAAAGAAGTCTCGCTTCCCATCCGTCAAAAGGGCCATGCTGATAAAAGTGTCAAAACCACAAATGCAGGACAGGCCATGGAGAAATTGGAACCTTTCTACGCTGATGGGCGGGATGTAAACTGCCAACAGCCACTCTGGAGAAGTGTACAGTGAGGCCTGAAACTTCGAAAAAACACAGCTTAGGGAGCATAGGGCACTTCCACTCATGGGCGTATAAATTTTGAAAACTAAAAATCAGCAAGACACAGGCACCCCAAAGTTTAGGGCTGCTCTGTTGACAAGAACCTCCACTTCATGACACCTTAAATATCCCAGGAAAGAGAAAAATGGATAAAGAAGTTGTGGTCCTTATGTACAATGGAATATCACTCAGCCATGAAATCAATGTCATAAGGCAAGTAGAAGCAAGATGGGTGGACTTAGGTACGACGATTCTAAGTGAAATAAGTCACACAGAAAAGGACACTTATCAAAAGCTATAACTTATACAGGGAATGTAAAAACCGCTACATTTGAACTGAATTACAAAACAGAACAAAGTCACACATTTAGAAAAAAGACTATGGTTGCTTAACGGGAAAGGTGAGGTGGGGTGATGCATAAAACAAGGGTTTCAAATTCGCTCAGATACCGTTCCATACACCCAATACGTAATAGACAAGACCTACTCCTTGCTCAGTGAACTGGACTCAACACCCCCTATTCACCGCACAAGAATATATGTGACTAGTAAGAATCTTAAAACCTATGTATTGATATCTCTCTGGAAGTGTGTCAAGTGGGTGTAAAGCCGCATAAACACAGCCGTGAAAAGCAGCTAAACCCCATTATAAAAATAAATTAGTTTAAAAAACCCATGAAACAAAGACAGTGAAAGAGACAGAAATTCTTACAAAATTCATTCAGGGGCTGTGACGCAACCTGGATTGACCATATCTAGACCCACAGCTGGATGAGACATAAGGGTGGACATTCTTGGGGCTGAGAGTTTTGGTGAGGTTGGGTGAGCCAACGCAGACCCTTTAAGGTAATACTGCGTGGTACCCATCCCATGGGTCCCAAATCTCCAGGTTCAAGGGCATCTTCCTACATCGAAAACTTGCATGAGGAACCCAGAAGATGGTACACCGTGTGATTTTGAAAGGTTTCTAAAACGCACCTCATTTCTCATCTCCTTGTGCTCGGGTTCGCCATTCCAGCTACTTCACTAGCAATCTCCCTACTTGGAGAATCAGCACCTTTAACCTCCTGTTCCGTACAGGTTGCAATTTGTCCTGAGGATGAACGGGAAGAGGGGCAGCCAATGAGAGACTAGATCTAGGTTTTGGGAGAGGCACAGGTCACTCTATTTTCTCATCAGGAAGAAGAAATTACCACAGCATCAGCCTGCCGCCCGGAACCAGAATAGGGCCTGAGGCAATCCCGTGCTTCTGCGGCCAGCTCCCAAAAAAGCCAGTTGAAAAATGGAGCACATGGGCACTGCAATTCACAACCCTGCAGAGTTATAAATGATAACACTCGTCCACAAATATATTGAGGGAAGGCAACGAAGAGGATTTGAAAGCAAGGCAGAATTGCAGGAAACAGGTTTCAGGAGGTAGATTCGAATCGCCTTTAAAGCACATGAAAAGCGGCAAAACGTGGACAATGATGCCCTTGGCCAAAAAGGGCGTATGCGTTTTTTCCTGAATACATTCAGGAAAAAACGCATACGCCCTTTTTGGCCAACCAAGCAACCTGGAAAGACAAATCAGCGCTACAAAGAAGTCTCGCTTCCCATCCGTCAAAAGGGCCATGCTGATAAAAGTGTCAAAACCACAAATGCAGGACAGGCCATGGAGAAATTGGAGCCTTGCTACGCTGATGGGCGGGATGTAAATTGCCAACAGCCACTCTGGAGAAGTGTACGGTGAGGCCTGAAACATCGAAAAAACACAGCCTAGGGAGCATAGGGCACTTCCACTCATGGGCGTATAAATTTTGAAAAATAAAATCAGCAAGACACAGGCACCCCAAAGTTTAGGGCTGCTCTGTTGACAAAACCTCCACTTCATGACACCTTAAATATCCCAGGAAAGAGAAAAATGGATAAAGAAGTTGTGGTCCTTATGTACAATGGAATATCACTCAGCCATGAAATCAATGTCATAAGGCTAGTAGAAGCAAGATGGGTGGACTTAGGTACGACGATTCTAAGTGAAATAAGTCACACAGAAAAGGACACTTATCAAAAGCTATAACTTATACAGGGAATGTAAAAACCGCTACATTTGAACTGAATTACAAAACAGAACAAAGTCACACATTTAGAAAAAAATCTATGGTTGCTTAACGGGAAAGGTGAGGTGGGGTGATGCATAAAACAAGGGTTTCAAATTAGCTCAGATACCGTTCCATACACCCAATACGTAATAGACAAGACCTACCCCTTGCTCAGTGAACTGGACTCAACACCCCCTATTCACCGCACAAGAATATATGTGACTAGTAAGAATCTTAAAACCTATGTATTCATATCTCTCTGGAAGTGTGTCAAGTGGGTGTAAAGCCGCATAAACACAGCCGTGAAAAGCAGCTAAACCCCATTATAAAAATAAATTAGTTTTAAAAACCCATGAAACAAAGACAGTGAAAGAGACAGAAATTCTTACAAAATTCATTCAGGGGCTGTGACGCAACCTGGATTGACCATATCTAGACCCACAGCTGGATGAGACATAAGGGTGGACATTCTTGGGGCTGAGAGGTTTGGTGAGGTTGGGTGAGCCGACGCAGACCCTTTAAGGTAATACTGTGTGGTACCCATTCCATGGGTCCCAAATCTCCAGGTTCAAGGGCATCTTCCTACATCGAAAACTTGCATGAGGAACCCAGAAGATGGTACACCGTGTGATTTTGAAAGGTTTCTAAAACGCACCTCATTTCTCATCTCCTTGTGCTCGGGTTCGCCATTCCAGCTACTTCACTAGCAATCTCCCAACTTGGAGAATCAGCACCTTTAACCTCCTGTTCCCTACAGGTTGCAATTTGTCCTGAGGATGAACGGGAAGAGGGACAGCCAATGAGAGACTAGATCTAGGTGTTGGGACAGGCACAGGTCACTCTATTTTCTCATCAGGAAGAAGAAATAACCACAGGCTCAGCCTGCCACCCGGAACCAGAATAGGGCCTGAGGCAATCCCGCGCTTCTGCGGCCAGCTCCCAAAAATCCAGTTGAAAAATGGAGCACATGGGCAGTGCAATTCACAACCATGCAGAGTTATAAATGATAACTCTCGGCCACAAATATACTGAGGGAAGGCAACGAAGAGGATTTGAAAGCAAGGCAGAATTGCAGGAAACAGGTTTCAGGAGTTAGATTCGAATCGCCTTTAAAGCACATGAAAAGCGGCAAAACGTGGACAATGATGCCCTTGGCCAAAAAGGGCCTATGCGTTTTTACCTGAATATATTCAGGAAAAAACGCATAGGCCCTTTTTGGCCAACCAAGCTAATGTAAAGGCAAATCAGCACTACAAGGATTCTCGCTTCGAATCGGTCAAAAGGGCCATGCTGAAAAAAGTGTCAAAACCACAAAAGCAGGACAGGCCATGGAGAAATGGGAGCCTTGCTACACTGATGGGAGGGATGTAAATTGCAAGCAGCCACTCTGGAGAAGTGTACGGTGTGGCCTTAAACATCGAAAAAACACAGCTTAGGGAGCATAGGGCACTTCCACTCATGGGCGTATAAATTGGGAAAACTAAAAATCAGCAAGACACAGGCACCACAAAGTTTAGGGCTGCTCTGTTGACAAGAACCTCCACTTCATGACACCTTAAATATCCCAGGGAAGAGAAAAATGGATAAAGAAGTTGTGGTCCTTATGTACAATGGAATATCACTCAGCCATGAAATCAATGTCATAAGGCTAGTAGGAGCATGATGAGTGGATTTAGGTACGACGACTCTAAGTGAAATAAGTCACACAGAAAAAGACACTTATCATTAGCTATCACGTATAGAGGGAATGTAAAAACTGCTACACTTGAACTGAATTACAAAACAGAACAGAGTCACACGTTTAGAAAACAAACTATGGCTGCTTAACGGGAAAGGTGAGGTGGGGTGATGCATAAAACAAGGGTTTCAAATTAGCTCAGATACCGTTCCATACACCCAATATGTAATAGACAAGACCTACTCCTTGCTCAGTGAACTGGACACAACACCCCCTATTCACCGCACAAGTATATATCTGACTAGTAAGAATCTTAAAACCTATGTATTGATATCTCTCTGGAAGTGTGTCAAGTGGGTGTAAAGCCGCATAAACACAGCCGTGAAAAGCAGCTAAACCCCATTATAAAAATAAATTACTTGTAAAAACCCGTAAAACAAAGACAGTGAAAGAGAGAGAAATTCTTACACAATTCGTTCAGGGGCTGTGATGCAACCTCGATTGAACATATCTAGACCCACAGCTGGATGAGACCTAAGGGTGGACACTCTTGGGGCTGAGAGGTTGGGTGAGGTTGGGTGAGCCAACGCAGACCCTTTAAAGTAATACTGCGTGGTACCCATCCCATGGGTCCCAAATCTCCAGGTTCAAGGCCATCTTCCTACATCGAAAACATGCATGAGAAACCCAGAAAATGGTACACCGTGTGATTTTGAAAGGTTTCTAAAACGCACTTCATTTCTCATCTCCTTGTGCTCGGGTTCTACATTCCAGCTACTTTCCTAGCAATCTCCCTACTTGGAGAATCAGCACCTTTAACCTCCTGTTCCGTACAGGTTGCAATTTGTTCTGAGGATGAACGGGAAGAGGGGCAACCAATGAGAGACTATATCTAGGTGTTGGGACAGGCACAGGTCACTCTAATTTCCCATCAGGAAGAAGAAAATACCACAGGCTCAGCCTGCCACCCGGAACCAGAAGAGGGCCTGAGGCAATCCCGCGCTTATGCGGCCAGATCCCAAAAAAGCGAGTTGAAAAATGGACCTCAGGGACACTGCAATTCACAAACATGCAGACTTATAAATGATAATTCTCGTCCACAAATATATTGAGGGAAAGCAACGAAGAGGATTTGAAAGCAAGGCAGAACTGCAGGAAACAGATTTCAGGAGGTAGATTCGAATCGCCTTTCAAGCACATGAAAAGCGGCAAAACGTTGACAATGATGACCTTGGCCAAAAAGGGCATATGCGTTTTTTCCTGAATATATTCAGGAAAAAACGCATACGCCCTTTTTGGCCAACCTAGCAACCTAGAAAGGCAAATCAGCGCTACAAAGAAGTCTCGCTTCCCATCCGTCAAAAGGGCCATGCTGATAAAAGTGTCAAAACCACAAATGCAGGACAGGCCATGGAGAAATTGGAACCTTTCTACGCTGATGGGCGGGATGTAAACTGCCAACAGCCACTCTGGAGAAGTGTACAGTGAGGCCTGAAACTTCGAAAAAACACAGCTTAGGGAGCATAGGGCACTTCCACTCATGGGCGTATAAATTTTGAAAACTAAAAATCAGCAAGACACAGGCACCCCAAAGTTTAGGGCTGCTCTGTTGACAAGAACCTCCACTTCATGACACCTTAAATATCCCAGGAAAGAGAAAAATGGATAAAGAAGTTGTGGTCCTTATGTACAATGGAATATCACTCAGCCATGAAATCAATGTCATAAGGCAAGTAGAAGCAAGATGGGTGGACTTAGGTACGACGATTCTAAGTGAAATAAGTCACACAGAAAAGGACACTTATCAAAAGCTATAACTTATACAGGGAATGTAAAAACCGCTACATTTGAACTGAATTACAAAACAGAACAAAGTCACACATTTAGAAAAAAGACTATGGTTGCTTAACGGGAAAGGTGAGGTGGGGTGATGCATAAAACAAGGGTTTCAAATTCGCTCAGATACCGTTCCATACACCCAATACGTAATAGACAAGACCTACTCCTTGCTCAGTGAACTGGACTCAACACCCCCTATTCACCGCACAAGAATATATGTGACTAGTAAGAATCTTAAAACCTATGTATTGATATCTCTCTGGAAGTGTGTCAAGTGGGTGTAAAGCCGCATAAACACAGCCGTGAAAAGCAGCTAAACCCCATTATAAAAATAAATTAGTTTAAAAAACCCATGAAACAAAGACAGTGAAAGAGACAGAAATTCTTACAAAATTCATTCAGGGGCTGTGACGCAACCTGGATTGACCATATCTAGACCCACAGCTGGATGAGACATAAGGGTGGACATTCTTGGGGCTGAGAGTTTTGGTGAGGTTGGGTGAGCCAACGCAGACCCTTTAAGGTAATACTGCGTGGTACCCATCCCATGGGTCCCAAATCTCCAGGTTCAAGGGCATCTTCCTACATCGAAAACTTGCATGAGGAACCCAGAAGATGGTACACCGTGTGATTTTGAAAGGTTTCTAAAACGCACCTCATTTCTCATCTCCTTGTGCTCGGGTTCGCCATTCCAGCTACTTCACTAGCAATCTCCCTACTTGGAGAATCAGCACCTTTAACCTCCTGTTCCGTACAGGTTGCAATTTGTCCTGAGGATGAACGGGAAGAGGGGCAGCCAATGAGAGACTAGATCTAGGTTTTGGGAGAGGCACAGGTCACTCTATTTTCTCATCAGGAAGAAGAAATTACCACAGCATCAGCCTGCCGCCCGGAACCAGAATAGGGCCTGAGGCAATCCCGTGCTTCTGCGGCCAGCTCCCAAAAAAGCCAGTTGAAAAATGGAGCACATGGGCACTGCAATTCACAACCCTGCAGAGTTATAAATGATAACACTCGTCCACAAATATATTGAGGGAAGGCAACGAAGAGGATTTGAAAGCAAGGCAGAATTGCAGGAAACAGGTTTCAGGAGGTAGATTCGAATCGCCTTTAAAGCACATGAAAAGCGGCAAAACGTGGACAATGATGCCCTTGGCCAAAAAGGGCGTATGCGTTTTTTCCTGAATATATTCAGGAAAAAACGCATACGCCCTTTTTGGCCAACCAAGCAACCTGGAAAGACAAATCATCGCTACAAAGAAGTCTCGCTTCCCATCCGTCAAAAGGGCCATGCTGATAAAAGTGTCAAAACCACAAATGCAGGACAGGCCATGGAGAAATTGGAGCCTTGCTACGCTGATGGGCGGGATGTAAATTGCCAACAGCCACTCTGGAGAAGTGTACGGTGAGGCCTGAAACATCGAAAAAACACAGCCTAGGGAGCATAGGGCACTTCCACTCATGGGCGTATAAATTTTGAAAAATAAAATCAGCAAGACACAGGCACCCCAAAGTTTAGGGCTGCTCTGTTGACAAAACCTCCACTTCATGACACCTTAAATATCCCAGGAAAGAGAAAAATGGATAAAGAAGTCGTGGTCCTTATGTACAATGGAATATCACTCAGCCATGAAATCAATGTCATAAGGCTAGTAGAAGCAAGATGGGTGGACTTAGGTACGACGATTCTAAGTGAAATAAGTCACACAGAAAAGGACACTTATCAAAAGCTATAACTTATACAGGGAATGTAAAAACCGCTACATTTGAACTGAATTACAAAACAGAACAAAGTCACACATTTAGAAAAAAATCTATGGTTGCTTAACGGGAAAGGTGAGGTGGGGTGATGCATAAAACAAGGGGTTCAAATTAGCTCAGATACCGTTCCATACACCCAATACGTAATAGACAAGACCTACTCCTTGCTCAGTGAACTGGACTCAACACCCCCTATTCACCGCACAAGAATATATGTGACTAGTAAGAATCTTAAAACCTATGTATTGATATCTCTCTGGAAGTGTGTCAAGTGGGTGTAAAGCCGCATAAACACAGCCGTGAAAAGCAGCTAAACCCCATTATAAAAATAAATTAGTTTTAAAAACCCATGAAACAAAGACAGTGAAAGAGACAGAAATTCTTACAAAATTCATTCAGGGGCTGTGACGCAACCTGGATTGACCATATCTAGACCCACAGCTGGATGAGACATAAGGGTGGACATTCTTGGGGCTGAGAGTTTTGGTGAGGTTGGGTGAGCCAACGCAGACCCTTTAAGGTAATACTGCGTGGTACCCATCCCATGGGTCCCAAATCTCCAGGTTCAAGGGCATCTTCCTACATCGAAAACTTGCATGAGGAACCCAGAAGATGGTACACCGTGTGATTTTGAAAGGTTTCTAAAACGCACCTCATTTCTCATCTCCTTGTGCTCGGGTTCGCCATTCCAGCTACTTCACTAGCAATCTCCCTACTTGGAGAATCAGCACCTTTAACCTCCTGTTCCGTACAGGTTGCAATTTGTCCTGAGGATGAACGGGAAGAGGGGCAGCCAATGAGAGACTAGATCTAGGTTTTGGGACAGGCACAGGTCACTCTATTTTCTCATCAGGAAGAAGAAATAACCACAGGCCCAGCCTGCCACCCGGAACCAGAATAGGGCCTGAGGCAATCCCGCGCTTCTGCGGCCAGCTCCCAAAAAAGCCAGTTGAAAAATGGAGCACATCGGCACTGCAATTCATAACCCTGCAGAGTTATAAATGATAACTCTCGTCCACAAATATACTGAGGGAAGGCAACGAAGAGGATTTGAAAGCAAGGCAGAATTGCAGGAAACAGGTTTCAGGAGGTAGATTCGAATCGCCTTTAAAGCACATGAAAAGCGGCAAAACGTGGACAATGATGCCCTTGGCCAAAAAGGGCGTATGCGTTTTTTCCTGAATATATTCAGGAAAAAACGCATACGCCGTTTTTGGCCAACCAAGCAACCTGGAAAGGCAAATCAGCGCTACAAAGAAGTCTCGCTTCCCATCGGTCAAAAGGGCCATGCTGATAAAAGTGTCAAAACCACAAATGCAGGACAGGCCATGGAGAAATTGGAGCCTTGCTACGCTGATGGGCAGGATGTAAATTGCCAACAGCCACTCTGGAGAAGTGTACGGTGAGGCCTGAAACATCGAAAAAACACAGCTTAGGGAGCATAGGGCACTTCCACTCATGGGCGTATAAATTTTGAAAACTAAAAATCAGCAAGACACAGGCACCCCAAAGTTTAGGGCTGCTCTGTTGACAAGAACCTCCACTTCATGACACCTTAAATATCCCAGGAAAGAGAAAAATGGATAAAGAAGTTGTGGTCCTTATGTACAATGGAATATCACTCAGACATGAAATCAATGTCATAAGGCTAGTAGAAGCAAGATGAGTGGATTTAGGTACGACGATTCTAAGTGAAATAAGTCACACAGAAATAGACACTTATCATAAGCTATCACTTATAGAGGGAATGTAAAAACCGCTACACTTGAACTGAATTACAAAACAGAACAGAGTCACTCGTTTAGAAAACACACTATGGCTGGTTAACGGAAAAGGTGAGGTGGGGTGATGCATAAAATAAGGGTTTCAAATTCGCTCAGATACCGTTCCATACACCCAATATGTAATAGACAAGACCTACTCCTTGCTCAGTGAACTGGACTCAACACCCCCTATTCACCGCACAAGAATATATCTGATTAGTAAGAATCTTAAAACCTATGTATTGATATCTGTCTGGAAGTGAGTCAAGTGGGTGTAAAGCCGCAGAAACACAGCCGTGAAAAGCAGCTAAACACCATTATAAAAATAAATTACTTTAAAAAACCCGTAAAACAAAGACAGTGAAAGAGAGAGAAATTCTTACAAAATTCGTTCAGGGGCTGTGATGCAACCTGGATTGACCATATCTAGACCCACAGCTGGATGAGACATAAGGGTGGACACTCTTGGGGCTGAGAGGTTGGGTGAGGTTGGGTGAGCAAACGCAGACCCTTTAAGTAATACTGCGTGGTACCCATCCCATGGGTCCCAAATCTCCAGGTTCAAGGGCATCTTCCTACATCGAAAACATGCATGAGAAACCCAGAAGATGGTACACCCTGTGATTTTGAAAGCTTTCTAAAACGCACCTCATTTCTCATCTCCTTGTGCTCGGGTTCGCCTTTCCAGCTACTTTACTAGCAATCTCCCTACTTGGAGAATCAGCACCTTTAACCTCCTGTTCCCTACAGGTTGCAATTTGTCCTGAGGATGAACGGGAAGAGGGGCAGCCAATGAGAGACTAGATCTAGGTGTTGGGACAGGCACAGGTCACTCTATTTTCCCATCAGGAAGAAGAAATAACCACAGGCTCAGCCTGCCACCCGGAACCAGAATAGGGCCTGAGGCAATCCCGCGCTTCTGCGGCCAGCTCCCAAAAAAGCCAGTTGAAAAATGGAGCACATGGGCACTGCAATTCACAACCCTGCAGAGTTATAAATGATAACTCTCGTCCACCAATATATTGAGGGAAGGCAACGAAGAGGATTTGAAAGCAAGGCAGAATTGCAGGAAACAGGTTTCAGGAGGTAGATTCGAATCGCATTTAAAGCACATGAAAAGCGGCAAAACGTGGACAATGATGCCCTTAGCCAAAAAGGGCGTATGCGTTTTTTCCTGAATATATTCAGGAAAAAATGCATACGCCCTTTTTGGCCAACCAAGCAACCTGGAAAGGCAAATCAGCGCTACAAAGAAGTCTCGCTTCCCATCCGTCAAAAGGGCCATGCTGATAAAAGTGTCAAAACCACAAATGCAGGACAGGCCATGGAGAAATGGGAGCCTTGCTACGCTGATGGGCGGGATGTAAATTGCCAACAGCCACTCTGGAGAAGTGTACGGTGAGGCCTGAAACATCGAAAAAACACAGCTTAGGGCGCATAGGGCACGTCCACTCATGGGCGTATAAATTTTGAAAACTAAAAATCAGCAAGACACAGGCACCCCAAAGTTTAGGGCTGCTCTGTTGACAAGAACCTCCACTTCATGACACCTTAAATATCCCAGGAAAGAGAAAAATGGATAAAGAAGTTGTGGTCCTTATTTACAATGGAATATCACTCAGCCATGAAATCAATGTCATAAGGCAAGTAGAAGCAAGATGGTTGGACTTAGGTACGACGATTCTAAGTGAAATAAGTCACGAGAAAAAGACACTTATCAAAAGCTATAACTTATACAGGGAATGTAAAAACCGCTACATTTGAACTGAATTACAAAACAGAACAAAGTCACACATTTAGAAAAAAGACTATGGTTGCTTAACGGGAAAGGTGTGGTGGGGTGATGCATAAAACAAGGGTTTCAAATTCGCTCAGATACCGTTCCATACACCCAATACGTAATAGACAAGACCTACTCCTTGCTCAGTGAACTGGACTCAACACCCCCTATTCACCGCACAAGAATATATGTGACTAGTAAGAATCTTAAAACCTATGTATTGATATCTCTCTGGAAGTGTGTCAAGTGGGTGTAAAGCCGCATAAACACAGCCGTGAAAAGCAGCTAAACCCCATTATAAAAATAAATTAGTTTTAAAAACCCATGAAACAAAGACAGTGAAAGAGACAGAAATTCTTACAAAATTCATTCAGGGGCTGTGACGCAACCTGGATTGACCATATCTAGACCCACAGCTGGATGAGACATAAGGGTGGACACTATTGGGGCTGAAAGGTTGGGTGAGGTTGGGTGAGCAAACGCAGACCCTTTAAAGTAATACTGCCTGGTACCCATCCCATGGGTCCCAAATCTCCAGGTTCAAGGGCATCTTCCTACATCGAAAACATGCATGAGAAACCCAGAAGATGGTACACCGTGTGATTTTGAAAGGTTTCTAAAACGCACTTCATTTCTCATCTCCTTGTGCTCGGGTTCTCCATTCCAGCTACTTTCCTAGCAATCTCCCTACTTGGAGAATCAGCACCTTTAACCTCCTGTTCCGTACAGGTTGCAATTTGTTCTGAGGATGAACGGGAAGAGGGGCAACCAATGAGAGACTAGATCTAGGTGTTGGGACAGGCACAGGTCACTCTAATTTCCCATCAGGAAGAAGAAAATACCACAGGCTCAGCCTGCCACCCGGAACCAGAAGAGGGCCTGAGGCAATCCCGCGCTTTTGCGGCCAGATCCCAAAAAAGCGAGTTGAAAAATGGACCTCAGGGACACTGCAATTCACAAACATGCAGACTTATAAATGATAATTCTCGTCCACAAATATATTGAGGGAAAGCAACGAAGAGGATTTGAAAGCAAGGCAGAACTGCAGGAAACAGATTTCAGGAGGTAGATTCGAATCGCCTTTCAAGCACATGAAAAGCGGCAAAACGTTGACAATGATGACCTTGGCCAAAAAGGGCGTATGCGTTTTTTCCTGAATATATTCAGGAAAAAACGCATACGCCCTTTTTGGCCAACCTAGCAACCTGGAAATGCAAATCAGCGCTACAAAGAAGTCTCGCTTCCCATCCGTCAAAAGGGCCATGCTGATAAAAGTGTCAAAACCACAAATGCAGGACAGGCCATGGAGAAATTGGAACCTTTCTACGCTGATGGGCGGGATGTAAACTGCCAACAGCCACTCTGGAGAAGTGTACAGTGAGGCCTGAAACTTCGAAAAAACACAGCTTAGGGAGCATAGGGCACTTCCACTCATGGGCGTATAAATTTTGAAAACTAAAAATCAGCAAGACACAGGCACCCCAAAGTTTAGGGCTGCTCTGTTGACAAGAACCTCCACTTCATGACACCTTAAATATCCCAGGAAAGAGAAAAATGGATAAAGAAGTTGTGGTCCTTATGTACAATGGAATATCACTCAGCCATGAAATCAATGTCATAAGGCAAGTAGAAGCAAGATGGGTGTACTTAGGTACGACGATTCTAAGTGAAATAAGTCACACAGAAAAGGACACTTATCAAAAGCTATAACTTATACAGGGAATGTAAAAACCGCTACATTTGAACTGAATTACAAAACAGAAAAATGTCACACATTTAGAAAAAAGACTATGGTTGCTTAACGGGAAAGGTGAGGTGGGGTGATGCATAAAACAAGGGTTTCAAATTCGCTCAGATACCGTTCCATACACCCAATACGTAATAGACAAGACCTACTCCTTGCTCAGTGAACTGGACTCAACACCCCCTATTCACCGCACAAGAATATATGTGACTAGTAAGAATCTTAAAACCTATGTATTGATATCTCTCTGGAAGTGTGTCAAGTGGGTGTAAAGCCGCATAAACACAGCCGTGAAAAGCAGCTAAACCCCATTATAAAAATAAATTAGTTTTAAAAACCCATGAAACAAAGACAGTGAAAGAGACAGAAATTCTTACAAAATTCATTCAGGGGCTGTGACGCAACCTGGATTGACCATATCTAGACCCACAGCTGGATGAGACATAAGGGTGGACACTCTTGGGGCTGAAAGGTTGGGTGAGGTTGGGTGAGCAAACGCAGACCCTTTAAAGTAATACTGCCTGGTACCCATCCCATGGGTCCCAAATCTCCAGCTTCAAGGGCATCTTCCTACATCGAAAACATGCATGAGAAACCCAGAAGATGGTACACCGTGTGATTTTGAAAGGTTTCTAAAACGCACTTCATTTCTCATCTCCTTGTGCTCGGGTTCTCCATTCCAGCTACTTTCCTAGCAATCTCCCTACTTGGAGAATCAGCACCTTTAACCTCCTGTTCCGTACAGGTTGCAATTTGTTCTGAGGATGAACGGGAAGAGGGGCAACCAATGAGAGACTAGATCTAGGTGTTGGGACAGGCACAGGTCACTCTAATTTCCCATCAGGAAGAAGAAAATACCACAGGCTCAGCCTGCCACCCGGAACCAGAAGAGGGCCTGAGGCAATCCCGCGCTTTTGCGGCCAGATCCCAAAAAAGCGAGTTGAAAAATGGACCTCAGGGACACTGCAATTCACAAACATGCAGACTTATAAATGATAATTCTCGTCCACAAATATATTGAGGGAAAGCAACGAAGAGGATTTGAAAGCAAGGCAGAACTGCAGGAAACAGATTTCAGGAGGTAGATTCGAATCGCCTTTCAAGCACATGAAAAGCGGCAAAACGTTGACAATGATGACCTTGGCCAAAAAGGGCATATGCGTTTTTTCCTGAATATATTCAGGAAAAAACGCATACGCCCTTTTTGGCCAACCTAGCAACCTAGAAAGGCAAATCAGCGCTACAAAGAAGTCTCGCTTCCCATCCGTCAAAAGGGCCATGCTGATAAAAGTGTCAAAACCACAAATGCAGGACAGGCCATGGAGAAATTGGAACCTTGCTACGCTGATGGGCGGGATGTAAACTGCCAACAGCCACTCTGGAGAAGTGTACAGTGAGGCCTGAAACTTCGAAAAAACACAGCTTAGGGAGCATAGGGCACTTCCACTCATGGGCGTATAAATTTTGAAAACTAAAAATCAGCAAGACACAGGCACCCCAAAGTTTAGGGCTGCTCTGTTGACAAGAACCTCCACTTCATGACACCTTAAATATCCCAGGAAAGAGAAAAATGGATAAAGAAGTTGTGGTCCTTATGTACAATGGAATATCACTCAGCCATGAAATCAATGTCATAAGGCAAGTAGAAGCAAGATGGGTGGACTTAGGTACGACGATTCTAAGTGAAATAAGTCACACAGAAAAGGACACTTATCAAAAGCTATAACTTATACAGGGAATGTAAAAACCGCTACATTTGAACTGAATTACAAAACAGAACAAAGTCACACATTTAGAAAAAAGACTATGGTTGCTTAACGGGAAAGGTGAGGTGGGGTGATGCATAAAACAAGGGTTTCAAATTCGCTCAGATACCGTTCCATACACCCAATACGTAATAGACAAGACCTACTCCTTGCTCAGTGAACTGGACTCAACACCCCCTATTCACCGCACAAGAATATATGTGACTAGTAAGAATCTTAAAACCTATGTATTGATATCTCTCTGGAAGTGTGTCAAGTGGGTGTAAAGCCACATAAACACAGCCGTGAAAAGCAGCTAAACCCCATTATAAAAATAAATTAGTTTTAAAAACCCATGAAACAAAGACAGTGAAAGAGAGAGAAATTCTTACAAAATTCATTCAGGGGCTGTGACGCAACCTGGATTGACCATATCTAGACCCACAGCTGGATGAGACATAAGGGTGGACACTCTTGGGGCTGAAAGGTTGGGTGAGGTTGGGTGAGCAAACGCAGACCCTTTAAAGTAATACTGCCTGGTACCCATCCCATGGGTCCCAAATCTCCAGGTTCAAGGGCATCTTCCTACATCGAAAACATGCATGAGAAACCCAGAAGATGGTACACCGTGTGATTTTGAAAGGTTTCTAAAACGCACTTCATTTCTCATCTCCTTGTGCTCGGGTTCTCCATTCCAGCTACTTTCCTAGCAATCTCCCTACTTGGAGAATCAGCACCTTTAACCTCCTGTTCCGTACAGGTTGCAATTTGTTCTGAGGATGAACGGGAAGAGGGGCAACCAATGAGAGACTAGATCTAGGTGTTGGGACAGGCACAGGTCACTCTAATTTCCCATCAGGAAGAAGAAAATACCACAGGCTCAGCCTGCCACCCGGAACCAGAAGAGGGCCTGAGGCAATCCCGCGCTTTTGCGGCCAGATCCCAAAAAAGCGAGTTGAAAAATGGACCTCAGGGACACTGCAATTCACAAACATGCAGACTTATAAATGATAACTCTCGTCCACAAATATATTGAGGGAAAGCAACGAAGAGGATTTGAAAGCAAGGCAGAACTGCAGGAAACAGATTTCAGGAGGTAGATTCGAATCGCCTTTCAAGCACATGAAAAGCGGCAAAACGTTGACAATGATGACCTTGGCCAAAAAGGGCATATGCGTTTTTTCCTGAATATATTCAGGAAAAAACGCATACGCCCTTTTTGGCCAACCTAGCAACCTAGAAAGGCAAATCAGCGCTACAAAGAAGTCTCGCTTCCCATCCGTCAAAAGGGCCATGCTGATAAAAGTGTCAAAACCACAAATGCAGGACAGGCCATGGAGAAATTGGAACCTTGCTACGCTGATGGGCGGGATGTAAACTGCCAACAGCCACTCTGGAGAAGTGTACAGTGAGGCCTGAAACTTCGAAAAAACACAGCTTAGGGAGCATAGGGCACTTCCACTCATGGGCGTATAAATTTTGAAAACTAAAAATCAGCAAGACACAGGCACCCCAAAGTTTAGGGCTGCTCTGTTGACAAGAACCTCCACTTCATGACACCTTAAATATCCCAGGAAAGAGAAAAATGGATAAAGAAGTTGTGGTCCTTATGTACAATGGAATATCACTCAGCCATGAAATCAATGTCATAAGGCAAGTAGAAGCAAGATGGGTGGACTTAGGTACGACGATTCTAAGTGAAATAAGTCACACAGAAAAGGACACTTATCAAAAGCTATAACTTATACAGGGAATGTAAAAACCGCTACATTTGAACTGAATTACAAAACAGAACAAAGTCACACATTTAGAAAAAAGACTATGGTTGCTTAACGGGAAAGGTGAGGTGGGGTGATGCATAAAACAAGGGTTTCAAATTCGCTCAGATACCGTTCCATACACCCAATACGTAATAGACAAGACCTACTCCTTGCTCAGTGAACTGGACTCAACACCCCCTATTCACCGCACAAGAATATATGTGACTAGTAAGAATCTTAAAACCTATGTATTGATATCTCTCTGGAAGTGTGTCAAGTGGGTGTAAAGCCGCATAAACACAGCCGTGAAAAGCAGCTAAACCCCATTATAAAAATAAATTAGTTTTAAAAACCCATGAAACAAAGACAGTGAAAGAGACAGAAATTCTTACAAAATTCATTCAGGGGCTGTGACGCAACCTGGATTGACCATATCTAGACCCACAGCTGGATGAGACATAAGGGTGGACATTCTTGGGGCTGAGAGTTTTGGTGAGGTTGGGTGAGCCAACGCAGACCCTTTAAGGTAATACTGCGTGGTACCCATCCCATGGGTCCCAAATCTCCAGGTTCAAGGGCATCTTCCTACATCGAAAACTTGCATGAGGAACCCAGAAGATGGTACACCGTGTGATTTTGAAAGGTTTCTAAAACGCACCTCATTTCTCATCTCCTTGTGCTCGGGTTCGCCATTCCAGCTACTTCACTAGCAATCTCCCTACTTGGAGAATCAGCACCTTTAACCTCCTGTTCCGTACAGGTTGCAATTTGTCCTGAGGATGAACGGGAAGAGGGGCAGCCAATGAGAGACTAGATCTAGGTTTTGGGAGAGGCACAGGTCACTCTATTTTCTCATCAGGAAGAAGAAATTACCACAGGCTCAGCCTGCCGCCCGGAACCAGAATAGGGCCTGAGGCAATCCCGCGCTTCTGCGGCCAGCTCCCAAAAAAGCCAGTTGAAAAATGGAGCACATGGGCACTGCAATTCACAACCCTGCAGAGTTATAAATGATAACTCTCGTCCACAAATATATTGAGGGAAGGCAACGAAGAGGATTTGAAAGCAAGGCAGAACTTCAGGAAACAGGTTTCAGGAGGTAGATTCGAATCGCCTTTAAAGCACATGAAAAGCGGCAAAACGTGGACAATGATGCCCTTGGCCAAAAAGGGCGTATGCGTTTTTTCCTGAATATATTCAGGAAAAAACGCATACGCCCTTTTTGGCCAACCAAGCAACCTGGAAAGACAAATCAGCGCTAAAAAGAAGTCTCGCTTCCCATCGGTCAAAAGGGCCATGCTGATAAAAGTGTCAAAACCACAAATGCAGGACAGGCCATGGAGAAATCGGAGCCTTGCTACGCTGATGGGCGGGATGTAAATTGCCAACAGCCAATCTGGAGAAGTGTACGGTGAGGCCTGAAACATCGAAAAAACACAGCTTAGGGAGCATAGGGCACTTCCACTCATGGGCGTATAAATTTTGAAAACTAAAAATCAGCAAGACACAGGCACCCCAAAGTTTAGGGCTGCTCTGTTGACAAGAACCTCCACTTCATGACACCTTAAATATCCCAGGAAAGAGAAAAATGGATAAAGAAATTGTGGTCCTTATGTACAATGGAATATCACTCAGCCATGAAATCAATGTCATAAGGCTAGTAGAAGCAAGATGGGTGGACTTAGGTACGACGATTCTAAGTGAAATAAGTCACACAGAAAAAGACACTTATCAAAAGCTATAACTTATACAGGGAATGTAAAAACCGCTACATTTGAACTGAATTACAAAACAGAACAAAGTCACATATTTAGAAAAAAAAACTATGGTTGCTTAACGGGAAAGGTGAGGTGGGGTGATGGATAAAACAAGGGTTTCAAATTAGCTCAGATACCGTTCCATACACCCAATACGTAATAGACAAGACCTACTCCTTGCTCAGTGAACTGGACTCAACACCCCCTATTCACCGCACAAGAATATATGTGACTAGTAAGAATCTTAAAACCTATGTATTGATATCTCTCTGGAAGTGTGTCAAGTGGGTGTAAAGCCGCATAAACACAGCCGTGAAAAGCAGCTAAACCCCATTATAAAAATAAATTAGTTTTAAAAACCCATGAAACAAAGACAGTGAAAGAGACAGAAATTCTTACAAAATTCATTCAGGGGCTGTGACGCAACCTGGATTGACCATATCTAGACCCACAGCTGGATGAGACATAAGGGTGGACATTCTTGGGGCTGAGAGGTTTGGTGAGGTTGGGTGAGCCAACGCAGACCCTTTAAGGTAATACTGCGTGGTACCCATCCCATGGGTCCCAAATCTCCAGGTTCAAGGGCATCTTCCTACATCGAAAACTTGCATGAGGAACCCAGAAGATGGTACACCGTGTGATTTTGAAAGGTTTCTAAAACGCACCTCATTTCTCATCTCCTTGTGCTCGTGTTAGCCATTCCAGCTACTTCAGTAGCAATCTCCCTACTTGGAGAATCAGCACCTTTAACCTCCTGTTCCGTACAGGTTGCAATTTGTCCTGAGGATGAACGGGAAGAGGGGCAGCCAATGAGAGACTAGATCTAGGTGTTGGGACAGGCACAGGTCACTCTATTTTCTCATCAGGAAGAAGAAATAACCACAGGCTCAGCCTGCCACCCGGAAGCAGAATAGGGCCTGAGGCAATCCCGCGCTTCTGCGGCCAGCTCCCAAAAAAGCCAGTTGAAAAATGGAGCACATGGGCACTGCAATTCACAACCCTGCAGAGTTATAAATGATAACTCTCGTCCACAAATATACTGAGGGAAGGCAACGAAGAGGATTTGAAAGCAAGGCAGAATTGCAGGAAACAGGTTTCAGGAGGTAGATTCGAATCGCCTTTAAAGCACATGAAAAGCGGCAAAACGTGGACAATGATGCCCTTGGCCAAAAAGGGCGTATGCGTTTTTTCCTGAATATATTCAGGAAAAAACGCATACGCCCTTTTTGGCCAACCAAGCAACCTGGAAAGTCAAATCAGCGCTACAAAGAAGTCTCGCTTCCCATCCGTCAAAAGGGCCATGCTGATAAAAGTGTCAAAACCACAAATGCAGGACAGGCCATGGAGAAATTGGAGCCTTGCTACGCTGATGGGCGGGATGTAAATTGCCAAGAGCCACTCTGGAGAAGTGTACGGTGAGGCCTGAAACATCGAAAAAACACAGCTTAGGGAGCATAGGGCACTTCCACTCATGGGCGTATAAATTTTGAAAACTAAAAATCAGCAAGACACAGGCACCCCAAAGTTTAGGGCTGCTCTGTTGACAAAACCTCCACTTCATGACACCTTAAATATCCCAGGAAAGAGAAAAATGGATAAAGAAGTTGTGGTCCTTATGTACAATGGAATATCACTCAGCCATGAAATCAATGTCATAAGGCTAGTAGAAGCAAGATGGGTGGACTTAGGTACGACGATTCTAAGTAAAATAAGTCACACAGAAAAGGACACTTATCAAAAGCTATAACTTATACAGGGAATGTAAAAACCGCTACATTTGAATTGAATTACAAAACAGAACAAAGTCAAACATTTAGAAAAAAATCTATGGTTGCTTAACGGGAAAGGTGAGGTGGGGTGATGCATAAAACAAGGGTTTCAAATTAGCTCAGATACCGTTCCATACACCCAATACGTAATAGACAAGACCTACCCCTTGCTCAGTGAACTGGACTCAACACCCCCTATTCACCGCACAACAATATATGTGACTAGTAAGAATCTTAAAACCTATGTATTCATATCTCTCTGGAAGTGTGTCAAGTGGGTGTAAAGCCGCATAAACACAGCCGTGAAAAGCAGCTAAACCCCATTATAAAAATAAATTAGTTTTAAAAACCCATGAAACAAAGACAGTGAAAGAGACAGAAATTCTTACAAAATTCATTCAGGGGCTGTGACGCAACCTGGATTGACCATATCTAGACCCACAGCTGGATGAGACATAAGGGTGGACATTCTTGGGGCTGAGAGGTTTGGTGAGGTTGGGTGAGCCGACGCAGACCCTTTAAGGTAATACTGTGTGGTACCCATTCCATGGGTCCCAAATCTCCAGGTTCAAGGGCATCTTCCTACATCGAAAACTTGCATGAGGAACCCAGAAGATGGTACACCGTGTGATTTTGAAAGGTTTCTAAAACGCACCTCATTTCTCATCTCCTTGTGCTCGGGTTCGCCATTTCAGCTACTTCACTAGCAATCTCCCAACTTGGAGAATCAGCACCTTTAACCTCCTGTTCCCTACAGGTTGCAATTTGTCCTGAGGATGAACGGGAAGAGGGGCAGCCAATGAGAGACTAGATCTAGGTGTTGGGACAGGCACAGGTCACTCTATTTTCTCATCAGGAAGAAGAAATAACCACAGGCTCAGCCTGCCACCCGGAACCAGAATAGGGCCTGAGGCAATCCCGCGCTTCTGCGGCCAGCTCCCAAAAATCCAGTTGAAAAATGGAGCACATGGGCAGTGCAATTCACAACCATGCAGAGTTATAAATGATAACTCTCGGCCACAAATATACTGAGGGAAGGCAACGAAGAGGATTTGAAAGCAAGGCAGAATTGCAGGAAACAGGTTTCAGGAGTTAGATTCGAATCGCCTTTAAAGCACATGAAAAGCGGCAAAACGTGGACAATGATGCCCTTGGCCAAAAAGGGCCTATGCGTTTTTACCTGAATATATTCAGGAAAAAACGCATAGGCCCTTTTTGGCCAACCAAGCTAATGTAAAGGCAAATCAGCACTACAAGGATTCTCGCTTCGAATCAGTCAAAAGGGCAATGCTGAAAAAAGTGTCAAAACCACAAAAGCAGGACAGGCCATGGAGAAATGGGAGCCTTGCTACACTGATGGGCGGGATGTAAATTGCTAGCAGCCACTCTGGAGAAGTGTACGGTGTGGCCTTAAACATCGAAAAAACACAGCTTAGGGAGCATAGGGCACTTCCACTCATGGGCGTATAAATTGGGAAAACTAAAAATCAGCAAGACACAGGCACCCCAAAGTTTAGGGCTGCTCTGTTGACAAGAACCTCCACTTCATGACACCTTAAATATCCCAGGGAAGAGAAAAATGGATAAAGAAGTTGTGGTCCTTATGTACAATGGAATATCACTCAGCCATGAAATCAATGTCATAAGGCTAGTAGGAGCATGATGAGTGGATTTAGGTACGACGACTCTAAGTGAAATAAGTCACACAGAAAAAGACACTTATCATTAGCTATCACGTATAGAGGGAATGTAAAAACTGCTACACTTGAACTGAATTACAAAACAGAACAGAGTCACACGTTTAGAAAACAAACTATGGCTGCTTAACGGGAAAGGTGAGGTGGTGTGATGCATAAAACAAGGGTTTCAAATTAGCTCAGATACCGTTCCATACACCCAATATGTAATAGACAAGACCTACTCCTTGCTCAGTGAACTGGACACAACACCCCCTATTCACCGCACAAGTATATATCTGACTAGTAAGAATCTTAAAACCTATGTATTGATATCTCTCTGGAAGTGTGTCAAGTGGGTGTAAAGCCGCAAAAACACAGCCGTGAAAAGCAGCTAAACCCCATTATAAAAATAAATTACTTGTAAAAACCCGTAAAACAAAGACAGTGAAAGAGAGAGAAATACTTACACAATTCGTTCAGGGGCTGTGATGCAACCTGGATTGAACATATCTAGACCCACAGCTGGATGAGACCTAAGGGTGGACACTCTTGGGGCTGAGAGGTTGGGTGAGGTTGGGTGAGCCAACGCAGACCCTTTAAAGTAATACTGCGTGGTACCCATCCCATGGGTCCCAAATCTCCAGGTTCAAGGCCATCTTCCTACATCGAAAACATGCATGAGAAACCCAGAAAATGGTACACCGTGTGATTTTGAAAGGTTTCTAAAACGCACTTCATTTCTCATCTCCTTGTGCTCGGGTTCTCCATTCCAGCTACTTTCCTAGCAATCTCCCTACTTGGAGAATCAGCACCTTTAACCTCCTGTTCCGTACAGGTTGCAATTTGTTCTGAGGATGAACGGGAAGAGGGGCAACCAATGAGAGACTAGATCTAGGTGTTGGGACAGGCACAGGTCACTCTAATTTCCCATCAGGAAGAAGAAAATACCACAGGCTCAGCCTGCCACCCGGAACCAGAAGAGGGCCTGAGGCAATCCCGCGCTTTTGCGGCCAGATCCCAAAAAAGCGAGTTGAAAAATGGACCTCAGGGACACTGCAATTCACAAACATGCAGACTTATAAATGATAATTCTCGTCCACAAATATATTGAGGGAAAGCAACGAAGAGGATTTGAAAGCAAGGCAGAACTGCAGGAAACAGATTTCAGGAGGTAGATTCGAATCGCCTTTCAAGCACATGAAAAGCGGCAAAACGTTGACAATGATGACCTTGGCCAAAAAGGGCGTATGCGTTTTTTCCTGAATATATTCAGGAAAAAACGCATACGCCCTTTTTGGCCAACCTAGCAACCTAGAAAGGCAAATCAGCGCTACAAAGAAGTCTCGCTTCCCATCCGTCAAAAGGGCCATGCTGATAAAAGTGTCAAAACCACAAATGCAGGACAGGCCATGGAGAAATTGGAACCTTTCTACGCTGATGGGCGGGATGTAAACTGCCAACAGCCACTCTGGAGAAGTGTACAGTGAGGCCTGAAACTTCGAAAAAACACAGCTTAGGGAGCATAGGGCACTTCCACTCATGGGCGTATAAATTTTGAAAACTAAAAATCAGCAAGACACAGGCACCCCAAAGTTTAGGGCTGCTCTGTTGACAAGAACCTCCACTTCATGACACCTTAAATATCCCAGGAAAGAGAAAAATGGATAAAGAAGTTGTGGTCCTTATGTACAATGGAATATCACTCAGCCATGAAATCAATGTCATAAGGCAAGTAGAAGCAAGATGGGTGGACTTAGGTACGACGATTCTAAGTGAAATAAGTCACACAGAAAAGGACACTTATCAAAAGCTATAACTTATACAGGGAATGTAAAAACCGCTACATTTGAACTGAATTACAAAACAGAACAAAGTCACACATTTAGAAAAAAGACTATGGTTGCTTAACGGGAAAGGTGAGGTGGGGTGATGCATAAAACAAGGGTTTCAAATTCGCTCAGATACCGTTCCATACACCCAATACGTAATAGACAAGACCTACTCCTTGCTCAGTGAACTGGACTCAACACCCCCTATTCACCGCACAAGAATATATGTGACTAGTAAGAATCTTAAAACCTATGTATTGATATCTCTCTGGAAGTGTTTCAAGTGGGTGTAAAGCCGCATAAACACAGCCGTGAAAAGCAGCTAAACCCCATTATAAAAATAAATTAGTTTTAAAAACCCATGAAACAAAGACAGTGAAAGAGACAGAAATTCTTACAAAATTCATTCAGGGGCTGTGACGCAACCTGGATTGACCATATCTAGACCCACAGCTGGATGAGACATAAGGGTGGACATTCTTGGGGCTGAGAGTTTTGGTGAGGTTGGGTGAGCCAACGCAGACCCTTTAAGGTAATACTGCGTGGTACCCATCCCATGGGTCCCAAATCTCCAGGTTCAAGGGCATCTTCCTACATCGAAAACTTGCATGAGGAACCCAGAAGATGGTACACCGTGTGATTTTGAAAGGTTTCTAAAACGCACCTCATTTCTCATCTCCTTGTGCTCGGGTTCGCCATTCCAGCTACTTCACTAGCAATCTCCCTACTTGGAGAATCAGCACCTTTAACCTCCTGTTCCGTACAGGTTGCAATTTGTCCTGAGGATGAACGGGAAGAGGGGCAGCCAATGAGAGACTAGATCTAGGTTTTGGGAGAGGCACAGGTCACTCTATTTTCTCATCAGGAAGAAGAAATTACCACAGGCTCAGCCTGCCGCCCGGAACCAGAATAGGGCCTGAGGCAATCCCGCGCTTCTGCGGCCAGCTCCCAAAAAAGCCAGTTGAAAAATGGAGCACATGGGCACTGCAATTCACAACCCTGCAGAGTTATAAATGATAACTCTCGTCCACAAATATATTGAGGGAAGGCAACGAAGAGGATTTGAAAGCAAGGCAGAACTTCAGGAAACAGGTTTCAGGAGGTAGATTCGAATCGCCTTTAAAGCACATGAAAAGCGGCAAAACGTGGACAATGATGCCCTTGGCCAAAAAGGGCGTATGCGTTTTTTCCTGAATATATTCAGGAAAAAACGCATACGCCCTTTTTGGCCAACCAAGCAACCTGGAAAGACAAATCAGCGCTAAAAAGAAGTCTCGCTTCCCATCGGTCAAAAGGGCCATGCTGATAAAAGTGTCAAAACCACAAATGCAGGACAGGCCATGGAGAAATTGGAGCCTTGCTACGCTGATGGGCGGGATGTAAATTGCCAACAGCCACTCTGGAGAAGTGTACGGTGAGGCCTGAAACATCGAAAAAACACAGCTTAGGGAGCATAGGGCACTTCCACTCATGGGCGTATAAATTTTGAAAACTAAAAATCAGCAAGACACAGGCACCCCAAAGTTTAGGGCTGCTCTGTTGACAAGAACCTCCACTTCATGACACCTTAAATATCCCAGGAAAGAGAAAAATGGATAAAGAAGTTGTGGTCCTTATGTACAATGGAATATCACTCAGCCATGAAATCAATGTCATAAGGCTAGTAGAAGCAAGATGGGTGGACTTAGGTACGACGATTCTAAGTGAAATAAGTCACACAGAAAAAGACACTTATCAAAAGCTATAACTTATACAGGGAATGTAAAAACCGCTACATTTGAACTGAATTACAAAACAGAACAAAGTCACATATTTAGAAAAAAAAACTATGGTTGCTTAACGGGAAAGGTGAGGTGGGGTGATGGATAAAACAAGGGTTTCAAATTAGCTCAGATACCGTTCCATACACCCAATACGTAATAGACAAGACCTACTCCTTGCTCAGTGAACTGGACTCAACACCCCCTATTCACCGCACAACAATATATGTGACTAGTAAGAATCTTAAAACCTATGTATTCATATCTCTCTGGAAGTGTGTCAAGTGGGTGTAAAGCCGCATAAACACAGCCGTGAAAAGCAGCTAAACCCCATTATAAAAATAAATTAGTTTTAAAAACCCATGAAACAAAGACAGTGAAAGAGACAGAAATTCTTACAAAATTCATTCAGGGGCTGTGACGCAACCTGGATTGACCATATCTAGACCCACAGCTGGATGAGACATAAGGGTGGACATTCTTGGGGCTGAGAGGTTTGGTGAGGTTGGGTGAGCCAACGCAGACCCTTTAAGGTAATACTGCGTAGTACCCATCCCATGGGTCCCAAATCTCCAGGTTCAAGGGCATCTTCCTACATCGAAAACTTGCATGAGGAACCCAGAAGATGGTACACCGTGTGATTTTGAAAGGTTTCTAAAACGCACCTCATTTCTCATCTCCTTGTGCTCGTGTTAGCCATTCCAGCTACTTCAGTAGCAATCTCCCTACTTGGAGAATCAGCACCTTTAACCTCCTGTTCCGTACAGGTTGCAATTTGTCCTGAGGATGAACGGGAAGAGGGGCAGCCAATGAGAGACTAGATCTAGGTGTTGGGACAGGCACAGGTCACTCTATTTTCTCATCAGGAAGAAGAAATAACCACAGGCTCAGCCTGCCACCCGGAACCAGAATAGGGCCTGAGGCAATCCCGCGCTTCTGCGGCCAGCTCCCAAAAAAGCCAGTTGAAAAATGGAGCACATGGGCACTGCAATTCACAACCCTGCAGAGTTATAAATGATAACTCTCGTCCACAAATATACTGAGGGAAGGCAACGAAGAGGATTTGAAAGCAAGGCAGAATTGCAGGAAACAGGTTTCAGGAGGTAGATTCGAATCGCCTTTAAAGCACATGAAAAGCGGCAAAACGTGGACAATGATGCCCTTGGCCAAAAAGGGCGTATGCGTTTTTTCCTGAATATATTCAGTAAAAAACGCATACGCCCTTTTTGGCCAACCAAGCAACCTGGAAAGTCAAATCAGCGCTACAAAGAAGTCTCGCTTCCCATCCGTCAAAAGGGCCATGCTGATAAAAGTGTCAAAACCA
The DNA here is from genome assembly GCF_028021215.1 of Eschrichtius robustus. Lineage (NCBI taxonomy): Eukaryota > Metazoa > Chordata > Mammalia > Artiodactyla > Eschrichtiidae > Eschrichtius > Eschrichtius robustus. Next base: position 213,813 of record NW_027175160.1, on the reverse strand, counting down.
CAAATGCAGGACAGGCCATGGAGAAATTGGAGCCTTGCTACGCTGATGGGCGGGATGTAAATTGCCAAGAGCCACTCTGGAGAAGTGTACGGTGAGGCCTGAAACATCGAAAAAACACAGCTTAGGGAGCATAGGGCACTTCCACTCATGGGCGTATAAATTTTGAAAACTAAAAATCAGCAAGACACAGGCACCCCAAAGTTTAGGGCTGCTCTGTTGACAAAACCTCCACTTCATGACACCTTAAATATCCCAGGAAAGAGAAAAATGGATAAAGAAGTTGTGGTCCTTATGTACAATGGAATATCACTCAGCCATGAAATCAATGTCATAAGGCTAGTAGAAGCAAGATGGGTGGACTTAGGTACGACGATTCTAAGTAAAATAAGTCACACAGAAAAGGACACTTATCAAAAGCTATAACTTATACAGGGAATGTAAAAACCGCTACATTTGAATTGAATTACAAAACAGAACAAAGTCACACATTTAGAAAAAAATCTATGGTTGCTTAACGGGAAAGGTGAGGTGGGGTGATGCATAAAACAAGGGTTTCAAATTAGCTCAGATACCGTTCCATACACCCAATACGTAATAGACAAGACCTACCCCTTGCTCAGTGAACTGGACTCAACACCCCCTATTCACCGCACAACAATATATGTGACTAGTAAGAATCTTAAAACCTATGTATTCATATCTCTCTGGAAGTGTGTCAAGTGGGTGTAAAGCCGCATAAACACAGCCGTGAAAAGCAGCTAAACCCCATTATAAAAATAAATTAGTTTTAAAAACCCATGAAACAAAGACAGTGAAAGAGACAGAAATTCTTACAAAATTCATTCAGGGGCTGTGACGCAACCTGGATTGACCATATCTAGACCCACAGCTGGATGAGACATAAGGGTGGACATTCTTGGGGCTGAGAGGTTTGGTGAGGTTGGGTGAGCCGACGCAGACCCTTTAAGGTAATACTGTGTGGTACCCATTCCATGGGTCCCAAATCTCCAGGTTCAAGGGCATCTTCCTACATCGAAAACTTGCATGAGGAACCCAGAAGATGGTACACCGTGTGATTTTGAAAGGTTTCTAAAACGCACCTCATTTCTCATCTCCTTGTGCTCGGGTTCGCCATTCCAGCTACTTCACTAGCAATCTCCCAACTTGGAGAATCAGCACCTTTAACCTCCTGTTCCCTACAGGTTGCAATTTGTCCTGAGGATGAACGGGAAGAGGGGCAGCCAATGAGAGACTAGATCTAGGTGTTGGGACAGGCACAGGTCACTCTATTTTCTCATCAGGAAGAAGAAATAACCACAGGCTCAGCCTGCCACCCGGAACCAGAATAGGGCCTGAGGCAATCCCGCGCTTCTGCGGCCAGCTCCCAAAAATCCAGTTGAAAAATGGAGCACATGGGCAGTGCAATTCACAACCATGCAGAGTTATAAATGATAACTCTCGGCCACAAATATACTGAGGGAAGGCAACGAAGAGGATTTGAAAGCAAGGCAGAATTGCAGGAAACAGGTATCAGGAGTTAGATTCGAATCGCCTTTAAAGCACATGAAAAGCGGCAAAACGTGGACAATGATGCCCTTGGCCAAAAAGGGCCTATGCGTTTTTACCTGAATATATTCAGGAAAAAACGCATAGGCCCTTTTTGGCCAACCAAGCTAATGTAAAGGCAAATCAGCACTACAAGGATTCTCGCTTCGAATCAGTCAAAAGGGCAATGCTGATAAAAGTGTCAAAACCACAAAAGCAGGACAGGCCATGGAGAAATGGGAGCCTTGCTACACTGATGGGCGGGATGTAAATTGCTAGCAGCCACTCTGGAGAAGTGTACGGTGTGGCCTTAAACATCGAAAAAACACAGCTTAGGGAGCATAGGGCACTTCCACTCATGGGCGTATAAATTGGGAAAACTAAAAATCAGCAAGACACAGGCACCCCAAAGTTTAGGGCTGCTCTGTTGACAAGAACCTCCACTTCATGACACCTTAAATATCCCAGGGAAGAGAAAAATGGATAAAGAAGTTGTGGTCCTTATGTACAATGGAATATCACTCAGCCATGAAATCAATGTCATAAGGCTAGTAGGAGCATGATGAGTGGATTTAGGTACGACGACTCTAAGTGAAATAAGTCACACAGAAAAAGACACTTATCATTAGCTATCACGTATAGAGGGAATGTAAAAACTGCTACACTTGAACTGAATTACAAAACAGAACAGAGTCACACGTTTAGAAAACAAACTATGGCTGCTTAACGGGAAAGGTGAGGTGGTGTGATGCATAAAACAAGGGTTTCAAATTAGCTCAGATACCGTTCCATACACCCAATATGTAATAGACAAGACCTACTCCTTGCTCAGTGAACTGGACACAACACCCCCTATTCACCGCACAAGTATATATCTGACTAGTAAGAATCTTAAAACCTATGTATTGATATCTCTCTGGAAGTGTGTCAAGTGGGTGTAAAGCCGCATAAACACAGCCGTGAAAAGCAGCTAAACCCCATTATAAAAATAAATTACTTGTAAAAACCCGTAAAACAAAGACAGTGAAAGAGAGAGAAATACTTACACAATTCGTTCAGGGGCTGTGATGCAACCTGGATTGAACATATCTAGACCCACAGCTGGATGAGACCTAAGGGTGGACACTCTTGGGGCTGATAGGTTGGGTGAGGTTGGGTGAGCCAACGCAGACCCTTTAAAGTAATACTGCGTGGTACCCATCCCATGGGTCCCAAATCTCCAGGTTCAAGGCCATCTTCCTACATCGAAAACATGCATGAGAAACCCAGAAAATGGTACACCGTGTGATTTTGAAAGGTTTCTAAAACGCACTTCATTTCTCATCTCCTTGTGCTCGGGTTCTCCATTCCAGCTACTTTCCTAGCAATCTCCCTACTTGGAGAATCAGCACCTTTAACCTCCTGTTCCGTACAGGTTGCAATTTGTTCTGAGGATGAACGGGAAGAGGGGCAACCAATGAGAGACTAGATCTAGGTGTTGGGACAGGCACAGGTCACTCTAATTTCCCATCAGGAAGAAGAAAATACCACAGGCTCAGCCTGCCACCCGGAACCAGAAGAGGGCCTGAGGCAATCCCGCGCTTTTGCGGCCAGATCCCAAAAAAGCGAGTTGAAAAATGGACCTCAGGGACACTGCAATTCACAAACATGCAGACTTATAAATGATAATTCTCGTCCACAAATATATTGAGGGAAAGCAACGAAGAGGATTTGAAAGCAAGGCAGAACTGCAGGAAACAGATTTCAGGAGGTAGATTCGAATCGCCTTTCAAGCACATGAAAAGCGGCAAAACGTTGACAATGATGACCTTGGCCAAAAAGGGCATATGCGTTTTTTCCTGAATATATTCAGGAAAAAACGCATACGCCCTTTTTGGCCAACCTAGCAACCTAGAAAGGCAAATCAGCGCTACAAAGAAGTCTCGCTTCCCATCCGTCAAAAGGGCCATGCTGATAAAAGTGTCAAAACCACAAATGCAGGACAGGCCATGGAGAAATTGGAACCTTTCTACGCTGATGGGCGGGATGTAAACTGCCAACAGCCACTCTGGAGAAGTGTACAGTGAGGCCTGAAACTTCGAAAAAACACAGCTTAGGGAGCATAGGGCACTTCCACTCATGGGCGTATAAATTTTGAAAACTAAAAATCAGCAAGACACAGGCACCCCAAAGTTTAGGGCTGCTCTGTTGACAAGAACCTCCACTTCATGACACCTTAAATATCCCAGGAAAGAGAAAAATGGATAAAGAAGTTGTGGTCCTTATGTACAATGGAATATCACTCAGCCATGAAATCAATGTCATAAGGCAAGTAGAAGCAAGATGGGTGGACTTAGGTACGACGATTCTAAGTGAAATAAGTCACACAGAAAAGGACACTTATCAAAAGCTATAACTTATACAGGGAATGTAAAAACCGCTACATTTGAACTGAATTACAAAACAGAACAAAGTCACACATTTAGAAAAAAGACTATGGTTGCTTAACGGGAAAGGTGAGGTGGGGTGATGCATAAAACAAGGGTTTCAAATTCGCTCAGATACCGTTCCATACACCCAATACGTAATAGACAAGACCTACTCCTTGCTCAGTGAACTGGACTCAACACCCCCTATTCACCGCACAAGAATATATGTGACTAGTAAGAATCTTAAAACCTATGTATTGATATCTCTCTGGAAGTGTGTCAAGTGGGTGTAAAGCCGCATAAACACAGCCGTGAAAAGCAGCTAAACCGCATTATAAAAATAAATTAGTTTTAAAAACCCATGAAACAAAGACAGTGAAAGAGACAGAAATTCTTACAAAATTCATTCAGGGGCTGTGACGCAACCTGGATTGACCATATCTAGACCCACAGCTGGATGAGACATAAGGGTGGACATTCTTGGGGCTGAGAGTTTTGGTGAGGTTGGGTGAGCCAACGCAGACCCTTTAAGGTAATACTGCGTGGTACCCATCCCATGGGTCCCAAATCTCCAGGTTCAAGGGCATCTTCCTACATCGAAAACTTGCATGAGGAACCCAGAAGATGGTACACCGTGTGATTTTGAAAGGTTTCTAAAACGCACCTCATTTCTCATCTCCTTGTGCTCGGGTTCGCCATTCCAGCTACTTCACTAGCAATCTCCCTACTTGGAGAATCAGCACCTTTAACCTCCTGTTCCGTACAGGTTGCAATTTGTCCTGAGGATGAACGGGAAGAGGGGCAGCCAATGAGAGACTAGATCTAGGTTTTGGGAGAGGCACAGGTCACTCTATTTTCTCATCAGGAAGAAGAAATTACCACAGGCTCAGCCTGCCGCCCGGAACCAGAATAGGGCCTGAGGCAATCCCGCGCTTCTGCGGCCAGCTCCCAAAAAAGCCAGTTGAAAAATGGAGCACATGGGCACTGCAATTCACAACCCTGCAGAGTTATAAATGATAACTCTCGTCCACAAATATACTGAGGGAAGGCAACGAAGAGGATTTGAAAGCAAGGCAGAATTGCAGGAAACAGGTTTCAGGAGGTAGATTCGAATCGCCTTTAAAGCACATGAAAAGCGGCAAAACGTGGACAATGATGCCCTTGGCCAAAAAGGGCGTATGCGTTTTTTCCTGAATATATTCAGGAAAAAACGCATACGCCCTTTTTGGCCAACCAAGCAACCTGGAAAGGCAAATCAGCGCTACAAAGAAGTCTCGCTTCCCATCCGTCAAAAGGGCCATGCTGATAAAAGTGTCAAAACCACAAATGCAGGACAGGCCATGGAGAAAAGGGAGCCTAGCTACGCTGATGGGCGGGATGTAAATTGCCAACAGCCACTCTGGAGAAGTGTACGGTGAGGCCTGAAACATCGAAAAAACACAGCTTAGGGAGCATAGGGCAGGTCCACTCATGGGCGTATAAATTTTGAAAACTAAAAATCAGCAAGACACAGGCACCCCAAAGTTTAGGGCTGCTCTGTTGACAAGAACCTCCACTTCATGACACCTTAAATATCCCAGGAAAGAGAAAAATGGATAAAGAAGTTGTGGTCCTTATGTACAATGGAATATCACTCAGCCATGAAATCAATGTCATAAGGCTAGTAGAAGCAAGATGGGTGGACTTAGGTACGACGATTCTAAGTGAAATAAGTCACACAGAAAAGGACACTTATCAAAAGCTATAACTTATACAGGGAATGTAAAAACCGCTACATTTGAACTGAATTACAAAACAGAACAAAGTCACACATTTAGAAAAAAATCTATGGTTGCTTAACGGGAAAGGTGAGGTGGGGTGATGCATAAAACAAGGGTTTCAAATTCGCTCAGATACCGTTCCATACACCCAATACGTAATAGACAAGACCTACTCCTTGCTCAGTGAACTGGACTCAACACCCCCTATTCACCGCACAAGAATATATGTGACTAGTAAGAATCTTAAAACCTATGTATTGATATCTCTCTGGAAGTGTGTCAAGTGGGTGTAAAGCCGCATAAACACAGCCGTGAAAAGCAGCTAAACCCCATTATAAAAATAAATTAGTTTTAAAAACCCATGAAACAAAGACAGTGAAAGAGACAGAAATTCTTACAAAATTCATTCAGGGGCTGTGACGCAACCTGGATTGACCATATCTAGACCCACAGCTGGATGAGACATAAGGGTGGACATTCTTGGGGCTGAGAGTTTTGGTGAGGTTGGGTGAGCCAACGCAGACCCTTTAAGGTAATACTGCGTGGTACCCATCCCATGGGTCCCAAATCTCCAGGTTCAAGGGCATCTTCCTACATCGAAAACTTGCATGAGGAACCCAGAAGATGGTACACCGTGTGATTTTGAAAGGTTTCTAAAACGCACCTCATTTCTCATCTCCTTGTGCTCGGGTTCGCCATTCCAGCTACTTCACTAGCAATCTCCCTACTTGGAGAATCAGCACCTTTAACCTCCTGTTCCGTACAGGTTGCAATTTGTCCTGAGGATGAACGGGAAGAGGGGCAGCCAATGAGAGACTAGATCTAGGTGTTGGGACAGGCACAGGTCACTCTATTTTCTCATCAGGAAGAAGAAATAACCACAGGCTCAGCCTGCCACCCGGAAGCAGAATAGGGCCTGAGGCAATCCCGCGCTTCTGCGGCCAGCTCCCAAAAAAGCCAGTTGAAAAATGGAGCACATGGGCACTGCAATTCACAACCCTGCAGAGTTATAAATGATAACTCTCGTCCACAAATATACTGAGGGAAGGCAACGAAGAGGATTTGAAAGCAAGGCAGAATTGCAGGAAACAGGTTTCAGGAGGTAGATTCGAATCGCCTTTAAAGCACATGAAAAGCGGCAAAACGTGGACAATGATGCCCTTGGCCAAAAAGGGCGTATGCGTTTTTTCCTGAATATATTCAGGAAAAAACGCATACGCCCTTTTTGGCCAACCAAGCAACCTGGAAAGTCAAATCAGCGCTACAAAGAAGTCTCGCTTCCCATCCGTCAAAAGGGCCATGCTGATAAAAGTGTCAAAACCACAAATGCAGGACAGGCCATGGAGAAATTGGAGCCTTGCTACGCTGATGGGCGGGATGTAAATTGCCAAGAGCCACTCTGGAGAAGTGTACGGTGAGGCCTGAAACATCGAAAAAACACAGCTTAGGGAGCATAGGGCACTTCCACTCATGGGCGTATAAATTTTGAAAACTAAAAATCAGCAAGACACAGGCACCCCAAAGTTTAGGGCTGCTCTGTTGACAAAACCTCCACTTCATGACACCTTAAATATCCCAGGAAAGAGAAAAATGGATAAAGAAGTTGTGGTCCTTATGTACAATGGAATATCACTCAGCCATGAAATCAATGTCATAAGGCTAGTAGAAGCAAGATGGGTGGACTTAGGTACGACGATTCTAAGTAAAATAAGTCACACAGAAAAGGACACTTATCAAAAGCTATAACTTATACAGGGAATGTAAAAACCGCTACATTTGAATTGAATTACAAAACAGAACAAAGTCAAACATTTAGAAAAAAATCTATGGTTGCTTAACGGGAAAGGTGAGGTGGGGTGATGCATAAAACAAGGGTTTCAAATTAGCTCAGATACCGTTCCATACACCCAATACGTAATAGACAAGACCTACCCCTTGCTCAGTGAACTGGACTCAACACCCCCTATTCACCGCACAACAATATATGTGACTAGTAAGAATCTTAAAACCTATGTATTCATATCTCTCTGGAAGTGTGTCAAGTGGGTGTAAAGCCGCATAAACACAGCCGTGAAAAGCAGCTAAACCCCATTATAAAAATAAATTAGTTTTAAAAACCCATGAAACAAAGACAGTGAAAGAGACAGAAATTCTTACAAAATTCATTCAGGGGCTGTGACGCAACCTGGATTGACCATATCTAGACCCACAGCTGGATGAGACATAAGGGTGGACATTCTTGGGGCTGAGAGGTTTGGTGAGGTTGGGTGAGCCGACGCAGACCCTTTAAGGTAATACTGTGTGGTACCCATTCCATGGGTCCCAAATCTCCAGGTTCAAGGGCATCTTCCTACATCGAAAACTTGCATGAGGAACCCAGAAGATGGTACACCGTGTGATTTTGAAAGGTTTCTAAAACGCACCTCATTTCTCATCTCCTTGTGCTCGGGTTCGCCATTTCAGCTACTTCACTAGCAATCTCCCAACTTGGAGAATCAGCACCTTTAACCTCCTGTTCCCTACAGGTTGCAATTTGTCCTGAGGATGAACGGGAAGAGGGGCAGCCAATGAGAGACTAGATCTAGGTGTTGGGACAGGCACAGGTCACTCTATTTTCTCATCAGGAAGAAGAAATAACCACAGGCTCAGCCTGCCACCCGGAACCAGAATAGGGCCTGAGGCAATCCCGCGCTTCTGCGGCCAGCTCCCAAAAATCCAGTTGAAAAATGGAGCACATGGGCAGTGCAATTCACAACCATGCAGAGTTATAAATGATAACTCTCGGCCACAAATATACTGAGGGAAGGCAACGAAGAGGATTTGAAAGCAAGGCAGAATTGCAGGAAACAGGTTTCAGGAGTTAGATTCGAATCGCCTTTAAAGCACATGAAAAGCGGCAAAACGTGGACAATGATGCCCTTGGCCAAAAAGGGCCTATGCGTTTTTACCTGAATATATTCAGGAAAAAACGCATAGGCCCTTTTTGGCCAACCAAGCTAATGTAAAGGCAAATCAGCACTACAAGGATTCTCGCTTCGAATCAGTCAAAAGGGCAATGCTGAAAAAAGTGTCAAAACCACAAAAGCAGGACAGGCCATGGAGAAATGGGAGCCTTGCTACACTGATGGGCGGGATGTAAATTGCTAGCAGCCACTCTGGAGAAGTGTACGGTGTGGCCTTAAACATCGAAAAAACACAGCTTAGGGAGCATAGGGCACTTCCACTCATGGGCGTATAAATTGGGAAAACTAAAAATCAGCAAGACACAGGCACCCCAAAGTTTAGGGCTGCTCTGTTGACAAGAACCTCCACTTCATGACACCTTAAATATCCCAGGGAAGAGAAAAATGGATAAAGAAGTTGTGGTCCTTATGTACAATGGAATATCACTCAGCCATGAAATCAATGTCATAAGGCTAGTAGGAGCATGATGAGTGGATTTAGGTACGACGACTCTAAGTGAAATAAGTCACACAGAAAAAGACACTTATCATTAGCTATCACGTATAGAGGGAATGTAAAAACTGCTACACTTGAACTGAATTACAAAACAGAACAGAGTCACACGTTTAGAAAACAAACTATGGCTGCTTAACGGGAAAGGTGAGGTGGTGTGATGCATAAAACAAGGGTTTCAAATTAGCTCAGATACCGTTCCATACACCCAATATGTAATAGACAAGACCTACTCCTTGCTCAGTGAACTGGACACAACACCCCCTATTCACCGCACAAGTATATATCTGACTAGTAAGAATCTTAAAACCTATGTATTGATATCTCTCTGGAAGTGTGTCAAGTGGGTGTAAAGCCGCAAAAACACAGCCGTGAAAAGCAGCTAAACCCCATTATAAAAATAAATTACTTGTAAAAACCCGTAAAACAAAGACAGTGAAAGAGAGAGAAATACTTACACAATTCGTTCAGGGGCTGTGATGCAACCTGGATTGAACATATCTAGACCCACAGCTGGATGAGACCTAAGGGTGGACACTCTTGGGGCTGAGAGGTTGGGTGAGGTTGGGTGAGCCAACGCAGACCCTTTAAAGTAATACTGCGTGGTACCCATCCCATGGGTCCCAAATCTCCAGGTTCAAGGCCATCTTCCTACATCGAAAACATGCATGAGAAACCCAGAAAATGGTACACCGTGTGATTTTGAAAGGTTTCTAAAACGCACTTCATTTCTCATCTCCTTGTGCTCGGGTTCTCCATTCCAGCTACTTTCCTAGCAATCTCCCTACTTGGAGAATCAGCACCTTTAACCTCCTGTTCCGTACAGGTTGCAATTTGTTCTGAGGATGAACGGGAAGAGGGGCAACCAATGAGAGACTAGATCTAGGTGTTGGGACAGGCACAGGTCACTCTAATTTCCCATCAGGAAGAAGAAAATACCACAGGCTCAGCCTGCCACCCGGAACCAGAAGAGGGCCTGAGGCAATCCCGCGCTTTTGCGGCCAGATCCCAAAAAAGCGAGTTGAAAAATGGACCTCAGGGACACTGCAATTCACAAACATGCAGACTTATAAATGATAATTCTCGTCCACAAATATATTGAGGGAAAGCAACGAAGAGGATTTGAAAGCAAGGCAGAACTGCAGGAAACAGATTTCAGGAGGTAGATTCGAATCGCCTTTCAAGCACATGAAAAGCGGCAAAACGTTGACAATGATGACCTTGGCCAAAAAGGGCGTATGCGTTTTTTCCTGAATATATTCAGGAAAAAACGCATACGCCCTTTTTGGCCAACCTAGCAACCTAGAAAGGCAAATCAGCGCTACAAAGAAGTCTCGCTTCCCATCCGTCAAAAGGGCCATGCTGATAAAAGTGTCAAAACCACAAATGCAGGACAGGCCATGGAGAAATTGGAACCTTTCTACGCTGATGGGCGGGATGTAAACTGCCAACAGCCACTCTGGAGAAGTGTACAGTGAGGCCTGAAACTTCGAAAAAACACAGCTTAGGGAGCATAGGGCACTTCCACTCATGGGCGTATAAATTTTGAAAACTAAAAATCAGCAAGACACAGGCACCCCAAAGTTTAGGGCTGCTCTGTTGACAAGAACCTCCACTTCATGACACCTTAAATATCCCAGGAAAGAGAAAAATGGATAAAGAAGTTGTGGTCCTTATGTACAATGGAATATCACTCAGCCATGAAATCAATGTCATAAGGCAAGTAGAAGCAAGATGGGTGGACTTAGGTACGACGATTCTAAGTGAAATAAGTCACACAGAAAAGGACACTTATCAAAAGCTATAACTTATACAGGGAATGTAAAAACCGCTACATTTGAACTGAATTACAAAACAGAACAAAGTCACACATTTAGAAAAAAGACTATGGTTGCTTAACGGGAAAGGTGAGGTGGGGTGATGCATAAAACAAGGGTTTCAAATTCGCTCAGATACCGTTCCATACACCCAATACGTAATAGACAAGACCTACTCCTTGCTCAGTGAACTGGACTCAACACCCCCTATTCACCGCACAAGAATATATGTGACTAGTAAGAATCTTAAAACCTATGTATTGATATCTCTCTGGAAGTGTTTCAAGTGGGTGTAAAGCCGCATAAACACAGCCGTGAAAAGCAGCTAAACCCCATTATAAAAATAAATTAGTTTTAAAAACCCATGAAACAAAGACAGTGAAAGAGACAGAAATTCTTACAAAATTCATTCAGGGGCTGTGACGCAACCTGGATTGACCATATCTAGACCCACAGCTGGATGAGACATAAGGGTGGACATTCTTGGGGCTGAGAGTTTTGGTGAGGTTGGGTGAGCCAACGCAGACCCTTTAAGGTAATACTGCGTGGTACCCATCCCATGGGTCCCAAATCTCCAGGTTCAAGGGCATCTTCCTACATCGAAAACTTGCATGAGGAACCCAGAAGATGGTACACCGTGTGATTTTGAAAGGTTTCTAAAACGCACCTCATTTCTCATCTCCTTGTGCTCGGGTTCGCCATTCCAGCTACTTCACTAGCAATCTCCCTACTTGGAGAATCAGCACCTTTAACCTCCTGTTCCGTACAGGTTGCAATTTGTCCTGAGGATGAACGGGAAGAGGGGCAGCCAATGAGAGACTAGATCTAGGTTTTGGGAGAGGCACAGGTCACTCTATTTTCTCATCAGGAAGAAGAAATTACCACAGGCTCAGCCTGCCGCCCGGAACCAGAATAGGGCCTGAGGCAATCCCGCGCTTCTGCGGCCAGCTCCCAAAAAAGCCAGTTGAAAAATGGAGCACATGGGCACTGCAATTCACAACCCTGCAGAGTTATAAATGATAACTCTCGTCCACAAATATATTGAGGGAAGGCAACGAAGAGGATTTGAAAGCAAGGCAGAACTTCAGGAAACAGGTTTCAGGAGGTAGATTCGAATCGCCTTTAAAGCACATGAAAAGCGGCAAAACGTGGACAATGATGCCCTTGGCCAAAAAGGGCGTATGCGTTTTTTCCTGAATATATTCAGGAAAAAACGCATACGCCCTTTTTGGCCAACCAAGCAACCTGGAAAGACAAATCAGCGCTAAAAAGAAGTCTCGCTTCCCATCGGTCAAAAGGGCCATGCTGATAAAAGTGTCAAAACCACAAATGCAGGACAGGCCATGGAGAAATTGGAGCCTTGCTACGCTGATGGGCGGGATGTAAATTGCCAACAGCCACTCTGGAGAAGTGTACGGTGAGGCCTGAAACATCGAAAAAACACAGCTTAGGGAGCATAGGGCACTTCCACTCATGGGCGTATAAATTTTGAAAACTAAAAATCAGCAAGACACAGGCACCCCAAAGTTTAGGGCTGCTCTGTTGACAAGAACCTCCACTTCATGACACCTTAAATATCCCAGGAAAGAGAAAAATGGATAAAGAAGTTGTGGTCCTTATGTACAATGGAATATCACTCAGCCATGAAATCAATGTCATAAGGCTAGTAGAAGCAAGATGGGTGGACTTAGGTACGACGATTCTAAGTGAAATAAGTCACACAGAAAAAGACACTTATCAAAAGCTATAACTTATACAGGGAATGTAAAAACCGCTACATTTGAACTGAATTACAAAACAGAACAAAGTCACATATTTAGAAAAAAAAACTATGGTTGCTTAACGGGAAAGGTGAGGTGGGGTGATGGATAAAACAAGGGTTTCAAATTAGCTCAGATACCGTTCCATACACCCAATACGTAATAGACAAGACCTACTCCTTGCTCAGTGAACTGGACTCAACACCCCCTATTCACCGCACAACAATATATGTGACTAGTAAGAATCTTAAAACCTATGTATTCATATCTCTCTGGAAGTGTGTCAAGTGGGTGTAAAGCCGCATAAACACAGCCGTGAAAAGCAGCTAAACCCCATTATAAAAATAAATTAGTTTTAAAAACCCATGAAACAAAGACAGTGAAAGAGACAGAAATTCTTACAAAATTCATTCAGGGGCTGTGACGCAACCTGGATTGACCATATCTAGACCCACAGCTGGATGAGACATAAGGGTGGACATTCTTGGGGCTGAGAGGTTTGGTGAGGTTGGGTGAGCCAACGCAGACCCTTTAAGGTAATACTGCGTAGTACCCATCCCATGGGTCCCAAATCTCCAGGTTCAAGGGCATCTTCCTACATCGAAAACTTGCATGAGGAACCCAGAAGATGGTACACCGTGTGATTTTGAAAGGTTTCTAAAACGCACCTCATTTCTCATCTCCTTGTGCTCGTGTTAGCCATTCCAGCTACTTCAGTAGCAATCTCCCTACTTGGAGAATCAGCACCTTTAACCTCCTGTTCCGTACAGGTTGCAATTTGTCCTGAGGATGAACGGGAAGAGGGGCAGCCAATGAGAGACTAGATCTAGGTGTTGGGACAGGCACAGGTCACTCTATTTTCTCATCAGGAAGAAGAAATAACCACAGGCTCAGCCTGCCACCCGGAACCAGAATAGGGCCTGAGGCAATCCCGCGCTTCTGCGGCCAGCTCCCAAAAAAGCCAGTTGAAAAATGGAGCACATGGGCACTGCAATTCACAACCCTGCAGAGTTATAAATGATAACTCTCGTCCACAAATATACTGAGGGAAGGCAACGAAGAGGATTTGAAAGCAAGGCAGAATTGCAGGAAACAGGTTTCAGGAGGTAGATTCGAATCGCCTTTAAAGCACATGAAAAGCGGCAAAACGTGGACAATGATGCCCTTGGCCAAAAAGGGCGTATGCGTTTTTTCCTGAATATATTCAGTAAAAAACGCATACGCCCTTTTTGGCCAACCAAGCAACCTGGAAAGTCAAATCAGCGCTACAAAGAAGTCTCGCTTCCCATCCGTCAAAAGGGCCATGCTGATAAAAGTGTCAAAACCACAAATGCAGGACAGGCCATGGAGAAATTGGAGCCTTGCTACGCTGATGGGCGGGATGTAAATTGCCAAGAGCCACTCTGGAGAAGTGTACGGTGAGGCCTGAAACATCGAAAAAACACAGCTTAGGGAGCATAGGGCACTTCCACTCATGGGCGTATAAATTTTGAAAACTAAAAATCAGCAAGACACAGGCACCCCAAAGTTTAGGGCTGCTCTGTTGACAAAACCTCCACTTCATGACACCTTAAATATCCCAGGAAAGAGAAAAATGGATAAAGAAGTTGTGGTCCTTATGTACAATGGAATATCACTCAGCCATGAAATCAATGTCATAAGGCTAGTAGAAGCAAGATGGGTGGACTTAGGTACGACGATTCTAAGTAAAATAAGTCACACAGAAAAGGACACTTATCAAAAGCTATAACTTATACAGGGAATGTAAAAACCGCTACATTTGAATTGAATTACAAAACAGAACAAAGTCACACATTTAGAAAAAAATCTATGGTTGCTTAACGGGAAAGGTGAGGTGGGGTGATGCATAAAACAAGGGTTTCAAATTAGCTCAGATACCGTTCCATACACCCAATACGTAATAGACAAGACCTACCCCTTGCTCAGTGAACTGGACTCAACACCCCCTATTCACCGCACAACAATATATGTGACTAGTAAGAATCTTAAAACCTATGTATTCATATCTCTCTGGAAGTGTGTCAAGTGGGTGTAAAGCCGCATAAACACAGCCGTGAAAAGCAGCTAAACCCCATTATAAAAATAAATTAGTTTTAAAAACCCATGAAACAAAGACAGTGAAAGAGACAGAAATTCTTACAAAATTCATTCAGGGGCTGTGACGCAACCTGGATTGACCATATCTAGACCCACAGCTGGATGAGACATAAGGGTGGACATTCTTGGGGCTGAGAGGTTTGGTGAGGTTGGGTGAGCCGACGCAGACCCTTTAAGGTAATACTGTGTGGTACCCATTCCATGGGTCCCAAATCTCCAGGTTCAAGGGCATCTTCCTACATCGAAAACTTGCATGAGGAACCCAGAAGATGGTACACCGTGTGATTTTGAAAGGTTTCTAAAACGCACCTCATTTCTCATCTCCTTGTGCTCGGGTTCGCCATTCCAGCTACTTCACTAGCAATCTCCCAACTTGGAGAATCAGCACCTTTAACCTCCTGTTCCCTACAGGTTGCAATTTGTCCTGAGGATGAACGGGAAGAGGGGCAGCCAATGAGAGACTAGATCTAGGTGTTGGGACAGGCACAGGTCACTCTATTTTCTCATCAGGAAGAAGAAATAACCACAGGCTCAGCCTGCCACCCGGAACCAGAATAGGGCCTGAGGCAATCCCGCGCTTCTGCGGCCAGCTCCCAAAAATCCAGTTGAAAAATGGAGCACATGGGCAGTGCAATTCACAACCATGCAGAGTTATAAATGATAACTCTCGGCCACAAATATACTGAGGGAAGGCAACGAAGAGGATTTGAAAGCAAGGCAGAATTGCAGGAAACAGGTATCAGGAGTTAGATTCGAATCGCCTTTAAAGCACATGAAAAGCGGCAAAACGTGGACAATGATGCCCTTGGCCAAAAAGGGCCTATGCGTTTTTACCTGAATATATTCAGGAAAAAACGCATAGGCCCTTTTTGGCCAACCAAGCTAATGTAAAGGCAAATCAGCACTACAAGGATTCTCGCTTCGAATCAGTCAAAAGGGCAATGCTGATAAAAGTGTCAAAACCACAAAAGCAGGACAGGCCATGGAGAAATGGGAGCCTTGCTACACTGATGGGCGGGATGTAAATTGCTAGCAGCCACTCTGGAGAAGTGTACGGTGTGGCCTTAAACATCGAAAAAACACAGCTTAGGGAGCATAGGGCACTTCCACTCATGGGCGTATAAATTGGGAAAACTAAAAATCAGCAAGACACAGGCACCCCAAAGTTTAGGGCTGCTCTGTTGACAAGAACCTCCACTTCATGACACCTTAAATATCCCAGGGAAGAGAAAAATGGATAAAGAAGTTGTGGTCCTTATGTACAATGGAATATCACTCAGCCATGAAATCAATGTCATAAGGCTAGTAGGAGCATGATGAGTGGATTTAGGTACGACGACTCTAAGTGAAATAAGTCACACAGAAAAAGACACTTATCATTAGCTATCACGTATAGAGGGAATGTAAAAACTGCTACACTTGAACTGAATTACAAAACAGAACAGAGTCACACGTTTAGAAAACAAACTATGGCTGCTTAACGGGAAAGGTGAGGTGGTGTGATGCATAAAACAAGGGTTTCAAATTAGCTCAGATACCGTTCCATACACCCAATATGTAATAGACAAGACCTACTCCTTGCTCAGTGAACTGGACACAACACCCCCTATTCACCGCACAAGTATATATCTGACTAGTAAGAATCTTAAAACCTATGTATTGATATCTCTCTGGAAGTGTGTCAAGTGGGTGTAAAGCCGCATAAACACAGCCGTGAAAAGCAGCTAAACCCCATTATAAAAATAAATTACTTGTAAAAACCCGTAAAACAAAGACAGTGAAAGAGAGAGAAATACTTACACAATTCGTTCAGGGGCTGTGATGCAACCTGGATTGAACATATCTAGACCCACAGCTGGATGAGACCTAAGGGTGGACACTCTTGGGGCTGAGAGGTTGGGTGAGGTTGGGTGAGCCAACGCAGACCCTTTAAAGTAATACTGCGTGGTACCCATCCCATGGGTCCCAAATCTCCAGGTTCAAGGCCATCTTCCTACATCGAAAACATGCATGAGAAACCCAGAAAATGGTACACCGTGTGATTTTGAAAGGTTTCTAAAACGCACTTCATTTCTCATCTCCTTGTGCTCGGGTTCTCCATTCCAGCTACTTTCCTAGCAATCTCCCTACTTGGAGAATCAGCACCTTTAACCTCCTGTTCCGTACAGGTTGCAATTTGTTCTGAGGATGAACGGGAAGAGGGGCAACCAATGAGAGACTAGATCTAGGTGTTGGGACAGGCACAGGTCACTCTAATTTCCCATCAGGAAGAAGAAAATACCACAGGCTCAGCCTGCCACCCGGAACCAGAAGAGGGCCTGAGGCAATCCCGCGCTTTTGCGGCCAGATCCCAAAAAAGCGAGTTGAAAAATGGACCTCAGGGACACTGCAATTCACAAACATGCAGACTTATAAATGATAATTCTCGTCCACAAATATATTGAGGGAAAGCAACGAAGAGGATTTGAAAGCAAGGCAGAACTGCAGGAAACAGATTTCAGGAGGTAGATTCGAATCGCCTTTCAAGCACATGAAAAGCGGCAAAACGTTGACAATGATGACCTTGGCCAAAAAGGGCATATGCGTTTTTTCCTGAATATATTCAGGAAAAAACGCATACGCCCTTTTTGGCCAACCTAGCAACCTAGAAAGGCAAATCAGCGCTACAAAGAAGTCTCGCTTCCCATCCGTCAAAAGGGCCATGCTGATAAAAGTGTCAAAACCACAAATGCAGGACAGGCCATGGAGAAATTGGAACCTTTCTACGCTGATGGGCGGGATGTAAACTGCCAACAGCCACTCTGGAGAAGTGTACAGTGAGGCCTGAAACTTCGAAAAAACACAGCTTAGGGAGCATAGGGCACTTCCACTCATGGGCGTATAAATTTTGAAAACTAAAAATCAGCAAGACACAGGCACCCCAAAGTTTAGGGCTGCTCTGTTGACAAGAACCTCCACTTCATGACACCTTAAATATCCCAGGAAAGAGAAAAATGGATAAAGAAGTTGTGGTCCTTATGTACAATGGAATATCACTCAGCCATGAAATCAATGTCATAAGGCAAGTAGAAGCAAGATGGGTGGACTTAGGTACGACGATTCTAAGTGAAATAAGTCACACAGAAAAGGACACTTATCAAAAGCTATAACTTATACAGGGAATGTAAAAACCGCTACATTTGAACTGAATTACAAAACAGAACAAAGTCACACATTTAGAAAAAAGACTATGGTTGCTTAACGGGAAAGGTGAGGTGGGGTGATGCATAAAACAAGGGTTTCAAATTCGCTCAGATACCGTTCCATACACCCAATACGTAATAGACAAGACCTACTCCTTGCTCAGTGAACTGGACTCAACACCCCCTATTCACCGCACAAGAATATATGTGACTAGTAAGAATCTTAAAACCTATGTATTGATATCTCTCTGGAAGTGTGTCAAGTGGGTGTAAAGCCGCATAAACACAGCCGTGAAAAGCAGCTAAACCGCATTATAAAAATAAATTAGTTTTAAAAACCCATGAAACAAAGACAGTGAAAGAGACAGAAATTCTTACAAAATTCATTCAGGGGCTGTGACGCAACCTGGATTGACCATATCTAGACCCACAGCTGGATGAGACATAAGGGTGGACATTCTTGGGGCTGAGAGTTTTGGTGAGGTTGGGTGAGCCAACGCAGACCCTTTAAGGTAATACTGCGTGGTACCCATCCCATGGGTCCCAAATCTCCAGGTTCAAGGGCATCTTCCTACATCGAAAACTTGCATGAGGAACCCAGAAGATGGTACACCGTGTGATTTTGAAAGGTTTCTAAAACGCACCTCATTTCTCATCTCCTTGTGCTCGGGTTCGCCATTCCAGCTACTTCACTAGCAATCTCCCTACTTGGAGAATCAGCACCTTTAACCTCCTGTTCCGTACAGGTTGCAATTTGTCCTGAGGATGAACGGGAAGAGGGGCAGCCAATGAGAGACTAGATCTAGGTTTTGGGAGAGGCACAGGTCACTCTATTTTCTCATCAGGAAGAAGAAATTACCACAGGCTCAGCCTGCCGCCCGGAACCAGAATAGGGCCTGAGGCAATCCCGCGCTTCTGCGGCCAGCTCCCAAAAAAGCCAGTTGAAAAATGGAGCACATGGGCACTGCAATTCACAACCCTGCAGAGTTATAAATGATAACTCTCGTCCACAAATATACTGAGGGAAGGCAACGAAGAGGATTTGAAAGCAAGGCAGAATTGCAGGAAACAGGTTTCAGGAGGTAGATTCGAATCGCCTTTAAAGCACATGAAAAGCGGCAAAACGTGGACAATGATGCCCTTGGCCAAAAAGGGCGTATGCGTTTTTTCCTGAATATATTCAGGAAAAAACGCATACGCCCTTTTTGGCCAACCAAGCAACCTGGAAAGGCAAATCAGCGCTACAAAGAAGTCTCGCTTCCCATCCGTCAAAAGGGCCATGCTGATAAAAGTGTCAAAACCACAAATGCAGGACAGGCCATGGAGAAAAGGGAGCCTAGCTACGCTGATGGGCGGGATGTAAATTGCCAACAGCCACTCTGGAGAAGTGTACGGTGAGGCCTGAAACATCGAAAAAACACAGCTTAGGGAGCATAGGGCAGGTCCACTCATGGGCGTATAAATTTTGAAAACTAAAAATCAGCAAGACACAGGCACCCCAAAGTTTAGGGCTGCTCTGTTGACAAGAACCTCCACTTCATGACACCTTAAATATCCCAGGAAAGAGAAAAATGGATAAAGAAGTTGTGGTCCTTATGTACAATGGAATATCACTCAGCCATGAAATCAATGTCATAAGGCTAGTAGAAGCAAGATGGGTGGACTTAGGTACGACGATTCTAAGTGAAATAAGTCACACAGAAAAGGACACTTATCAAAAGCTATAACTTATACAGGGAATGTAAAAACCGCTACATTTGAACTGAATTACAAAACAGAACAAAGTCAAACATTTAGAAAAAAATCTATGGTTGCTTAACGGGAAAGGTGAGGTGGGGTGATGCATAAAACAAGGGTTTCAAATTCGCTCAGATACCGTTCCATACACCCAATACGTAATAGACAAGACCTACTCCTTGCTCAGTGAACTGGACTCAACACCCCCTATTCACCGCACAAGAATATATGTGACTAGTAAGAATCTTAAAACCTATGTATTGATATCTCTCTGGAAGTGCGTCAAGTGGGTGTAAAGCCGCATAAACACAGCCGTGAAAAGCAGCTAAACCCCATTATAAAAATAAATTAGTTTTAAAAACCCATGAAACAAAGACAGTGAAAGAGACAGAAATTCTTACAAAATTCATTCAGGGGCTGTGACGCAACCTGGATTGACCATATCTAGACCCACAGCTGGATGAGACATAAGGGTGGACATTCTTGGGGCTGAGAGGTTTGGTGAGGTTGGGTGAGCCAACGCAGACCCTTTAAGGTAATACTGCGTGGTACCCATCCCATGGGTCCCAAATCTCCAGGTTCAAGGGCATCTTCCTACATCGAAAACTTGCATGAGGAACCCAGAAGATGGTACACCGTGTGATTTTGAAAGGTTTCTAAAACGCACCTCATTTCTCATCTCCTTGTGCTCGGGTTCGCCATTCCAGCTACTTCACTAGCAATCTCCCAACTTGGAGAATCAGCACCTTTAACCTCCTGTTCTGTACAGGTTGCAATTTGTCCTGAGGATGAACGGGAAGAGGGGCAGCCAATGAGAGACTAGATCTAGGTGTTGGGACAGGCACAGGTCACTCTATTTTATCATCAGGAAGAAGAAATAACCACAGGCTCAGCCTGCCACCCGGAACCAAAATAGGGCCTGAGGCAATCCCGCGCTTCTGCGGCCAGCTCCCAAAAAAGCCAGTTGAAAAATGGAGCACATGGGCACTGCAATTCACAACCCTGCAGAGTTATAAATGATAACACTCGTCCACAAATATATTGAGGGAAGGCAACGAAGAGGATTTGAAAGCAAGGCAGAATTGCAGGAAACAGGTTTCAGGAGGTAGATTCGAATCGCCTTTAAAGCACATGAAAAGCGGCAAAACGTGGACAATGATGCCCTTGGCCAAAAAGGGCGTATGCGTTTTTTCCTGAATATATTCAGGAAAAAACGCATACGCCCTTTTTGGCCAACCAAGCAACCTGGAAAGGCAAATCAGCGCTACAAAGAAGTCTCGCTTCCCATCCGTCAAAAGGGCCATGCTGATAAAAGTGTCAAAACCACAAATGCAGGACAGGCCATGGAGAAATTGGAGCCTTGCTACGCTGATGGGCGGGATGTAAATTGCCAACAGCCACTCTGGAGAAGTGTACGGTGAGGCCTGAAACATCGAAAAAACACAGCTTAGGGAGCATAGGGCACTTCCACTCATGGGCGTATAAATTTTGAAAAATAAAATCAGCAAGACACAGGCACCCCAAAGTTTAGGGCTGCTCTGTTGACAAAACCTCCACTTCATGACACCTTAAATATCCCAGGAAAGAGAAAAATGGATAAAGAAGTTGTGGTCCTTATGTACAATGGAATATCACTCAGCCATGAAATCAATGTCATAAGGCTAGTAGAAGCAAGATGGGTGGACTTAGGTACGACGATTCTAAGTGAAATAAGTCACACAGAAAAGGACACTTATCAAAAGCTATAACTTATACAGGGAATGTAAAAACCGCTACATTTGAACTGAATTACAAAACAGAACAAAGTCACACATTTAGAAAAAAATCTATGGTTGCTTAACGGGAAAGGTGAGGTGGGGTGATGCATAAAACAAGGGTTTCAAATTAGCTCAGATACCGTTCCATACACCCAATACGTAATAGACAAGACCTACCCCTTGCTCAGTGAACTGGACTCAACACCCCCTATTCACCGCACAAGAATATATGTGACTAGTAAGAATCTTAAAACCTATGTATTCATATCTCTCTGGAAGTGTGTCAAGTGGGTGTAAAGCCGCATAAACACAGCCGTGAAAAGCAGCTAAACCCCATTATAAAAATAAATTAGTTTTAAAAACCCATGAAACAAAGACAGTGAAAGAGACAGAAATTCTTACAAAATTCATTCAGGGGCTGTGACGCAAACTGAATTGACCATATCTAGACCCACAGCTGGATGAGACATAAGGGTGGACATTCTTGGGGCTGAGAGTTTTGGTGAGGTTGGGTGAGCCAACGCAGACCCTTTAAGGTAATACTGCGTGGTACCCATCCCATGGGTCCCAAATCTCCAGGTTCAAGGGCATCTTCCTACATCGAAAACTTGCATGAGGAACCCAGAAGATGGTACACCGTGTGATTTTGAAAGGTTTCTAAAACGCACCTCATTTCTCATCTCCTTGTGCTCGGGTTCGCCATTCCAGCTACTTCACTAGCAATCTCCCTACTTGGAGAATCAGCACCTTTAACCTCCTGTTCCGTACAGCTTGCAATTTGTCCTGAGGATGAACGGGAAGAGGGGCAGCCAATGAGAGACTAGATCTAGGTTTTGGGACAGGCACAGGTCACTCTATTTTCTCATCAGGAAGAAGAAATAACCACAGGCCCAGCCTGCCACCCGGAACCAGAATAGGGCCTGAGGCAATCCCGCGCTTCTGCGGCCAGCTCCCAAAAAAGCCAGTTGAAAAATGGAGCACATGGGCACTGCAATTCATAACCCTGCAGAGTTATAAATGATAACTCTCGTCCACAAATATACTGAGGGAAGGCAACGAAGAGGATTTGAAAGCAAGGCAGAATTGCAGGAAACAGGTTTCAGGAGGTAGATTCGAATCGCCTTTAAAGCACTTGAAAAGCGGCAAAACGTGGACAATGATGCCCTTGGCCAAAAAGGGCGTATGCGTTTTTTCCTGAATATATTCAGGAAAAAACGCATACGCCGTTTTTGGCCAACCAAGCAACCTGGAAAGGCAAATCAGCGCTACAAAGAAGTCTCGCTTCCCATCGGTCAAAAGGGCCATGCTGCTAAAAGTGTCAAAACCACAAATGCAGGACAGGCCATGGAGAAATTGGAGCCTTGCTACGCTGATGGGCAGGATGTAAATTGCCAACAGCCACTCTGGAGAAGTGTACGGTGAGGCCTGAAACATAGAAAAAACACAGCTTAGGGAGCATAGGGCACTTCCACTCATGGGCGTATAAATTTTGAAAACTAAAAATCAGCAAGACACAGGCACCCCAAAGTTTAGGGCTGCTCTGTTGACAAGAACCTCCACTTCATGACACCTTAAATATCCCAGGAAAGAGAAAAATGGATAAAGAAGTTGTGGTCCTTATGTACAATGGAATATCACTCAGACATGAAATCAATGTCATAAGGCTAGTAGAAGCAAGATGAGTGGATTTAGGTACGACGATTCTAAGTGAAATAAGTCACACAGAAATAGACACTTATCATAAGCTATCACTTATAGAGGGAATGTAAAAACCGCTACACTTGAACTGAATTACAAAACAGAACAGAGTCACACGTTTAGAAAACACACTATGGCTGGTTAACGGAAAAGGTGAGGTGGGGTGTTGCATAAAATAAGGGTTTCAAATTCGCTCAGATACCGTTCCATACACCCAATATGTAATAGACAAGACCTACTCCTTGCTCAGTGAACTGGACTCAACACCCCCTATTCACCGCACAAGAATATATCTGATTAGTAAGAATCTTAAAACCTATGTATTGATATCTGTCTGGAAGTGAGTCAAGTGGGTGTAAAGCCGCAGAAACACAGCCGTGAGAAGCAGCTAAACACCATTATAAAAATAAATTACTTTTAAAAACCCGTAAAACAAAGACAGTGAAAGAGAGAGAAATTCTTACAAAATTCGTTCAGGGGCTGTGATGCAACCTGGATTGACCATATCTAGACCCACAGCTGGATGAGACATAAGGGTGGACACTCTTGAGGCTGAGAGGTTGGGTGAGGTTGGGTGAGCAAACGCAGACCCTTTAAGTAATACTGCGTGGTACCCATCCCATGGGTCCCAAATCTCCAGGTTCAAGGGCATCTTCCTACATTGAAAACATGCATGAGAAACCCAGAAGATGGTACACCCTGTGATTTTGAAAGCTTTCTAAAACGCACCTCATTTCTCATCTCCTTGTGCTCGGGTTCGCCTTTCCAGCTAATTTACTATCAATCTCCCTACTTGGAGAATCAGCACCTTTAACCACCTGTTCCCTACAGGTTGCAATTTGTCCTGAGGATGAACGGGAAGAGGGGCAGCCAATGAGAGACTAGATCTAGGTGTTGGGACAGGCACAGGTCACTCTATTTTCCCATCAGGAAGAAGAAATAACCACAGGCTCAGCCTGCCACCCGGAACCAGAATAGGGCCTGAGGCAATCCCGCGATTCTGCGGCCAGCTCCCAAAAAAGCCAGTTGAAAAATGGAGCACATGGGCACTGCAATTCACAACCCTGCAGAGTTATAAATGATAACTCTCGTCCACAAATATATTGAGGGAAGGCAACGAAGAGGATTTGAAAGCAAGGCAGAATTGCAGGAAACAGATTTCAGGAGGTAGATTCGAATCGCATTTAAAGCACATGAAAAGCGGCAAAACGTGGACAATGATGCCCTTAGCCAAAAAGGGCGTATGCGTTTTTTCCTGAATATATTCAGGAAAAAACGCATACGCCCTTTTTGGCCAACCAAGCAACCTGGAAAGGCAAATCAGCGCTACAAAGAAGTCTCGCTTCCCATCCGTCAAAAGGGCCATGCTGATAAAAGTGTCAAAACCACAAATGCAGGACAGGCCATGGAGAAATGGGAGCCTTGCTACGCTGATGGGCGGGATGTAAATTGCCAACAGCCACTCTGGAGAAGTGTACGGTGAGGCCTGAAACATCGAAAAAACACAGCTTAGGGCGCATAGGGCACGTCCACTCATGGGCGTATAAATTTTGAAAACTAAAAATCAGCAAGACACAGGCACCCCAAAGTTTAGGGCTGCTCTGTTGACAAGAACCTCCACTTCATGACACCTTAAATATCCCAGGAAAGAGAAAAATGGATAAAGAAGTTGTGGTCCTTATTTACAATGGAATATCACTCAGCCATGAAATCAATGTCATAAGGCAAGTAGAAGCAAGATGGGTGGACTTAGGTACGACGATTCTAAGTGAAATAAGTCACCAGAAAAAGACACTTATCAAAAGCTATAACTTATACAGGGAATGTAAAAACCGCTACATTTGAACTGAATTACAAAACAGAACAAAGTCACAAGTTTAGAAAAAAGACTATGGTTGCTTAACGGGAAAGGTGAGGTGGGGTGATGCATAAAACAAGGGTTTCAAATTCGCTCAGATACCGTTCCATACACCCAATACGTAATAGACAAGACCTACTCCTTGCTCAGTGAACTGGACTCAACACCCCCTATTCACCGCACAAGAATATATGTGACTAGTAAGAATCTTAAAACCTATGTATTGATATCTCTCTGGAAGTGTGTCAAGTGGGTGTAAAGCCGCATAAACACAGCCGTGAAAAGCAGCTAAACCGCATTATAAAAATAAATTAGTTTTAAAACCCATGAAACAAAGACAGTGAAAGAGACAGAAATTCTTACAAAATTCATTCAGGGGCTGTGACGCAACCTGGATTGACCATATCTAGACCCACAGCTGGATGAGACATAAGGGTGGACATTCTTGGGGCTGAGAGTTTTGGTGAGGTTGGGTGAGCCAACGCAGACCCTTTAAGGTAATACTGCGTGGTACCCATCCCATGGGTCCCAAATTTCCAGGTTCAAGGGCATCTTCCTACATCGAAAACTTGCATGAGGAACCCAGAAGATGGTACACCGTGTGATTTTGAAAGGTTTCTAAAACGCACCTCATTTCTCATCTCCTTGTGCTCGGGTTCGCCATTCCAGCTACTTCACTAGCAATCTCCCTACTTGGAGAATCAGCACCTTTAACCTCCTGTTCCGTACAGCTTGCAATTTGTCCTGAGGATGAACGGGAAGAGGGGCAGCCAATGAGAGACTAGATCTAGGTTTTGGGACAGGCACAGGTCACTCTATTTTCTCATCAGGAAGAAGAAATAACCACAGGCCCAGCCTGCCACCCGGAACCAGAATAGGGCCTGAGGCAATCCCGCGCTTCTGCGGCCAGCTCCCAAAAAAGCCAGTTGAAAAATGGAGCACATGGACACTGCAATTCATAACCCTGCAGAGTTATAAATGATAACTCTCGTCCACAAATATACTGAGGGAAGGCAACGAAGAGGATTTGAAAGCAAGGCAGAATTGCAGGAAACAGGTTTCAGGAGGTAGATTCGAATCGCCTTTAAAGCACATGAAAAGCGGCAAAACGTGGACAATGATGCCCTTGGCCAAAAAGGGCGTATGCATTTTTTCCTGAATATATTCAGGAAAAAACGCATACGCCGTTTTTGGCCAACCAAGCAACCTGGAAAGGCAAATCAGCGCTACAAAGAAGTCTCGCTTCCCATCGGTCAAAAGGGCCATGCTGATAAAAGTGTCAAAACCACAAATGCAGGACAGGCCATGGAGAAATTGGAGACTTGCTACGCTGATGGGCAGGATGTAAATTGCCAACAGCCACTCTGGAGAAGTGTACGGTGAGGCCTGAAACATCGAAAAAACACAGCTTAGGGAGCATAGGGCACTTCCACTCATGGGCGTATAAATTTTGAAAACTAAAAATCAGCAAGACACAGGCACCCCAAAGTTTAGGGCTGCTCTGTTGACAAGAACCTCCACTTCATGACACCTTAAATATCCCAGGAAAGAGAAAAATGGATAAAGAAGTTGTGGTCCTTATGTACAATGGAATATCACTCAGACATGAAATCAATGTCATAAGGCTAGTAGAAGCAAGATGAGTGGATTTAGGTACGACGATTCTAAGTGAAATAAGTCACACAGACATAGACACTTATCATAAGCTATCACTTATAGAGGGAATGTAAAAACCGCTACACTTGAACTGAATTACAAAACAGAACAGAGTCACACGTTTAGAAAACACACTATGGCTGCTTAACGGGAAAGGTGAGGTGGGGTGAGGCATAAAACAAGGGTTTCAAATTCGCTCAGATACCGTTCCATACACCCAATATGTAATAGACAAGACCTACTCCTTGCTCAGTGAACTGGACTCAACACCCCCTATTCACCGCACAAGAATATATGTGACTAGTAAAAATCTTAAAACCTATGTATTGATATCTGTCTGGAAGTGAGTCAACTGGGTGTAAAGCCGCATAAACACAGCCATGAAAAGCAGATAAACCCCATTATAAAAATAAATTACTTTTAAAAACCCGTAAAACAAAGACAGTGAAAGAGAGAGAAATTCTTACAAAATTCGTTCAGAGGCTGTGATGCAACCTGGATTGACCATATCTAGACCCACAGCTGGATGAGACATAAGGGTGGACACTCTTGGGGCTGAAAGGTTGGGTGAGGTTGGGTGAGCAAACGCAGACCCTTTAAAGTAATACTGCCTGGTACCCATTCCATGGGTCCCAAATCTCCAGGTTCAAGGGCATCTTCCTACATCGAAAACATGCATGAGAAACCCAGAAGATGGTACACCGTGTGATTTTGAAAGGTTTCTAATACGCAACTCATTTCTCATCTCCTTGTGCTCGGGTTCGCCTTTCCAGCTACTTTACTAGCAATCTCCCTACTTGGAGAATCAGCACCTTTAAGCTCCTGTTCCCTACAGGTTGCAATTTGTCCTGAGGATGAACGGGAAGAGGGGCAACCAATGAGAGACTAGATCTAGGTGTTGGGACAGGCACAGGTCACTCTATTTTCCCATCGGGAAGAAGAATTAACCACAGGCTCAGCCTGCCGCCCGGAAGCGGAATACGGCCTGAGGCAATCCCGTGCTTTTGCGGCCAGCTCCCAAAAAAGCCAGTTGAAAAATGGAGCTCAGGGACACTGCAATTCACAAACCCGCAGAGCTATAAATAATAACTCTCATCCACAGATATATTGAGGGAAGGCAACGAAGAGGATTTGAAAGCAAGGCAGAATTGCAGGAAACAGGTTTCAGGAGGTAGATTCGAATCGCCTTTAAAGCACATGAAAAGCGGCAAAACTTCGACAATGATGCCCTTGGCCAAACAGGGCGTATGCGTTTTTTCCTGAATATATTCAGGAAAAAACGCAAATGCCCTTTTTGGCCAACCAAGCAACCTGGAAAGGCAAATCAGCGCTACAAAGAAGTCTCGCTTCCCATCGGTCAAAAGGGTCATGCTGCAAAAAGTGTCAAAACCACAAATGCAGGACAGGCCATGGAGAAATGGCAGCCTTGCTACGCTGATGGGCGGGATGTAAATTGCCATCAGCCACTCTGGAGAAGTGTACGTTGTGTCCTGAAACATCGAAAAAACACAGCTTAGGGAGCATAGGGCACGTCCACTCATGGGCGTATAAATTGGGAAAACTAAAAATCAGCAAGACACAGTCACCCCAAAGTTTAGGGCTGCTCTGTTGACAAGAACCTCCACTTCATGACACCTTAAATATCCCAGGAAAGAGAAAAATGGATAAAGAAGTTGTGGTCCTTATGTACAATGGAATATCACTCAGACATGAAATCAAGGTCATAAGGCTAGTAGAAGCAAGATGAGTGGATTTAGGTACGATGATTCTAAGTGAAATAAGTCACACAGAAAAAGACACTTATCATAAGCTATCACTTATAGAGGGAATGTAAAAACCGCTACACTTGCACTGAATTACAAAACAGAACAGAGTCACACGTTTAGAAAACACACTATGGCTGCTTAACGGGAAAGGTGAGGTGGGGTGAGGCATAAAACAAGGGTTTCAAATTCGCTCAGATACCGTTCCATACACCCAATATGTAATAGACAAGACCTACTCCTTGCTCAGTGAACTGGACTCAACACCCCCTATTCACCGCACAAGAATATATGTGACTAGTAAGAATCTTAAAATCTATGTATTGATATCTGTCTGGAAGTGAGTCAAGTGGGTGTAAAGCCGCATAAACACAGCCGTGAAAAGCAGCTAAACCCCATTATAAAAAATAAATTACTTTTAAAAACCCGTAAAACAAAGACAGTGAAAGAGAGAGAAATTCTTACACAATTCGTTCAGAGGCTGTGATGCAACCTGGATTGACCATATCTAGACCCACAGCTGGATGAGACATAAGGGTGGACACTCTTGGGGCTGAAAGGTTGGGTGAGGTTGGGTGAGCAGACGCAGACCCTTTAAAGTAATACTGCCTGGTACCCATCCCATGGGTCCCAAATTTCCAGGTTCAAGGGAATCTTCCTACATCAAAAACATGCATGAGAAACCCAGAAGATGGTACACCGTGTGATTTTGAAAGGTTTCTAATACGCACCTCATTTGTCATCTCCTTGTGCTTGGGTTCGCCTTTCCAGCTACTTTACTAGCAATCTCCCTACTTGGAGAATCAGCACCTTTAAGCTCCTGTTCCCTACAGGTTGCAATTTGTCCTGAGGATGAACGGGAAGAGGGGCAACCAATGAGACACTAGATCTAGGTGTTGGGACAGGCACAGGTCACTCTATTTTCCCATCAGGAAGAAGAAATAACCACAGGCTCAGCCTGCCACCCGGAACCAGAATAGGGCCTGAGGCAATCCCGCGCTTCTGCGGCCAGCTCCCAAAAATCCAGTTGAAAAATGGAGCACATGGGCAGTGCAATTCACAACCATGCAGAGTTATAAATGATAACTCTCGGCCACAAATATACTGAGGGAAGGCAACGAAGAGGATTTGAAAGCAAGGCAGAATTGCAGGAAACAGGTTTCTGGAGTTAGATTCGAATCGCCTTTAAAGCACATGAAAAGCGGCAAAACGTGGACAATGATGCCCTTGGCCAAAAAGGGCCTATGCGTTTTTACCTGAATATATTCAGGAAAAAACGCATAGGCCCTTTTTGGCCAACCAAGCTAATGTAAAGGCAAATCAGCACTACAAGGATTCTCGCTTCGAATCGGTCAAAAGGGCCATGCTGAAAAAAGTGTCAAAACCACAAAAGCAGGACAGGCCATGGAGAAATGGGAGCCTTGCTACACTGATGGGCGGGATGTAAATTGCTAGCAGCCACTCTGGAGAAGTGTACGGTGTGGCCTTAAACATCGAAAAAACACAGCTTAGGGAGCATAGGGCACTTCCACTCATGGGCGTATAAATTGGGAAAACTAAAAATCAGCAAGACACAGGCACCCCAAAGTTTAGGGCTGCTCTGTTGACAAGAACCTCCACTTCATGACACCTTAAATATCCCAGGGAAGAGAAAAATGGATAAAGAAGTTGTGGTCCTTATGTACAATGGAATATCACTCAGCCATGAAATCAATGTCATAAGGCTAGTAGGAGCATGATGAGTGGATTTAGGTACGACGACTCTAAGTGAAATAAGTCACACAGAAAAAGACACTTATCATTAGCTATCACGTATAGAGGGAATGTAAAAACTGCTACACTTGAACTGAATTACAAAACAGAACAGAGTCACACGTTTAGAAAACAAACTATGGCTGCTTAACGGGAAAGGTGAGGTGGTGTGATGCATAAAACAAGGGTTTCAAATTAGCTCAGATACCGTTCCATACACCCAATATGTAATAGACAAGACCTACTCCTTGCTCAGTGAACTGGACACAACACCCCCTATTCACCGCACAAGTATATATCTGACTAGTAAGAATCTTAAAACCTATGTATTGATATCTCTCTGGAAGTGTGTCAAGTGGGTGTAAAGCCGCATAAACACAGCCGTGAAAAGCAGCTAAACCCCATTATAAAAATAAATTACTTGTAAAAACCCGTAAAACAAAGACAGTGAAAGAGAGAGAAATTCTTACACAATTCGTTCATGGGCTGTGATGCAACCTGGATTGAACATATCTAGACCCACAGCTGGATGAGACTTAAGGGTGGACACTCTTGGGGCTGAGAGGTTGGGTGAGGTTGGGTGAGCCAACGCAGACCCTTTAAAGTAATACTGCGTGGTACCCATCCCATGGGTCCCAAATCTCCAGGTTCAAGGCCATCTTCCTACATCGAAAACATGCATGAGAAACCCAGAAAATGGTACACCGTGTGATTTTGAAAGGTTTCTAAAACGCACTTCATTTCTCATCTCCTTGTGCTCGGGTTCTCCATTCCAGCTACTTTCCTAGCAATCTCCCTACTTGGAGAATCAGCACCTTTAACCTCCTGTTCCGTACAGGTTGCAATTTGTTCTGAGGATGAACGGGAAGAGGGGCAACCAATGAGAGACTAGATCTAGGTGTTGGGACAGGCACAGGTCACTCTAATTTCCCATCAGGAAGAAGAAAATACCACAGGCTCAGCCTGCCACCCGGAACCAGAAGAGGGCCTGAGGCAATCCCGCGCTTTTGCGGCCAGATCCCAAAAAAGCGAGTTGAAAAATGGACCTCAGGGACACTGCAATTCACAAACATGCAGACTTATAAATGATAATTCTCGTCCACAAATATATTGAGGGAAAGCAACGAAGAGGATTTGAAAGCAAGGCAGAACTGCAGGAAACAGATTTCAGGAGGTAGATTCGAATCGCCTTTCAAGCACATGAAAAGCGGCAAAACGTTGACAATGATGACCTTGGCCAAAAAGGGCGTATGCGTTTTTTCCTGAATATATTCAGGAAAAAACGCATACGCCCTTTTTGGCCAACCTAGCAACCTAGAAAGGCAAATCAGCGCTACAAAGAAGTCTCGCTTCCCATCCGTCAAAAGGGCCATGCTGATAAAAGTGTCAAAACCACAAATGCAGGACAGGCCATGGAGAAATTGGAACCTTTCTACGCTGATGGGCGGGATGTAAACTGCCAACAGCCACTCTGGAGAAGTGTACAGTGAGGCCTGAAACTTCGAAAAAACACAGCTTAGGGAGCATAGGGCACTTCCACTCATGGGCGTATAAATTTTGAAAACTAAAAATCAGCAAGACACAGGCACCCCAAAGTTTAGGGCTGCTCTGTTGACAAGAACCTCCACTTCATGACACCTTAAATATCCCAGGAAAGAGAAAAATGGATAAAGAAGTTGTGGTCCTTATGTACAATGGAATATCACTCAGCCATGAAATCAATGTCATAAGGCAAGTAGAAGCAAGATGGGTGGACTTAGGTACGACGATTCTAAGTGAAATAAGTCACACAGAAAAGGACACTTATCAAAAGCTATAACTTATACAGGGAATGTAAAAACCGCTACATTTGAACTGAATTACAAAACAGAACAAAGTCACACATTTAGAAAAAAGACTATGGTTGCTTAACGGGAAAGGTGAGGTGGGGTGATGCATAAAACAAGGGTTTCAAATTCGCTCAGATACCGTTCCATACACCCAATACGTAATAGACAAGACCTACTCCTTGCTCAGTGAACTGGACTCAACACCCCCTATTCACCGCACAAGAATATATGTGACTAGTAAGAATCTTAAAACCTATGTATTGATATCTCTCTGGAAGTGTGTCAAGTGGGTGTAAAGCCGCATAAACACAGCCGTGAAAAGCAGCTAAACCCCATTATAAAAATAAATGAGTTTAAAAAACCCATGAAACAAAGACAGTGAAAGAGACAGAAATTCTTACAAAATTCATTCAGGGGCTGTGACGCAACCTGGATTGACCATATCTAGACCCACAGCTGGATGAGACATAAGGGTGGACATTCTTGGGGCTGAGAGTTTTGGTGAGGTTGGGTGAGCCAACGCAGACCCTTTAAGGTAATACTGCGTGGTACCCATCCCATGGGTCCCAAATCTCCAGGTTCAAGGGCATCTTCCTACATCGAAAACTTGCATGAGGAACCCAGAAGATGGTACACTGTGTGATTTTGAAAGGTTTCTAAAACGCACCTCATTTCTCATCTCCTTGTGCTCGGGTTCGCCATTCCAGCTACTTCACTAGCAATCTCCCTACTTGGAGAATCAGCACCTTTAACCTCCTGTTCCGTACAGGTTGCAATTTGTCCTGAGGATGAACGGGAAGAGGGGCAGCCAATGAGAGACTAGATGTAGGTTTTGGGAGAGGCACAGGTCACTCTATTTTCTCATCAGGAAGAAGAAATTACCACAGGCTCAGCCTGCTGCCCGGAACCAGAATAGGGCCTGAGGCAATCCCGCGCTTCTGCGGCCAGCTCCCAAAAAAGCCAGTTGAAAAATGGAGCACATGGGCACTGCAATTCACAACCCTGCAGAGTTATAAATGATAACTCTCTTCCACACATATACTGAGGGAAGGCAACGAAGAGGATTTGAAAGCAAGGCAGAATTGCAGGAAACAGGTTTCAGGAGGTAGATTCGAATCGCCTTTAAAGCACATGAAAAGCGGCAAAACGTGGACAATGATGCCCTTGGCCAAAAAGGGCGTATACTTTTTTTCCTGAATATATTCAGGAAAAAACGCATACGCCCTTTTTGGCCAACCAAGCAACCTGGAAAGTCAAATCAGCGCTACAAAGAAGTCTCGCTTCCCATCCGTCAAAAGGGCCATGCTGATAAAAGTGTCAAAACCACAAATGCAGGACAGGCCATAGAGAAATTGGAGCCTTGCTACGCTGATGGGCGGGATGTAAATTGCCAAGAGCCACTCTGGAGAAGTGTACGGTGAGGCCTGAAACATCGAAAAAACACAGCTTAGGGAGCATAGGGCACTTCCACTCATGGGCGTATAAATTTTGAAAACTAAAAATCAGCAAGACACAGGCACCCCAAAGTTTAGGGCTGCTCTGTTGACAAAACCTCCACTTCATGACACCTTAAATATCCCAGGAAAGAGAAAAATGGATAAAGAAGTTGTGGTCCTTATGTACAATGGAATATCACTCAGCCATGAAATCAATGTCATAAGGCTAGTAGAAGCAAGATGGGTGGACTTAGGTACGACGATTCTAAGTAAAATAAGTCACACAGAAAAGGACACTTATCAAAAGCTATAACTTATACAGGGAATGTAAAAACCGCTACATTTGAATTGAATTACAAAACAGAACAAAGTCACACATTTAGAAAAAAATCTATGGTTGCTTAACGGGAAAGGTGAGGTGGGGTGATGCATAAAACAAGGGTTTCAAATTAGCTCAGATACCGTTCCATACACCCAATACGTAATAGACAAGACCTACCCCTTGCTCAGTGAACTGGACTCAACACCCCCTATTCACCGCACAAGAATATATGTGACTAGTAAGAATCTTAAAACCTATGTATTCATATCTCTCTGGAAGTGTGTCAAGTGGGTGTAAAGCCGCATAAACACAGCCGTGAAAAGCAGCTAAACCCCATTATAAAAATAAATTAGTTTTAAAAACCCATGAAACAAAGACAGTGAAAGAGACAGAAATTCTTACAAAATTCATTCAGGGGCTGTGACGCAACCTGGATTGACCATATCTAGACCCACAGCTGGATGAGACATAAGGGTGGACATTCTTGGGGCTGAGAGGTTTGGTGAGGTTGGGTGAGCCGACGCAGACCCTTTAAGGTAATACTGTGTGGTACCCATTCCATGGGTCCCAAATCTCCAGGTTCAAGGGCATCTTCCTACATCGAAAACTTGCATGAGGAACCCAGAAGATGGTACACCGTGTGATTTTGAAAGGTTTCTAAAACGCACCTCATTTCTCATCTCCTTGTGCTCGGGTTCGCCATTCCAGCTACTTCACTAGCAATCTCCCAACTTGGAGAATCAGCACCTTTAACCTCCTGTTCCCTACAGGTTGCAATTTGTCCTGAGGATGAACGGGAAGAGGGACAGCCAATGAGAGACTAGATCTAGGTGTTGGGACAGGCACAGGTCACTCTATTTTCTCATCAGGAAGAAGAAATAACCACAGGCTCAGCCTGCCACCCGGAACCAGAATAGGGCCTGAGGCAATCCCGCGCTTCTGCGGCCAGCTCCCAAAAATCCAGTTGAAAAATGGAGCACATGGGCAGTGCAATTCACAACCATGCAGAGTTATAAATGATAACTCTCGGCCACAAATATACTGAGGGAAGGCAACGAAGAGGATTTGAAAGCAAGGCAGAATTGCAGGAAACAGGTTTCAGGAGTTAGATTCGAATCGCCTTTAAAGCACATGAAAAGCGGCAAAACGTGGACAATGATGCCCTTGGCCATAAAGGGCCTATGCGTTTTTACCTGAATATATTCAGGAAAAAACGCATAGGCCCTTTTTGGCCAACCAAGCTAATGTAAAGGCAAATCAGCACTACAAGGATTCTCGCTTCGAATCGGTCAAAAGGGCCATGCTGAAAAAAGTGTCAAAACCACAAAAGCAGGACAGGCCATGGAGAAATGGGAGCCTTGCTACACTGATGGGCGGGATGTAAATTGCTAGCAGCCACTCTGGAGAAGTGTACGGTGTGGCCTTAAACATCGAAAAAACACAGCTTAGGGAGCATAGGGCACTTCCACTCATGGGCGTATAAATTGGGAAAACTAAAAATCAGCAAGACACAGGCACCCCAAAGTTTAGGGCTGCTCTGTTGACAAGAACCTCCACTTCATGACACCTTAAATATCCCAGGGAAGAGAAAAATGGATAAAGAAGTTGTGGTCCTTATGTACAATGGAATATCACTCAGCCATGAAATCAATGTCATAAGGCTAGTAGGAGCATGATGAGTGGATTTAGGTACGACGACTCTAAGTGAAATAAGTCACACAGAAAAAGACACTTATCATTAGCTATCACGTATAGAGGGAATGTAAAAACTGCTACACTTGAACTGAATTACAAAACAGAACAGAGTCACACGTTTAGAAAACAAACTATGGCTGCTTAACGGGAAAGGTGAGGTGGGGTGATGCATAAAACAAGGGTTTCAAATTAGCTCAGATACCGTTCCATACACCCAATATGTAATAGACAAGACCTACTCCTTGCTCAGTGAACTGGACACAACACCCCCTATTCACCGCACAAGTATATATCTGACTAGTAAGAATCTTAAAACCTATGTATTGATATCTCTCTGGAAGTGTGTCAAGTGGGTGTAAAGCCGCATAAACACAGCCGTGAAAAGCAGCTAAACCCCATTATAAAAATAAATTACTTGTAAAAACCCGTAAAACAAAGACAGTGAAAGAGAGAGAAATTCTTACACAATTCGTTCAGGGGCTGTGATGCAACCTCGATTGAACATATCTAGACCCACAGCTGGATGAGACCTAAGGGTGGACACTCTTGGGGCTGAGAGGTTGGGTGAGGTTGGTTGAGCCAACGCAGACCCTTTAAAGTAATACTGCGTGGTACCCATCCCATGGGTCCCAAATCTCCAGGTTCAAGGCCATCTTCCTACATCGAAAACATGCATGAGAAACCCAGAAAATGGTACACCGTGTGATTTTGAAAGGTTTCTAAAACGCACTTCATTTCTCATCTCCTTGTGCTCGGGTTCTACATTCCAGCTACTTTCCTAGCAATCTCCCTACTTGGAGAATCAGCACCTTTAACCTCCTGTTCCGTACAGGTTGCAATTTGTTCTGAGGATGAACGGGAAGAGGGGCAACCAATGAGAGACTAGATCTAGGTGTTGGGACAGGCACAGGTCACTCTAATTTCCCATCAGGAAGAAGAAAATACCACAGGCTCAGCCTGCCACCCGGAACCAGAAGAGGGCCTGAGGCAATCCCGCGCTTATGCGGCCAGATCCCAAAAAAGCGAGTTGAAAAATGGACCTCAGGGACACTGCAATTCACAAACATGCAGACTTATAAATGATAATTCTCGTCCACAAATATATTGAGGGAAAGCAACGAAGAGGATTTGAAAGCAAGGCAGAACTGCAGGAAACAGATTTCAGGAGGTAGATTCGAATCGCCTTTCAAGCACATGAAAAGCGGCAAAACGTTGACAATGATGACCTTGGCCAAAAAGGGCGTATGCGTTTTTTCCTGAATATATTCAGGAAAAAACGCATACGCCCTTTTTGGCCAACCTAGCAACCTAGAAAGGCAAATCAGCGCTACAAAGAAGTCTCGCTTCCCATCCGTCAAAAGGGCCATGCTGATAAAAGTGTCAAAACCACAAATGCAGGACAGGCCATGGAGAAATTGGAACCTTTCTACGCTGATGGGCGGGATGTAAACTGCCAACAGCCACTCTGGAGAAGTGTACAGTGAGGCCTGAAACTTCGAAAAAACACAGCTTAGGGAGCATAGGGCACTTCCACTCATGGGCGTATAAATTTTGAAAACTAAAAATCAGCAAGACACAGGCACCCCAAAGTTTAGGGCTGCTCTGTTGACAAGAACCTCCACTTCATGACACCTTAAATATCCCAGGAAAGAGAAAAATGGATAAAGAAGTTGTGGTCCTTATGTACAATGGAATATCACTCAGCCATGAAATCAATGTCATAAGGCAAGTAGAAGCAAGATGGGTGGACTTAGGTACGACGATTCTAAGTGAAATAAGTCACACAGAAAAGGACACTTATCAAAAGCTATAACTTATACAGGGAATGTAAAAACCGCTACATTTGAACTGAATTACAAAACAGAACAAAGTCACACATTTAGAAAAAAGACTATGGTTGCTTAACGGGAAAGGTGAGGTGGGGTGATGCATAAAACAAGGGTTTCAAATTCGCTCAGATACCGTTCCATACACCCAATACGTAATAGACAAGACCTACTCCTTGCTCAGTGAACTGGACTCAACACCCCCTATTCACCGCACAAGAATATATGTGACTAGTAAGAATCTTAAAACCTATGTATTGATATCTCTCTGGAAGTGTGTCAAGTGGGTGTAAAGCCGCATAAACACAGCCGTGAAAAGCAGCTAAACCCCATTATAAAAATAAATTAGTTTAAAAAACCCATGAAACAAAGACAGTGAAAGAGACAGAAATTCTTACAAAATTCATTCAGGGGCTGTGACGCAACCTGGATTGACCATATCTAGACCCACAGCTGGATGAGACATAAGGGTGGACATTCTTGGGGCTGAGAGTTTTGGTGAGGTTGGGTGAGCCAACGCAGACCCTTTAAGGTAATACTGCGTGGTACCCATCCCATGGGTCCCAAATCTCCAGGTTCAAGGGCATCTTCCTACATCGAAAACTTGCATGAGGAACCCAGAAGATGGTACACCGTGTGATTTTGAAAGGTTTCTAAAACGCACCTCATTTCTCATCTCCTTGTGCTCGGGTTCGCCATTCCAGCTACTTCACTAGCAATCTCCCTACTTGGAGAATCAGCACCTTTAACCTCCTGTTCCGTACAGGTTGCAATTTGTCCTGAGGATGAACGGGAAGAGGGGCAGCCAATGAGAGACTAGATCTAGGTTTTGGGAGAGGCACAGGTCACTCTATTTTCTCATCAGGAAGAAGAAATTACCACAGCATCAGCCTGCCGCCCGGAACCAGAATAGGGCCTGAGGCAATCCCGTGCTTCTGCGGCCAGCTCCCAAAAAAGCCAGTTGAAAAATGGAGCACATGGGCACTGCAATTCACAACCCTGCAGAGTTATAAATGATAACACTCGTCCACAAATATATTGAGGGAAGGCAACGAAGAGGATTTGAAAGCAAGGCAGAATTGCAGGAAACAGGTTTCAGGAGGTAGATTCGAATCGCCTTTAAAGCACATGAAAAGCGGCAAAACGTGGACAATGATGCCCTTGGCCAAAAAGGGCGTATGCGTTTTTTCCTGAATACATTCAGGAAAAAACGCATACGCCCTTTTTGGCCAACCAAGCAACCTGGAAAGACAAATCAGCGCTACAAAGAAGTCTCGCTTCCCATCCGTCAAAAGGGCCATGCTGATAAAAGTGTCAAAACCACAAATGCAGGACAGGCCATGGAGAAATTGGAGCCTTGCTACGCTGATGGGCGGGATGTAAATTGCCAACAGCCACTCTGGAGAAGTGTACGGTGAGGCCTGAAACATCGAAAAAACACAGCCTAGGGAGCATAGGGCACTTCCACTCATGGGCGTATAAATTTTGAAAAATAAAATCAGCAAGACACAGGCACCCCAAAGTTTAGGGCTGCTCTGTTGACAAAACCTCCACTTCATGACACCTTAAATATCCCAGGAAAGAGAAAAATGGATAAAGAAGTTGTGGTCCTTATGTACAATGGAATATCACTCAGCCATGAAATCAATGTCATAAGGCTAGTAGAAGCAAGATGGGTGGACTTAGGTACGACGATTCTAAGTGAAATAAGTCACACAGAAAAGGACACTTATCAAAAGCTATAACTTATACAGGGAATGTAAAAACCGCTACATTTGAACTGAATTACAAAACAGAACAAAGTCACACATTTAGAAAAAAATCTATGGTTGCTTAACGGGAAAGGTGAGGTGGGGTGATGCATAAAACAAGGGTTTCAAATTAGCTCAGATACCGTTCCATACACCCAATACGTAATAGACAAGACCTACCCCTTGCTCAGTGAACTGGACTCAACACCCCCTATTCACCGCACAAGAATATATGTGACTAGTAAGAATCTTAAAACCTATGTATTCATATCTCTCTGGAAGTGTGTCAAGTGGGTGTAAAGCCGCATAAACACAGCCGTGAAAAGCAGCTAAACCCCATTATAAAAATAAATTAGTTTTAAAAACCCATGAAACAAAGACAGTGAAAGAGACAGAAATTCTTACAAAATTCATTCAGGGGCTGTGACGCAACCTGGATTGACCATATCTAGACCCACAGCTGGATGAGACATAAGGGTGGACATTCTTGGGGCTGAGAGGTTTGGTGAGGTTGGGTGAGCCGACGCAGACCCTTTAAGGTAATACTGTGTGGTACCCATTCCATGGGTCCCAAATCTCCAGGTTCAAGGGCATCTTCCTACATCGAAAACTTGCATGAGGAACCCAGAAGATGGTACACCGTGTGATTTTGAAAGGTTTCTAAAACGCACCTCATTTCTCATCTCCTTGTGCTCGGGTTCGCCATTCCAGCTACTTCACTAGCAATCTCCCAACTTGGAGAATCAGCACCTTTAACCTCCTGTTCCCTACAGGTTGCAATTTGTCCTGAGGATGAACGGGAAGAGGGACAGCCAATGAGAGACTAGATCTAGGTGTTGGGACAGGCACAGGTCACTCTATTTTCTCATCAGGAAGAAGAAATAACCACAGGCTCAGCCTGCCACCCGGAACCAGAATAGGGCCTGAGGCAATCCCGCGCTTCTGCGGCCAGCTCCCAAAAATCCAGTTGAAAAATGGAGCACATGGGCAGTGCAATTCACAACCATGCAGAGTTATAAATGATAACTCTCGGCCACAAATATACTGAGGGAAGGCAACGAAGAGGATTTGAAAGCAAGGCAGAATTGCAGGAAACAGGTTTCAGGAGTTAGATTCGAATCGCCTTTAAAGCACATGAAAAGCGGCAAAACGTGGACAA
This sequence comes from Eschrichtius robustus, assembly GCF_028021215.1. Classification (NCBI taxonomy): domain Eukaryota; kingdom Metazoa; phylum Chordata; class Mammalia; order Artiodactyla; family Eschrichtiidae; genus Eschrichtius; species Eschrichtius robustus. The sequence continues at coordinate 173,528 of NW_027175160.1, read as the reverse complement.
TGATGCCCTTGGCCAAAAAGGGCCTATGCGTTTTTACCTGAATATATTCAGGAAAAAACGCATAGGCCCTTTTTGGCCAACCAAGCTAATGTAAAGGCAAATCAGCACTACAAGGATTCTCGCTTCGAATCAGTCAAAAGGGCAATGCTGATAAAAGTGTCAAAACCACAAAAGCAGGACAGGCCATGGAGAAATGGGAGCCTTGCTACACTGATGGGCGGGATGTAAATTGCTAGCAGCCACTCTGGAGAAGTGTACGGTGTGGCCTTAAACATCGAAAAAACACAGCTTAGGGAGCATAGGGCACTTCCACTCATGGGCGTATAAATTGGGAAAACTAAAAATCAGCAAGACACAGGCACCCCAAAGTTTAGGGCTGCTCTGTTGACAAGAACCTCCACTTCATGACACCTTAAATATCCCAGGGAAGAGAAAAATGGATAAAGAAGTTGTGGTCCTTATGTACAATGGAATATCACTCAGCCATGAAATCAATGTCATAAGGCTAGTAGGAGCATGATGAGTGGATTTAGGTACGACGACTCTAAGTGAAATAAGTCACACAGAAAAAGACACTTATCATTAGCTATCACTTATAGAGGGAATGTAAAAACCGCTACACTTGAACTGAATTACAAAACAGAACAGAGTCACACGTTTAGAAAACACACTATGGCTGCTTAACGGGAAAGGTGAGGAGGGGTGAGGCATAAAACAAGGGTTTCAAATTCGCTCAGATACCGTTCCATACACCCAATATGTAATAGACAAGACCTACTCCTTGCTCAGTGAACTGGACTCAACACCCCCTATTCACCGCACAAGAATATATCTGATTAGTAAGAATCTTAAAACCTATGTATTGATATCTGTCTGGAAGTGAGTCAAGTGGGTGTAAAGCCGCAGAAACACAGCCGTGAGAAGCAGCTAAACACCATTATAAAAATAAATTACTTTTAAAAACCCGTAAAACAAAGACAGTGAAAGAGAGAGAAATTCTTACAAAATTCGTTCAGGGGCTGTGATGCAACCTGGATTGACCATATCTAGACCCACAGCTGGATGAGACATAAGGGTGGACACTCTTGAGGCTGAGAGGTTGGGTGAGGTTGGGTGAGCAAACGCAGACCCTTTAAGTAATACTGCGTGGTACCCATCCCATGGGTCCCAAATCTCCAGGTTCAAGGGCATCTTCCTACATTGAAAACATGCATGAGAAACCCAGAAGATGGTACACCCTGTGATTTTGAAAGCTTTCTAAAACGCACCTCATTTCTCATCTCCTTGTGCTCGGGTTCGCCTTTCCAGCTAATTTACTATCAATCTCCCTACTTGGAGAATCAGCACCTTTAACCACCTGTTCCCTACAGGTTGCAATTTGTCCTGAGGATGAACGGGAAGAGGGGCAGCCAATGAGAGACTAGATCTAGGTGTTGGGACAGGCACAGGTCACTCTATTTTCCCATCAGGAAGAAGAAATAACCACAGGCTCAGCCTGCCACCCGGAACCAGAATAGGGCCTGAGGCAATCCCGCGATTCTGCGGCCAGCTCCCAAAAAAGCCAGTTGAAAAATGGAGCACATGGGCACTGCAATTCACAACCCTGCAGAGTTATAAATGATAACTCTCGTCCACAAATATATTGAGGGAAGGCAACGAAGAGGATTTGAAAGCAAGGCAGAATTGCAGGAAACAGATTTCAGGAGGTAGATTCGAATCGCATTTAAAGCACATGAAAAGCGGCAAAACGTGGACAATGATGCCCTTAGCCAAAAAGGGCGTATGCGTTTTTTCCTGAATATATTCAGGAAAAAACGCATACGCCCTTTTTGGCCAACCAAGCAACCTGGAAAGGCAAATCAGCGCTACAAAGAAGTCTCGCTTCCCATCCGTCAAAAGGGCCATGCTGATAAAAGTGTCAAAACCACAAATGCAGGACAGGCCATGGAGAAATGGGAGCCTTGCTACGCTGATGGGCGGGATGTAAATTGCCAACAGCCACTCTGGAGAAGTGTACGGTGAGGCCTGAAACATCGAAAAAACACAGCTTAGGGCGCATAGGGCACGTCCACTCATGGGCGTATAAATTTTGAAAACTAAAAATCAGCAAGACACAGGCACCCCAAAGTTTAGGGCTGCTCTGTTGACAAGAACCTCCACTTCATGACACCTTAAATATCCCAGGAAAGAGAAAAATGGATAAAGAAGTTGTGGTCCTTATTTACAATGGAATATCACTCAGCCATGAAATCAATGTCATAAGGCAAGTAGAAGCAAGATGGGTGGACTTAGGTACGACGATTCTAAGTGAAATAAGTCACCAGAAAAAGACACTTATCAAAAGCTATAACTTATACAGGGAATGTAAAAACCGCTACATTTGAACTGAATTACAAAACAGAACAAAGTCACAAGTTTAGAAAAAAGACTATGGTTGCTTAACGGGAAAGGTGAGGTGGGGTGATGCATAAAACAAGGGTTTCAAATTCGCTCAGATACCGTTCCATACACCCAATACGTAATAGACAAGACCTACTCCTTGCTCAGTGAACTGGACTCAACACCCCCTATTCACCGCACAAGAATATATGTGACTAGTAAGAATCTTAAAACCTATGTATTGATATCTCTCTGGAAGTGTGTCAAGTGGGTGTAAAGCCGCATAAACACAGCCGTGAAAAGCAGCTAAACCGCATTATAAAAATAAATTAGTTTTAAAACCCATGAAACAAAGACAGTGAAAGAGACAGAAATTCTTACAAAATTCATTCAGGGGCTGTGACGCAACCTGGATTGACCATATCTAGACCCACAGCTGGATGAGACATAAGGGTGGACATTCTTGGGGCTGAGAGTTTTGGTGAGGTTGGGTGAGCCAACGCAGACCCTTTAAGGTAATACTGCGTGGTACCCATCCCATGGGTCCCAAATTTCCAGGTTCAAGGGCATCTTCCTACATCGAAAACTTGCATGAGGAACCCAGAAGATGGTACACCGTGTGATTTTGAAAGGTTTCTAAAACGCACCTCATTTCTCATCTCCTTGTGCTCGGGTTCGCCATTCCAGCTACTTCACTAGCAATCTCCCTACTTGGAGAATCAGCACCTTTAACCTCCTGTTCCGTACAGCTTGCAATTTGTCCTGAGGATGAACGGGAAGAGGGGCAGCCAATGAGAGACTAGATCTAGGTTTTGGGACAGGCACAGGTCACTCTATTTTCTCATCAGGAAGAAGAAATAACCACAGGCCCAGCCTGCCACCCGGAACCAGAATAGGGCCTGAGGCAATCCCGCGCTTCTGCGGCCAGCTCCCAAAAAAGCCAGTTGAAAAATGGAGCACATGGACACTGCAATTCATAACCCTGCAGAGTTATAAATGATAACTCTCGTCCACAAATATACTGAGGGAAGGCAACGAAGAGGATTTGAAAGCAAGGCAGAATTGCAGGAAACAGGTTTCAGGAGGTAGATTCGAATCGCCTTTAAAGCACATGAAAAGCGGCAAAACGTGGACAATGATGCCCTTGGCCAAAAAGGGCGTATGCATTTTTTCCTGAATATATTCAGGAAAAAACGCATACGCCGTTTTTGGCCAACCAAGCAACCTGGAAAGGCAAATCAGCGCTACAAAGAAGTCTCGCTTCCCATCGGTCAAAAGGGCCATGCTGATAAAAGTGTCAAAACCACAAATGCAGGACAGGCCATGGAGAAATTGGAGACTTGCTACGCTGATGGGCAGGATGTAAATTGCCAACAGCCACTCTGGAGAAGTGTACGGTGAGGCCTGAAACATCGAAAAAACACAGCTTAGGGAGCATAGGGCACTTCCACTCATGGGCGTATAAATTTTGAAAACTAAAAATCAGCAAGACACAGGCACCCCAAAGTTTAGGGCTGCTCTGTTGACAAGAACCTCCACTTCATGACACCTTAAATATCCCAGGAAAGAGAAAAATGGATAAAGAAGTTGTGGTCCTTATGTACAATGGAATATCACTCAGACATGAAATCAATGTCATAAGGCTAGTAGAAGCAAGATGAGTGGATTTAGGTACGACGATTCTAAGTGAAATAAGTCACACAGACATAGACACTTATCATAAGCTATCACTTATAGAGGGAATGTAAAAACCGCTACACTTGAACTGAATTACAAAACAGAACAGAGTCACACGTTTAGAAAACACACTATGGCTGCTTAACGGGAAAGGTGAGGTGGGGTGAGGCATAAAACAAGGGTTTCAAATTCGCTCAGATACCGTTCCATACACCCAATATGTAATAGACAAGACCTACTCCTTGCTCAGTGAACTGGACTCAACACCCCCTATTCACCGCACAAGAATATATGTGACTAGTAAAAATCTTAAAACCTATGTATTGATATCTGTCTGGAAGTGAGTCAACTGGGTGTAAAGCCGCATAAACACAGCCATGAAAAGCAGATAAACCCCATTATAAAAATAAATTACTTTTAAAAACCCGTAAAACAAAGACAGTGAAAGAGAGAGAAATTCTTACAAAATTCGTTCAGAGGCTGTGATGCAACCTGGATTGACCATATCTAGACCCACAGCTGGATGAGACATAAGGGTGGACACTCTTGGGGCTGAAAGGTTGGGTGAGGTTGGGTGAGCAAACGCAGACCCTTTAAAGTAATACTGCCTGGTACCCATTCCATGGGTCCCAAATCTCCAGGTTCAAGGGCATCTTCCTACATCGAAAACATGCATGAGAAACCCAGAAGATGGTACACCGTGTGATTTTGAAAGGTTTCTAATACGCAACTCATTTCTCATCTCCTTGTGCTCGGGTTCGCCTTTCCAGCTACTTTACTAGCAATCTCCCTACTTGGAGAATCAGCACCTTTAAGCTCCTGTTCCCTACAGGTTGCAATTTGTCCTGAGGATGAACGGGAAGAGGGGCAACCAATGAGAGACTAGATCTAGGTGTTGGGACAGGCACAGGTCACTCTATTTTCCCATCGGGAAGAAGAATTAACCACAGGCTCAGCCTGCCGCCCGGAAGCGGAATACGGCCTGAGGCAATCCCGTGCTTTTGCGGCCAGCTCCCAAAAAAGCCAGTTGAAAAATGGAGCTCAGGGACACTGCAATTCACAAACCCGCAGAGCTATAAATAATAACTCTCATCCACAGATATATTGAGGGAAGGCAACGAAGAGGATTTGAAAGCAAGGCAGAATTGCAGGAAACAGGTTTCAGGAGGTAGATTCGAATCGCCTTTAAAGCACATGAAAAGCGGCAAAACTTCGACAATGATGCCCTTGGCCAAACAGGGCGTATGCGTTTTTTCCTGAATATATTCAGGAAAAAACGCAAATGCCCTTTTTGGCCAACCAAGCAACCTGGAAAGGCAAATCAGCGCTACAAAGAAGTCTCGCTTCCCATCGGTCAAAAGGGTCATGCTGCAAAAAGTGTCAAAACCACAAATGCAGGACAGGCCATGGAGAAATGGCAGCCTTGCTACGCTGATGGGCGGGATGTAAATTGCCATCAGCCACTCTGGAGAAGTGTACGTTGTGTCCTGAAACATCGAAAAAACACAGCTTAGGGAGCATAGGGCACGTCCACTCATGGGCGTATAAATTGGGAAAACTAAAAATCAGCAAGACACAGTCACCCCAAAGTTTAGGGCTGCTCTGTTGACAAGAACCTCCACTTCATGACACCTTAAATATCCCAGGAAAGAGAAAAATGGATAAAGAAGTTGTGGTCCTTATGTACAATGGAATATCACTCAGACATGAAATCAAGGTCATAAGGCTAGTAGAAGCAAGATGAGTGGATTTAGGTACGATGATTCTAAGTGAAATAAGTCACACAGAAAAAGACACTTATCATAAGCTATCACTTATAGAGGGAATGTAAAAACCGCTACACTTGCACTGAATTACAAAACAGAACAGAGTCACACGTTTAGAAAACACACTATGGCTGCTTAACGGGAAAGGTGAGGTGGGGTGAGGCATAAAACAAGGGTTTCAAATTCGCTCAGATACCGTTCCATACACCCAATATGTAATAGACAAGACCTACTCCTTGCTCAGTGAACTGGACTCAACACCCCCTATTCACCGCACAAGAATATATGTGACTAGTAAGAATCTTAAAATCTATGTATTGATATCTGTCTGGAAGTGAGTCAAGTGGGTGTAAAGCCGCATAAACACAGCCGTGAAAAGCAGCTAAACCCCATTATAAAAAATAAATTACTTTTAAAAACCCGTAAAACAAAGACAGTGAAAGAGAGAGAAATTCTTACACAATTCGTTCAGAGGCTGTGATGCAACCTGGATTGACCATATCTAGACCCACAGCTGGATGAGACATAAGGGTGGACACTCTTGGGGCTGAAAGGTTGGGTGAGGTTGGGTGAGCAGACGCAGACCCTTTAAAGTAATACTGCCTGGTACCCATCCCATGGGTCCCAAATTTCCAGGTTCAAGGGAATCTTCCTACATCAAAAACATGCATGAGAAACCCAGAAGATGGTACACCGTGTGATTTTGAAAGGTTTCTAATACGCACCTCATTTGTCATCTCCTTGTGCTTGGGTTCGCCTTTCCAGCTACTTTACTAGCAATCTCCCTACTTGGAGAATCAGCACCTTTAAGCTCCTGTTCCCTACAGGTTGCAATTTGTCCTGAGGATGAACGGGAAGAGGGGCAACCAATGAGACACTAGATCTAGGTGTTGGGACAGGCACAGGTCACTCTATTTTCCCATCAGGAAGAAGAATTAACCACAGGCTCAGCCGGCCGCCCAGAAGCAGAATACGGCCTGAGGCAATCCTGCGCTTTTGCGGCCAGGTCCCAAAAAAGCGAGTTGAAAAATGTAGCTAAGGGACACTGCAATTCACAAACCCGCAGAGCTATAAATGATAACTCTCATCCACAGATATATTGAGGGAAGGGAACGAAGAGGATTTGAAAGCAAGGCAGAATTGCAGGAAACAGGTTTCAGGAGGTAGATTCGAATCGCCTTTAAAGCACATGAAAAGTGGCAAAACGTCGACAATGATGCCCTTGGCCAAACAGGGCGTATGCGTTTTTTCCTGAATATATTCAGGAAAAAACGCATACGCCCTGTTTTGCCAACCAAGCAACCTGGAAAGGCTAATCAGCGCTACAAAGAAGTCTCGCTTCCCATCGGTCAAAAGGGCCATGCTGCAAAAAGTGTCATAACCAGAAATGCAGGACAGGCCATGGAGAAATGGCAGCCTTGCTACGCTGATGGGCGGGATGTAAATTGCCAACAGCCACTCTGGAGAAGTGTACGGTGTGTCCTGAAACATGGAAAAAGCACAGGTTAGGGAGCATAGGGCACTTCCACTCATGGGCGTATAAATTGGGAAAACTAAAAATCAGCAAGACACAGGCACCCCAAAGTTTAGGGCTGCTCTGTTGACAAGAACCTCCACTTCATGACACCTTAAATATCCCAGGAAAGAGAAAAGCGGATAAAGAAGTTGTGGTACTTATGTACAATGGAATATCACTCAGACATGAAATCAATGTCATAAGGCTAGTAGAAGCAATATGAGTGGATTTAGGTACGACGATTCTAAGTGAAATAAGTCACAAAGAAAAAGACACTTATCATAAGCTATCACTTATAGAGGGAATGTAAAAACCGCTACACTTGAACTGAATTACAAAACAGAACAGAGTCACACGTTTAGAAAACACACTATGGCTGCTTAACGGGAAAGGTGAGGTGGGGTGAGGCATAAAACAAGGGTTTCAAATTCGCTCAGATACCGTTCCATACACCCAATACGTAATAGACAAGACCTACTCCTTGCTCAGTGAACTGGACACAACACCCCCTATTCACCGCACAAGAATATATGTGACTAGTAAGAATCTTAAAACCTATGTATTGATATCTCTCTGGAAGTGTGTCAAGTGGGTGTAAAGCCGCATAAACACAGCCGTGAAAAGCAGCTAAACCCCATTATAAAAATAAATTAGTTTTAAAAACCCATGAAACAAAGACAGTGAAAGAGACAGAAATTCTTACAAAATTCATTCAGGGGCTGTGACGCAACCTGGATTGACCATATCTAGACCCACAGCTGGATGAGACATAAGGGTGGACATTCTTGGGGCTGAGAGTTTTGGTGAGGTTGGGTGAGCCAACGCAGACCCTTTAAGGTAATACTGCGTGGTACCCATCCCATGGGTCCCAAATCTCCAGGTTCAAGGGCATCTTCCTACATCGAAAACTTGCATGAGGAACCCAGAAGATGGTACACCGTGTGATTTTGAAAGGTTTCTAAAACGCACCTCATTTCTCATCTCCTTGTGCTCGGGTTCGCCATTCCAGCTACTTCACTAGCAATCTCCCTACTTGGAGAATCAGCACCTTTAACCTCCTGTTCCGTACAGGTTGCAATTTGTCCTGAGGATGAACGGGAAGAGGGGCAGCCAATGAGAGACTAGATCTAGGTTTTGGGAGAGGCACAGGTCACTCTATTTTCTCATCAGGAAGAAGAAATTACCACAGGCTCAGCCTGCCGCCCGGAACCAGTATAGGGCCTGAGGCAATCCCGCGCTTCTGCGGCCAGCTCCCAAAAAAGCCAGTTGAAAAATGGAGCACATGGGCACTGCAATTCACAACCCTGCAGAGTTATAAATGATAACTCTCGTCCACAAATATACTGAGGGAAGGCAACGAAGAGGATTTGAAAGCAAGGCAGAATTGCAGGAAACAGGTTTCAGGAGGTAGATTCGAATCGCCTTTAAAGCACATGAAAAGCGGCAAAACGTGGACAATGATGCCCTTGGCCAAAAAGGGCGTATGCGTTTTTTCCTGAATATATTCAGGAAAAAACGCATACGCCCTTTTTGGCCAACCAAGCAACCTGGAAAGGCAAATCAGCGCTACAAAGAAGTCTCGCTTCCCATCCGTCAAAAGGGCCATGCTGATAAAAGTGTCAAAACCACAAATGCAGGACAGGCCATGGAGAAAAGGGAGCCTAGCTACGCTGATGGGCGGGATGTAAATTGCCAACAGCCACTCTGGAGAAGTGTACGGTGAGGCCTGAAACATCGAAAAAACACAGCTTAGGGAGCATAGGGCAGGTCCACTCATGGGCGTATAAATTTTGAAAACTAAAAATCAGCAAGACACAGGCACCCCAAAGTTTAGGGCTGCTCTGTTGACAAGAACCTCCACTTCATGACACCTTAAATATCCCAGGAAAGAGAAAAATGGATAAAGAAGTTGTGGTCCTTATGTACAATGGAATATCACTCAGCCATGAAATCAATGTCATAAGGCTAGTAGAAGCAAGATGGGTGGACTTAGGTACGACGATTCTAAGTGAAATAAGTCACACAGAAAAGGACACTTATCAAAAGCTATAACTTATACAGGGAATGTAAAAACCGCTACATTTGAACTGAATTACAAAACAGAACAAAGTCACACATTTAGAAAAAAATCTATGGTTGCTTAACGGGAAAGGTGAGGTGGGGTGATGCATAAAACAAGGGTTTCAAATTAGCTCAGATACCGTTCCATACACCCAATATGTAATAGACAAGACCTACTCCTTGCTCAGTGAACTGGACTCAACACCCCCTATTCACCGCACAAGAATATATGTGACTAGTAAGAATCTTAAAACCTATGTATTGATATCTCTCTGGAAGTGTGTCAAGTGGGTGTAAAGCCGCATAAACACAGCCGTGAAAAGCAGCTAAACACCATTATAAAAATAAATTAGTTTTAAAAACCCATGAAACAAAGACAGTGAAAGAGACAGAAATTCTTACAAAATTCATTCAGGGGCTGTGACGCAACCTGGATTGACCATATCTAGACCCACAGCTGGATGAGACATAAGGGTGGACATTCTTGGGGCTGAGAGGTTTGGTGAGGTTGGGTGAGCCAACGCAGACCCTTTAAGGTAATACTGCGTGGTACCCATCCCATGGGTCCCAAATCTCCAGGTTCAAGGGCATCTTCCTACATCGAAAACTTGCATGAGGAACCCAGAAGATGGTACACCGTGTGATTTTGAAAGGTTTCTAAAACGCACCTCATTTCTCATCTCCTTGTGCTCGGGTTCGCCATTCCAGCTACTTCACTAGCAATCTCCCAACTTGGAGAATCAGCACCTTTAACCTCCTGTTCCCTACAGGTTGCAATTTGTCCTGAGGATGAACGGGAAGAGGGGCAGCCAATGAGAGACTAGATCTAGGTGTTGGGACAGGCACAGGTCACTCTATTTTCTCATCAGGAAGAAGAAATAACCACAGGCTCAGCCTGCCACCCGGAACCAAAATAGGGCCTGAGGCAATCCCGCGCTTCTGCGGCCAGCTCCCAAAAAAGCCAGTTGAAAAATGGAGCACATGGGCACTGCAATTCACAACCCTGCAGAGTTATAAATGATAACACTCGTCCACAAATATATTGAGGGAAGGCAACGAAGAGGATTTGAAAGCAAGGCAGAATTGCAGGAAACAGGTTTCAGGAGGTAGATTCGAATCGCCTTTAAAGCACATGAAAAGCGGCAAAACGTGGACAATGATGCCCTTGGCCAAAAAGGGCGTATGCGTTTTTTCCTGAATATATTCAGGAAAAAACGCATACGCCCTTTTTGGCCAACCAAGCAACCTGGAAAGACAAATCAGCGCTACAAAGAAGTCTCGCTTCCCATCCGTCAAAAGGGCCATGCTGATAAAAGTGTCAAAACCACAAATGCAGGACAGGCCATGGAGAAATTGGAGCCTTGCTACGCTGATGGGCGGGATGTAAATTGCCAACAGCCACTCTGGAGAAGTGTACGGTGAGGCCTGAAACATCGAAAAAACACAGCCTAGGGAGCATAGGGCACTTCCACTCATGGGCGTATAAATTTTGAAAAATAAAATCAGCAAGACACAGGCACCCCAAAGTTTAGGGCTGCTCTGTTGACAAAACCTCCACTTCATGACACCTTAAATATCCCAGGAAAGAGAAAAATGGATAAAGAAGTTGTGGTCCTTATGTACAATGGAATATCACTCAGCCATGAAATCAATGTCATAAGGCTAGTAGAAGCAAGATGGGTGGACTTAGGTACGACGATTCTAAGTGAAATAAGTCACACAGAAAAGGACACTTATCAAAAGCTATAACTTATACAGGGAATGTAAAAACCGCTACATTTGAACTGAATTACAAAACAGAACAAAGTCACACATTTAGAAAAAAATCTATGGTTGCTTAACGGGAAAGGTGAGGTGGGGTGATGCATAAAACAAGGGGTTCAAATTAGCTCAGATACCGTTCCATACACCCAATACGTAATAGAAAAGACCTACTCCTTGCTCAGTGAACTGGACTCAACACCCCCTATTCACCGCACAAGAATATATGTGACTAGTAAGAATCTTAAAACCTATGTATTCATATCTCTCTGGAAGTGTGTCAAGTGGGTGTAAAGCCGCATAAACACAGCCGTGAAAAGCAGCTAAACCCCATTATAAAAATAAATTAGTTTTAAAAACCCATGAAACAAAGACAGTGAAAGAGACAGAAATTCTTACAAAATTCATTCAGGGGCTGTGACGCAACCTGGATTGACCATATCTAGACCCACAGCTGGATGAGACATAAGGGTGGACATTCTTGGGGCTGAGAGTTTTGGTGAGGTTGGGTGAGCCAACGCAGACCCTTTAAGGTAATACTGCGTGGTACCCATCCCATGGGTCCCAAATCTCCAGGTTCAAGGGCATCTTCCTACATCGAAAACTTGCATGAGGAACCCAGAAGATGGTACACCATGTGATTTTGAAAGGTTTCTAAAACGCACCTCATTTCTCATCTCCTTGTGCTCGGGTTCGCCATTCCAGCTACTTCACTAGCAATCTCCCTACTTGGAGAATCAGCACCTTTAACCTCCTGTTCCGTACAGGTTGCAATTTGTCCTGAGGATGAACGGGAAGAGGGGCAGCCAATGAGAGACTAGATCTAGGTTTTGGGACAGGCACAGGTCACTCTATTTTCTCATCAGGAAGAAGAAATAACCACAGGCCCAGCCTGCCACCCGGAACCAGAATAGGGCCTGAGGCAATCCCGCGCTTCTGCGGCCAGCTCCCAAAAAAGCCAGGTGAAAAATGGAGCACATGGGCACTGCAATTCATAACCCTGCAGAGTTATAAATGATAACTCTCGTCCACAAATATACTGAGGGAAGGCAACGAAGAGGATTTGAAAGCAAGGCAGAATTGCAGGAAACAGGTTTCAGGAGGTAGATTCGAATCGCCTTTAAAGCACATGAAAAGCGGCAAAACGTGGACAATGATGCCCTTGGCCAAAAAGGGCGTATGCGTTTTTTCCTGAATATATTCAGGAAAAAACGCATACGCCCTTTTTGGCCAACCTAGCAACCTGGAAAGGCAAATCAGCGCTACAAAGAAGTCTCGCTTCCCATCCGTCAAAAGGGCCATGCTGATAAAAGTGTCAAAACCACAAATGCAGGACAGGCCATGGAGAAATTGGAACCTTGCTACGCTGATGGGCGGGATGTAAACTGCCAACAGCCACTCTGGAGAAGTGTACAGTGAGGCCTGAAACTTCGAAAAAACACAGCTTAGGGAGCATAGGGCACTTCCACTCATGGGCGTATAAATTTTGAAAACTAAAAATCAGCAAGACACAGGCACCCCAAAGTTTAGGGCTGCTCTGTTGACAAGAACCTCCACTTCATGACACCTTAAATATCCCAGGAAAGAGAAAAATGGATAAAGAAGTTGTGGTCCTTATGTACAATGGAATATCACTCAGCCATGAAATCAATGTCATAAGGCAAGTAGAAGCAAGATGGGTGGACTTAGGTACGACGATTCTAAGTGAAATAAGTCACACAGAAAAGGACACTTATCAAAAGCTATAAATTATACAGGGAATGTAAAAACCGCTACATTTGAACTGATTTACAAAACAGAACAAAGTCACACATTTAGAAAAAAGACTATGGTTGCTTAACGGGAAAGGTGAGGTGGGGTGATGCATAAAACAAGGGTTTCAAATTCGCTCAGATACCGTTCCATACACCCAATACGTAATAGACAAGACCTACTCCTTGCTCAGTGAACTGGACACAACACCCCCTATTCACCGCACAAGAATATATGTGACTAGTAAGAATCTTAAAACCTATGTATTGATATCTCTCTGGAAGTGTGTCAAGTGGGTGTAAAGCCGCATAAACACAGCCGTGAAAAGCAGCTAAACCCCATTATAAAAATAAATTAGTTTTAAAAACCCATGAAACAAAGACAGTGAAAGAGACAGAAATTCTTACAAAATTCATTCAGGGGCTGTGACGCAACCTGGATTGACCATATCTAGACCCACAGCTGGATGAGACATAAGGGTGGACATTCTTGGGGCTGAGAGTTTTGGTGAGGTTGGGTGAGCCAACGCAGACCCTTTAAGGTAATACTGCGTGGTACCCATCCCATGGGTCCCAAATCACCAGGTTCAAGGGCATCTTCCTACATCGAAAACTTGCATGAGGAACCCAGAAGATGGTACACCGTGTGATTTTGAAAGGTTTCTAAAACGCACCTCATTTCTCATCTCCTTGTGCTCGGGTTCGCCATTCCAGCTACTTCACTAGCAATCTCCCTACTTGGAGAATCAGCACCTTTAACCTCCTGTTCCGTACAGGTTGCAATTTGTCCTGAGGATGAACGGGAAGAGGGGCAGCCAATGAGAGACTAGATCTAGGTTTTGGGAGAGGCACAGGTCACTCTATTTTCTCATCAGGAAGAAGAAATTACCACAGGCTCAGCCTGCCGCCCGGAACCAGAATAGGGCCTGAGGCAATACCGCGCTTCTGCGGCCAGCTCCCAAAAAAGCCAGTTGAAAAATGGAGCACATGGGCACTGCAATTCACAACCCTGCAGAGTTATAAATGATAACTCTCGTCCACAAATATACTGAGGGAAGGCAACGAAGAGGATTTGAAAGCAAGGCAGAATTGCAGGAAACAGGTTTCAGGAGGTAGATTCGAATCGCCTTTAAAGCACATGAAAAGGGGCAAAACGTGGACAATGATGCCCTTGGCCAAAAAGGGCGTATGCGTTTTTTTCCTGAATATATTCAGGAAAAAACGCATACGCCCTTTTTTGCCAACCAAGCAACCTGGAAAGTCAAATCAGCGCTACAAAGAAGTCTCGCTTCCCATCCGTCAAAAGGGCCATGCTGATAAAAGTGTCAAAACCACAAATGCAGGACAGGCCATGGAGAAATTGGAGCCTTGCTACGCTGATGGGCGGGATGTAAATTGCCAAGAGCCACTCTGGAGAAGTGTACGGTGAGGCCTGAAACATCGAAAAAACACAGCTTAGGGAGCATAGGGCACTTCCACTCATGGGCGTATAAATTTTGAAAAATAAAATCAGCAAGACACAGGCACCCCAAAGTTTAGGGCTGCTCTGTTGACAAAACCTCCACTTCATGACACCTTAAATATCCCAGGAAAGAGAAAAATGGATAAAGAAGTTGTGGTCCTTATGTACAATGGAATATCACTCAGCCATGAAATCAATGTCATAAGGCTAGTAGAAGCAAGATGGGTGGACTTAGGTACGACGATTCTAAGTGAAATAAGTCACACAGAAAAGGACACTTATCAAAAGCTATAACTTATACAGGGAATGTAAAAACCGCTACATTTGAACTGAATTACAAAACAGAACAAAGTCACACATTTAGAAAAAAATCTATGGTTGCTTAACGGGAAAGGTGAGGTGGGGTGATGCATAAAACAAGGGGTTCAAATTAGCTCAGATACCGTTCCATACACCCAATACGTAATAGACAAGACCTACTCCTTGCTCAGTGAACTGGACTCAACACCCCCTATTCACCGCACAAGAATATATGTGACTAGTAAGAATCTTAAAACCTATGTATTCATATCTCTCTGGAAGTGTGTCAAGTGGGTGTAAAGCCGCATAAACACAGCCGTGAAAAGCAGCTAAACCCCATTATAAAAATAAATTAGTTTTAAAAACCCATGAAACAAAGACAGTGAAAGAGACAGAAATTCTTACAAAATTCATTCAGGGGCTGTGACGCAACCTGTATTGACCATATCTAGACCCACAGCTGGATGAGACATAAGGGTGGACATTCTTGGGGCTGAGAGTTTTGGTGAGGTTGGGTGAGCCAACGCAGACCCTTTAAGGTAATACTGCGTGGTACCCATCCCATTGGTCCCAAATCGCCAGGTTCAAGGGCATCTTCCTACATCGAAAACTTGCATGAGGAACCCAGAAGATGGTACACCGTGTGATTTTGAAAGGTTTCTAAAACGCACCTCATTTCTCATCTCCTTGTGCTCGGGTTCGCCATTCCAGCTACTTCACTAGCAATCTCCCTACTTGGAGAATCAGCACCTTTAACCTCCTGTTCCGTACAGGTTGCAATTTGTCCTGAGGATGAACGGGAAGAGGGGCAGCCAATGAGAGACTAGATCTAGGTTTTGGGACAGGCACAGGTCACTCTATTTTCTCATCAGGAAGAAGAAATAACCACAGGCCCAGCCTGCCACCCGGAACCAGAATAGGGCCTGAGGCAATCCCGCGCTTCTGCGGCCAGCTCCCAAAAAAGCCAGTTGAAAAATGGAGCACATGGGCACTGCAATTCATAACCCTGCAGAGTTATAAATGATAACTCTCGTCCACAAATATACTGAGGGAAGGCAACGAAGAGGATTTGAAAGCAAGGCAGAATTGCAGGAAACAGGTTTCAGGAGGTAGATTCGAATCGCCTTTAAAGCACATGAAAAGCGGCAAAACGTGGACAATGATGCCCTTGGCCAAAAAGGGCGTATGCGTTTTTTCCTGAATATATTCAGGAAAAAACGCATACGCCGTTTTTGGCCAACCAAGCAACCTGGAAAGGCAAATCAGCGCTACAAAGAAGTCTCGCTTCCCATCGGTCAAAAGGGCCATGCTGCTAAAAGTGTCAAAACCACAAATGCAGGACAGGCCATGGAGAAATTGGAGCCTTGCTACGCTGATGGGCAGGATGTAAATTGCCAACAGCCACTCTGGAGAAGTGTACGGTGAGGCCTGAAACATCGAAAAAACACAGCTTAGGGAGCATAGGGCACTTCCACTCATGGGCGTATTAATTGGGAAAAATAAAAATCAGCAAGACACAGGCACTCCAAAGTTTAGGGCTGCTCTGTTGACAAGAACCTCCACTTCATGACACCTTAAATATCCCAGGAAAGAGAAAAATGGATAAAGAAGTTGTGGTCCTTATGTACAATGGAATATCACTCAGACATGAAATCAATGTCATAAGGCTAGTAGAAGCAAGATGAGTGGATTTAGGTACGACGATTCTAAGTGAAATAAGTCACACAGAAATAGACACTTATCATAAGCTATCACTTATAGAGGGAATGTAAAAACCGCTACACTTGAACTGAATTACAAAACAGAACAGAGTCACACGTTTAGAAAACACACTATGGCTGGTTAACGGAAAAGGTGAGGTGGGGTGATGCATAAAATAAGGGTTTCAAATTCGCTCAGATACCGTTCCATACACCCAATATGTAATAGACAAGACCTACTCCTTGCTCAGTGAACTGGACTCAACACCCCCTATTCACCGCACAAGAATATATCTGATTAGTAAGAATCTTAAAACATATGTATTGATATCTGTCTGGAAGTGAGTCAAGTGGGTGTAAAGCCGCAGAAACACAGCCGTGAAAAGCAGCTAAACACCATTATAAAAATAAATTACTTTTAAAAACCCGTAAAACAAAGACAGTGAAAGAGAGAGAAATTTTTACAAAATTCGTTCAGGGGCTGTGATGCAACCTGGATTGACCATATCTAGACCCACAGCTGGATGAGACATAAGGGTGGACACTCTTGGGGCTGAGAGGTTGGGTGAGGTTGGGTGAGCAAACGCAGACCCTTTAAGTAATACTGCGTGGTACCCATCCCATGGGTCCCAAATCTCCAGGTTCAAGGGCATCTTCCTACATCGAAAACATGCATGAGAAACCCAGAAGATGGTACACCCTGTGATTTTGAAAGCTTTCTAAAACGCACCTCATTTCTCATCTCCTTGTGCTCGGGTTCGCCTTTCCAGCTACTTTACTAGCAATCTCCCTACTTGGAGAATCAGCACCTTTAACCTCCTGTTCCCTACAGGTTGCAATTTGTCCTGAGGATGAACGGGAAGAGGGGCAGCCAATGAGAGACTAGATCTAGGTGTTGGGACAGGCACAGGTCACTCTATTTTCCCATCAGGAAGAAGAAATAACCACAGGCTCAGCCTGCCACCCGGAACCAGAATAGGGCCTGAGGCAATCCCGCGCTTCTGCGGCCAGCTCCCAAAAAAGCCAGTTGAAAAATGGAGCACATGGGCACTGCAATTCACAACCCTGCAGAGTTATAAATGATAACTCTCGTCCACAAATATATTGAGGGAAGGCAACGAAGAGGATTTGAAAGCAAGGCAGAATTGCAGGAAACAGGTTTCAGGAGGTAGATTCGAATCGCCTTTAAAGCACATGAAAAGTGGCAAAACGTCGACAATGATGCCCTTGGCCAAACAGGGCGTATGCGTTTTTTCCTGAATATATTCAGGAAAAAACGCATACGCCCTGTTTGGCCAACCAAGCAACCTGGAAAGGCTAATCAGCGCTACAAAGAAGTCTCGCTTCCCATCCGTCAAAAGGGCCATGCTGATAAAAGTGTCAAAACCACAAATGCAGGACAGGCCATGGAGAAATGGGAGCCTTGCTACGCTGATGGGCGGGATGTAAATTGCCAACAGCCACTCTGGAGAAGTGTACGGTGAGGTCTGAAACATCGAAAAAACACAGCTTAGGGCGCATAGGGCACGTCCACTCATGGGCGTATAAATTTTGAAAACTAAAAATCAGCAAGACACAGGCACCCCAAAGTTTAGGGCTGCTCTGTTGACAAGAACCTCCACTTCATGACACCTTAAATATCCCAGGAAAGAGAAAAATGGATAAAGAAGTTGTGGTCCTTATTTACAATGGAATATCACTCAGCCATGAAATCAATGTCATAAGGCAAGTAGAAGCAAGATGGGTGGACTTAGGTACGACGATTCTAAGTGAAATAAGTCACACAGAAAAGGACACTTATCAAAAGCTATAACTTATACAGGGAATGTAAAAACCGCTACATTTGAACTGAATTACAAAACAGAACAAAGTCACACGTTTAGAAAAAAGACTATGGTTGCTTAACGGGAAAGGTGAGGTGGGGTGATGCATAAAACAAGGGTTTCAAATTCGCTCAGATACCGTTCCATACACCCAATACGTAATAGACAAGACCTACTCCTTGCTCAGTGAACTGGACTCAACACCCCCTATTCACCGCACAAGAATATATGTGACTAGTAAGAATCTTAAAACCTATGTATTGATATCTCTCTGGAAGTGTGTCAAGTGGGTGTAAAGCCGCATAAACACAGCCGTGAAAAGCAGCTAAACCCCATTATAAAAATAAATTAGTTTTAAAAACCCATGAAACAAAGACAGTGAAAGAGACAGAAATTCTTACAAAATTCATTCAGGGGCTGTGACGCAACCTGGATTGACCATATCTAGACCCACAGCTGGATGAGACATAAGGGTGGACATTCTTGGGGCTGAGAGTTTTGGTGAGGTTGGGTGAGCCAACGCAGACCCTTTAAGGTAATACTGCGTGGTACCCATCCCATGGGTCCCAAATCACCAGGTTCAAGGGCATCTTCCTACATCGAAAACTTGCATGAGGAACCCAGAAGATGGTACACCGTGTGATTTTGAAAGGTTTCTAAAACGCACCTCATTTCTCATCTCCTTGTGCTCGGGTTCGCCATTCCAGCTACTTCACTAGCAATCTCCCTACTTGGAGAATCAGCACCTTTAACCTCCTGTTCCGTACAGGTTGCAATTTGTCCTGAGGATGAACGGGAAGAGGGGCAGCCAATGAGAGACTAGATCTAGGTTTTGGGAGAGGCACAGGTCACTCTATTTTCTCATCAGGAAGAAGAAATTACCACAGGCTCAGCCTGCCGCCCGGAACCAGAATAGGGCCTGAGGCAATACCGCGCTTCTGCGGCCAGCTCCCAAAAAAGCCAGTTGAAAAATGGAGCACATGGGCACTGCAATTCACAACCCTGCAGAGTTATAAATGATAACTCTCGTCCACAAATATACTGAGGGAAGGCAACGAAGAGGATTTGAAAGCAAGGCAGAATTGCAGGAAACAGGTTTCAGGAGGTAGATTCGAATCGCCTTTAAAGCACATGAAAAGGGGCAAAACGTGGACAATGATGCCCTTGGCCAAAAAGGGCGTATGCGTTTTTTTCCTGAATATATTCAGGAAAAAACGCATACGCCCTTTTTTGCCAACCAAGCAACCTGGAAAGTCAAATCAGCGCTACAAAGAAGTCTCGCTTCCCATCCGTCAAAAGGGCCATGCTGATAAAAGTGTCAAAACCACAAATGCAGGACAGGCCATGGAGAAATTGGAGCCTTGCTACGCTGATGGGCGGGATGTAAATTGCCAAGAGCCACTCTGGAGAAGTGTACGGTGAGGCCTGAAACATCGAAAAAACACAGCTTAGGGAGCATAGGGCACTTCCACTCATGGGCGTATAAATTTTGAAAAATAAAATCAGCAAGACACAGGCACCCCAAAGTTTAGGGCTGCTCTGTTGACAAAACCTCCACTTCATGACACCTTAAATATCCCAGGAAAGAGAAAAATGGATAAAGAAGTTGTGGTCCTTATGTACAATGGAATATCACTCAGCCATGAAATCAATGTCATAAGGCTAGTAGAAGCAAGATGGGTGGACTTAGGTACGACGATTCTAAGTGAAATAAGTCACACAGAAAAGGACACTTATCAAAAGCTATAACTTATACAGGGAATGTAAAAACCGCTACATTTGAACTGAATTACAAAACAGAACAAAGTCACACATTTAGAAAAAAATCTATGGTTGCTTAACGGGAAAGGTGAGGTGGGGTGATGCATAAAACAAGGGGTTCAAATTAGCTCAGATACCGTTCCATACACCCAATACGTAATAGACAAGACCTACTCCTTGCTCAGTGAACTGGACTCAACACCCCCTATTCACCGCACAAGAATATATGTGACTAGTAAGAATCTTAAAACCTATGTATTCATATCTCTCTGGAAGTGTGTCAAGTGGGTGTAAAGCCGCATAAACACAGCCGTGAAAAGCAGCTAAACCCCATTATAAAAATAAATTAGTTTTAAAAACCCATGAAACAAAGACAGTGAAAGAGACAGAAATTCTTACAAAATTCATTCAGGGGCTGTGACGCAACCTGTATTGACCATATCTAGACCCACAGCTGGATGAGACATAAGGGTGGACATTCTTGGGGCTGAGAGTTTTGGTGAGGTTGGGTGAGCCAACGCAGACCCTTTAAGGTAATACTGCGTGGTACCCATCCCATTGGTCCCAAATCGCCAGGTTCAAGGGCATCTTCCTACATCGAAAACTTGCATGAGGAACCCAGAAGATGGTACACCGTGTGATTTTGAAAGGTTTCTAAAACGCACCTCATTTCTCATCTCCTTGTGCTCGGGTTCGCCATTCCAGCTACTTCACTAGCAATCTCCCTACTTGGAGAATCAGCACCTTTAACCTCCTGTTCCGTACAGGTTGCAATTTGTCCTGAGGATGAACGGGAAGAGGGGCAGCCAATGAGAGACTAGATCTAGGTTTTGGGACAGGCACAGGTCACTCTATTTTCTCATCAGGAAGAAGAAATAACCACAGGCCCAGCCTGCCACCCGGAACCAGAATAGGGCCTGAGGCAATCCCGCGCTTCTGCGGCCAGCTCCCAAAAAAGCCAGTTGAAAAATGGAGCACATGGGCACTGCAATTCATAACCCTGCAGAGTTATAAATGATAACTCTCGTCCACAAATATACTGAGGGAAGGCAACGAAGAGGATTTGAAAGCAAGGCAGAATTGCAGGAAACAGGTTTCAGGAGGTAGATTCGAATCGCCTTTAAAGCACATGAAAAGCGGCAAAACGTGGACAATGATGCCCTTGGCCAAAAAGGGCGTATGCGTTTTTTCCTGAATATATTCAGGAAAAAACGCATACGCCGTTTTTGGCCAACCAAGCAACCTGGAAAGGCAAATCAGCGCTACAAAGAAGTCTCGCTTCCCATCGGTCAAAAGGGCCATGCTGCTAAAAGTGTCAAAACCACAAATGCAGGACAGGCCATGGAGAAATTGGAGCCTTGCTACGCTGATGGGCAGGATGTAAATTGCCAACAGCCACTCTGGAGAAGTGTACGGTGAGGCCTGAAACATCGAAAAAACACAGCTTAGGGAGCATAGGGCACTTCCACTCATGGGCGTATTAATTGGGAAAAATAAAAATCAGCAAGACACAGGCACTCCAAAGTTTAGGGCTGCTCTGTTGACAAGAACCTCCACTTCATGACACCTTAAATATCCCAGGAAAGAGAAAAATGGATAAAGAAGTTGTGGTCCTTATGTACAATGGAATATCACTCAGACATGAAATCAATGTCA
Organism: Eschrichtius robustus; assembly: GCF_028021215.1. Classification (NCBI taxonomy): domain Eukaryota; kingdom Metazoa; phylum Chordata; class Mammalia; order Artiodactyla; family Eschrichtiidae; genus Eschrichtius; species Eschrichtius robustus. The sequence continues at coordinate 151,915 of NW_027175160.1, read as the reverse complement.
TAAGGCTAGTAGAAGCAAGATGAGTGGATTTAGGTACGACGATTCTAAGTGAAATAAGTCACACAGAAATAGACACTTATCATAAGCTATCACTTATAGAGGGAATGTAAAAACCGCTACACTTGAACTGAATTACAAAACAGAACAGAGTCACACGTTTAGAAAACACACTATGGCTGGTTAACGGAAAAGGTGAGGTGGGGTGATGCATAAAATAAGGGTTTCAAATTCGCTCAGATACCGTTCCATACACCCAATATGTAATAGACAAGACCTACTCCTTGCTCAGTGAACTGGACTCAACACCCCCTATTCACCGCACAAGAATATATCTGATTAGTAAGAATCTTAAAACATATGTATTGATATCTGTCTGGAAGTGAGTCAAGTGGGTGTAAAGCCGCAGAAACACAGCCGTGAAAAGCAGCTAAACACCATTATAAAAATAAATTACTTTTAAAAACCCGTAAAACAAAGACAGTGAAAGAGAGAGAAATTTTTACAAAATTCGTTCAGGGGCTGTGATGCAACCTGGATTGACCATATCTAGACCCACAGCTGGATGAGACATAAGGGTGGACACTCTTGGGGCTGAGAGGTTGGGTGAGGTTGGGTGAGCAAACGCAGACCCTTTAAGTAATACTGCGTGGTACCCATCCCATGGGTCCCAAATCTCCAGGTTCAAGGGCATCTTCCTACATCGAAAACATGCATGAGAAACCCAGAAGATGGTACACCCTGTGATTTTGAAAGCTTTCTAAAACGCACCTCATTTCTCATCTCCTTGTGCTCGGGTTCGCCTTTCCAGCTACTTTACTAGCAATCTCCCTACTTGGAGAATCAGCACCTTTAACCTCCTGTTCCCTACAGGTTGCAATTTGTCCTGAGGATGAACGGGAAGAGGGGCAGCCAATGAGAGACTAGATCTAGGTGTTGGGACAGGCACAGGTCACTCTATTTTCCCATCAGGAAGAAGAAATAACCACAGGCTCAGCCTGCCACCCGGAACCAGAATAGGGCCTGAGGCAATCCCGCGCTTCTGCGGCCAGCTCCCAAAAAAGCCAGTTGAAAAATGGAGCACATGGGCACTGCAATTCACAACCCTGCAGAGTTATAAATGATAACTCTCGTCCACAAATATATTGAGGGAAGGCAACGAAGAGGATTTGAAAGCAAGGCAGAATTGCAGGAAACAGGTTTCAGGAGGTAGATTCGAATCGCCTTTAAAGCACATGAAAAGTGGCAAAACGTCGACAATGATGCCCTTGGCCAAACAGGGCGTATGCGTTTTTTCCTGAATATATTCAGGAAAAAACGCATACGCCCTGTTTGGCCAACCAAGCAACCTGGAAAGGCTAATCAGCGCTACAAAGAAGTCTCGCTTCCCATCCGTCAAAAGGGCCATGCTGATAAAAGTGTCAAAACCACAAATGCAGGACAGGCCATGGAGAAATGGGAGCCTTGCTACGCTGATGGGCGGGATGTAAATTGCCAACAGCCACTCTGGAGAAGTGTACGGTGAGGTCTGAAACATCGAAAAAACACAGCTTAGGGCGCATAGGGCACGTCCACTCATGGGCGTATAAATTTTGAAAACTAAAAATCAGCAAGACACAGGCACCCCAAAGTTTAGGGCTGCTCTGTTGACAAGAACCTCCACTTCATGACACCTTAAATATCCCAGGAAAGAGAAAAATGGATAAAGAAGTTGTGGTCCTTATTTACAATGGAATATCACTCAGCCATGAAATCAATGTCATAAGGCAAGTAGAAGCAAGATGGGTGGACTTAGGTACGACGATTCTAAGTGAAATAAGTCACACAGAAAAGGACACTTATCAAAAGCTATAACTTATACAGGGAATGTAAAAACCGCTACATTTGAACTGAATTACAAAACAGAACAAAGTCACACGTTTAGAAAAAAGACTATGGTTGCTTAACGGGAAAGGTGAGGTGGGGTGATGCATAAAACAAGGGTTTCAAATTCGCTCAGATACCGTTCCATACACCCAATACGTAATAGACAAGACCTACTCCTTGCTCAGTGAACTGGACTCAACACCCCCTATTCACCGCACAAGAATATATGTGACTAGTAAGAATCTTAAAACCTATGTATTGATATCTGTCTGGAAGTGAGTCAACTGGGTGTAAAGCCGCATAAACACAGCCGTGAAAAGCAGATAAACCCCATTATAAAAATAAATTACTTTTAAAAACCCGTAAAACAAAGACAGTGAAAGAGAGAGAAATTCTTACAAAATTCGTTCAGAGGCTGTGATGCAACCTGGATTGACCATATCTAGACCCACAGCTGGATGAGACATAAGGGTGGACACTCTTGGGGCTGAAAGGTTGGGTGAGGTTGGGTGAGCAAACGCAGACCCTTTAAAGTAATACTGCGTGGTACCCATCCCATGGGTCCCAAATCTCCAGGTTCAAGGGCATCTTCCTACATCGAAAACATGCATGAGAAACCCAGAAGATGGTACACCGTGTGATTTTGAAAGGTTTCTAAAACGCACTTCATTTCTCATCTCCTTGTGCTCGGGTTCTCCATTCCAGCTACTTTCCTAGCAATCTCCCTACTTGGAGAATCAGCACCTTTAACCTCCTGTTCCGTACAGGTTGCAATTTGTTCTGAGGATGAACGGGAAGAGGGGCAACCAATGAGAGACTAGATCTAGGTGTTGGGACAGGCACAGGTCACTCTAATTTCCCATCAGGAAGAAGAAAATACCACAGGCTCAGCCTGCCACCCGGAACCAGAAGAGGGCCTGAGGCAATCCCGCGCTTTTGCGGCCAGATCCCAAAAAAGCGAGTTGAAAAATGGACCTCAGGGACACTGCAATTCACAAACATGCAGACTTATAAATGATAATTCTCGTCCACAAATATATTGAGGGAAAGCAACGAAGAGGATTTGAAAGCAAGGCAGAACTGCAGGAAACAGATTTCAGGAGGTAGATTCGAATCGCATTTCAAGCACATGAAAAGCGGCAAAACGTTGACAATGATGACCTTGGCCAAAAAGGGCATATGCGTTTTTTCCTGAATATATTCAGGAAAAAACGCATACGCCCTTTTTGGCCAACCTAGCAACCTAGAAAGGCAAATCAGCGCTACAAAGAAGTCTCGCTTCCCATCCGTCAAAAGGGCCATGCTGATAAAAGTGTCAAAACCACAAATGCAGGACAGGCCATGGAGAAATTGGAACCTTTCTACGCTGATGGGCGGGATGTAAACTGCCAACAGCCACTCTGGAGAAGTGTACAGTGAGGCCTGAAACTTCGAAAAAACACAGCTTAGGGAGCATAGGGCACTTCCACTCATGGGCGTATAAATTTTGAAAACTAAAAATCAGCAAGACACAGGCACCCCAAAGTTTAGGGCTGCTCTGTTGACAAGAACCTCCACTTCATGACACCTTAAATATCCCAGGAAAGAGAAAAATGGATAAAGAAGTTGTGGTCCTTATGTACAATGGAATATCACTCAGCCATGAAATCAATGTCATAAGGCAAGTAGAAGCAAGATGGGTGGACTTAGGTACGACGATTCTAAGTGAAATAAGTCACACAGAAAAGGACACTTATCAAAAGCTATAACTTATACAGGGAATGTAAAAACCGCTACATTTGAACTGAATTACAAAACAGAACAAAGTCACACATTTAGAAAAAAGACTATGGTTGCTTAACGGGAAAGGTGAGGTGGGGTGATGCATAAAACAAGGGTTTCAAATTCGCTCAGATACCGTTCCATACACCCAATACGTAATAGACAAGACCTACTCCTTGCTCAGTGAACTGGACTCAACACCCCCTATTCACCGCACAAGAATATATGTGACTAGTAAGAATCTTAAAACCTATGTATTGATATCTCTCTGGAAGTGTGTCAAGTGGGTGTAAAGCCGCATAAACACAGCCGTGAAAAGCAGCTAAACCCCATTATAAAAATAAATTAGTTTTAAAAACCCATGAAACAAAGACAGTGAAAGAGACAGAAATTCTTACAAAATTCATTCAGGGGCTGTGACGCAACCTGGATTGACCATATCTAGACCCACAGCTGGATGAGACATAAGGGTGGACATTCTTGGGGCTGAGAGTTTTGGTGAGGTTGGGTGAGCCAACGCAGACCCTTTAAGGTAATACTGCGTGGTACCCATCCCATGGGTCCCAAATCACCAGGTTCAAGGGCATCTTCCTACATCGAAAACTTGCATGAGGAACCCAGAAGATGGTACACCGTGTGATTTTGAAAGGTTTCTAAAACGCACCTCATTTCTCATCTCCTTGTGCTCGGGTTCGCCATTCCAGCTACTTCACTAGCAATCTCCCTACTTGGAGAATCAGCACCTTTAACCTCCTGTTCCGTACAGGTTGCAATTTGTCCTGAGGATGAACGGGAAGAGGGGCAGCCAATGAGAGACTAGATCTAGGTTTTGGGAGAGGCACAGGTCACTCTATTTTCTCATCAGGAAGAAGAAATTACCACAGGCTCAGCCTGCCGCCCGGAACCAGAATAGGGCCTGAGGCAATCCCGCGCTTCTGCGGCCAGCTCCCAAAAAAGCCAGTTGAAAAATGGAGCACATGGGCACTGCAATTCACAACCCTGCAGAGTTATAAATGATAACTCTCGTCCACAAATATACTGAGGGAAGGCAACGAAGAGGATTTGAAAGCAAGGCAGAATTGCAGGAAACAGGTTTCAGGAGGTAGATTCGAATCGCCTTTAAAGCACATGAAAAGGGGCAAAACGTGGACAATGATGCCCTTGGCCAAAAAGGGCGTATGCGTTTTTTCCTGAATATATTCAGGAAAAAACGCATACGCCCTTTTTTGCCAACCAAGCAACCTGGAAAGTCAAATCAGCGCTACAAAGAAGTCTCGCTTCCCATCCGTCAAAAGGGCCATGCTGATAAAAGTGTCAAAACCACAAATGCAGGACAGGCCATGGAGAAATTGGAGCCTTGCTACGCTGATGGGCGGGATGTAAATTGCCAAGAGCCACTCTGGAGAAGTGTACGGTGAGGCCTGAAACATCGAAAAAACACAGCTTAGGGAGCATAGGGCACTTCCACTCATGGGCGTATAAATTTTGAAAAATAAAATCAGCAAGACACAGGCACCCCAAAGTTTAGGGCTGCTCTGTTGACAAAACCTCCACTTCATGACACCTTAAATATCCCAGGAAAGAGAAAAATGGATAAAGAAGTTGTGGTCCTTATGTACAATGGAATATCACTCAGCCATGAAATCAATGTCATAAGGCTAGTAGAAGCAAGATGGGTGGACTTAGGTACGACGATTCTAAGTGAAATAAGTCACACAGAAAAGGACACTTATCAAAAGCTATAACTTATACAGGGAATGTAAAAACCGCTACATTTGAACTGAATTACAAAACAGAACAAAGTCACACATTTAGAAAAAAATCTATGGTTGCTTAACGGGAAAGGTGAGGTGGGGTGATGCATAAAACAAGGGGTTCAAATTAGCTCAGATACCGTTCCATACACCCAATACGTAATAGACAAGACCTACTCCTTGCTCAGTGAACTGGACTCAACACCCCCTATTCACCGCACAAGAATATATGTGACTAGTAAGAATCTTAAAACCTATGTATTCATATCTCTCTGGAAGTGTGTCAAGTTGGTGTAAAGCCGCATAAACACAGCCGTGAAAAGCAGCTAAACCCCATTATAAAAATAAATTAGTTTTAAAAACCCATGAAACAAAGACAGTGAAAGAGACAGAAATTCTTACAAAATTCATTCAGGGGCTGTGACGCAACCTGTATTGACCATATCTAGACCCACAGCTGGATGAGACATAAGGGTGGACATTCTTGGGGCTGAGAGTTTTGGTGAGGTTGGGTGAGCCAACGCAGACCCTTTAAGGTAATACTGCGTGGTACCCATCCCATTGGTCCCAAATCGCCAGGTTCAAGGGCATCTTCCTACATCGAAAACTTGCATGAGGAACCCAGAAGATGGTACACCGTGTGATTTTGAAAGGTTTCTAAAACGCACCTCATTTCTCATCTCCTTGTGCTCGGGTTCGCCATTCCAGCTACTTCACTAGCAATCTCCCTACTTGGAGAATCAGCACCTTTAACCTCCTGTTCCGTACAGGTTGCAATTTGTCCTGAGGATGAACGGGAAGAGGGGCAGCCAATGAGAGACTAGATCTAGGTTTTGGGACAGGCACAGGTCACTCTATTTTCTCATCAGGAAGAAGAAATAACCACAGGCCCAGCCTGCCACCCGGAACCAGAATAGGGCCTGAGGCAATCCCGCGCTTCTGCGGCCAGCTCCCAAAAAAGCCAGTTGAAAAATGGAGCACATGGGCACTGCAATTCATAACCCTGCAGAGTTATAAATGATAACTCTCGTCCACAAATATACTGAGGGAAGGCAACGAAGAGGATTTGAAAGCAAGGCAGAATTGCAGGAAACAGGTTTCAGGAGGTAGATTCGAATCGCCTTTAAAGCACATGAAAAGCGGCAAAACGTGGACAATGATGCCCTTGGCCAAAAAGGGCGTATGCGTTTTTTCCTGAATATATTCAGGAAAAAACGCATACGCCGTTTTTGGCCAACCAAGCAACCTGGAAAGGCAAATCAGCGCTACAAAGAAGTCTCGCTTCCCATCGGTCAAAAGGGCCATGCTGCTAAAAGTGTCAAAACCACAAATGCAGGACAGGCCATGGAGAAATTGGAGCCTTGCTACGCTGATGGGCAGGATGTAAATTGCCAACAGCCACTCTGGAGAAGTGTACGGTGAGGCCTGAAACATCGAAAAAACACAGCTTAGGGAGCATAGGGCACTTCCACTCATGGGCGTATTAATTGGGAAAAATAAAAATCAGCAAGACACAGGCACTCCAAAGTTTAGGGCTGCTCTGTTGACAAGAACCTCCACTTCATGACACCTTAAATATCCCAGGAAAGAGAAAAATGGATAAAGAAGTTGTGGTCCTTATGTACAATGGAATATCACTCAGACATGAAATCAATGTCATAAGGCTAGTAGAAGCAAGATGAGTGGATTTAGGTACGACGATTCTAAGTGAAATAAGTCACACAGAAATAGACACTTATCATAAGCTATCACTTATAGAGGGAATGTAAAAACCGCTACACTTGAACTGAATTACAAAACAGAACAGAGTCACACGTTTAGAAAACACACTATGGCTGGTTAACGGAAAAGGTGAGGTGGGGTGATGCATAAAATAAGGGTTTCAAATTCGCTCAGATACCGTTCCATACACCCAATATGTAATAGACAAGACCTACTCCTTGCTCAGTGAACTGGACTCAACACCCCCTATTCACCGCACAAGAATATATCTGATTAGTAAGAATCTTAAAACATATGTATTGATATCTGTCTGGAAGTGAGTCAAGTGGGTGTAAAGCCGCAGAAACACAGCCGTGAAAAGCAGCTAAACACCATTATAAAAATAAATTACTTTTAAAAACCCGTAAAACAAAGACAGTGAAAGAGAGAGAAATTTTTACAAAATTCGTTCAGGGGCTGTGATGCAACCTGGATTGACCATATCTAGACCCACAGCTGGATGAGACATAAGGGTGGACACTCTTGGGGCTGAGAGGTTGGGTGAGGTTGGGTGAGCAAACGCAGACCCTTTAAGTAATACTGCGTGGTACCCATCCCATGGGTCCCAAATCTCCAGGTTCAAGGGCATCTTCCTACATCGAAAACATGCATGAGAAACCCAGAAGATGGTACACCCTGTGATTTTGAAAGCTTTCTAAAACGCACCTCATTTCTCATCTCCTTGTGCTCGGGTTCGCCTTTCCAGCTACTTTACTAGCAATCTCCCTACTTGGAGAATCAGCACCTTTAACCTCCTGTTCCCTACAGGTTGCAATTTGTCCTGAGGATGAACGGGAAGAGGGGCAGCCAATGAGAGACTAGATCTAGGTGTTGGGACAGGCACAGGTCACTCTATTTTCCCATCAGGAAGAAGAAATAACCACAGGCTCAGCCTGCCACCCGGAACCAGAATAGGGCCTGAGGCAATCCCGCGCTTCTGCGGCCAGCTCCCAAAAAAGCCAGTTGAAAAATGGAGCACATGGGCACTGCAATTCACAACCCTGCAGAGTTATAAATGATAACTCTCGTCCACAAATATATTGAGGGAAGGCAACGAAGAGGATTTGAAAGCAAGGCAGAATTGCAGGAAACAGGTTTCAGGAGGTAGATTCGAATCGCCTTTAAAGCACATGAAAAGTGGCAAAACGTCGACAATGATGCCCTTGGCCAAACAGGGCGTATGCGTTTTTTCCTGAATATATTCAGGAAAAAACGCATACGCCCTGTTTGGCCAACCAAGCAACCTGGAAAGGCTAATCAGCGCTACAAAGAAGTCTCGCTTCCCATCCGTCAAAAGGGCCATGCTGATAAAAGTGTCAAAACCACAAATGCAGGACAGGCCATGGAGAAATGGGAGCCTTGCTACGCTGATGGGCGGGATGTAAATTGCCAACAGCCACTCTGGAGAAGTGTACGGTGAGGTCTGAAACATCGAAAAAACACAGCTTAGGGCGCATAGGGCACGTCCACTCATGGGCGTATAAATTTTGAAAACTAAAAATCAGCAAGACACAGGCACCCCAAAGTTTAGGGCTGCTCTGTTGACAAGAACCTCCACTTCATGACACCTTAAATATCCCAGGAAAGAGAAAAATGGATAAAGAAGTTGTGGTCCTTATTTACAATGGAATATCACTCAGCCATGAAATCAATGTCATAAGGCAAGTAGAAGCAAGATGGGTGGACTTAGGTACGACGATTCTAAGTGAAATAAGTCACCAGAAAAAGACACTTATCAAAAGCTATAACTTATACAGGGAATGTAAAAACCGCTACATTTGAACTGAATTACAAAACAGAACAAAGTCACACGTTTAGAAAAAAGACTATGGTTGCTTAACGGGAAAGGTGAGGTGGGGTGATGCATAAAACAAGGGTTTCAAATTCGCTCAGATACCGTTCCATACACCCAATACGTAATAGACAAGACCTACTCCTTGCTCAGTGAACTGGACTCAACACCCCCTATTCACCGCACAAGAATATATGTGACTAGTAAGAATCTTAAAACCTATGTATTGATATCTGTCTGGAAGTGAGTCAACTGGGTGTAAAGCCGCATAAACACAGCCGTGAAAAGCAGATAAACCCCATTATAAAAATAAATTACTTTTAAAAACCCGTAAAACAAAGACAGTGAAAGAGAGAGAAATTCTTACAAAATTCGTTCAGAGGCTGTGATGCAACCTGGATTGACCATATCTAGACCCACAGCTGGATGAGACATAAGGGTGGACACTCTTGGGGCTGAAAGGTTGGGTGAGGTTGGGTGAGCAAACGCAGACCCTTTAAAGTAATACTGCCTGGTACCCATCCCATGGGTCCCAAATCTCCAGGTTCAAGGGCATCTTCCTACATCGAAAACATGCATGAGAAACCCAGAAGATGGTACACCGTGTGATTTTGAAAGGTTTCTAAAACGCACTTCATTTCTCATCTCCTTGTGCTCGGGTTCTCCATTCCAGCTACTTTCCTAGCAATCTCCCTACTTGGAGAATCAGCACCTTTAACCTCCTGTTCCGTACAGGTTGCAATTTGTTCTGAGGATGAACGGGAAGAGGGGCAACCAATGAGAGACTAGATCTAGGTGTTGGGACAGGCACAGGTCACTCTAATTTCCCATCAGGAAGAAGAAAATACCACAGGCTCAGCCTGCCACCCGGAACCAGAAGAGGGCCTGAGGCAATCCCGCGCTTTTGCGGCCAGATCCCAAAAAAGCGAGTTGAAAAATGGACCTCAGGGACACTGCAATTCACAAACATGCAGACTTATAAATGATAATTCTCGTCCACAAATATATTGAGGGAAAGCAACGAAGAGGATTTGAAAGCAAGGCAGAACTGCAGGAAACAGATTTCAGGAGGTAGATTCGAATCGCATTTCAAGCACATGAAAAGCGGCAAAACGTTGACAATGATGACCTTGGCCAAAAAGGGCATATGCGTTTTTTCCTGAATATATTCAGGAAAAAACGCATACGCCCTTTTTGGCCAACCTAGCAACCTAGAAAGGCAAATCAGCGCTACAAAGAAGTCTCGCTTCCCATCCGTCAAAAGGGCCATGCTGATAAAAGTGTCAAAACCACAAATGCAGGACAGGCCATGGAGAAATTGGAACCTTTCTACACTGATGGGCGGGATGTAAACTGCCAACAGCCACTCTGGAGAAGTGTACAGTGAGGCCTGAAACTTCGAAAAAACACAGCTTAGGGAGCATAGGGCACTTCCACTCATGGGCGTATAAATTTTGAAAACTAAAAATCAGCAAGACACAGGCACCCCAAAGTTTAGGGCTGCTCTGTTGACAAGAACCTCCACTTCATGACACCTTAAATATCCCAGGAAAGAGAAAAATGGATAAAGAAGTTGTGGTCCTTATGTACAATGGAATATCACTCAGCCATGAAATCAATGTCATAAGGCAAGTAGAAGCAAGATGGGTGGACTTAGGTACGACGATTCTAAGTGAAATAAGTCACACAGAAAAGGACACTTATCAAAAGCTATAACTTATACAGGGAATGTAAAAACCGCTACATTTGAACTGAATTACAAAACAGAACAAAGTCACACATTTAGAAAAAAGACTATGGTTGCTTAACGGGAAAGGTGAGGTGGGGTGATGCATAAAACAAGGGTTTCAAATTCGCTCAGATACCGTTCCATACACCCAATACGTAATAGACAAGACCTACTCCTTGCTCAGTGAACTGGACTCAACACCCCCTATTCACCGCACAAGAATATATGTGACTAGTAAGAATCTTAAAACCTATGTATTGATATCTCTCTGGAAGTGTGTCAAGTGGGTGTAAAGCCGCATAAACACAGCCGTGAAAAGCAGCTAAACCCCATTATAAAAATAAATTAGTTTTAAAAACCCATGAAACAAAGACAGTGAAAGAGACAGAAATTCTTACAAAATTCATTCAGGGGCTGTGACGCAACCTGGATTGACCATATCTAGACCCACAGCTGGATGAGACATAAGGGTGGACATTCTTGGGGCTGAGAGTTTTGGTGAGGTTGGGTGAGCCAACGCAGACCCTTTAAGGTAATACTGCGTGGTACCCATCCCATGGGTCCCAAATCTCCAGGTTCAAGGGCATCTTCCTACATCGAAAACTTGCATGAGGAACCCAGAAGATGGTACACCGTGTGATTTTGAAAGGTTTCTAAAACGCACCTCATTTCTCATCTCCTTGTGCTCGGGTTCGCCATTCCAGCTACTTCACTAGCAATCTCCCTACTTGGAGAATCAGCACCTTTAACCTCCTGTTCCGTACAGGTTGCAATTTGTCCTGAGGATGAACGGGAAGAGGGGCAGCCAATGAGAGACTAGATCTAGGTGTTGGGACAGGCACAGGTCACTCTATTTTCTCATCAGGAAGAAGAAATAACCACAGGCTCAGCCTGCCACCCGGAACCAGAATAGGGCCTGAGGCAATCCCGCGCTTCTGCGGCCAGCTCCCAAAAAAGCCAGTTGAAAAATGGAGCACATGGGCACTGCAATTCACAACCCTGCAGAGTTATAAATGATAACTCTCGTCCACAAATATATTGAGGGAAAGCAACGAAGAGGATTTGAAAGCAAGGCAGAGCTTCAGGAAAAAGGTTTCAGGAGGTAGATTCGAATCGCCTTTAAAGCACATGAAAAGCGGCAAAACGTGGACAATGATGCCCTTGGCCAAAAAGGGCGTATGCGTTTTTTCCTGAATATATTCAGGAAAAAACGCATACGCCCTTTTTGGCCAACCAAGCAACCTGGAAAGACAAATCAGCGCTAAAAAGAAGTCTCGCTTCCCATCGGTCAAAAGGGCCATGCTGATAAATGTGTGAAAACCACAAATGCAGGACAGGCCATGGAGAAATTGGAGCCTTGCTACGCTGATGGGCGGGATGTAAATTGCCAACAGCCACTCTGGAGAAGTGTACGGTGAGGCCTGAAACATCGAAAAAACACAGCTTAGGGAGCATAGGGCACTTCCACTCATGGGCGTATAAATTTTGAAAACTAAAAATCAGAAAGACACAGGCACCCCAAAGTTTAGGGCTGCTCTGTTGACAAGAACCTCCACTTCATGACACCTTAAATATCCCAGGAAAGAGAAAAATGGATAAAGAAGTTGTGGTCCTTATGTACAATGGAATATCACTCAGCCATGAAATCAATGTCATAAGGCTAGTAGAAGCAAGATGGGTGGACTTAGGTACGACGATTCTAAGTGAAATAAGTCACACAGAAAAAGACACTTATCAAAAGCTATAACTTATACAGGGAATGTAAAAACCGCTACATTTGAACTGTATTACAAAACAGAACAAAGTCACACATTTAGAAAAAAAAACTATGGTTGTTTAACGGGAAAGGTGAGGTGGGGTGATGGATAAAACAAGGGTTTCAAATTAGCTCAGATACCGTTCCATACACCCAATACGTAATAGACAAGACCTACTCCTTGCTCAGTGAACTGGACTCAACACCCCCTATTCACCGCACAAGAATATATGTGACTAGTAAGAATCTTAAAACCTATGTATTGATATCTCTCTGGAAGTGTGTCAAGTGGGTGTAAAGCCGCATAAACACAGCCGTGAAAAGCAGCTAAACCCCATTATAAAAATAAATTAGTTTTAAAAACCCATGAAACAAAGACAGTGAAAGAGACAGAAATTCTTACAAAATTCATTCAGGGGCTGTGACGCAACCTGGATTGACCATATCTAGACCCACAGCTGGATGAGACATAAGGGTGGACATTCTTGGGGCTGAGAGGTTTGGTGAGGTTGGGTGAGCCAACGCAGACCCTTTAAGGTAATACTGCGTGGTACCCATCCCATGGGTCCCAAATCTCCAGGTTCAAGGGCATCTTCCTACATCGAAAACTTGCATGAGGAACCCAGAAGATGGTACACCGTGTGATTTTGAAAGGTTTCTAAAACGCACCTCATTTCTCATCTCCTTGTGCTCGTGTTAGCCATTCCAGCTACTTCAGTAGCAATCTCCCTACTTGGAGAATCAGCACCTTTAACCTCCTGTTCCGTACAGGTTGCAATTTGTCCTGAGGATGAACGGGAAGAGGGGCAGCCAATGAGAGACTAGATCTAGGTGTTGGGACAGGCACAGGTCACTCTATTTTCTCATCAGGAAGAAGAAATAACCACAGGCTCAGCCTGCCACCCGGAACCAGAATAGGGTCTGAGGCAATCCCGCGCTTCTGCGGCCAGCTCCCAAAAAAGCCAGTTGAAAAATGGAGCACATGGGCACTGCAATTCACAACCCTGCAGAGTTATAAATGATAACTCTCGTCCACAAATATACTGAGGGAAGGCAACGAAGAGGATTTGAAAGCAAGGCAGAATTGCAGGAAACAGGTTTCAGGAGGTAGATTCGAATCGCCTTTAAAGCACATGAAAAGCGGCAAAACGTGGACAATGATGCCCTTGGCCAAAAAGGGCGTATGCGTTTTTTCCTGAATATATTCAGTAAAAAACGCATACGCCCTTTTTGGCCAACCAAGCAACCTGGAAAGTCAAATCAGCGCTACAAAGAAGTCTCGCTTCCCATCCGTCAAAAGGGCCATGCTGATAAAAGTGTCAAAACCACAAATGCAGGACAGGCCATGGAGAAATTGGAGCCTTGCTACGCTGATGGGCGGGATGTAAATTGCCAAGAGCCACTCTGGAGAAGTGTACGGTGAGGCCTGAAACATCGAAAAAACACAGCTTAGGGAGCATAGGGCACTTCCACTCATGGGCGTATAAATTTTGAAAACTAAAAATCAGCAAGACACAGGCACCCCAAAGTTTAGGGCTGCTCTGTTTACAAAACCTCCACTTCATGACACCTTAAATATCCCAGGAAAGAGAAAAATGGATAAAGAAGTTGTGGTCCTTATGTACAATGGAATATCACTCAGCCATGAAATCAATGTCATAAGGCTAGTAGAAGCAAGATGGGTGGACTTAGGTACGACGATTCTAAGTAAAATAAGTCACACAGAAAAGGACACTTATCAAAAGCTATAACTTATACAGGGAATGTAAAAACAGCTACATTTGAATTGAATTACAAAACAGAACAAAGTCACACATTTAGAAAAAAATCTATGGTTGCTTAACGGGAAAGGTGAGGTGGGGTGATGCATAAAACAAGGGTTTCAAATTAGCTCAGATACCGTTCCATACACCCAATACGTAATAGACAAGACCTACCCCTTGCTCAGTGAACTGGACTCAACACCCCCTATTCACCGCACAAGAATATATGTGACTAGTAAGAATCTTAAAACCTATGTATTCATATCTCTCTGGAAGTGTGTCAAGTGGGTGTAAAGCCGCATAAACACAGCCGTGAAAAGCAGCTAAACCCCATTATAAAAATAAATTAGTTTTAAAAACCCATGAAACAAAGACAGTGAAAGAGACAGAAATTCTTACAAAATTCATTCAGGGGCTGTGACGCAACCTGGATTGACCATATCTAGACCCACAGCTGGATGAGACATAAGGGTGGACATTCTTGGGGCTGAGAGGTTTGGTGAGGTTGGGTGAGCCGACGCAGACCCTTTAAGGTAATACTGTGTGGTACCCATTCCATGGGTCCCAAATCTCCAGGTTCAAGGGCATCTTCCTACATCGAAAACTTGCATGAGGAACCCAGAAGATGGTACACCGTGTGATTTTGAAAGGTTTCTAAAACGCACCTCATTTCTCATCTCCTTGTGCTCGGGTTCGCCATTCCAGCTACTTCACTAGCAATCTCCCAACTTGGAGAATCAGCACCTTTAACCTCCTGTTCCCTACAGGTTGCAATTTGTCCTGAGGATGAACGGGAAGAGGGGCAGCCAATGAGAGACTAGATCTAGGTGTTGGGACAGGCACAGGTCACTCTATTTTCTCATCAGGAAGAAGAAATAACCACAGGCTCAGCCTGCCACCCGGAACCAGAATAGGGCCTGAGGCAATCCCGCGCTTCTGCGGCCAGCTCCGAAAAATCCAGTTGAAAAATGGAGCACATGGGCAGTGCAATTCACAACCATGCAGAGTTATAAATGATAACTCTCGGCCACAAATATACTGAGGGAAGGCAACGAAGAGGATTTGAAAGCAAGGCAGAATTGCAGGAAACAGGTTTCAGGAGTTAGATTCGAATCGCCTTTAAAGCACATGAAAAGCGGCAAAACGTGGACAATGATGCCCTTGGCCAAAAAGGGCCTATGCGTTTTTACCTGAATATATTCAGGAAAAAACGCATAGGCCCTTTTTGGCCAACCAATCTAATGTAAAGGCAAATCAGCACTACAAGGATTCTCGCTTCGAATCGGTCAAAAGGGCCATGCTGAAAAAAGTGTCAAAACCACAAAAGCAGGACAGGCCATGGAGAAATGGGAGCCTTGCTACACTGATGGGCGGGATGTAAATTGCTAGCAGCCACTCTGGAGAAGTGTACGGTGTGGCCTTAAACATCGAAAAAACACAGCTTAGGGAGCATAGGGCACTTCCACTCATGGGCGTATAAATTGGGAAAACTAAAAATCAGCAAGACACAGGCACCCCAAAGTTTAGGGCTGCTCTGTTGACAAGAACCTCCACTTCATGACACCTTAAATATCCCAGGGAAGAGAAAAATGGATAAAGAAGTTGTGGTCCTTATGTACAATGGAATATCACTCAGCCATGAAATCAATGTCATAAGGCTAGTAGGAGCATGATGAGTGGATTTAGGTACGACGACTCTAAGTGAAATAAGTCACAGAGAAAAAGACACTTATCATTAGCTATCACGTATAGAGGGAATGTAAAAACTGCTACACTTGAACTGAATTACAAAACAGAACAGAGTCACACGTTTAGAAAACAAACTATGGCTGCTTAACGGGAAAGGTGAGGTGGTGTGATGCATAAAACAAGGGTTTCAAATTAGCTCAGATACCGTTCCATACACCCAATATGTAATAGACAAGACCTACTCCTTGCTCAGTGAACTGGACACAACACCCCCTATTCACCGCACAAGTATATATCTGACTAGTAAGAATCTTAAAACCTATGTATTGATATCTCTCTGGAAGTGTGTCAAGTGGGTGTAAAGCCGCATAAACACAGCCGTGAAAAGCAGCTAAACCCCATTATAAAAATAAATTACTTGTAAAAACCCGTAAAACAAAGACAGTGAAAGAGAGAGAAATACTTACACAATTCGTTCAGGGGCTGTGATGCAACCTGGATTGAACATATCTAGACCCACAGCTGGATGAGACCTAAGGGTGGACACTCTTGGGGCTGAGAGGTTGGGTGAGGTTGGGTGAGCCAACGCAGACCCTTTAAAGTAATACTGCGTGGTACCCATCCCATGGGTCCCAAATCTCCAGGTTCAAGGCCATCTTCCTACATCGAAAACATGCATGAGAAACCCAGAAAATGGTACACCGTGTGATTTTGAAAGGTTTCTAAAACGCACTTCATTTCTCATCTCCTTGTGCTCGGGTTCTCCATTCCAGCTACTTTCCTAGCAATCTCCCTACTTGGAGAATCAGCACCTTTAACCTCCTGTTCCGTACAGGTTGCAATTTGTTCTGAGGATGAACGGGAAGAGGGGCAACCAATGAGAGACTAGATCTAGGTGTTGGGACAGGCACAGGTCACTCTAATTTCCCATCAGGAAGAAGAAAATACCACAGGCTCAGCCTGCCACCCGGAACCAGAAGAGGGCCTGAGGCAATCCCGCGCTTTTGCGGCCAGATCCCAAAAAAGCGAGTTGAAAAATGGACCTCAGGGACACTGCAATTCACAAACATGCAGACTTATAAATGATAATTCTCGTCCACAAATATATTGAGGGAAAGCAACGAAGAGGATTTGAAAGCAAGGCAGAACTGCAGGAAACAGATTTCAGGAGGTAGATTCGAATCGCCTTTCAAGCACATGAAAAGCGGCAAAACGTTGACAATGATGACCTTGGCCAAAAAGGGCGTATGCGTTTTTTCCTGAATATATTCAGGAAAAAACGCATACGCCCTTTTTGGCCAACCTAGCAACCTAGAAAGGCAAATCAGCGCTACAAAGAAGTCTCGCTTCCCATCCGTCAAAAGGGCCATGCTGATAAAAGTGTCAAAACCACAAATGCAGGACAGGCCATGGAGAAATTGGAACCTTTCTACGCTGATGGGCGGGATGTAAACTGCCAACAGCCACTCTGGAGAAGTGTACAGTGAGGCCTGAAACTTCGAAAAAACACAGCTTAGGGAGCATAGGGCACTTCCACTCATGGGCGTATAAATTTTGAAAACTAAAAATCAGCAAGACACAGGCACCCCAAAGTTTAGGGCTGCTCTGTTGACAAGAACCTCCACTTCATGACACCTTAAATATCCCAGGAAAGAGAAAAATGGATAAAGAAGTTGTGGTCCTTATGTACAATGGAATATCACTCAGCCATGAAATCAATGTCATAAGGCAAGTAGAAGCAAGATGGGTGGACTTAGGTACGACGATTCTAAGTGAAATAAGTCACACAGAAAAGGACACTTATCAAAAGCTATAACTTATACAGGGAATGTAAAAACCGCTACATTTGAACTGAATTACAAAACAGAACAAAGTCACACATTTAGAAAAAAGACTATGGTTGCTTAACGGGAAAGGTGAGGTGGGGTGATGCATAAAACAAGGGTTTCAAATTCGCTCAGATACCGTTCCATACACCCAATACGTAATAGACAAGACCTACTCCTTGCTCAGTGAACTGGACTCAACACCCCCTATTCACCGCACAAGAATATATGTGACTAGTAAGAATCTTAAAACCTATGTATTGATATCTCTCTGGAAGTGTGTCAAGTGGGTGTAAAGCCGCATAAACACAGCCGTGAAAAGCAGCTAAACCCCATTATAAAAATAAATTAGTTTTAAAAACCCATGAAACAAAGACAGTGAAAGAGACAGAAATTCTTACAAAATTCATTCAGGGGCTGTGACGCAACCTGGATTGACCATATCTAGACCCACAGCTGGATGAGACATAAGGGTGGACATTCTTGGGGCTGAGAGTTTTGGTGAGGTTGGGTGAGCCAACGCAGACCCTTTAAGGTAATACTGCGTGGTACCCATCCCATGGGTCCCAAATCTCCAGGTTCAAGGGCATCTTCCTACATCGAAAACTTGCATGAGGAACCCAGAAGATGGTACACCGTGTGATTTTGAAAGGTTTCTAAAACGCACCTCATTTCTCATCTCCTTGTGCTCGGGTTCGCCATTCCAGCTACTTCACTAGCAATCTCCCTACTTGGAGAATCAGCACCTTTAACCTCCTGTTCCGTACAGGTTGCAATTTGTCCTGAGGATGAACGGGAAGAGGGGCAGCCAATGAGAGACTAGATCTAGGTTTTGGGAGAGGCACAGGTCACTCTATTTTCTCATCAGGAAGAAGAAATTACCACAGGCTCAGCCTGCCGCCCGGAACCAGAATAGGGCCTGAGGCAATCCCGCGCTTCTGCGGCCAGCTCCCAAAAAAGCCAGTTGAAAAATGGAGCACATGGGCACTGCAATTCACAACCCTGCAGAGTTATAAATGATAACTCTCGTCCACAAATATACTGAGGGAAGGCAACGAAGAGGATTTGAAAGCAAGGCAGAATTGCAGGAAACAGGTTTCAGGAGGTAGATTCGAATCGCCTTTAAAGCACATGAAAAGCGGCAAAACGTGGACAATGATGCCCTTGGCCAAAAAGGGCGTATGCGTTTTTTCCTGAATATATTCAGGAAAAAACGCATACGCCCTTTTTGGCCAACCAAGCAACCTGGAAAGGCAAATCAGCGCTACAAAGAAGTCTCGCTTCCCATCCGTCAAAAGGGCCATGCTGATAAAAGTGTCAAAACCACAAATGCAGGACAGGCCATGGAGAAAAGGGAGCCTAGCTACGCTGATGGGCGGGATGTAAATTGCCAACAGCCACTCTGGAGAAGTGTACGGTGAGGCCTGAAACATCGAAAAAACACAGCTTAGGGAGCATAGGGCAGGTCCACTCATGGGCGTATAAATTTTGAAAACTAAAAATCAGCAAGACACAGGCACCCCAAAGTTTAGGGCTGCTCTGTTGACAAGAACCTCCACTTCATGACACCTTAAATATCCCAGGAAAGAGAAAAATGGATAAAGAAGTTGTGGTCCTTATGTACAATGGAATATCACTCAGCCATGAAATCAATGTCATAAGGCTAGTAGAAGCAAGATGGGTGGACTTAGGTACGACGATTCTAAGTGAAATAAGTCACACAGAAAAGGACACTTATCAAAAGCTATAACTTATACAGGGAATGTAAAAACCGCTACATTTGAACTGAATTACAAAACAGAACAAAGTCACACATTTAGAAAAAAATCTATGGTTGCTTAACGGGAAAGGTGAGGTGGGGTGATGCATAAAACAAGGGTTTCAAATTAGCTCAGATACCGTTCCATACACCCAATATGTAATAGACAAGACCTACTCCTTGCTCAGTGAACTGGACTCAACACCCCCTATTCACCGCACAAGAATATATGTGACTAGTAAGAATCTTAAAACCTATGTATTGATATCTCTCTGGAAGTGTGTCAAGTGGGTGTAAAGCCGCATAAACACAGCCGTGAAAAGCAGCTAAACACCATTATAAAAATAAATTAGTTTTAAAAACCCATGAAACAAAGACAGTGAAAGAGACAGAAATTCTTACAAAATTCATTCAGGGGCTGTGACGCAACCTGGATTGACCATATCTAGACCCACAGCTGGATGAGACATAAGGGTGGACATTCTTGGGGCTGAGAGTTTTGGTGAGGTTGGGTGAGCCAACGCAGACCCTTTAAGGTAATACTGCGTGGTACCCATCCCATGGGTCCCAAATCTCCAGGTTCAAGGGCATCTTCCTACATCGAAAACTTGCATGAGGAACCCAGAAGATGGTACACCGTGTGATTTTGAAAGGTTTCTAAAACGCACCTCATTTCTCATCTCCTTGTGCTCGGGTTCGCCATTCCAGCTACTTCACTAGCAATCTCCCAACTTGGAGAATCAGCACCTTTAACCTCCTGTTCCCTACAGGTTGCAATTTGTCCTGAGGATGAACGGGAAGAGGGGCAGCCAATGAGAGACTAGATCTAGGTGTTGGGACAGGCACAGGTCACTCTATTTTCTCATCAGGAAGAAGAAATAACCACAGGCTCAGCCTGCCACCCGGAACCAAAATAGGGCCTGAGGCAATCCCGCGCTTCTGCGGCCAGCTCCCAAAAAAGCCAGTTGAAAAATGGAGCACATGGGCACTGCAATTCACAACCCTGCAGAGTTATAAATGATAACACTCGTCCACAAATATATTGAGGGAAGGCAACGAAGAGGATTTGAAAGCAAGGCAGAATTGCAGGAAACAGGTTTCAGGAGGTAGATTCGAATCGCCTTTAAAGCACATGAAAAGCGGCAAAACGTGGACAATGATGCCCTTGGCCAAAAAGGGCGTATGCGTTTTTTCCTGAATATATTCAGGAAAAAACGCATACGCCCTTTTTGGCCAACCAAGCAACCTGGAAAGACAAATCAGCGCTACAAAGAAGTCTCGCTTCCCATCCGTCAAAAGGGCCATGCTGATAAAAGTGTCAAAACCACAAATGCAGGACAGGCCATGGAGAAATTGGAGCCTTGCTACGCTGATGGGCGGGATGTAAATTGCCAACAGCCACTCTGGAGAAGTGTACGGTGAGGCCTGAAACATCGAAAAAACACAGCCTAGGGAGCATAGGGCACTTCCACTCATGGGCGTATAAATTTTGAAAAATAAAATCAGCAAGACACAGGCACCCCAAAGTTTAGGGCTGCTCTGTTGACAAAACCTCCACTTCATGACACCTTAAATATCCCAGGAAAGAGAAAAATGGATAAAGAAGTTGTGGTCCTTATGTACAATGGAATATCACTCAGCCATGAAATCAATGTCATAAGGCTAGTAGAAGCAAGATGGGTGGACTTAGGTACGACGATTCTAAGTGAAATAAGTCACACAGAAAAGGACACTTATCAAAAGCTATAACTTATACAGGGAATGTAAAAACCGCTACATTTGAACTGAATTACAAAACAGAACAAAGTCACACATTTAGAAAAAAATCTATGGTTGCTTAACGGGAAAGGTGAGGTGGGGTGATGCATAAAACAAGGGGTTCAAATTAGCTCAGATACCGTTCCATACACCCAATACGTAATAGAAAAGACCTACTCCTTGCTCAGTGAACTGGACTCAACACCCCCTATTCACCGCACAAGAATATATGTGACTAGTAAGAATCTTAAAACCTATGTATTCATATCTCTCTGGAAGTGTGTCAAGTGGGTGTAAAGCCGCATAAACACAGCCGTGAAAAGCAGCTAAACCCCATTATAAAAATAAATTAGTTTTAAAAACCCATGAAACAAAGACAGTGAAAGAGACAGAAATTCTTACAAAATTCATTCAGGGGCTGTGACGCAACCTGGATTGACCATATCTAGACCCACAGCTGGATGAGACATAAGGGTGGACATTCTTGGGGCTGAGAGTTTTGGTGAGGTTGGGTGAGCCAACGCAGACCCTTTAAGGTAATACTGCGTGGTACCCATCCCATGGGTCCCAAATCTCCAGGTTCAAGGGCATCTTCCTACATCGAAAACTTGCATGAGGAACCCAGAAGATGGTACACCATGTGATTTTGAAAGGTTTCTAAAACGCACCTCATTTCTCATCTCCTTGTGCTCGGGTTCGCCATTCCAGCTACTTCACTAGCAATCTCCCTACTTGGAGAATCAGCACCTTTAACCTCCTGTTCCGTACAGGTTGCAATTTGTCCTGAGGATGAACGGGAAGAGGGGCAGCCAATGAGAGACTAGATCTAGGTTTTGGGACAGGCACAGGTCACTCTATTTTCTCATCAGGAAGAAGAAATAACCACAGGCCCAGCCTGCCACCCGGAACCAGAATAGGGCCTGAGGCAATCCCGCGCTTCTGCGGCCAGCTCCCAAAAAAGCCAGGTGAAAAATGGAGCACATGGGCACTGCAATTCATAACCCTGCAGAGTTATAAATGATAACTCTCGTCCACAAATATACTGAGGGAAGGCAACGAAGAGGATTTGAAAGCAAGGCAGAATTGCAGGAAACAGGTTTCAGGAGGTAGATTCGAATCGCCTTTAAAGCACATGAAAAGTGGCAAAACGTGGACAATGATGCCCTTGGCCAAAAAGGGCGTATGCGTTTTTTCCTGAATATATTCAGGAAAAAACGCATACGCCCTTTTTGGCCAACCTAGCAACCTGGAAAGGCAAATCAGCGCTACAAAGAAGTCTCGCTTCCCATCCGTCAAAAGGGCCATGCTGATAAAAGTGTCAAAACCACAAATGCAGGACAGGCCATGGAGAAATTGGAACCTTGCTACGCTGATGGGCGGGATGTAAACTGCCAACAGCCACTCTGGAGAAGTGTACAGTGAGGCCTGAAACTTCGAAAAAACACAGCTTAGGGAGCATAGGGCACTTCCACTCATGGGCGTATAAATTTTGAAAACTAAAAATCAGCAAGACACAGGCACCCCAAAGTTTAGGGCTGCTCTGTTGACAAGAACCTCCACTTCATGACACCTTAAATATCCCAGGAAAGAGAAAAATGGATAAAGAAGTTGTGGTCCTTATGTACAATGGAATATCACTCAGCCATGAAATCAATGTCATAAGGCAAGTAGAAGCAAGATGGGTGGACTTAGGTACGACGATTCTAAGTGAAATAAGTCACACAGAAAAGGACACTTATCAAAAGCTATAAATTATACAGGGAATGTAAAAACCGCTACATTTGAACTGATTTACAAAACAGAACAAAGTCACACATTTAGAAAAAAGACTATGGTTGCTTAACGGGAAAGGTGAGGTGGGGTGATGCATAAAACAAGGGTTTCAAATTCGCTCAGATACCGTTCCATACACCCAATACGTAATAGACAAGACCTACTCCTTGCTCAGTGAACTGGACACAACACCCCCTATTCACCGCACAAGAATATATGTGACTAGTAAGAATCTTAAAACCTATGTATTGATATCTCTCTGGAAGTGTGTCAAGTGGGTGTAAAGCCGCATAAACACAGCCGTGAAAAGCAGCTAAACCCCATTATAAAAATAAATTAGTTTTAAAAACCCATGAAACAAAGACAGTGAAAGAGACAGAAATTCTTACAAAATTCATTCAGGGGCTGTGACGCAACCTGGATTGACCATATCTAGACCCACAGCTGGATGAGACATAAGGGTGGACATTCTTGGGGCTGAGAGTTTTGGTGAGGTTGGGTGAGCCAACGCAGACCCTTTAAGGTAATACTGCGTGGTACCCATCCCATGGGTCCCAAATCACCAGGTTCAAGGGCATCTTCCTACATCGAAAACTTGCATGAGGAACCCAGAAGATGGTACACCGTGTGATTTTGAAAGGTTTCTAAAACGCACCTCATTTCTCATCTCCTTGTGCTCGGGTTCGCCATTCCAGCTACTTCACTAGCAATCTCCCTACTTGGAGAATCAGCACCTTTAACCTCCTGTTCCGTACAGGTTGCAATTTGTCCTGAGGATGAACGGGAAGAGGGGCAGCCAATGAGAGACTAGATCTAGGTTTTGGGAGAGGCACAGGTCACTCTATTTTCTCATCAGGAAGAAGAAATTACCACAGGCTCAGCCTGCCGCCCGGAACCAGAATAGGGCCTGAGGCAATACCGCGCTTCTGCGGCCAGCTCCCAAAAAAGCCAGTTGAAAAATGGAGCACATGGGCACTGCAATTCACAACCCTGCAGAGTTATAAATGATAACTCTCGTCCACAAATATACTGAGGGAAGGCAACGAAGAGGATTTGAAAGCAAGGCAGAATTGCAGGAAACAGGTTTCAGGAGGTAGATTCGAATCGCCTTTAAAGCACATGAAAAGGGGCAAAACGTGGACAATGATGCCCTTGGCCAAAAAGGGCGTATGCGTTTTTTTCCTGAATATATTCAGGAAAAAACGCATACGCCCTTTTTTGCCAACCAAGCAACCTGGAAAGTCAAATCAGCGCTACAAAGAAGTCTCGCTTCCCATCCGTCAAAAGGGCCATGCTGATAAAAGTGTCAAAACCACAAATGCAGGACAGGCCATGGAGAAATTGGAGCCTTGCTACGCTGATGGGCGGGATGTAAATTGCCAAGAGCCACTCTGGAGAAGTGTACGGTGAGGCCTGAAACATCGAAAAAACACAGCTTAGGGAGCATAGGGCACTTCCACTCATGGGCGTATAAATTTTGAAAAATAAAATCAGCAAGACACAGGCACCCCAAAGTTTAGGGCTGCTCTGTTGACAAAACCTCCACTTCATGACACCTTAAATATCCCAGGAAAGAGAAAAATGGATAAAGAAGTTGTGGTCCTTATGTACAATGGAATATCACTCAGCCATGAAATCAATGTCATAAGGCTAGTAGAAGCAAGATGGGTGGACTTAGGTACGACGATTCTAAGTGAAATAAGTCACACAGAAAAGGACACTTATCAAAAGCTATAACTTATACAGGGAATGTAAAAACCGCTACATTTGAACTGAATTACAAAACAGAACAAAGTCACACATTTAGAAAAAAATCTATGGTTGCTTAACGGGAAAGGTGAGGTGGGGTGATGCATAAAACAAGGGGTTCAAATTAGCTCAGATACCGTTCCATACACCCAATACGTAATAGACAAGACCTACTCCTTGCTCAGTGAACTGGACTCAACACCCCCTATTCACCGCACAAGAATATATGTGACTAGTAAGAATCTTAAAACCTATGTATTCATATCTCTCTGGAAGTGTGTCAAGTGGGTGTAAAGCCGCATAAACACAGCCGTGAAAAGCAGCTAAACCCCATTATAAAAATAAATTAGTTTTAAAAACCCATGAAACAAAGACAGTGAAAGAGACAGAAATTCTTACAAAATTCATTCAGGGGCTGTGACGCAACCTGTATTGACCATATCTAGACCCACAGCTGGATGAGACATAAGGGTGGACATTCTTGGGGCTGAGAGTTTTGGTGAGGTTGGGTGAGCCAACGCAGACCCTTTAAGGTAATACTGCGTGGTACCCATCCCATTGGTCCCAAATCGCCAGGTTCAAGGGCATCTTCCTACATCGAAAACTTGCATGAGGAACCCAGAAGATGGTACACCGTGTGATTTTGAAAGGTTTCTAAAACGCACCTCATTTCTCATCTCCTTGTGCTCGGGTTCGCCATTCCAGCTACTTCACTAGCAATCTCCCTACTTGGAGAATCAGCACCTTTAACCTCCTGTTCCGTACAGGTTGCAATTTGTCCTGAGGATGAACGGGAAGAGGGGCAGCCAATGAGAGACTAGATCTAGGTTTTGGGACAGGCACAGGTCACTCTATTTTCTCATCAGGAAGAAGAAATAACCACAGGCCCAGCCTGCCACCCGGAACCAGAATAGGGCCTGAGGCAATCCCGCGCTTCTGCGGCCAGCTCCCAAAAAAGCCAGTTGAAAAATGGAGCACATGGGCACTGCAATTCATAACCCTGCAGAGTTATAAATGATAACTCTCGTCCACAAATATACTGAGGGAAGGCAACGAAGAGGATTTGAAAGCAAGGCAGAATTGCAGGAAACAGGTTTCAGGAGGTAGATTCGAATCGCCTTTAAAGCACATGAAAAGCGGCAAAACGTGGACAATGATGCCCTTGGCCAAAAAGGGCGTATGCGTTTTTTCCTGAATATATTCAGGAAAAAACGCATACGCCGTTTTTGGCCAACCAAGCAACCTGGAAAGGCAAATCAGCGCTACAAAGAAGTCTCGCTTCCCATCGGTCAAAAGGGCCATGCTGCTAAAAGTGTCAAAACCACAAATGCAGGACAGGCCATGGAGAAATTGGAGCCTTGCTACGCTGATGGGCAGGATGTAAATTGCCAACAGCCACTCTGGAGAAGTGTACGGTGAGGCCTGAAACATCGAAAAAACACAGCTTAGGGAGCATAGGGCACTTCCACTCATGGGCGTATTAATTGGGAAAAATAAAAATCAGCAAGACACAGGCACTCCAAAGTTTAGGGCTGCTCTGTTGACAAGAACCTCCACTTCATGACACCTTAAATATCCCAGGAAAGAGAAAAATGGATAAAGAAGTTGTGGTCCTTATGTACAATGGAATATCACTCAGACATGAAATCAATGTCATAAGGCTAGTAGAAGCAAGATGAGTGGATTTAGGTACGACGATTCTAAGTGAAATAAGTCACACAGAAATAGACACTTATCATAAGCTATCACTTATAGAGGGAATGTAAAAACCGCTACACTTGAACTGAATTACAAAACAGAACAGAGTCACACGTTTAGAAAACACACTATGGCTGGTTAACGGAAAAGGTGAGGTGGGGTGATGCATAAAATAAGGGTTTCAAATTCGCTCAGATACCGTTCGATACACCCAATATGTAATAGACAAGACCTACTCCTTGCTCAGTGAACTGGACTCAACACCCCCTATTCACCGCACAAGAATATATCTGATTAGTAAGAATCTTAAAACATATGTATTGATATCTGTCTGGAAGTGAGTCAAGTGGGTGTAAAGCCGCAGAAACACAGCCGTGAAAAGCAGCTAAACACCATTATAAAAATAAATTACTTTTAAAAACCCGTAAAACAAAGACAGTGAAAGAGAGAGAAATTTTTACAAAATTCGTTCAGGGGCTGTGATGCAACCTGGATTGACCATATCTAGACCCACAGCTGGATGAGACATAAGGGTGGACACTCTTGGGGCTGAGAGGTTGGGTGAGGTTGGGTGAGCAAACGCAGACCCTTTAAGTAATACTGCGTGGTACCCATCCCATGGGTCCCAAATCTCCAGGTTCAAGGGCATCTTCCTACATCGAAAACATGCATGAGAAACCCAGAAGATGGTACACCCTGTGATTTTGAAAGCTTTCTAAAACGCACCTCATTTCTCATCTCCTTGTGCTCGGGTTCGCCTTTCCAGCTACTTTACTAGCAATCTCCCTACTTGGAGAATCAGCACCTTTAACCTCCTGTTCCCTACAGGTTGCAATTTGTCCTGAGGATGAACGGGAAGAGGGGCAGCCAATGAGAGACTAGATCTAGGTGTTGGGACAGGCACAGGTCACTCTATTTTCCCATCAGGAAGAAGAAATAACCACAGGCTCAGCCTGCCACCCGGAACCAGAATAGGGCCTGAGGCAATCCCGCGCTTCTGCGGCCAGCTCCCAAAAAAGCCAGTTGAAAAATGGAGCACATGGGCACTGCAATTCACAACCCTGCAGAGTTATAAATGATAACTCTCGTCCACAAATATATTGAGGGAAGGCAACGAAGAGGATTTGAAAGCAAGGCAGAATTGCAGGAAACAGGTTTCAGGAGGTAGATTCGAATCGCCTTTAAAGCACATGAAAAGTGGCAAAACGTCGACAATGATGCCCTTGGCCAAACAGGGCGTATGCGTTTTTTCCTGAATATATTCAGGAAAAAACGCATACGCCCTGTTTGGCCAACCAAGCAACCTGGAAAGGCTAATCAGCGCTACAAAGAAGTCTCGCTTCCCATCCGTCAAAAGGGCCATGCTGATAAAAGTGTCAAAACCACAAATGCAGGACAGGCCATGGAGAAATGGGAGCCTTGCTACGCTGATGGGCGGGATGTAAATTGCCAACAGCCACTCTGGAGAAGTGTACGGTGAGGTCTGAAACATCGAAAAAACACAGCTTAGGGCGCATAGGGCACGTCCACTCATGGGCGTATAAATTTTGAAAACTAAAAATCAGCAAGACACAGGCACCCCAAAGTTTAGGGCTGCTCTGTTGACAAGAACCTCCACTTCATGACACCTTAAATATCCCAGGAAAGAGAAAAATGGATAAAGAAGTTGTGGTCCTTATTTACAATGGAATATCACTCAGCCATGAAATCAATGTCATAAGGCAAGTAGAAGCAAGATGGGTGGACTTAGGTACGACGATTCTAAGTGAAATAAGTCACACAGAAAAGGACACTTATCAAAAGCTATAACTTATACAGGGAATGTAAAAACCGCTACATTTGAACTGAATTACAAAACAGAACAAAGTCACACGTTTAGAAAAAAGACTATGGTTGCTTAACGGGAAAGGTGAGGTGGGGTGATGCATAAAACAAGGGTTTCAAATTCGCTCAGATACCGTTCCATACACCCAATACGTAATAGACAAGACCTACTCCTTGCTCAGTGAACTGGACTCAACACCCCCTATTCACCGCACAAGAATATATGTGACTAGTAAGAATCTTAAAACCTATGTATTGATATCTGTCTGGAAGTGAGTCAACTGGGTGTAAAGCCGCATAAACACAGCCGTGAAAAGCAGATAAACCCCATTATAAAAATAAATTACTTTTAAAAACCCGTAAAACAAAGACAGTGAAAGAGAGAGAAATTCTTACAAAATTCGTTCAGAGGCTGTGATGCAACCTGGATTGACCATATCTAGACCCACAGCTGGATGAGACATAAGGGTGGACACTCTTGGGGCTGAAAGGTTGGGTGAGGTTGGGTGAGCAAACGCAGACCCTTTAAAGTAATACTGCCTGGTACCCATCCCATGGGTCCCAAATCTCCAGGTTCAAGGGCATCTTCCTACATCGAAAACATGCATGAGAAACCCAGAAGATGGTACACCGTGTGATTTTGAAAGGTTTCTAAAACGCACTTCATTTCTCATCTCCTTGTGCTCGGGTTCTCCATTCCAGCTACTTTCCTAGCAATCTCCCTACTTGGAGAATCAGCACCTTTAACCTCCTGTTCCGTACAGGTTGCAATTTGTTCTGAGGATGAACGGGAAGAGGGGCAACCAATGAGAGACTAGATCTAGGTGTTGGGACAGGCACAGGTCACTCTAATTTCCCATCAGGAAGAAGAAAATACCACAGGCTCAGCCTGCCACCCGGAACCAGAAGAGGGCCTGAGGCAATCCCGCGCTTTTGCGGCCAGATCCCAAAAAAGCGAGTTGAAAAATGGACCTCAGGGACACTGCAATTCACAAACATGCAGACTTATAAATGATAATTCTCGTCCACAAATATATTGAGGGAAAGCAACGAAGAGGATTTGAAAGCAAGGCAGAACTGCAGGAAACAGATTTCAGGAGGTAGATTCGAATCGCATTTCAAGCACATGAAAAGCGGCAAAACGTTGACAATGATGACCTTGGCCAAAAAGGGCATATGCGTTTTTTCCTGAATATATTCAGGAAAAAACGCATACGCCCTTTTTGGCCAACCTAGCAACCTAGAAAGGCAAATCAGCGCTACAAAGAAGTCTCGCTTCCCATCCGTCAAAAGGGCCATGCTGATAAAAGTGTCAAAACCACAAATGCAGGACAGGCCATGGAGAAATTGGAACCTTTCTACGCTGATGGGCGGGATGTAAACTGCCAACAGCCACTCTGGAGAAGTGTACAGTGAGGCCTGAAACTTCGAAAAAACACAGCTTAGGGAGCATAGGGCACTTCCACTCATGGGCGTATAAATTTTGAAAACTAAAAATCAGCAAGACACAGGCACCCCAAAGTTTAGGGCTGCTCTGTTGACAAGAACCTCCACTTCATGACACCTTAAATATCCCAGGAAAGAGAAAAATGGATAAAGAAGTTGTGGTCCTTATGTACAATGGAATATCACTCAGCCATGAAATCAATGTCATAAGGCAAGTAGAAGCAAGATGGGTGGACTTAGGTACGACGATTCTAAGTGAAATAAGTCACACAGAAAAGGACACTTATCAAAAGCTATAACTTATACAGGGAATGTAAAAACCGCTACATTTGAACTGAATTACAAAACAGAACAAAGTCACACATTTAGAAAAAAGACTATGGTTGCTTAACGGGAAAGGTGAGGTGGGGTGATGCATAAAACAAGGGTTTCAAATTCGCTCAGATACCGTTCCATACACCCAATACGTAATAGACAAGACCTACTCCTTGCTCAGTGAACTGGACTCAACACCCCCTATTCACCGCACAAGAATATATGTGACTAGTAAGAATCTTAAAACCTATGTATTGATATCTCTCTGGAAGTGTGTCAAGTGGGTGTAAAGCCGCATAAACACAGCCGTGAAAAGCAGCTAAACCCCATTATAAAAATAAATTAGTTTTAAAAACCCATGAAACAAAGACAGTGAAAGAGACAGAAATTCTTACAAAATTCATTCAGGGGCTGTGACGCAACCTGGATTGACCATATCTAGACCCACAGCTGGATGAGACATAAGGGTGGACATTCTTGGGGCTGAGAGTTTTGGTGAGGTTGGGTGAGCCAACGCAGACCCTTTAAGGTAATACTGCGTGGTACCCATCCCATGGGTCCCAAATCACCAGGTTCAAGGGCATCTTCCTACATCGAAAACTTGCATGAGGAACCCAGAAGATGGTACACCGTGTGATTTTGAAAGGTTTCTAAAACGCACCTCATTTCTCATCTCCTTGTGCTCGGGTTCGCCATTCCAGCTACTTCACTAGCAATCTCCCTACTTGGAGAATCAGCACCTTTAACCTCCTGTTCCGTACAGGTTGCAATTTGTCCTGAGGATGAACGGGAAGAGGGGCAGCCAATGAGAGACTAGATCTAGGTTTTGGGAGAGGCACAGGTCACTCTATTTTCTCATCAGGAAGAAGAAATTACCACAGGCTCAGCCTGCCGCCCGGAACCAGAATAGGGCCTGAGGCAATCCCGCGCTTCTGCGGCCAGCTCCCAAAAAAGCCAGTTGAAAAATGGAGCACATGGGCACTGCAATTCACAACCCTGCAGAGTTATAAATGATAACTCTCGTCCACAAATATACTGAGGGAAGGCAACGAAGAGGATTTGAAAGCAAGGCAGAATTGCAGGAAACAGGTTTCAGGAGGTAGATTCGAATCGCCTTTAAAGCACATGAAAAGGGGCAAAACGTGGACAATGATGCCCTTGGCCAAAAAGGGCGTATGCGTTTTTTCCTGAATATATTCAGGAAAAAACGCATACGCCCTTTTTTGCCAACCAAGCAACCTGGAAAGTCAAATCAGCGCTACAAAGAAGTCTCGCTTCCCATCCGTCAAAAGGGCCATGCTGATAAAAGTGTCAAAACCACAAATGCAGGACAGGCCATGGAGAAATTGGAGCCTTGCTACGCTGATGGGCGGGATGTAAATTGCCAAGAGCCACTCTGGAGAAGTGTACGGTGAGGCCTGAAACATCGAAAAAACACAGCTTAGGGAGCATAGGGCACTTCCACTCATGGGCGTATAAATTTTGAAAAATAAAATCAGCAAGACACAGGCACCCCAAAGTTTAGGGCTGCTCTGTTGACAAAACCTCCACTTCATGACACCTTAAATATCCCAGGAAAGAGAAAAATGGATAAAGAAGTTGTGGTCCTTATGTACAATGGAATATCACTCAGCCATGAAATCAATGTCATAAGGCTAGTAGAAGCAAGATGGGTGGACTTAGGTACGACGATTCTAAGTGAAATAAGTCACACAGAAAAGGACACTTATCAAAAGCTATAACTTATACAGGGAATGTAAAAACCGCTACATTTGAACTGAATTACAAAACAGAACAAAGTCACACATTTAGAAAAAAATCTATGGTTGCTTAACGGGAAAGGTGAGGTGGGGTGATGCATAAAACAAGGGGTTCAAATTAGCTCAGATACCGTTCCATACACCCAATACGTAATAGACAAGACCTACTCCTTGCTCAGTGAACTGGACTCAACACCCCCTATTCACCGCACAAGAATATATGTGACTAGTAAGAATCTTAAAACCTATGTATTCATATCTCTCTGGAAGTGTGTCAAGTTGGTGTAAAGCCGCATAAACACAGCCGTGAAAAGCAGCTAAACCCCATTATAAAAATAAATTAGTTTTAAAAACCCATGAAACAAAGACAGTGAAAGAGACAGAAATTCTTACAAAATTCATTCAGGGGCTGTGACGCAACCTGTATTGACCATATCTAGACCCACAGCTGGATGAGACATAAGGGTGGACATTCTTGGGGCTGAGAGTTTTGGTGAGGTTGGGTGAGCCAACGCAGACCCTTTAAGGTAATACTGCGTGGTACCCATCCCATTGGTCCCAAATCGCCAGGTTCAAGGGCATCTTCCTACATCGAAAACTTGCATGAGGAACCCAGAAGATGGTACACCGTGTGATTTTGAAAGGTTTCTAAAACGCACCTCATTTCTCATCTCCTTGTGCTCGGGTTCGCCATTCCAGCTACTTCACTAGCAATCTCCCTACTTGGAGAATCAGCACCTTTAACCTCCTGTTCCGTACAGGTTGCAATTTGTCCTGAGGATGAACGGGAAGAGGGGCAGCCAATGAGAGACTAGATCTAGGTTTTGGGACAGGCACAGGTCACTCTATTTTCTCATCAGGAAGAAGAAATAACCACAGGCCCAGCCTGCCACCCGGAACCAGAATAGGGCCTGAGGCAATCCCGCGCTTCTGCGGCCAGCTCCCAAAAAAGCCAGTTGAAAAATGGAGCACATGGGCACTGCAATTCATAACCCTGCAGAGTTATAAATGATAACTCTCGTCCACAAATATACTGAGGGAAGGCAACGAAGAGGATTTGAAAGCAAGGCAGAATTGCAGGAAACAGGTTTCAGGAGGTAGATTCGAATCGCCTTTAAAGCACATGAAAAGCGGCAAAACGTGGACAATGATGCCCTTGGCCAAAAAGGGCGTATGCGTTTTTTCCTGAATATATTCAGGAAAAAACGCATACGCCGTTTTTGGCCAACCAAGCAACCTGGAAAGGCAAATCAGCGCTACAAAGAAGTCTCGCTTCCCATCGGTCAAAAGGGCCATGCTGCTAAAAGTGTCAAAACCACAAATGCAGGACAGGCCATGGAGAAATTGGAGCCTTGCTACGCTGATGGGCAGGATGTAAATTGCCAACAGCCACTCTGGAGAAGTGTACGGTGAGGCCTGAAACATCGAAAAAACACAGCTTAGGGAGCATAGGGCACTTCCACTCATGGGCGTATTAATTGGGAAAAATAAAAATCAGCAAGACACAGGCACTCCAAAGTTTAGGGCTGCTCTGTTGACAAGAACCTCCACTTCATGACACCTTAAATATCCCAGGAAAGAGAAAAATGGATAAAGAAGTTGTGGTCCTTATGTACAATGGAATATCACTCAGACATGAAATCAATGTCATAAGGCTAGTAGAAGCAAGATGAGTGGATTTAGGTACGACGATTCTAAGTGAAATAAGTCACACAGAAATAGACACTTATCATAAGCTATCACTTATAGAGGGAATGTAAAAACCGCTACACTTGAACTGAATTACAAAACAGAACAGAGTCACACGTTTAGAAAACACACTATGGCTGGTTAACGGAAAAGGTGAGGTGGGGTGATGCATAAAATAAGGGTTTCAAATTCGCTCAGATACCGTTCCATACACCCAATATGTAATAGACAAGACCTACTCCTTGCTCAGTGAACTGGACTCAACACCCCCTATTCACCGCACAAGAATATATCTGATTAGTAAGAATCTTAAAACATATGTATTGATATCTGTCTGGAAGTGAGTCAAGTGGGTGTAAAGCCGCAGAAACACAGCCGTGAAAAGCAGCTAAACACCATTATAAAAATAAATTACTTTTAAAAACCCGTAAAACAAAGACAGTGAAAGAGAGAGAAATTTTTACAAAATTCGTTCAGGGGCTGTGATGCAACCTGGATTGACCATATCTAGACCCACAGCTGGATGAGACATAAGGGTGGACACTCTTGGGGCTGAGAGGTTGGGTGAGGTTGGGTGAGCAAACGCAGACCCTTTAAGTAATACTGCGTGGTACCCATCCCATGGGTCCCAAATCTCCAGGTTCAAGGGCATCTTCCTACATCGAAAACATGCATGAGAAACCCAGAAGATGGTACACCCTGTGATTTTGAAAGCTTTCTAAAACGCACCTCATTTCTCATCTCCTTGTGCTCGGGTTCGCCTTTCCAGCTACTTTACTAGCAATCTCCCTACTTGGAGAATCAGCACCTTTAACCTCCTGTTCCCTACAGGTTGCAATTTGTCCTGAGGATGAACGGGAAGAGGGGCAGCCAATGAGAGACTAGATCTAGGTGTTGGGACAGGCACAGGTCACTCTATTTTCCCATCAGGAAGAAGAAATAACCACAGGCTCAGCCTGCCACCCGGAACCAGAATAGGGCCTGAGGCAATCCCGCGCTTCTGCGGCCAGCTCCCAAAAAAGCCAGTTGAAAAATGGAGCACATGGGCACTGCAATTCACAACCCTGCAGAGTTATAAATGATAACTCTCGTCCACAAATATATTGAGGGAAGGCAACGAAGAGGATTTGAAAGCAAGGCAGAATTGCAGGAAACAGGTTTCAGGAGGTAGATTCGAATCGCCTTTAAAGCACATGAAAAGTGGCAAAACGTCGACAATGATGCCCTTGGCCAAACAGGGCGTATGCGTTTTTTCCTGAATATATTCAGGAAAAAACGCATACGCCCTGTTTGGCCAACCAAGCAACCTGGAAAGGCTAATCAGCGCTACAAAGAAGTCTCGCTTCCCATCCGTCAAAAGGGCCATGCTGATAAAAGTGTCAAAACCACAAA
Source organism: Eschrichtius robustus (assembly GCF_028021215.1). Lineage (NCBI taxonomy): Eukaryota > Metazoa > Chordata > Mammalia > Artiodactyla > Eschrichtiidae > Eschrichtius > Eschrichtius robustus. Next base: position 117,058 of record NW_027175160.1, on the reverse strand, counting down.
TGCAGGACAGGCCATGGAGAAATGGGAGCCTTGCTACGCTGATGGGCGGGATGTAAATTGCCAACAGCCACTCTGGAGAAGTGTACGGTGAGGTCTGAAACATCGAAAAAACACAGCTTAGGGCGCATAGGGCACGTCCACTCATGGGCGTATAAATTTTGAAAACTAAAAATCAGCAAGACACAGGCACCCCAAAGTTTAGGGCTGCTCTGTTGACAAGAACCTCCACTTCATGACACCTTAAATATCCCAGGAAAGAGAAAAATGGATAAAGAAGTTGTGGTCCTTATTTACAATGGAATATCACTCAGCCATGAAATCAATGTCATAAGGCAAGTAGAAGCAAGATGGGTGGACTTAGGTACGACGATTCTAAGTGAAATAAGTCACCAGAAAAAGACACTTATCAAAAGCTATAACTTATACAGGGAATGTAAAAACCGCTACATTTGAACTGAATTACAAAACAGAACAAAGTCACACGTTTAGAAAAAAGACTATGGTTGCTTAACGGGAAAGGTGAGGTGGGGTGATGCATAAAACAAGGGTTTCAAATTCGCTCAGATACCGTTCCATACACCCAATACGTAATAGACAAGACCTACTCCTTGCTCAGTGAACTGGACTCAACACCCCCTATTCACCGCACAAGAATATATGTGACTAGTAAGAATCTTAAAACCTATGTATTGATATCTGTCTGGAAGTGAGTCAACTGGGTGTAAAGCCGCATAAACACAGCCGTGAAAAGCAGATAAACCCCATTATAAAAATAAATTACTTTTAAAAACCCGTAAAACAAAGACAGTGAAAGAGAGAGAAATTCTTACAAAATTCGTTCAGAGGCTGTGATGCAACCTGGATTGACCATATCTAGACCCACAGCTGGATGAGACATAAGGGTGGACACTCTTGGGGCTGAAAGGTTGGGTGAGGTTGGGTGAGCAAACGCAGACCCTTTAAAGTAATACTGCCTGGTACCCATCCCATGGGTCCCAAATCTCCAGGTTCAAGGGCATCTTCCTACATCGAAAACATGCATGAGAAACCCAGAAGATGGTACACCGTGTGATTTTGAAAGGTTTCTAAAACGCACTTCATTTCTCATCTCCTTGTGCTCGGGTTCTCCATTCCAGCTACTTTCCTAGCAATCTCCCTACTTGGAGAATCAGCACCTTTAACCTCCTGTTCCGTACAGGTTGCAATTTGTTCTGAGGATGAACGGGAAGAGGGGCAACCAATGAGAGACTAGATCTAGGTGTTGGGACAGGCACAGGTCACTCTAATTTCCCATCAGGAAGAAGAAAATACCACAGGCTCAGCCTGCCACCCGGAACCAGAAGAGGGCCTGAGGCAATCCCGCGCTTTTGCGGCCAGATCCCAAAAAAGCGAGTTGAAAAATGGACCTCAGGGACACTGCAATTCACAAACATGCAGACTTATAAATGATAATTCTCGTCCACAAATATATTGAGGGAAAGCAACGAAGAGGATTTGAAAGCAAGGCAGAACTGCAGGAAACAGATTTCAGGAGGTAGATTCGAATCGCATTTCAAGCACATGAAAAGCGGCAAAACGTTGACAATGATGACCTTGGCCAAAAAGGGCATATGCGTTTTTTCCTGAATATATTCAGGAAAAAACGCATACGCCCTTTTTGGCCAACCTAGCAACCTAGAAAGGCAAATCAGCGCTACAAAGAAGTCTCGCTTCCCATCCGTCAAAAGGGCCATGCTGATAAAAGTGTCAAAACCACAAATGCAGGACAGGCCATGGAGAAATTGGAACCTTTCTACGCTGATGGGCGGGATGTAAACTGCCAACAGCCACTCTGGAGAAGTGTACAGTGAGGCCTGAAACTTCGAAAAAACACAGCTTAGGGAGCATAGGGCACTTCCACTCATGGGCGTATAAATTTTGAAAACTAAAAATCAGCAAGACACAGGCACCCCAAAGTTTAGGGCTGCTCTGTTGACAAGAACCTCCACTTCATGACACCTTAAATATCCCAGGAAAGAGAAAAATGGATAAAGAAGTTGTGGTCCTTATGTACAATGGAATATCACTCAGCCATGAAATCAATGTCATAAGGCAAGTAGAAGCAAGATGGGTGGACTTAGGTACGACGATTCTAAGTGAAATAAGTCACACAGAAAAGGACACTTATCAAAAGCTATAACTTATACAGGGAATGTAAAAACCGCTACATTTGAACTGAATTACAAAACAGAACAAAGTCACACATTTAGAAAAAAGACTATGGTTGCTTAACGGGAAAGGTGAGGTGGGGTGATGCATAAAACAAGGGTTTCAAATTCGCTCAGATACCGTTCCATACACCCAATACGTAATAGACAAGACCTACTCCTTGCTCAGTGAACTGGACTCAACACCCCCTATTCACCGCACAAGAATATATGTGACTAGTAAGAATCTTAAAACCTATGTATTGATATCTCTCTGGAAGTGTGTCAAGTGGGTGTAAAGCCGCATAAACACAGCCGTGAAAAGCAGCTAAACCCCATTATAAAAATAAATTAGTTTTAAAAACCCATGAAACAAAGACAGTGAAAGAGACAGAAATTCTTACAAAATTCATTCAGGGGCTGTGACGCAACCTGGATTGACCATATCTAGACCCACAGCTGGATGAGACATAAGGGTGGACATTCTTGGGGCTGAGAGTTTTGGTGAGGTTGGGTGAGCCAACGCAGACCCTTTAAGGTAATACTGCGTGGTACCCATCCCATGGGTCCCAAATCTCCAGGTTCAAGGGCATCTTCCTACATCGAAAACTTGCATGAGGAACCCAGAAGATGGTACACCGTGTGATTTTGAAAGGTTTCTAAAACGCACCTCATTTCTCATCTCCTTGTGCTCGGGTTCGCCATTCCAGCTACTTCACTAGCAATCTCCCTACTTGGAGAATCAGCACCTTTAACCTCCTGTTCCGTACAGGTTGCAATTTGTCCTGAGGATGAACGGGAAGAGGGGCAGCCAATGAGAGACTAGATCTAGGTGTTGGGACAGGCACAGGTCACTCTATTTTCTCATCAGGAAGAAGAAATAACCACAGGCTCAGCCTGCCACCCGGAACCAGAATAGGGCCTGAGGCAATCCCGCGCTTCTGCGGCCAGCTCCCAAAAAAGCCAGTTGAAAAATGGAGCACATGGGCACTGCAATTCACAACCCTGCAGAGTTATAAATGATAACTCTCGTCCACAAATATATTGAGGGAAAGCAACGAAGAGGATTTGAAAGCAAGGCAGAGCTTCAGGAAAAAGGTTTCAGGAGGTAGATTCGAATCGCCTTTAAAGCACATGAAAAGCGGCAAAACGTGGACAATGATGCCCTTGGCCAAAAAGGGCGTATGCGTTTTTTCCTGAATATATTCAGGAAAAAACGCATACGCCCTTTTTGGCCAACCAAGCAACCTGGAAAGACAAATCAGCGCTAAAAAGAAGTCTCGCTTCCCATCGGTCAAAAGGGCCATGCTGATAAATGTGTGAAAACCACAAATGCAGGACAGGCCATGGAGAAATTGGAGCCTTGCTACGCTGATGGGCGGGATGTAAATTGCCAACAGCCACTCTGGAGAAGTGTACGGTGAGGCCTGAAACATCGAAAAAACACAGCTTAGGGAGCATAGGGCACTTCCACTCATGGGCGTATAAATTTTGAAAACTAAAAATCAGAAAGACACAGGCACCCCAAAGTTTAGGGCTGCTCTGTTGACAAGAACCTCCACTTCATGACACCTTAAATATCCCAGGAAAGAGAAAAATGGATAAAGAAGTTGTGGTCCTTATGTACAATGGAATATCACTCAGCCATGAAATCAATGTCATAAGGCTAGTAGAAGCAAGATGGGTGGACTTAGGTACGACGATTCTAAGTGAAATAAGTCACACAGAAAAAGACACTTATCAAAAGCTATAACTTATACAGGGAATGTAAAAACCGCTACATTTGAACTGTATTACAAAACAGAACAAAATCACACATTTAGAAAAAAAAACTATGGTTGTTTAACGGGAAAGGTGAGGTGGGGTGATGGATAAAACAAGGGTTTCAAATTAGCTCAGATACCGTTCCATACACCCAATACGTAATAGACAAGACCTACTCCTTGCTCAGTGAACTGGACTCAACACCCCCTATTCACCGCACAAGAATATATGTGACTAGTAAGAATCTTAAAACCTATGTATTGATATCTCTCTGGAAGTGTGTCAAGTGGGTGTAAAGCCGCATAAACACAGCCGTGAAAAGCAGCTAAACCCCATTATAAAAATAAATTAGTTTTAAAAACCCATGAAACAAAGACAGTGAAAGAGACAGAAATTCTTACAAAATTCATTCAGGGGCTGTGACGCAACCTGGATTGACCATATCTAGACCCACAGCTGGATGAGACATAAGGGTGGACATTCTTGGGGCTGAGAGGTTTGGTGAGGTTGGGTGAGCCAACGCAGACCCTTTAAGGTAATACTGCGTGGTACCCATCCCATGGGTCCCAAATCTCCAGGTTCAAGGGCATCTTCCTACATCGAAAACTTGCATGAGGAACCCAGAAGATGGTACACCGTGTGATTTTGAAAGGTTTCTAAAACGCACCTCATTTCTCATCTCCTTGTGCTCGTGTTAGCCATTCCAGCTACTTCAGTAGCAATCTCCCTACTTGGAGAATCAGCACCTTTAACCTCCTGTTCCGTACAGGTTGCAATTTGTCCTGAGGATGAACGGGAAGAGGGGCAGCCAATGAGAGACTAGATCTAGGTGTTGGGACAGGCACAGGTCACTCTATTTTCTCATCAGGAAGAAGAAATAACCACAGGCTCAGCCTGCCACCCGGAACCAGAATAGGGTCTGAGGCAATCCCGCGCTTCTGCGGCCAGCTCCCAAAAAAGCCAGTTGAAAAATGGAGCACGTGGGCACTGCAATTCACAACCCTGCAGAGTTATAAATGATAACTCTCGTCCACAAATATACTGAGGGAAGGCAACGAAGAGGATTTGAAAGCAAGGCAGAATTGCAGGAAACAGGTTTCAGGAGGTAGATTCGAATCGCCTTTAAAGCACATGAAAAGCGGCAAAACGTGGACAATGATGCCCTTGGCCAAAAAGGGCGTATGCGTTTTTTCCTGAATATATTCAGTAAAAAACGCATACGCCCTTTTTGGCCAACCAAGCAACCTGGAAAGTCAAATCAGCGCTACAAAGAAGTCTCGCTTCCCATCCGTCAAAAGGGCCATGCTGATAAAAGTGTCAAAACCACAAATGCAGGACAGGCCATGGAGAAATTGGAGCCTTGCTACGCTGATGGGCGGGATGTAAATTGCCAAGAGCCACTCTGGAGAAGTGTACGGTGAGGCCTGAAACATCGAAAAAACACAGCTTAGGGAGCATAGGGCACTTCCACTCATGGGCGTATAAATTTTGAAAACTAAAAATCAGCAAGACACAGGCACCCCAAAGTTTAGGGCTGCTCTGTTTACAAAACCTCCACTTCATGACACCTTAAATATCCCAGGAAAGAGAAAAATGGATAAAGAAGTTGTGGTCCTTATGTACAATGGAATATCACTCAGCCATGAAATCAATGTCATAAGGCTAGTAGAAGCAAGATGGGTGGACTTAGGTACGACGATTCTAAGTAAAATAAGTCACACAGAAAAGGACACTTATCAAAAGCTATAACTTATACAGGGAATGTAAAAACAGCTACATTTGAATTGAATTACAAAACAGAACAAAGTCACACATTTAGAAAAAAATCTATGGTTGCTTAACGGGAAAGGTGAGGTGGGGTGATGCATAAAACAAGGGTTTCAAATTAGCTCAGATACCGTTCCATACACCCAATACGTAATAGACAAGACCTACCCCTTGCTCAGTGAACTGGACTCAACACCCCCTATTCACCGCACAAGAATATATGTGACTAGTAAGAATCTTAAAACCTATGTATTCATATCTCTCTGGAAGTGTGTCAAGTGGGTGTAAAGCCGCATAAACACAGCCGTGAAAAGCAGCTAAACCCCATTATAAAAATAAATTAGTTTTAAAAACCCATGAAACAAAGACAGTGAAAGAGACAGAAATTCTTACAAAATTCATTCAGGGGCTGTGACGCAACCTGGATTGACCATATCTAGACCCACAGCTGGATGAGACATAAGGGTGGACATTCTTGGGGCTGAGAGGTTTGGTGAGGTTGGGTGAGCCGACGCAGACCCTTTAAGGTAATACTGTGTGGTACCCATTCCATGGGTCCCAAATCTCCAGGTTCAAGGGCATCTTCCTACATCGAAAACTTGCATGAGGAACCCAGAAGATGGTACACCGTGTGATTTTGAAAGGTTTCTAAAACGCACCTCATTTCTCATCTCCTTGTGCTCGGGTTCGCCATTCCAGCTACTTCACTAGCAATCTCCCAACTTGGAGAATCAGCACCTTTAACCTCCTGTTCCCTACAGGTTGCAATTTGTCCTGAGGATGAACGGGAAGAGGGGCAGCCAATGAGAGACTAGATCTAGGTGTTGGGACAGGCACAGGTCACTCTATTTTCTCATCAGGAAGAAGAAATAACCACAGGCTCAGCCTGCCACCCGGAACCAGAATAGGGCCTGAGGCAATCCCGCGCTTCTGCGGCCAGCTCCGAAAAATCCAGTTGAAAAATGGAGCACATGGGCAGTGCAATTCACAACCATGCAGAGTTATAAATGATAACTCTCGGCCACAAATATACTGAGGGAAGGCAACGAAGAGGATTTGAAAGCAAGGCAGAATTGCAGGAAACAGGTTTCAGGAGTTAGATTCGAATCGCCTTTAAAGCACATGAAAAGCGGCAAAACGTGGACAATGATGCCCTTGGCCAAAAAGGGCCTATGCGTTTTTACCTGAATATATTCAGGAAAAAACGCATAGGCCCTTTTTGGCCAACCAATCTAATGTAAAGGCAAATCAGCACTACAAGGATTCTCGCTTCGAATCGGTCAAAAGGGCCATGCTGAAAAAAGTGTCAAAACCACAAAAGCAGGACAGGCCATGGAGAAATGGGAGCCTTGCTACACTGATGGGCGGGATGTAAATTGCTAGCAGCCACTCTGGAGAAGTGTACGGTGTGGCCTTAAACATCGAAAAAACACAGCTTAGGGAGCATAGGGCACTTCCACTCATGGGCGTATAAATTGGGAAAACTAAAAATCAGCAAGACACAGGCACCCCAAAGTTTAGGGCTGCTCTGTTGACAAGAACCTCCACTTCATGACACCTTAAATATCCCAGGGAAGAGAAAAATGGATAAAGAAGTTGTGGTCCTTATGTACAATGGAATATCACTCAGCCATGAAATCAATGTCATAAGGCTAGTAGGAGCATGATGAGTGGATTTAGGTACGACGACTCTAAGTGAAATAAGTCACACAGAAAAAGACACTTATCATTAGCTATCACGTATAGAGGGAATGTAAAAACTGCTACACTTGAACTGAATTACAAAACAGAACAGAGTCACACGTTTAGAAAACAAACTATGGCTGCTTAACGGGAAAGGTGAGGTGGTGTGATGCATAAAACAAGGGTTTCAAATTAGCTCAGATACCGTTCCATACACCCAATATGTAATAGACAAGACCTACTCCTTGCTCAGTGAACTGGACACAACACCCCCTATTCACCGCACAAGTATATATCTGACTAGTAAGAATCTTAAAACCTATGTATTGATATCTCTCTGGAAGTGTGTCAAGTGGGTGTAAAGCCGCATAAACACAGCCGTGAAAAGCAGCTAAACCCCATTATAAAAATAAATTACTTGTAAAAACCCGTAAAACAAAGACAGTGAAAGAGAGAGAAATACTTACACAATTCGTTCAGGGGCTGTGATGCAACCTGGATTGAACATATCTAGACCCACAGCTGGATGAGACCTAAGGGTGGACACTCTTGGGGCTGAGAGGTTGGGTGAGGTTGGGTGAGCCAACGCAGACCCTTTAAAGTAATACTGCGTGGTACCCATCCCATGGGTCCCAAATCTCCAGGTTCAAGGCCATCTTCCTACATCGAAAACATGCATGAGAAACCCAGAAAATGGTACACCGTGTGATTTTGAAAGGTTTCTAAAACGCACTTCATTTCTCATCTCCTTGTGCTCGGGTTCTCCATTCCAGCTACTTTCCTAGCAATCTCCCTACTTGGAGAATCAGCACCTTTAACCTCCTGTTCCGTACAGGTTGCAATTTGTTCTGAGGATGAACGGGAAGAGGGGCAACCAATGAGAGACTAGATCTAGGTGTTGGGACAGGCACAGGTCACTCTAATTTCCCATCAGGAAGAAGAAAATACCACAGGCTCAGCCTGCCACCCGGAACCAGAAGAGGGCCTGAGGCAATCCCGCGCTTTTGCGGCCAGATCCCAAAAAAGCGAGTTGAAAAATGGACCTCAGGGACACTGCAATTCACAAACATGCAGACTTATAAATGATAATTCTCGTCCACAAATATATTGAGGGAAAGCAACGAAGAGGATTTGAAAGCAAGGCAGAACTGCAGGAAACAGATTTCAGGAGGTAGATTCGAATCGCCTTTCAAGCACATGAAAAGCGGCAAAACGTTGACAATGATGACCTTGGCCAAAAAGGGCGTATGCGTTTTTTCCTGAATATATTCAGGAAAAAACGCATACGCCCTTTTTGGCCAACCTAGCAACCTAGAAAGGCAAATCAGCGCTACAAAGAAGTCTCGCTTCCCATCCGTCAAAAGGGCCATGCTGATAAAAGTGTCAAAACCACAAATGCAGGACAGGCCATGGAGAAATTGGAACCTTTCTACGCTGATGGGCGGGATGTAAACTGCCAACAGCCACTCTGGAGAAGTGTACAGTGAGGCCTGAAACTTCGAAAAAACACAGCTTAGGGAGCATAGGGCACTTCCACTCATGGGCGTATAAATTTTGAAAACTAAAAATCAGCAAGACACAGGCACCCCAAAGTTTAGGGCTGCTCTGTTGACAAGAACCTCCACTTCATGACACCTTAAATATCCCAGGAAAGAGAAAAATGGATAAAGAAGTTGTGGTCCTTATGTACAATGGAATATCACTCAGCCATGAAATCAATGTCATAAGGCAAGTAGAAGCAAGATGGGTGGACTTAGGTACGACGATTCTAAGTGAAATAAGTCACACAGAAAAGGACACTTATCAAAAGCTATAACTTATACAGGGAATGTAAAAACCGCTACATTTGAACTGAATTACAAAACAGAACAAAGTCACACATTTAGAAAAAAGACTATGGTTGCTTAACGGGAAAGGTGAGGTGGGGTGATGCATAAAACAAGGGTTTCAAATTCGCTCAGATACCGTTCCATACACCCAATACGTAATAGACAAGACCTACTCCTTGCTCAGTGAACTGGACTCAACACCCCCTATTCACCGCACAAGAATATATGTGACTAGTAAGAATCTTAAAACCTATGTATTGATATCTCTCTGGAAGTGTGTCAAGTGGGTGTAAAGCCGCATAAACACAGCCGTGAAAAGCAGCTAAACCCCATTATAAAAATAAATTAGTTTTAAAAACCCATGAAACAAAGACAGTGAAAGAGACAGAAATTCTTACAAAATTCATTCAGGGGCTGTGACGCAACCTGGATTGACCATATCTAGACCCACAGCTGGATGAGACATAAGGGTGGACATTCTTGGGGCTGAGAGTTTTGGTGAGGTTGGGTGAGCCAACGCAGACCCTTTAAGGTAATACTGCGTGGTACCCATCCCATGGGTCCCAAATCTCCAGGTTCAAGGGCATCTTCCTACATCGAAAACTTGCATGAGGAACCCAGAAGATGGTACACCGTGTGATTTTGAAAGGTTTCTAAAACGCACCTCATTTCTCATCTCCTTGTGCTCGGGTTCGCCATTCCAGCTACTTCACTAGCAATCTCCCTACTTGGAGAATCAGCACCTTTAACCTCCTGTTCCGTACAGGTTGCAATTTGTCCTGAGGATGAACGGGAAGAGGGGCAGCCAATGAGAGACTAGATCTAGGTTTTGGGAGAGGCACAGGTCACTCTATTTTCTCATCAGGAAGAAGAAATTACCACAGGCTCAGCCTGCCGCCCGGAACCAGAATAGGGCCTGAGGCAATCCCGCGCTTCTGCGGCCAGCTCCCAAAAAAGCCAGTTGAAAAATGGAGCACATGGGCACTGCAATTCACAACCCTGCAGAGTTATAAATGATAACTCTCGTCCACAAATATACTGAGGGAAGGCAACGAAGAGGATTTGAAAGCAAGGCAGAATTGCAGGAAACAGGTTTCAGGAGGTAGATTCGAATCGCCTTTAAAGCACATGAAAAGCGGCAAAACGTGGACAATGATGCCCTTGGCCAAAAAGGGCGTATGCGTTTTTTCCTGAATATATTCAGGAAAAAACGCATACGCCCTTTTTGGCCAACCAAGCAACCTGGAAAGGCAAATCAGCGCTACAAAGAAGTCTCGCTTCCCATCCGTCAAAAGGGCCATGCTGATAAAAGTGTCAAAACCACAAATGCAGGACAGGCCATGGAGAAAAGGGAGCCTAGCTACGCTGATGGGCGGGATGTAAATTGCCAACAGCCACTCTGGAGAAGTGTACGGTGAGGCCTGAAACATCGAAAAAACACAGCTTAGGGAGCATAGGGCAGGTCCACTCATGGGCGTATAAATTTTGAAAACTAAAAATCAGCAAGACACAGGCACCCCAAAGTTTAGGGCTGCTCTGTTGACAAGAACCTCCACTTCATGACACCTTAAATATCCCAGGAAAGAGAAAAATGGATAAAGAAGTTGTGGTCCTTATGTACAATGGAATATCACTCAGCCATGAAATCAATGTCATAAGGCTAGTAGAAGCAAGATGGGTGGACTTAGGTACGACGATTCTAAGTGAAATAAGTCACACAGAAAAGGACACTTATCAAAAGCTATAACTTATACAGGGAATGTAAAAACCGCTACATTTGAACTGAATTACAAAACAGAACAAAGTCACACATTTAGAAAAAAATCTATGGTTGCTTAACGGGAAAGGTGAGGTGGGGTGATGCATAAAACAAGGGTTTCAAATTCGCTCAGATACCGTTCCATACACCCAATACGTAATAGACAAGACCTACTCCTTGCTCAGTGAACTGGACTCAACACCCCCTATTCACCGCACAAGAATATATGTGACTAGTAAGAATCTTAAAACCTATGTATTGATATCTCTCTGGAAGTGTGTCAAGTGGGTGTAAAGCCGCATAAACACAGCCGTGAAAAGCAGCTAAACCCCATTATAAAAATAAATTAGTTTTAAAAACCCATGAAACAAAGACAGTGAAAGAGACAGAAATTCTTACAAAATTCATTCAGGGGCTGTGACGCAACCTGGATTGACCATATCTAGACCCACAGCTGGATGAGACATAAGGGTGGACATTCTTGGGGCTGAGAGTTTTGGTGAGGTTGGGTGAGCCAACGCAGACCCTTTAAGGTAATACTGCGTGGTACCCATCCCATGGGTCCCAAATCTCCAGGTTCAAGGGCATCTTCCTACATCGAAAACTTGCATGAGGAACCCAGAAGATGGTACACCGTGTGATTTTGAAAGGTTTCTAAAACGCACCTCATTTCTCATCTCCTTGTGCTCGGGTTCGCCATTCCAGCTACTTCACTAGCAATCTCCCTACTTGGAGAATCAGCACCTTTAACCTCCTGTTCCCTACAGGTTGCAATTTGTCCTGAGGATGAACAGGAAGAGGGGCAGCCAATGAGAGACTAGATCTAGGTGTTGGGAGAGGCACAGGTCACTCTATTTTCTCATCAGGAAGAAGAAATTACCACAGGCTCAGCCTGCCGCCCGGAACCAGAATAGGGCCTGAGGCAATCCCGCGCTTCTGCGGCCAGCTCCCAAAAAAGCCAGTTGAAAAATGGAGCACATGGGCACTGCAATTCACAACCCTGCAGAGTTATAAATGATAACTCTCGTCCACAAATATACTGAGGGAAGGCAACGAAGAGGATTTGAAAGCAAGGCAGAATTGCAGGAAACAGGTTTCAGGAGGTAGATTCGAATCGCCTTTAAAGCACATGAAAAGCGGCAAAACGTGGACAATGATGCCCTTGGCCAAAAAGGGCGTATGCGTTTTTTCCTGAATATATTCAGGAAAAAACGCATACGCCCTTTTTGGCCAACCAAGCAACATGGAAAGGCAAATCAGCGCTACAAAGAAGTCTCGCTTCCCATCCGTCAAAAGGGCCATGCTGATAAAAGTGTCAAAACCACAAATGCAGGACAGGCCATGGAGAAATTGGAGCCTTGCTACGCTGATGGGCGGGATGTAAATTGCCAACAGCCACTCTGGAGAAGTGTACGGTGAGGCCTGAAACATCGAAAAAACACAGCTTAGGGAGCATAGGGCACTTCCACTCATGGGCGTATAAATTTTGAAAAATAAAATCAGCAAGACACAGGCACCCCAAAGTTTAGGGCTGCTCTGTTGACAAAACCTCCACTTCATGACACCTTAAATATCCCAGGAAAGAGAAAAATGGATAAAGAAGTTGTGGTCCTTATGTACAATGGAATATCACTCAGCCATGAAATCAATGTCATAAGGCTAGTAGAAGCAAGATGGGTGGACTTAGGTACGACGATTCTAAGTGAAATAAGTCACACAGAAAAGGACACTTATCAAAAGCTATAACTTATACAGGGAATGTAAAAACCGCTACATTTGAACTGAATTACAAAACAGAACAAAGTCACACATTTAGAAAAAAATCTATGGTTGCTTAACGGGAAAGGTGAGGTGGGGTGATGCATAAAACAAGGGGTTCAAATTCGCTCAGATACCGTTCCATACACCCAATACGTAATAGACAAGACCTACCCCTTGCTCAGTGAACTGGACTCAAAACCCCCTATTCACCGCACAAGAATATATGTGACTAGTAAGAATCTTAAAACCTATGTATTCATATCTCTCTGGAAGTGTGTCAAGTGGGTGTAAAGCCGCATAAACACAGCCGTGAAAAGCAGCTAAACCCCATTATAAAAATAAATTAGTTTTAAAAACCCATGAAACAAAGACAGTGAAAGAGACAGAAATTCTTACAAAATTCATTCAGGGGCTGTGACGCAACCTGGATTGACCATATCTAGACACACAGCTGGATGAGACATAAGGGTGGACATTCTTGGGGCTGAGAGTTTTGGTGAGGTTGGGTGAGCCAACGCAGACCCTTTAAGGTAATACTGCGTGGTACCCATCCCATGGGTCCCAAATCTCCAGGTTCAAGGGCATCTTCCTACATCGAAAACTTGCATGAGGAACCCAGAAGATGGTACACCGTGTGATTTTGAAAGGTTTCTAAAACGCACCTCATTTCTCATCTCCTTGTGCTCGGGTTCGCCATTCCAGCTACTTCACTAGCAATCTCCCTACTTGGAGAATCAGCACCTTTAACCTCCTGTTCCGTACAGCTTGCAATTTGTCCTGAGGATGAACGGGAAGAGGGGCAGCCAATGAGAGACTAGATCTAGGTTTTGGGACAGGCACAGGTCACTCTATTTTCTCATCAGGAAGAAGAAATAACCACAGGCCCAGCCTGCCACCCGGAACCAGAATAGGGCCTGAGGCAATCCCGCGCTTCTGCGGCCAGCTCCCAAAAAAGCCAGTTGAAAAATGGAGCACATGGGCACTGCAATTCATAACCCTGCAGAGTTATAAATGATAACTCTCGTCCACAAATATACTGAGGGAAGGCAACGAAGAGGATTTGAAAGCAAGGCAGAATTGCAGGAAACAGGTTTCAGGAGGTAGATTCGAATCGCCTTTAAAGCACATGAAAAGCGGCAAAACGTGGACAATGATGCCCTTGGCCAAAAAGGGCGTATGCGTTTTTTCCTGAATATATTCAGGAAAAAACGCATACGCCGTTTTTGGCCAACCAAGCAACCTGGAAAAGCAAATCAGCGCTACAAAGAAGTCTCGCTTCCCATCGGTCAAAAGGGCCATGCTGCTAAAAGTGTCAAAACCACAAATGCAGGACAGGCCATGGAGAAATTGGAGCCTTGCTACGCTGATGGGCAGGATGTAAATTGCCAGCAGCCACTCTGGAGAAGTGTACGGTGAGGCCTGAAACATAGAAAAAACACAGCTTAGGGAGCATAGGGCACTTCCACTCATGGGCGTATAAATTTTGAAAACTAAAAATCAGCAAGACACAGGCACCCCAAAGTTTAGGGCTGCTCTGTTGACAAGAACCTCCACTTCATGACACCTTAAATATCCCAGGAAAGAGAAAAATGGATAAAGAAGTTGTGGTCCTTATGTACAATGGAATATCACTCAGACATGAAATCAATGTCATAAGGCTAGTAGAAGCAAGATGAGTGGATTTAGGTACGACGATTCTAAGTGAAATAAGTCACACAGAAATAGACACTTATCATAAGCTATCACTTATAGAGGGAATGTAAAAACCGCTACACTTGAACTGAATTACAAAACAGAACAGAGTCACACGTTTAGAAAACACACTATGGCTAACCCGGAAAAGGTGAGGTGGGGTGATGCATAAAATAAGGGTTTCAAATTCGCTCAGATACCGTTCCATACACCCAATATGTAATAGACAAGACCTACTCCTTGCTCAGTGAACTGGACTCAACACCCCCTATTCACCGCACAAGAATATATCTGATTAGTAAGAATCTTAAAACCTATGTATTGATATCTGTCTGGAAGTGAGTCAAGTGGGTGTAAAGCCTCAGAAACACAGCCGTGAAAAGCAGCTAAACACCATTATAAAAATAAATTACTTTTAAAAACCCGTAAAACAAAGACAGTTAAAGAGAGAGAAATTCTTACAAAATTCGTTCAGGGGCTGTGATGCAACCTGGATTGACCATATCTAGACCCACAGCTGGATGAGACATAAGGGTGGACACTCTTGAGGCTGAGAGGTTGGGTGAGGTTGGGTGAGCAAACGCAGACCCTTTAAGTAATACTGCGTGGTACCCATCCCATGGGTCCCAAATCTCCAGGTTCAAGGGCATCTTCCTACATCGAAAACATGCATGAGAAACCCAGAAGATGGTACACCCTGTGATTTTGAAAGCTTTCTAAAACGCACCTCATTTCTCATCTCCTTGTGCTCGGGTTCGCCTTTCCAGCTACTTTACTAGCAATCTCCCTACTTGGAGAATCAGCACCTTTAACCTCCTGTTCCCTACAGGTTGCAATTTGTCCTGAGGATGAACGGGAAGAGGGGCAGCTAATGAGAGACTAGATCTAGGTGTTGGGACAGGCACAGGTCACTCTATTTTCCCATCAGGAAGAAGAAATAACCACAGGCTCAGCCTGCCACCCGGAACCAGAATAGGGCCTGAGGCAATCCCGCGCTTCTGCGGCCAGCTCCCAAAAAAGCCAGTTGAAAAATGGAGCACATGGGCACTGCAATTCACAACCCTGCAGAGTTATAAATGATAACTCTCGTCCACAAATATATTGAGGGAAGGCAACGAAGAGGATTTGAAAGTAAGGCAGAATTGCAGGAAACAGGTTTCAGGAGGTAGATTCGAATCGCATTTAAAGCACATGAAAAGCGGCAAAACGTGGACAATGATGCCCTTAGCCAAAAAGGGCGTATGCGTTTTTTCCTGAATATATTCAGGAAAAAACGCATACGCCCTTTTTGGCCAACCAAGCAACCTGGAAAGGCAAATCAGCGCTACAAAGAAGTCTCGCTTCCCATCCGTCAAAAGTGCCATGCTGATAAAAGTGTCAAAACCACAAATGCAGCACAGGCCATGGAGAAATGGGAGCCTTGCTACGCTGATGGGCGGGATGTAAATTGCCAACAGCCACTCTGGAGAAGTGTACGGTGAGGCCTGAAACATCGAAAAAACACAGCTTAGGGCGCATAGGGCACGTCCACTCATGGGCGTATAAATTTTGAAAACTAAAAATCAGCAAGACACAGGCACCCCAAAGTTTAGGGCTGCTCTGTTGACAAGAACCTCCACTTCATGACACCTTAAATATCCCAGGAAAGAGAAAAATGGATAAAGAAGTTGTGGTCCTTATTTACAATGGAATATCACTCAGCCATGAAATCAATGTCATAAGGCAAGTAGAAGCAAGATGGGTGGACTTAGGTACGACGATTCTAAGTGAAATAAGTCACCAGAAAAAGACACTTATCAAAAGCTATAACTTATACAGGGAATGTAAAAACCGCTACATTTGAACTGAATTACAAAACAGAACAAAGTCACACGTTTAGAAAAAAGACTATGGTTGCTTAACGGGAAAGGTGAGGTGGGGTGAGGCATAAAACAAGGGTTTCAAATTCGCTCAGATACCGTTCCATACACCCAATACGTAATAGACAAGACCTACTCCTTGCTCAGTGAACTGGACTCAACACCCCCTATTCACCGCACAAGAATATATGTGACTAGTAAGAATCTTAAAACCTATGTATTGATATCTCTCTGGAAGTGTGTCAAGTGGGTGTAAAGCCGCATAAACACAGCCGTGAAAAGCAGCTAAACCGCATTATAAAAATAAATTAGTTTTAAAAACCCATGAAACAAAGACAGTGAAAGAGACAGAAATTCTTACAAAATTCATTCAGGGGCTGTGACGCAACCTGGATTGACCATATCTAGACCCACAGCTGGATGAGACATAAGGGTGGACATTCTTGGGGCTGAGAGTTTTGGTGAGGTTGGGTGAGCCAACGCAGACCCTTTAAGGTAATACTGCGTGGTACCCATCCCATGGGTCCCAAATCTCCAGGTTCAAGGGCATCTTCCTACATCGAAAACTTGCATGAGGAACCCAGAAGATGGTACACCGTGTGATTTTGAAAGGTTTCTAAAACGCACCTCATTTCTCATCTCCTTGTGCTCGGGTTCGCCATTCCAGCTACTTCACTAGCAATCTCCCTACTTGGAGAATCAGCACCTTTAACCTCCTGTTCCGTACAGCTTGCATTTTGTCCTGAGGATGAACGGGAAGAGGGGCAGCCAATGAGAGACTAGATCTAGGTTTTGGGACAGGCACAGGTCACTCTATTTTCTCATCAGGAAGAAGAAATAACCACAGGCCCAGCCTGCCACCCGGAACCAGAATAGGGCCTGAGGCAATCCCGCGCTTCTGCGGCCAGCTCCCAAAAAAGCCAGTTGAAAAATGGAGCACATGGGCACTGCAATTCATAACCCTGCAGAGTTATAAATGATAACTCTCGTCCACAAATATACTGAGGGAAGGCAACGAAGAGGATTTGAAAGCAAGGCAGAATTGCAGGAAACAGGTTTCAGGAGGTAGATTCGAATCGCCTTTAAAGCACATGAAAAGCGGCAAAACGTGGACAATGATGCCCTTGGCCAAAAAGGGCGTATGCGTTTTTTCCTGAATATATTCAGGAAAAAACGCATACGCCGTTTTTGGCCAACCAAGCAACCTGGAAAGGCAAATCAGCGCTACAAAGAAGTCTCGCTTCCCATCGGTCAAAAGGGCCATGCTGATAAAAGTGTCAAAACCACAAATGCAGGACAGGCCATGGAGAAATTGGAGACTTGCTACGCTGATGGGCAGGATGTAAATTGCCAACAGCCACTCTGGAGAAGTGTACGGTGAGGCCTGAAACATCGAAAAAACACAGCTTAGGGAGCATAGGGCACTTCCACTCATGGGCGTATAAATTTTGAAAACTAAAAATCAGCAAGACACAGGCACCCCAAAGTTTAGGGCTGCTCTGTTGACAAGAACCTCCACTTCATGACACCTTAAATATCCCAGGAAAGAGAAAAATGGATAAAGAAGTTGTGGTCCTTATGTACAATGGAATATCACTCAGCCATGAAATCAATGTCATAAGGCTAGTAGAAGCAAGATGAGTGGATTTAGGTACGACGATTCTAAGTGAAATAAGTCACACAGACATAGACACTTATCATAAGCTATCACTTATAGAGGGAATGTAAAAACCGCTACACTTGAACTGAATTACAAAACAGAACAGAGTCACACGTTTAGAAAACACACTATGGCTGCTTAACGGGAAAGGTGAGGTGGGGTGAGGCATAAAACAAGGGTTTCAAATTCGCTCAGATACCGTTCCATACACCCAATATGTAATAGACAAGACCTACTCCTTGTTCAGTGAACTGGACTCAACACCCCCTATTCACCGCACAAGAATATATGTGACTAGTAAAAATCTTAAAACCTATGTATTGATATCTGTCTGGAAGTGAGTCAACTGGGTGTAAAGCCGCATAAACACAGCCGTGAAAAGCAGATAAACCCCATTATAAAAATAAATTACTTTTAAAAACCCGTAAAACAAAGACAGTGAAAGAGAGAGAAATTCTTACAAAATTCGTTCAGAGGCTGTGATGCAACCTGGATTGACCATATCTAGACCCACAGCTGGATGAGACATAAGGGTGGACACTCTTGGGGCTGAAAGGTTGGGTGAGGTTGGGTGAGCAAACGCAGACCCTTTAAAGTAATACTGCCTGGTACCCATCCCATGGGTCCCAAATCTCCAGGTTCAAGGGCATCTTCCTACATCGAAAACATGCATGAGAAACCCAGAAGATGGTACACCGTGTGATTTTGAAAGGTTTCTAATACGCAACTCATTTCTCATCTCCTTGTGCTCGGGTTCGCCTTTCCAGCTACTTTACTAGCAATCTCCCTACTTGGAGAATCAGCACCTTTAAGCTCCTGTTCCCTACAGGTTGCAATTTGTCCTGAGGATGAACGGGAAGAGGGGCAACCAATGAGAGACTAGATCTAGGTGTTGGGACAGGCACAGGTCACTCTATTTTCCCATCGGGAAGAAGAATTAACCACAGGCTCAGCCTGCTGCCCGGAAGCGGAATACGGCCTGAGGCAATCCCGTGCTTTTGCGGCCAGCTCCCAAAAAAGCCAGTTGAAAAATGGAGCTCAGGGACACTGCAATTCACAAACCCGCAGAGCTATAAATAATAACTCTCATCCACAGATATATTGAGGGAAGGCAACGAAGAGGATTTGAAAGCAAGGCAGAATTGCAGGAAACAGGTTTCAGGAGGTAGATTCGAATCGCCTTTAAAGCACATGAAAAGTGGCAAAACTGCGACAATGATGCCCTTGGCCAAAAAGGGCGTATGCGTTTTTTCCTGAATATATTCAGGAAAAAACGCATACGCCCTTTTTGGCCAACCAAGCAACCTGGAAAGACAAATCAGCGCTAAAAAGAAGTCTCGCTTCCCATCGGTCAAAAGGGCCATGCTGATAAATGTGTGAAAACCACAAATGCAGGACAGGCCATGGAGAAATTGGAGCCTTGCTACGCTGATGGGCGGGATGTAAATTGCCAACAGCCACTTTGGAGAAGTGTACGGTGTGTCCTGAAACATCGAAAAAACACAGCTTAGGGAGCATAGGGCACGTCCACTCATGGGCGTATAAATTGGGAAAACTAAAAATCAGCAAGACACAGGCACTCCAAAGTTTAGGGCTGCTCTGTTGACAAGAAACTCCACTTCATGACACCTTAAATATCCCAGGAAAGAGAAAAATGGATAAAGAAGTTGTGGTCCTTATGTACAATGGAATATCACTCAGACATGAAATCAAGGTCATAAGGCTAGTAGAAGCAAGATGAGTGGATTTAGGTACGATGATTCTAAGTGAAATAAGTCACACAGAAAAAGACACTTATCATAAGCTATCACTTATAGAGGGAATGTAAAAACCGCTACACTTGAACTGAATTACAAAACAGAACAGAGTC
This sequence comes from Eschrichtius robustus, assembly GCF_028021215.1. Taxonomy (NCBI): domain Eukaryota; kingdom Metazoa; phylum Chordata; class Mammalia; order Artiodactyla; family Eschrichtiidae; genus Eschrichtius; species Eschrichtius robustus. The sequence goes on along the minus strand of NW_027175160.1, from coordinate 97,228 downwards.
ACACGTTTAGAAAACACACTATGGCTGCTTAACGGGAAAGGTGAGGTGGGGTGAGGCATAAAACAAGGGTTTCAAATTCGCTCAGATACCGTTCCATACACCCAATATGTAATAGACAAGACCTACTCCTTGCTCAGTGAACTGGACTCAACACCCCCTATTCACCGCACAAGAATATATGTGACTAGTAAGAATCTTAAAATCTATGTATTGATATCTGTCTGGAAGTGAGTCAAGTGGGTGTAAAGCCGCATAAACACAGCCGTGAAAAGCAGCTAAACCCCATTATAAAAAATAAATTACTTTTAAAAACCCGTAAAACAAAGACAGTGAAAGAGAGAGAAATTCTTACACAATTCGTTCAGAGGCTGTGATGCAACCTGGATTGACCATATCTAGACCCACAGCTGGATGAGACATAAGGGTGGACACTCTTGGGGCTGAAAGGTTGGGTGAGGTTGGGTGAGCAGACGCAGACCCTTTAAAGTAATCCTGCCTGGTACCCATCCCATGGGTCCCAAATTTCCAGGTTCAAGGGAATCTTCCTACATCAAAAACATGCATGAGAAACCCAGAAGATGGTACACCGTGTGATTTTGAAAGGTTTCTAATACGCACCTCATTTGTCATCTCCTTGTGCTTGGGTTCGCCTTTCCAGCTACTTTACTAGCAATCTCCCTACTTGGAGAATCAGCACCTTTAAGCTCCTGTTCCCTACAGGTTGCAATTTGTCCTGAGGATGAACGGGAAGAGGGGCAACCAATGAGACACTAGATCTAGGTGTTGGGACAGGCACAGGTCACTCTATTTTCCCATCAGGAAGAAGAATTAACCACAGGCTCAGCCGGCCGCCCAGAAGCAGAATAGGGCCTGAGGCAATCCTGCGCTTTTGCGGCCAGGTCCCAAAAAAGCGAGTTGAAAAATGTAGCTCAGGGACACTGCAATTCACAAACCCGCAGAGCTATAAATGATAACTCTCATCCACAGATATATTGAGGGAAGGGAACGAAGAGGATTTGAAAGCAAGGCAGAATTGCAGGAAACAGGTTTCAGGAGGTAGATTCGAATCGCCTTTAAAGCACATGAAAAGTGGCAAAACGTCGACAATGATGCCCTTGGCCAAACAGGGCGTATGCGTTTTTTCCTGAATATATTCAGGAAAAAACGCATACGCCCTGTTTGGCCAACCAAGCAACCTGGAAAAGCTAATCAGCGCTACAAAGAAGTCTCGCTTCCCATCGGTCAAAAGGGCCATGCTGCAAAAAGTGTCCAAACCAGAAATGCAGGACAGGCCATGGAGAAATGGCAGCCTTGCTACGCTGATGGGCGGGATGTAAATTGCCAACAGCCACTCTGGAGAAGTGTACGGTGTGTCCTGAAACATGGAAAAAGCACAGCTTAGGGAGCATAGGGCACGTCCACTCATGGGCGTATAAATTGGGAAAACTAAAAATCAGCAAGACACAGGCACCCCAAAGTTTAGGGCTGCTCTGTTGACAAGAACCTCCACTTCATGACACCTTAAATATCCCAGGAAAGAGAGAAACGGATAAAGAAGTTGTGGTCCTTATGTACAATGGAATATCACTCAGACATGAAATCAATGTCATAAGGCTAGTAGAAGCAATATGAGTGGATTTAGGTACGACGATTCTAAGTGAAATAAGTCACAAAGAAAAAGACACTTATCATAAGCTATCACTTATAGAGGGAATGTAAAAACCGCTACACTTGAACTGAATTACAAAACAGAACAGAGTCACACGTTTAGAAAACACACTATGGCTGCTTAACGGGAAAGGTGAGGAGGGGTGAGGCATAAAACAAGGGTTTCAAATTCGCTCAGATACCGTTCCATACACCCAATACGTAATAGACAAGACCTACTCCTTGCTCAGTGAACTGGACACAACACCCCCTATTCACCGCACAAGAATATATGTGACTAGTAAGAATCTTAAAACCTATGTATTGATATCTCTCTGGAAGTGTGTCAAGTGGGTGTAAAGCCGCATAAACACAGCCTTGAAAAGCAGCTAAACCCCATTATAAAAATAAATTAGTTTTAAAAACCCATGAAACAAAGACAGTGAAAGAGACAGAAATTCTTACAAAATTCATTCAGGGGCTGTGACGCAATCTGGATTGACCATATCTAGACCCACAGCTGGATGAGACATAAGGGTGGACATTCTTGGGGCTGAGAGTTTTGGTGAGGTTGGGTGAGCCAACGCAGACCCTTTAAGGTAATACTGCGTGGTACCCATCCCATGGGTCCCAAATCTCCAGGTTCAAGGGCATCTTCCTACATCGAAAACTTGCATGAGGAACCCAGAAGATGGTACACCGTGTGATTTTGAAAGGTTTCTAAAACGCACCTCATTTCTCATCTCCTTGTGCTCGGGTTCGCCATTCCAGCTACTTCACTAGCAATCTCCCTACTTGGAGAATCAGCACCTTTAACCTCCTGTTCCGTACAGGTTGCAATTTGTCCTGAGGATGAACGGGAAGAGGGGCAGCCAATGAGAGACTAGATCTAGGTTTTGGGAGAGGCACAGGTCACTCTATTTTCTCATCAGGAAGAAGAAATTACCACAGGATCAGCCTGCCGCCCGGAACCAGAATAGGGCCTGAGGCAATCCCGCGCTTCTGCGGCCAGCTCCCAAAAAAGCCAGTTGAAAAATGGAGCACATGGGCACTGCAATTCACAACCCTGCAGAGTTATAAATGATAACTCTCGTCCACAAATATACTGAGGGAAGGCAACGAAGAGGATTTGAAAGCAAGGCAGAATTGCAGGAAACAGGTTTCAGGAGGTAGATTCGAATCGCCTTTAAAGCACATGAAAAGTGGCAAAACGTCGACAGTGATGCCCTTGGCCAAAAAGGGCGTAAGCGTTTTTTCCTGAATATATTCAGGAAAAAACGCATACGCCCTTTTTGGCCAACCAAGCAAACTGGAAAGGCAAATCAGCGCTACAAAGAAGTCTCGCTTCCCATCGGCCAAAAGGGCCATGCTGCAAAAAGTGTCAAAACCAGAAATGCAGGACAGGCCATGGAGAAATGGCAGCCTTGCTACGCTGATGGGCGGGATGTAAATTGCCAACAGCCACTCTGGAGAAGTGTACGGTGTGTCCTGAAACATCGAAAAAACACAGCTTAGGGAGCATAGGGCACGTCCACTCATGGGCGTATAAATTGGGAAAACTAAAAATCAGCAAGACACAGGCACCCCAAAGTTTAGGGCTGCTCTGTTGACAAGAACCTCCACTTCATGACACCTTAAATATCCCAGGAAAGAGAAAAATGGATAAAGAAGTTGTGGTCCTTATGTACAATGGAATATCACTCAGACATGAAATCAATGTCATAAGGCTAGTATTAGCAAGATGAGTGGATATAGGTACGACGATTCTAAGTGAAATAAGTCACACAGAAAAAGACACTTATCATAAGCTATCACTTATAGAGGGAATGTAAAAACCGCTACACTTGCACTGAATTACAAAACAGAACAGAGTCACACGTTTAGAAAACACACTATGGCTGCTTAACGGGAAAGGTGAGGTGGGGTGAGGCATAAAACAAGGGTTTCAAATTCGCTCAGATACCGTTCCATACACCCAATATGTAATAGACAACACCTGCTCCTTGCTCAGTGAACTGGACTCAACACCCCCTATTCACCGCACAAGAATATATGTGACTAGTAAGAATCTTAAAACCTATGTATTGATATCTGTCTGGAAGTGAGTCAAGTGGGTGTAAAGCCGCATAAACACAGTCGTGAAAAGCAGCTAAACCCCATTATAAAAATAAATTACTTTTAAAAACCCGTAAAACAAAGACAGTGAAAGAGAGAGAAATTCTTACAAAATTCGTTCAGAGGCTGTGATGCAACCTGGATTGACCATATCTAGACCCACAGCTGGATGAGACATAAGGGTGGACACTCTTGGGGCTGAAAGGTTGGGTGAGGTTGGGTGAGCAAACGCAGACCCTTTAAAGTAACACTGCTTGGTACCCATCCCATGGGTCCCAAATCTCCAGGTTCAAGGGCATCTTCCTACATCGAAAACATGCATGAGAAACCCAGAAGATGGTACACCGTGTGATTCTGAAAGGTTTCTAATACGCACCTCATTTCTCAACTCCTTGTGCTCGGGTTCGCCTTTCCAGCTACTTTACTAGCAATCTCCCTACTTGGAGAATCAGCACCTTTAAGCTCCTGTTCCCTACAGGTTGCAATTTGTCCTGAGGATGAACGGGAAGAGGGGCAACCAATGAGAGACTAGATCTAGGTGTAGGGACAGGCACAGGTCACTCTATTTTCCCATCGGGAAGAAGAATTAACCACAGGCTCAGCCTGCCGCCCAGAAGCAGAATAGGGACTGAGGCAATCCCGCCCTTTTGCGGCCAGCTCCCAAAAAAGCGAGTTGAAAAATGGAGCTCAGGGACACTGCAATTCACAAACCCGCAGAGTTATAAATGATAACTCTCATCCACAGATATATTGAGGGAAGGCAAAGAAGAGGATTTGAAAGCAAGGCAGAATTGCAGGAAACAGGTTTCAGGAGGTAGATTCGAATCGCCTTTAAAGCACATGAAAAGTGGCAAAACGTCGAAAATGATGCCCTTGGCCAAAAAGGGCGTATGCGTTTTTTCCTGAATATATTCAGGAAAAAACGCATACGCCCTGTTTGGCCAACCAACCAACCTGGAAAGGTTAATCAGCGCTACAAAGAAGTCTCGCTTCCCATCGGTCAAAAGGGCCATGCTGCAAAAAGTGTCAAAACCAGAAATGCAGGACAGGCCATGGAGAAATGGCAGCCTTGCTACGCTGATGGGCGGGATGTAAATTGCCAACAGCCACTCTGGAGAAGTGTACGGTGTGTCCTGAAACATCGAAAAAGCACAGCTTAGGGAGCATAGGGCACGTCCACTCATGGGCGTATAAATTGGTAAAACTAAAATTCAGCAAGACACAGGCACCCCAAAGTTTAGGGCTGCTCTGTTGACAAGAACCTCCACTTCATGACACCTTAAATATCCCAGGAAAGAGAAAAATGGATAAAGAAGTTGTGGTCCTTATGTACAATGGAATATCACTCAGACATGAAATCAATGTCATAAGGCTAGTAGAAGCAATATGAGTGGATTTAGGTACGACGATTCTAAGTGAAATAAGTCACAAAGAAAAAGACACTTATCATAAGCTATCACTTATAGAGGGAATGTAAAAACCGCTACACTTGAACTGAATTACAAAACAGAACAGAGTCACACGTTTAGAAAACAAACTATGGCTGCTTAACGGGAAAGGTGAGGGGGGGTGAGGCATAAAACAAGGGTTTCAAATTCGCTCAGATACCGTTCCATACACCCAATATGTAATATACAACACCTGCTCCTTGCTCAGTGAACTGGACTCAACACCCCCTATTCACCGCACAAGAATATATGTGACTAGTAAGAATCTTAAAACCTATGTACTGATATCTGTCTGGCAGTGAGTCAAGTGGGTGTAAAGCCGCATAAACACAGTCGTGAAAAGCAGCTAAACCCCATTATAAAAATAAATTACTTTTAAAAACCCGTAAAACAAAGACAGTGAAAGAGAGAGAAATTCTTACAAAATTCGTTCAGAGGCTGTGATGCAACCTGGATTGACCATATCTAGACCCACAGCTGGATGAGACATAAGGGTGGACACTCTTGGGGCTGAAAGGTTGGGTGAGGTTGGGTGAGCAAATGCAGACCCTTTAAAGTAACACTGCTTGGTACCCATCCCATGAGTCCCAAATCTACAGGTTCAAGGGCATCTTCCTACATCGAAAACATGCATGAGAAACCCAGAAGATGGTACACCGTGTGATTTTGAAAGGTTTCTAATACACACCTCATTTCTCATCTCCTTGTGCTCGGGTTCGCCTTTCCAGCTACTTTACTAGCAATCTCCCTACTTGGAGAATCAGCACCTTTAAGCTTCTGTTTCTACAGGTTGCAATTTGTCCTGAGGATGAACGGGAAGAGGGGCAACCAATGAGAGACTAGATCTAGATGTTGGGACAGGCACAGGTCACTGTATTTTCCCATCAGGAAGAAGAATTAACCACAGGCTCAGCCTGCCGCCCAGAAGCAGAATAGGGCCTGAGGCAATCCCGCGCTTTTGCGGCCAGCTCGCAAAAAAGCCAGTTGAAAAATGGAGCTCAGGGACACTGCAATTCACAAACTCGCAGAGCTATAAATGATAACTCTCATCCACAGATATATTGAGGGAAGGCAACGAAGAGGATTTGAAAGCAAGGCAGAATTGCAGGAAACAGGTTTCAGGAGGTAGATTCGAATCGCCTTTAAAGCACATGAGAAGTGGCAAAACTTCGACAATGATGCCCTTGGCCAAAAAGTGCGTATGCGTTTTTTCCTGAATATATTCAGGAAAAAACGCATACGCCATTTTTGGCCAAACAAGTAACCTGGAAAGGCTAATCAGCGCTACAAAGAAGTCTCGCTTCCCATCGGTCAAAAGGGCCATGCTGCAAAAAGTGTCAAAACCAGAAATGCAGGACAGGCCATGGAGAAATGGCAGCCTTGCTACACTGATGGGCGGGATGTAAATTGCCAACAGCCACTCTGGAGAAGTGTACGGTGTGTCCTGAAACATCGAAAAACCAAAGATTAGGGAGCATAGGGCACGTCCACTCATGGGCGTATAAATTGGGAAAACTAAAAATCAGCAACACACAGGCACCCCAAAGTTTAGGGCTGCCCTGTTGACAAGAACCTCCACTTCATGACACCTTAAATATCCCAGGAAAGAAAAAAATGGATAAAGAAGTTGTGGTCCTTATGTACAATGGAATATCAGTCAGACATGAAATCAAGGTCTTAAGGCTAGTAGAAGCAAGATGAGTGGATTTAGGTACGATGATTCTAAGTGAAATAAGTCACACAGAAAAAGACACTTATCATAAGCTATCACTTATAGAGGGAATATAAAAACCGCTACACTTGAACTGAATTACAAAACAGAACAGAGTCACACGTTTAGAAAACACACTATGGCTGCTTAACGGGAAAGGTGAGGTGGGGTGATGCATAAAACAAGGGTTTCAAATTCGCTCAGATACCGTTCCATACACCCAATATGTAATAGACAAGACCTACTCCTTGCTCAGTGAACTGGACTCAACACCCCCTATTCACCGCACAAGAATATATGTGACTAGTAATAATCTTAAAACCTATGTATTGATATCTGTCTGGCAGTGAGTCAAGTGGGTGTAAAGCCGCATAAACACAGTCGTGAAAAGCAGCTAAACCCCATTATAAAAATAAATTACTTTTAAAAACCCGTAAAACAAAGACAGTGAAACAGAGAGAAATTCTTACAAAATTCTTTCAGAGGCTGTGATGCAACCTGGATTGACCATATCTAGACCCACAGCTGGATGAGACATAAGGGTGGACACTCTTGGGGCTGAAAGGTTGGGTGAGGTTGGGTGAGCAAGCACAGACCCTTTAAAGTACTACTGCCTGGTACCCACCCCTTGGGTCCCAAATCTCCAGGTTCAAGGGCATCTTCCTACATCGAAAACATGCATGAGGAACCCAGAAGATGGTACACCATGTGATTTTGAAAGGTTTCTAATACGCACCTCATTTCTCATCTCCTTGTGATCGGGTTCGCCTTTCCAGCTACTTTACTAGCAATCTCCCTACTTGGAGAATCAGCACCTTTAAGCTCCTGTTCCCTACAGGTTGCAATTTGTCCTGAGGATGAACGGGAAGAGGGGCAACCAATGAGAGACTAGATCTAGGTGTTGGGACAGGCACAGGTCACTCTATTTTCCCATCGGGAAGAAGAATTAACCACAGGCTCAGCCTGCCGCCCAGAAGCAGAATAGGGCCTGAGGCAATCCCGTGCTATTGCGGCCAGCTCCCAAAAAAACCAGTTGAAAAATGGAGCTCAGGGACACTGTGATTCACAAACCCGCAGAGCTATAAATGATAACTCTCATCCACAGATATATTGAGGGAAGGCAACGAAGAGGATTTGAAAGCAAGGCAGAATTGCAGGAAACAGGTTTCAGGAGGTAGATTCGAATCGCCCTTAAAGCACATGAAAAGCGGCAAAACGTCGACAATGATGCCCTTGGCCAAAAAGTGCGTATGCATTTTTTCCTGATTATATTCAGGAAAAAACGCATACGCCCTTTTTGGCCAACCAAGCAACCTGGAAAGGCTAATCAGCGCTACAAAGAAGTCTCGCTTCCCATCGGTCAAAAGGGCCATGCTGCAAAAAGTGTCAAAACCAGAAATGCAGGACAGGCCATGGAGAAATGGCAGCCTTGCTACGCTGATGGGCGGGATGTAAATTGCCAACAGCCACTCTGGAGAAGTGTACGGTGTGTCCTGAAACATCGAAAAAACACAGCTTAGGGAGCATAGGGCACGTCCACTCATGGGCGTATAAATTGGGAAAACTAAAAATCAGCAAGACACAGGCACCCCAAAGTTTAGGGCTGCTCTGTTGACAAGAACCTCCACTTCATGACACCTTAAATATCCCAGGAAAGAGAAAAATGGATAAAGAAGTTGTGGTCCTTATGTAGAATGGAATATCACTCAGACATGAAATCAATGTCATAAGGCTAGTAGAAGCAAGATGAGTGGATTTAGGTACGACGATTCTAAGTGAAATAAGTCACACAGAAAAAGACACTTATCATAAGCTATCACTTATAGAGGAAATGTAAAACCGCTACACTTGAACTGAATTACAAAACAGAACAGAGTCACACGTTTAGAAAACACACTATGGCTGCTTAACGGGAAAGGTGAGGTGGGGTGATGCATAAAACAAGGGTTTCAAATTCGCTCAGATACCGTTCCATACACCCAATATGTAATAGACAAGACCTACTCCTTGCTCAGTGAACTGGACTCAACACCCCCTATTCACCGCACAAGAATATATGTGACTAGTAATAATCTTAAAACCTATGTATTGATATCTGTCTGGAAGTGAGTCAACTGGGTGTAAAGCCGCATAAACACAGCCGTGAAAAGCAGCTAAACCACATTATAAAAATAAATTACTTTTAAAAACCCGTAAAACAAAGACAGTGAAAGAGAGAGAAATTCTTACAAAATTCGTTCAGAGGCTGTGATGCAACCTGGATTGACCATATCTAGACCCACAGCTGGATGAGACATAAGGGTGGACACTCTTGGGGCTGAAAGGTTGGGTGAGGTTGGGTGAGCAGACACAGACCCTTTAAAGTAATACTGCCTGGTACCCATCCCATGGGTCCCAAATCTCCAGGTTCAAGGGCATCTTCCTACATCGAAAACATGCATGAGAAACCCAGAAGATGGTACACCGTGTGATTTTGAAAGGTTTCTAATACGCACCTGATTTCTCATCTCCTTGTGCTAGGGTTCGCCTTTCCAGCTACTTTACTAGCAATCTCCCTACTTGAAGAATCAGCACCTTTAAGCTCCTGTTCCCTACAGGTTGCAATTTGTCCTGAGGATGAACTGGAAGAGGGGCAACCAATGAGAGACTAGATCTAGGTGTTGGGACAGGCACAGGTCACTCTATTTTCCCATCGGGAAGAAGAATTAACCACTGGCTCAGCCTGCCGCCCAGAAGCAGAATAGGGCCTGAGGCAATCCCGCGCTTTTGCGGCCAGCTCCCAAAAAAGCCAGTTGAAAAATGGAGCTCAGGGACACTGTGATTCACAAACCCGCAGAGCAATAAATGATAACTCTCATCCACAGATATATTGAGGGAAGGCAAGGAAGAGGATTTGAAAGCAAGGCAGATTTGCAGGAAACAGGTTTCAGGAGGTAGATTCGAATCGCCTTTAAAGCACATGAAAAGTGGCAAAACGTCGACAATGATGCCCTTGGCCAAACAGGGCGTATGCGTTTTTTCCTGAATATATTCAGGAAAAAACGCATACGCCCTGTTTGGCCAACCAAGCAACCTGGAAAGGCTAATCAGCGCTAAAAAGAAGTCTCGCTTCCCATCGGTCAAAAGGGCCATGCTGCAAAAAGTGTCAAAACCAGAAATGCAGGACAGGCCATGGAGAAATGGCAGCCTTGCTACGCTGATGGGCGGGATGTAAATTGCCAACAGCCACTCTGGAGAAGTGTACGGTGTGTCCTGAAACATCGAAAAAACACAGCTGAGGGAGCATAGGGCACGTCCACTCATGGGCGTATAAATTGGGAAAACTAAAAATCAGCAAGACACAGGCACCCCAAAGTTTAGGGCTGCTCTTTTGACAAGAACCTCCACTTCATGACACCTTAAATATCCCAGGAAAGAGAAAAATGGATAAAGAAGTTGTGGTCCTTATGTACAATGGAATATCACTCAGACATGAAATCAATGTCATAAGGCTAGTAGAAGCAAGATGAGTGGATTTAGGTACGACGATTCTAAGTGAAATAAGTCACACAGAAAAAGACACTTATCATAAGCTATCACTTATAGAGGGAATGTAAAAACCACTACACTTGAACTGAATTACAAAACAGAACAGAGTCACACGTTTAGAAAACACACTATGGCTGCTTAACGGGAAAGGTGAGGTGGGGTGAGGCATAAAACAAGGGTTTCAAATTCGCTCAGATACCGTTCCATACACCCAATATGTAATAGACAAGACCTACTGCTTGCTCAGTGAACTGGACTCAACACCCCCTATTCACTGCACAAGAATATATGTGACTAGTAAGAATCTTAAAACCTATGTATTGATATCTGTCTGGAAGTGAGTCAAGTGGGTGTAAAGCTGCATAAACACAGCCGTGAAAAGCAGCTAAACCCCATTATAAAAATAAATTACTTTTAAAAACCCGTAAAACAAAGACAGTGAAAGAGAGAGAAATTCTTACAAATTCGTTCAGAGGCTGTGATGCAACCTGGATTGACCATATCTAGACCCACAGCTGGATGAGACATAAGGATGGGCACTCTTGGGGCTGAAAGTTTGGGTGAGGTTGGGTGAGCAAACGCAGACCCTTTAAAGTAATACTGCCTGGTACCCATCCCATGGGTCCCAAATCTCCAGGTTCAAGGGCATCTTCCTACATCGAAAACATGCATGAGAAACCCAGAAGATGGTACACCGTGTGATTTTGAAAGGTTTCTAATACGCACCTGATTTCTCATCTCCTTGTGCTCGGGTTCGCCTTTCCACCTACTTTACTAGCAATCTCCCTACTTGGAGAATCAGCACCTTTAAGCTCCTGTTCCCTACAGGTTGCAATTTGTCCTGAGGATGAACGGGAAGAGGGGCAACCAATGAGAGACTAGATCTAGGTGTTGGGACAGGCACAGGTCACTCTATTTTCCCATTGGGAAGAAGAATTAACCACAGGCTCAGCCTGCCGCCCAGAAGCAGAATAGGGCCTGAGGCAATCCCGTGCTTTGCGGCCAGCTCCCAAAAAAGCCAGTTGAAAAATGGAGATCAGGGACACTGCAATTCACAAACCCGCAGATCTATAAATGATAACTCTCATCCACAGATATATTGAGGGAAGGCAACGAAGAGGATTTGAAAGCAAGGCAGAATTGCAGGAAACAGGTTTCAGGAGGTAGATTCGAATCGCCTTTAAAGCACATGAAAAGTGGCAAAACGTCGACAATGATGCCCTTGGCCAAAAAGGGCGTATGCGTTTTTTCCTGAATATATTCAGGAAAAAACGCATACGCCCTGTTTGGCCAACCAAGCAACCTGGAAAGGTTAATCAGCGCTACAAAGAAGTCTCGCTTCCCATCGGTCAAAAGGGCCATGCTGCAAAAAGTGTCAAAACCAGAAATGCAGGACAGGCCATGGAGAAATGGCAGCCTTGCTACGCTGATGGGCGGGATGTAAATTGCCAACAGCCACTCTGGAGAAGTGTACGGTGTGTCCTGAAACATCGAAAAAGCACAGCTTAGGGAGCATAGGGCACGTCCACTCATGGGCGTATAAATTGGGAAAACTAAAAATCAGCAAGACACAGGCACCCCAAAGTTTAGGGCTGCTCTGTTGACAAGAACCTCCACTTCATGACACCTTAAATATCCCAGGAAAGAGAAAAATGGATAAAGAAGTTGTGGTCCTTATGTACAATGGAATATCACTCAGACATGAAATCAATGTCATAAGGCTAGTAGAAGCAATATGAGTGGATTTAGGTACGACGATTCTAAGTGAAATAAGTCACAAAGAAAAAGACACGTATCATAAGCTATCACTTATAGAGGGAATGTAAAAACCGCTACACTTGAACTGAATTACAAAACAGAACAGAGTCACACGTTTAGAAAACAAACTATGGCTGCTTAACGGGAAAGGTGAGGTGGGGTGAGGCATAAAACAAGGGTTTCAAATTCGCTCAGATACCGTTCCATACACCCAATATGTAATATACAACACCTGCTCCTTGCTCAGTGAACTGGACTCAACACCCCCTATTCACCGCACAAGAATATATGTGACTAGTAAGAATCTTAAAACCTATGTATTGATATCTGTCTGGCAGTGAGTCAAGTGGGTGTAAAGCCGCATAAACACAGTCGTGAAAAGCAGCTAAACCCCATTATAAAAATAAATTACTTTTAAAAACCCGTAAAACAAAGACAGTGAAAGAGAGAGAAATTCTTACAAAATTCGTTTAGAGGCTGTGATGCAACCTGGATTGACCATATCTAGACCCACAGCTGGATGAGACATAAGGGTGGACACTCTTGGGGCTGAAAGTTTGGGTGAGGTTGGGTGAGCAAACGCAGACCCTTTAAAGTAACACTGCTTGGTACCCATCCCATGAGTCCCAAATCTACAGGTTCAAGGGCATCTTCCTACATCGAAAACATGCATGAGAAACCCAGAAGATGGTACACCGTGTGATTTTGAAAGGTTTCTAATACACACCTCATTTCTCATCTCCTTGTGCTCGGGTTCGCCTTTCCAGCTACTTTACTAGCAATCTCCCTACTTGGAGAATCAGCACCTTTAAGCTTCTGTTTCTACAGGTTGCAATTTGTCCTGAGGATGAACGGGAAGAGGGGCAACCAATGAGAGACTAGATCTAGATGTTGGGACAGGCACAGGTCACTCTATTTTCCCATCAGGAAGAAGAATTAACCACAGGCTCAGCCTGCCGCCCAGAAGCAGAATAGGGCCTGAGGCAATCCCGCGCTTTTGCGGCCAGCTCGCAAAAAAGCCAGTTGAAAAATGGAGCTCAGGGACACTGCAATTCACAAACTCGCAGAGCTATAAATGATAACTCTCATCCACAGATATATTGAGGGAAGGCAACGAAGAGGATTTGAAAGCAAGGCAGAATTGCAGGAAACAGGTTTCAGGAGGTAGATTCGAATCGCCTTTAAAGCACATGAGAAGTGGCAAAACTTCGACAATGATGCCCTTGGCCAAAAAGTGCGTATGCGTTTTTTCCTGAATATATTCAGGAAAAAACGCATACGCCCTTTTTGGCCAAACAAGTAACCTGGAAAGGCTAATCAGCGCTACAAAGAAGTCTCGCTTCCCATCGGTCAAAAGGGCCATGCTGCAAAAAGTGTCAAAACCAGAAATGCAGGACAGGCCATGGAGAAATGGCAGCCTTGCTACACTGATGGGCGGGATGTAAATTGCCAACAGCCACTCTGGAGAAGTGTACGGTGTGTCCTGAAACATCGAAAAACCACAGCTTAGGGAGCATAGGGCACGTCCACTCATGGGCGTATAAATTGGGAAAACTAAAAATCAGCAACACACAGGCACCCCAAAGTTTAGGGCTGCCCTGTTGACAAGAACCTCCACTTCATGACACCTTAAATATCCCAGGAAAGAAAAAAATGGATAAAGAAGTTGTGGTCCTTATGTACAATGGAATATCAGTCAGACATGAAATCAAGGTCTTAAGGCTAGTAGAAGCAAGATGAGTGGATTTAGGTACGATGATTCTAAGTGAAATAAGTCACACAGAAAAAGACACTTATCATAAGCTATCACTTATAGAGGGAATATAAAAACCGCTACACTTGAACTGAATTACAAAACAGAACAGAGTCACACGTTTAGAAAACACACTATGGCTGCTTAACGGGAAAGGTGAGGTGGGGTGATGCATAAAACAAGGGTTTCAAATTCGCTCAGATACCGTTCCATACACCCAATATGTAATAGACAAGACCTACTCCTTGCTCAGTGAACTGGACTCAACACCCCCTATTCACCGCACAAGAATATATGTGACTAGTAATAATCTTAAAACCTATGTATTGATATCTGTCTGGCAGTGAGTCAAGTGGGTGTAAAGCCGCATAAACACAGTCGTGAAAAGCAGCTAAACCCCATTATAAAAATAAATTACTTTTAAAAACCCGTAAAACAAAGACAGTGAAACAGAGAGAAATTCTTACAAAATTCTTTCAGAGGCTGTGATGCAACCTGGATTGACCATATCTAGACCCACAGCTGGATGAGACATAAGGGTGGACACTCTTGGGGCTGAAAGGTTGGGTGAGGTTGGGTGAGCAAGCACAGACCCTTTAAAGTACTACTGCCTGGTACCCACCCCTTGTGTCCCAAATCTCCAGGTTCAAGGGCATCTTCCTACATCGAAAACATGCATGAGGAACCCAGAAGATGGTACACCATGTGATTTTGAAAGGTTTCTAATACGCACCTCATTTCTCATCTCCTTGTGATCGGGTTCGCCTTTCCAGCTACTTTACTAGCAATCTCCCTACTTGGAGAATCAGCACCTTTAAGCTCCTGTTCCCTACAGGTTGCAATTTGTCCTGAGGATGAACGGGAAGAGGGGCAACCAATGAGAGACTAGATCTAGGTGTTGGGACAGGCACAGGTCACTCTATTTTCCCATCGGGAAGAAGAATTAACCACAGGCTCAGCCTGCCGCCCAGAAGCAGAATAGGGCCTGAGGCAATCCCGTGCTATTGCGGCCAGCTCCCAAAAAAACCAGTTGAAAAATGGAGCTCAGGGACACTGTGATTCACAAACCCGCAGAGCTATAAATGATAACTCTCATCCACAGATATATTGAGGGAAGGCAACGAAGAGGATTTGAAAGCAAGGCAGAATTGCAGGAAACAGGTTTCAGGAGGTAGATTCGAATCGCCTTTAAAGCACATGAAAAGTGGCAAAACGTCGACAATGATGCCCTTGGCCAAACAGGGCGTATGCGTTTTTTCCTGAATATATTAAGGAAAAAACGCATACGCCCTGTTTGGCCAACCAAGCAACCAGGAAAGGCTAATCAGCGCTACAACGAAGTCTCGCTTCCCATCGGTCAAAAGGGCCATGCTGCAAAAAGTGTCAAAACCAGAAATGCAGGACAGGCCATGGAGAAATGGCAGCCTTGCTACGCTGATGGGCGGGATGTAAATTGCCAACAGCCACTCTGGAGAAGTGTACGGTGTGTCCTGAAACATCGAAAAAACACAGCTTAGGGAGCATAGGGCACGTCCACTCATGGGCGTATAAATTGGGAAAACTAAAAATCAGCAAGACACAGGCACCCCAAAGTTTAGGGCTGCTCTGTTGACAAGAACCTCCACTTCATGACACCTTAAATATCCCAGGAAAGAGAAAAATGGATAAAGAAGTTGTGGTCCTTATGTACAATGGAATATCACTCAGACATGAAATCAATGTCATAAGGCTAGTAGAAGCAAGATGAGTGGATTTAGGTACGACGATTCTAAGTGAAATAAGTCACACAGAAAAAGACACTTATCATAAGCTATCACTTATAGAGGAAATGTAAAACCGCTACACTTGAACTGAATTACAAAACAGAACAGAGTCACACGTTTAGAAAACACACTATGGCTGCTTAACGGGAAAGGTGAGGTGGGGTGATGCATAAAACAAGGGTTTCAAATTCGCTCAGATACCGTTCCATACACCCAATATGTAATAGACAAGACCTACTCCTTGCTCACTGAACTGGACTCAACACCCCCTATTCACCGAACAAGAATATATGTGACTAGTAAGAATCTTAAAACCTATGTATTGATATCTGTCTGGAAGTGAGTCAACTGGGTGTAAAGCCGCATAAACACAGCCGTGAAAAGCAGCTAAACCCCATTATAAAAATAAATTACTTTTAAAAACCCGTAAAACAAAGACAGTGAAAGAGAGAGAAATTCTTACAAAATTCGTTCAGAGGCTGTGATGCAACCTGGATTGACCATATCTAGACCCACAGCTGGATGAGACATAAGGGTGGACACTCTTGGGGCTGAAAGGTTGGGTGAGGTTGGGTGAGCAGACACAGACCCTTTAAAGTAATACTGCCTGGTACCCATCCCATGGGTCCCAAATCTCCAGGTTCAAGGGCATCTTCCTACATCGAAAACATGCATGAGAAACCCAGAAGATGGTACACCGTGTGATTTTGAAAGGTTTCTAATACGCACCTGATTTCTCATCTCCTTGTGCTAGGGTTCGCCTTTCCAGCTACTTTACTAGCAATCTCCCTACTTGAAGAATCAGCACCTTTAAGCTCCTGTTCCCTACAGGTTGCAATTTGTCCTGAGGATGAACTGGAAGAGGGGCAACCAATGAGAGACTAGATCTAGGTGTTGGGACAGGCACAGGTCACTCTATTTTCCCATCGGGAAGAAGAATTAACCACTGGCTCAGCCTGCCGCCCAGAAGCAGAATAGGGCCTGAGGCAATCCCGCGCTTTTGCGGCCAGCTCCCAAAAAAGCCAGTTGAAAAATGGAGCTCAGGGACACTGTGATTCACAAACCCGCAGAGCAATAAATGATAACTCTCATCCACAGATATATTGAGGGAAGGCAAGGAAGAGGATTTGAAAGCAAGGCAGATTTGCAGGAAACAGGTTTCAGGAGGTAGATTCGAATCGCCTTTAAAGCACATGAAAAGTGGCAAAACGTCGACAATGATGCCCTTGGCCAAACAGGGCGTATGCGTTTTTTCCTGAATATATTCAGGAAAAAACGCATACGCCCTGTTTGGCCAACCAAGCAACCTGGAAAGGCTAATCAGCGCTAAAAAGAAGTCTCGCTTCCCATCGGTCAAAAGGGCCATGCTGCAAAAAGTGTCAAAACCAGAAATGCAGGACAGGCCATGGAGAAATGGCAGCCTTGCTACGCTGATGGGCGGGATGTAAATTGCCAACAGCCACTCTGGAGAAGTGTACGGTGTGTCCTGAAACATCGAAAAAACACAGCTGAGGGAGCATAGGGCACGTCCACTCATGGGCGTATAAATTGGGAAAACTAAAAATCAGCAAGACACAGGCACCCCAAAGTTTAGGGCTGCTCTGTTGACAAGAACCTCCACTTCATGACACCTTAAATATCCCAGGAAAGAGAAAAATGGATAAAGAAGTTGTGGTCCTTATGTACAATGGAATATCACTCAGACATGAAATCAATGTCATAAGGCTAGTAGAAGCAAGATGAGTGGATTTAGGTACGACGATTCTAAGTGAAATAAGTCACACAGAAAAAGACACTTATCATAAGCTATCACTTATAGAGGGAATGTAAAAACCACTACACTTGAACTGAATTACAAAACAGAACAGAGTCACACGTTTAGAAAACACACTATGGCTGCTTAACGGGAAAGGTGAGGTGGGGTGAGGCATAAAACAAGGGTTTCAAATTCGCTCAGATACCGTTCCATACACCCAATATGTAATAGACAAGACCTACTCCTTGCTCAGTGAACTGGACTCAACACCCCCTATTCACCGCACAAGAATATATGTGACTAGTAAGAATCTTAAAACCTATGTATTGATATCTGTCTGGAAGTGAGTCAACTGGGTGTAAAGCCGCATAAACACAGCCGTGAAAAGCAGATAAACCCCATTATAAAAATAAATTACTTTTAAAAACCCGTAAAACAAAGACAGTGAAAGAGAGAGAAATTCTTACAAAATTCGTTCAGAGGCTGTGATGCAACCTGGATTGACCATATCTAGACCCACAGCTGGATGAGACATAAGGGTGGACACTCTTGGGGCTGAAAGTTTGGGTGAGGTTGGGTGAGCAAACGCAGACCCTTTAAAGTAATACTGCCTGGTACCCATCCCATGGGTCCCAAATCTCCAGGTTCAAGGGCATCTTCCTACATCGAAAACATGCATGAGAAACCCAGAAGATGGTACACCGTGTGATTTTGAAAGGTTTCTAATACGCACCTCATTTCTCATCTCCTTGTGCTCGGGTTCGCCTTTCCAGCTACTTTACTAGCAATCTCCCTACTTGGAGAATCAGCACCTTTAAGCTCCTGTTCCCTACAGGTTGCAATTTGTCCTGAGGATGAACGGGAAGAGGGGCAACCAATGAGAGACTAGATCTAGGTGTTGGGACAGGCACAGGTCACTCTATTTTCCCATCGGGAAGAAGAATTAACCACAGGCTCAGCCTGCCGCCCGGAAGCGGAATAGGGCCTGAGGCAATCCCGTGCTTTTGCGGCCAGCTCCCAAAAAAGCCAGTTGAAAAATGGAGCTCAGGGACACTGCAATTCACAAACCCGCAGAGCTATAAATAATAACTCTCATCCACAGATATATTGAGGGAAGGCAACGAAGAGGATTTGAAAGCAAGGCAGAATTGCAGGAAACAGGTTTCAGGAGGTAGATTCGAATCGCATTTAAAGCACATGAAAAGCGGCAAAACTTCGACAATGATGCCCTTGGCCAAACAGGGCGTATGCGTTTTTTCCTGAATATATTCAGGAAAAAACGCAAATGCCCTTTTTGGCCAACCAAGCAACCTGGAAAGGCAAATCAGCGCTACAAAGAAGTCTCGCTTCCCATCGGTCAAAAGGGTCATGCTGCAAAAAGTGTCAAAACCACAAATGCAGGACAGGCCATGGAGAAATGGCAGCCTTGCTACGCTGATGGGCGGGATGTAAATTGCCATCA
Organism: Eschrichtius robustus; assembly: GCF_028021215.1. NCBI lineage: Eukaryota > Metazoa > Chordata > Mammalia > Artiodactyla > Eschrichtiidae > Eschrichtius > Eschrichtius robustus. The sequence goes on along the minus strand of NW_027175160.1, from coordinate 78,287 downwards.
GCCACTCTGGAGAAGTGTACGTTGTGTCCTGAAACATCGAAAAAACACAGCTTAGGGAGCATAGGGCACGTCCACTCATGGGCGTATAAATAGGGAAAACTAAAAATCAGCAAGACACAGGCACCCCAAAGTTTAGGGCTGCTCTGTTGACAAGAACCTCCACTTCATGACACCTTAAATATCACAGGAAAGAGAAAAATGGATAAAGAAGTTGTGGTCCTTATGTACAATGGAATATCACTCAGACATGAAATCAAGGCCATAAGGCTAGTAGAAGCAAGATGAGTGGATTTAGGTACGATGATTCTAAGTGAAATAAGTCACACAGAAAAAGACACTTATCATTAGCTATCACTTATAGAGGGAATGTAAAAACCGCTACACTTGAACTGAATTACAAAACAGAACAGAGTCAAACGTTTAGAAAACACACTATGGCTGCTTAACGGGAAAGGTGAGGTGGGGTGAGGCATAAAACAAGGGTTTCAAATTCGCTCAGATACCGTTCCATACACCCAATATGTAATAGACAACACCTGCTCCTTGCTCAGTGAACTGGACTCAACACCCCCTATTCACCGCACAAGAATATATGTGACTAGTAAGAATCTTAAAACCTATGTATTGATATCTGTCTGGAAGTGAGTCAAGTGGGTGTAAAGCCGCATAAACACAGCCGTGAAAAACAGCTAAACCCCATTATAAAAATAAATTACTTTTAAAAACCCGTAAAACAAAGACAGTGAAAGAGAGAGAAATTCTTACAAAATTCGTTCAGAGGCTGTGATGCAACCTGGATTGACCATATCTAGACCCACAGCTGGATGAGACATAAGGGTGGACACTCTTGGGGCTGAAAGGTTGGGTGAGGTTGGGTGAGCAAACGCAGACCCTTTAAAGTAACACTGCTTGGTACCCATCCCATGGGTCCCAAATCTCCAGGTTCAAGGGCATCTTCCTACATCGAAAACATGCATGAGAAACCCAGAAGATGGTACACCGTGTGATTCTGAAAGGTTTCTAATACGCACCTCATTTCTCATCTCCTTGTGCTTGGGTTCGCCTTTCCAGCTACTTTACTAGCAATCTCCCTACTTGGAGAATCAGCACCTTTAAGCTCCTGTTCCCTACAGGTTGCAATTTGTCCTGAGGATGAACGGGAAGAGGGGCAACCAATGAGACACTAGATCTAGGTGTTGGGACAGGCACAGGTCACTCTATTTTCCCATCAGGAAGAAGAATTAACCACAGGCTCAGCCGGCCGCCCAGAAGCACAATAGGGCCTGAGGCAATCCTTCGCTTTTGCGGCCAGGTCCCAAAAAAGCGAGTTGAAAAATGTAGCTCAGGGACACTGCAATTCACAAACCCGCAGAGCTATAAATGATAACTCTCATCCACAGATATATTGAGGGAAGGGAACGAAGAGGATTTGAAAGCAAGGCAGAATTGCAGGAAACAGGTTTCAGGAGGAAGATTCGAATCGCCTTTAAAGCACATGAAAAGTGGCAAAACGTCGACAATGATGCCCTTGGCCAAACAGGGCGTATGCGTTTTTTCCTGAATATATTCAGGAAAAAACGCATACGCCCTGTTTGGCCAACCAAGCAACCTGGAAAGGCTAATCAGCGCTACAAAGAAGTCTCGCTTCCCATCGGTCAAAAGGGCCATGCTGCAAAAAGTGTCAAAACCAGAAATGCAGGACAGGCCATGGAGAAATGGCAGCCTTGCTACGCTGATGGGCAGGATGTAAATTGCCAACAGCCACTCTGGAGAAGTGTATGGTGTGTCCTGAAACATCGAAAAAACACAGCTTAGGGAGCATAGGGCACGTCCACTCATGGGCGTATAAATTGGGAAAACTAAAAATCAGCAAGACACAGGCACCCCAAAGTTTAGGGCTGCTCTGTTGACAAGAACCTCCACTTCATGACACCTTAAATATCCCAGGAAAGAGAAAAATGGATAAAGAAGTTGTGGTCCTTATGTACAATGGAATATCACTCAGACATGAAATCAATGTCATAAGGCTAGTATTAGCAAGATGAGTGGATATAGGTACGACGATTCTAAGTGAAATAAGTCACACAGAAAAAGACACTTATCATAAGCTATCACTTATAGAGGGAATGTAAAAACCGCTACACTTGAACTGAATTACAAAACAGAACAGAGTCACACGTTTAGAAAACACACTATGGCTGCTTAACGGGAAAGGTGAGGTGGGGTGATGCATAAAACAAGGGTTTCATATTCGCACAGATACCGTTCCATACACCCAATATGTAATAGACAATACCTACTCCTTGCTCAGTGAACTGGACTCAACACCCCCTATTCACCGCACAAGAATATATGTGACTAGTAAGAATCTTAAAACCTATATATTGATATCTGTCTGGAAGTGAGTCAAGTGGGTGTAAGGCCGCATAAACACAGCCGTGAAAAGCAGCTAAACCCCATTATAAAAATAAATTACTTTTAAAAACCCGTAAAACAAAGACAGTGAAAGAGAGAGAAATTCTTACAAAATTCGTTCAGAGGCTGTGATGCAACCTGGATTGACCATATCTAGACCCACAGCTGGATGAGACATAAGGGTGGACACTCTTGGGGCTGAAAGGTTGGGTGAGGTTGGGTGAGCAAACGCAGACCCTTTAAAGTACTACTGCCTGGTACCCATCCCAGGGGTCCCAAATCTCCAGGTTCAAGGGCATCTTCCTACATCGAAAACATGCATGGGAAACCCAGAAGATGGTACACCGTGTGATTTTGAAAGGTTTCTAATACGCACCTCATTTCTCATCTCCTTGTGCTCGGGTTCGCCTTTCCAGCTACATTACTAGCAATCTCCCTACTTGGAGAATCAGCACCTTTAAGCTTCTGTTCCCTACAGGTTGCAAATTGTCCTGAGGATGAACGGGAAGAGTGGCAACCAATGAGAGACTAGATCTAGGTGTTGGGACAGGCACAGGTCACTCTATTTTCCCATCAGGAAGAAGAATTAACCACAGGCTCAGCCTGCCGCCCAGAAGCAGAATAGGGCCTGAGGCAATCCCGCGCTTTTGGGCCAGCTCGCAAAAAAGCCAGTTGAAAAATGGAGCTCAGGGACACTGCAATTCACAAACCCGCAGAGCTATAAATGATAACTCTCATCCACAGATATATTGAGGGAACGCAACGAAGAGAATTTGAAAGCAAGGCAGAATTGCAGGAAACAGGTTTCAGGAGGTAGATTCGAATCGCCTTTAAAGCACATGAAAAGTGGCAAAACTGCGACAATGATGCCCTTGGCCAAAAAGGGCGTATGCGTTTTTTCCTGAATATATTCAGGAAAAACGCATACGCCCTTTTTTGCCAACCAAGCAACCTGGAAAGGGAAATCAGCGCTACAAAGAAGTCTCGCTTCCCATCGGTCAAAAGGGCCATGCTGCAAAAAGTGTCAAAACCAGAAATGCAGGACAGGCCATGGAGAAATGGCAGCCTTGCTACGCTGATGGGCGGGATGTAAATTGCCAACAGCCACTCTGGAGAAGTGTACGGTGTGTCCTGAAACATCGAAAAAACACAGCTTAGGGAGCATAGGGCACGTCCACTCATGGGCGTATAAATTGGGAAAACTAAAAATCAGCAAGACACAGGCACCCCAAAGTTTAGGGCTGCTCTGTTGACAAGAACCTCCACTTCATGACACCTTAAATATCCCAGGAAAGAGAAAAATGGATAAAGAAGTTGTGGTCCTTATGTACAATGGAATATCACTCAGACATGAAATCAAGGTCATAAGGCTAGTAGAAGCAAGATGAGTGGATTTAGGTACGATGATTCTAAGTGAAATAAGTCACACAGAAAAAGACACTTATCATTAGCTATTACTTATAGAGGGAATGTAAAAACTGCTACACTTGAACTGAATTACAAAACAGAACAGAGTCACACGTTTAGAAAACACACTATGGCTGCTTAACGGGAAAGGTGAGGTGGGGTGAGGCATAAAACAAGGGTTTCAAATTCGCTCAGATACCGTTCCATACACCCAATATGTAATAGACAAGACCTACTCCTTGATCAGTGAACTGGACTCAACACCCCCTATTCACCGCACAAGAATATATGTGACTAGTAAGAATCTTAAAACCTATGTATTGATATCTGTCTGGAAGTGAGTCAAGTGGGTGTAAAGCCGCATAAACACAGCCGTGAAAAGCAGCTGAACCCCATTATAAAAATAAATTACTTTTAAAAACCCGTTAAACAAAGACAGTGAAAGAGAGAGAAATTTTAACAAAATTCGTTCAGAGGCTGTGATGCAACCTGGATTGACCATATCTAGACCCACAGCTGGATGAGACATAAGGGTGGACACTCTTGGGGCTGAAAGTTTGGGTCAGGTTGGGTGAGCAAACGCAGACCCTTTAAAGTAATACTGCCTGGTACCCATCCCATGGGTCCCAAATCTCCAGGTTCAAGGGCATCTTCCTACATCAAAAACATGCAGGAGAAACCCAGAAGATGGTACACCGTGTGATTTTGAAAGGTTTCTAATACGCACCTGACTTCTCATCTCCTTGTGATCGGGTTCGCCTTTCCAGCTACTTTACTAGCAATCTCCCTACTTGGAGAATCAGCACCTTTAAGCTCCTGTTCCCTACAGGTTGCAATTTGTCCTGAGGATGAACGGGAAGAGGGGCAACCAATGAGAGACTAGATCTAGGTGTTGGGACAGGCACAGGTCACTCTATTTTCCCATTGGGAAGAAGAATTAACCACAGGCTCAGCCTGCCGCCCAGAAGCAGAATAGGGCCTGAGGCAATCCCGCGCTTTTGCGGCCAGCTCCCAAAAAAGCCAGTTGAAAAATGGAGCTCAGGGACACCGCAATTCACAAACCCGCAGAGCTATAAATGATAACTCTCATCCACAGATATATTGAGGGAAGGCAACGAAGAGGATTTGAAAGCAAGGCAGAATTGCAGGAAACAGGTTTCAGGAGGTAGATTCGAATTGCCTTTAAAGCACATGAAAAGTGGCAAAACGTCGACAATGATGCCCTTGGCCAAACAGGGCATATGCGTTTTTTCCTGAATATATTCAGGAAAAAACGCATTCGCCCTGTTTGGCCAACCAAGCAACCTGGAAAGGTTAAACAGCTCTACAAAGAAGTCTCGCTTCCCATCGGTCAAAAGGGCCATGCTGGAAAAAGTTTCAAAACCAGAAATGCAGGACAGGCCATGGAGAAATGGCAGCCTTGCTACGCTGATGGGCGGGATGTAAATTGCCAACAGCCACTCTGGAGAAGTGTACGGTGTGTCCTGAAACATCGAAAAAACACAGCTTAGGGAGCATAGGGCACGTCCACTCATGGGCGTATAAATTGGGAAAACTAAAAATCAGCAAGACACAGGCACTCCAAAGTTTAGGGCTGCTCTGTTGAGAAGAACCTCCACTTCATGACACCTTAAATATCCCAGGAAAGAGGAAAATGGATAAAGAAGTTGTGGTCCTTATGTACAATGGAATATCACTCAGACATGAAATCAAGGCCATAAGGCTAGTAGAAGCAAGATGAGTGGATTTAGGTACGATGATTCTAAGTGAAATAAGTCACACAGAAAAAGACACTTATCATTAGCTATCACTTATAGAGGGAATGTAAAAACCGCTACACTTGAACTGAATTACAAAACAGAACAGAGTCACACGTTTAGGAAACACACTATGGCTGCTTAACGGGAAAGGTGAGGAGGGGTGAGGCATAAAACAAGGGTTTCAAATTCGCTCAGATACCGTTCCATACACCCAATATGTAATAGACAAGACCTACTCCTTGCTCAGTGAACTGGACTCAACACCCCCTATTCACCGCACAAGAATATATGTGACTAGTAAGAATCTTAAAACCTATGTATTGATATCTGTCTGGAAGTGAGTCAAGTGGGTGTAAAGCCACATAAACACAGCCGTGAAAAGCAGCTAAACCCCATTATAAAAATAAATTACTTTTAAAAACCCGTAAAACAAAGACAGTGAAAGAGAGAGAAATTCTTACAAAATTCGTTCAGAGGCTGTGATGCAACCTGGATTGACCATATCTAGACCCACAGCTGGATGAGACATAAGGGTGGACACTCTTGGGGCTGAAAGGTTGGGTGAGCAAACGCAGACCCTTTAAAGTAATACTGCCTGGTACCCATCCCATGGGTCCCAAATCTCCAGGTTCAAGGGCATCTTCCTACATCGAAAACATGCATGAGAAACCCAGAAGATGGTACACCGTGTGATTTTGAAAGGTTTCTAATACGCACCTGATTTCTCATCTCCTTGTGCTAGGGTTCGCCTTTCCAGCTACTTTACTAGCAATCTCCCTACTTGGAGAATCAGCACCTTTAAGCTCCTGTTCCCTACAGGTTGCAATTTGTCCTGAGGATGAACGGGAAGAGGGGCAACCAATGAGAGACTAGATCTAGGTGTTGGGACAGGCACAGGTCACTCTATTTTCCCATCGGGAAGAAGAATTAACCACAGGCTCAGCCTGCCGCCCAGAAGCAGAATAGGGCCTGAGGCAATCCCGCGCTTTTGCGGCCAGCTCCCAAAAAAGCCAGTTGAAAAATGGAGCTCAGGGACACTGTGATTCACAAACCCGCAGAGCTATAAATGATAACTCTCATCCACAGATATATTGAGGGAAGGCAAGGAAGAGGATTTGAAAGCAAGGCAGAATTGCAGGAAACAGGTTTCAGGAGGTAGATTCGAATCGCCTTTAAAGCACATGAAAAGTGGCAAAACGTCGACAATGATGCCCTTGGCCAAACAGGGCGTATGCGTTTTTTCCTGAATATATTCAGGAAAAAACGCATACGCCCTGTTTGGCCAACCAAGCAACCTGGAAAGGCTAATCAGCGCTACAAAGAAGTCTCGCTTCCCATCGGTCAAAAGGGCCATGCTGCAAAAAGTGTCAAAACCAGAAATGCAGGCCAGGCAATGGAGAAATGGCAGCCTTGCTACGCTGATGGGCGGGATGTAAATTGCCAACAGCCACTTTGGAGAAGTGTACGGTGTGTCCTGAAACATCGAAAAAACACAGCTTAGGGAGCATAGGGCACGTCCACTCATGGGCGTATAAATTGGGAAAACTAAAAATCAGCAAGACACAGGCACCCCAAAGTTTAGGGCTGTTCTGTTGACAAGAACCTCCACTTCATGACACCTTAAATATCCCAGGAAAGAGAAAAATGGATAAAGAAGTTGTGGTCCTTATGTACAATGGATTATCACTCAGACATGAAATCAATGTCATAAGGCTAGTAGAAGCAAGATGAGTGGATTTAGGTACGACGATTCTAAGTGAAATAAGTCACACAGAAAAAGACACTTATCATAAGCTATCACTTATAGAGGGAATGTAAAAACCGCTACACTTGAACTGAATTACAAAACAGAACAGAGTCACACGTTTAGAAAACACACTATGGCTTCTTAACGGGAAAGGTGAGGTGGGGTGAGGCATAAAACAAGGGTTTCAAATTCGCTCAGATACCGTTCCATACACCCAATATGTAATAGACAAGACCTACTCCTTGCTCAGTGAACTGGACTCAACAACCCCTATTCACCGCACAAGAATATATGTGACTAGTAAGAATCTTAAAACCTATGTATAGATATGTGTCTGGAAGTGAGTCAAGTGGGTGTAAAGCCGCATAAACACAGCCGTGAAAAGCAGCTAAACCCCATTATAAAAATAAATTACTTTTAAAAACCCGTAAAACAAAGACAGTGAAAGAGAGAGAAATTCTTACAAAATTCGTTCAAAGGCTGTGATGCAAACTGGATTGACCATATCTAGACCCACAGCTGGATGAGACATAAGGGTGGACACTCTTGGGGCTGAAAGGTTGGGTGAGGTTGGGTGAGCAGACGCAGACCCTTTAAAGGAATACTGCCTGGTACCCATCTCATGGGTCCCAAATCTCCAGGTTCAAGGGCATCTTCCTACATCGAAAACATGCATGAGAACCCCAGAAGATGGTACACCATGTGATTTTGAAAGGTTTCTAATACGCACCTGATTTCTCATCTCCTTGTGCTAGGGTTCGCCTTTCCAGCTACTTTACTAGCAATCTCCCTACTTGGAGAATCAGCACCTTTAAGCTCCTGTTCCCTACAGGTTGCAATTTGTCCTGAGGAAGAACGGGAAGAGGGGCAACCAATGAGAGACTAGATCTAGGTGTTGGGAAAGGCACAGGTCACTCTATTTTCCCATCGGGAAGAAGAATTAACCACAGGCTCAGCCTGCCGCCCAGAAGCAGAATAGGGCCTGAGGCAATCCCGCGCTTTTGCGGCCAGCTCCCAAAAAAGCCAGTTGAAAAATGGAGCTCAGAGACACTGCAATTCACAAACACGCAGATCTATAAATGATAACTCTCATCCACAGATATATTGAGGGAAGGGAACGAAGAGGATTTGAAAGCAAGGCAGAATTGCAGGAAACAGGTTTCAGGAGGTAGATTCGAATCGCCTTTAAAGCACATGAAAAGTGGCAAAACGTCGACAATGATGCCCTTGGCCAAACAGGGCGTATGCGTTTTTTCCTGAATATATTCAGGAAAAAACGCATACGCCCTTTTTGGCCAACCAAGCAACCTGGAAAGGTTAATCAGCGCTACAAAGAAGTCTCGCTTCCCATCGGTCAAAAGGGCCATGCTGCAAAAAGTGTCAAAACCAAAAATGCAGGACAGGCCATGGAGAAATGGCAGCCTTGCTACGCTGATGGGCGGGATGTAAATTGCCAACAGCCACTCTGGAGAAGTGTACGGTGTGTCCTGAAACATCGAAAAAACACAGCTTAGGGAGCATAGGGCACGTCCACTCATGGGCGTATTAATTGGGAAAAATAAAAATCAGCAAGACACAGGCACTCCAAAGTTTAGGGCTGCTCTGTTGACAAGAACCTCCACTTCATGACACCTTAAATATCCCAGGAAAGAGAAAAATGGATAAAGAAGTTGTGGTCCTTATGTACAATGGAATATCACTCAGACATGAAATCAAGGCCATAAGGCTAGTAGAAGCAAGATGAGTGGATTTAGGTACGATGATTCTAAGTGAAATAAGTCACACAGAAAAAGACACTTATCATTAGCTATCACTTATAGAGGGAATGTAAAAACCGCTACACTTGAACTGAATTACAAAACAGAACAGAGTCACACGTTTAGAAAACACACTATGGCTGCTTAACGGGAAAGGTGAGGAGGGGTGAGGCATAAAACAAGGGTTTCAAATTCGCTCAGATACCGTTCCATACACCCAATATGTAATAGACAAGACCTACTCCTTGCTCAGTGAACTGGACTCAACACCCCCTATTCACCGCACAAGAATATATGTGACTAGTAAGAATCTTAAAACCTATGTATTGATATGTGTCTGGAAGTGAGTCAAGTGGGTGTAAAGCTGCATAAACACAGCCGTGAAAAGCAGCTAAACCCCATTATAAAAATAAATTACTTTTAAAAACCCGTAAAACAAAGACAGTGAAAGAGAGAGACATTCTTACAAAATTCGTTCAGAGGCTGTGATGCAACCTGGATTGACCATATCTAGACCCACAGCTGGATGAGACATAAGGGTGGACACTCTTGGGGCTGAAAGGTTGGGTGAGGTTGGGTGAGCAGACGCAGACCCTTTAAAGTAATACTGCCTGGTACCCATCCCATGGGTCCCAAATCTCCAGGTTCAAGGGCATCTTCCTACATCGAAAACATGCATGAGAAACCCAGAAGATGGTACACTGTGTGATTTTGAAAGGTTTCTAATACGCACCTGATTTCTCATCTCCTTGTGCTAGGGTTCGCCTTTCCAGCTACTTTACTAGCAATCTCCCTACTTGGAGAATCAGCACCTTTAAGCTCCTGTTCCCTACAGGTTGCAATTTGTCCTGAGGATGAACGGGAAGAGGGGCAACCAATGAGAGACTAGATCTAGGTGTTGGGACAGGCACAGGTCACTCTATTTTCCCATCGGGAAGAAGAATTAACCACAGGCTCAGCCTGCCGCCCAGAAGCAGAATAGGGCATGAGGCAATCCCGCGCTTTTGCGGCCAGCTCCCAAAAAAGCCAGTTGAAAAATGGAGCTCAGGGACACTGTGATTCACAAACCCGCAGAGCTATAAATGATAACTCTCATCCACAGATATATTGAGGGAAGGCAACGAAGAGGATTTGAAAGCAAGGCAGAATTGCAGGAAACAGGTTTCAGGAGGTAGATTCGAATCGCCTTTAAAGCACATGAAAAGTGGCAAAACGTCGACAATGATGCCCTTGGCCAAACAGGGCGTATGCGTTTTTTCCTGAATATATTCAGGAAAAAACGCATACGCCCTGTTTGGCCAACCAAGCAACCTGGAAAGGCTAATCAGCGCTACAAAGAAGTCTCGCTTCCCATCGGTCAAAAGGGCCATGCTGCAAAAAGTGTCAAAACCAGAAATGCAGGCCAGGCCATGGAGAAATGGCAGCCTTGCTACGCTGATGGGCGGGATGTAAATTGCCAACAGCCACTCTGGAGAAGTGTACGGTGTGTCCTGAAACATCGAAAAAACACAGCTTAGGGAGCATAGGGCACGTCCACTCATGGGCGTATAAATTGGGAAAACTAAAAATCAGCAAGACACAGGCACCCCAAAGTTTAGGGCTGTTCTGTTGACAAAACCTCCACTTCATGACACCTTAAATATCCCAGGAAAGAGAAAAATGGATAAAGAAGTTGTGGTCCTTATGTACAATGGAATATCACTCAGACATGAAATCAATGTCATAAGGCTAGTAGAAGCAAGATGAGTGGATTTAGGTACAACGATTCTAAGTGAAATAAGTCACACAGAAAAAGACACTTATCATAAGCTATCACTTATAGAGGGAATGTAAAAACCGCTACACTTGAACTGAATTACAAAACAGAACAGAGTCACACGTTTAGAAAACACACTATGGCTGCTTAACGGGAAAGGTGAGGTGGGGTGAGGCATAAAACAAGGGTTTCAAATTCGCTCAGATACCGTTCCATACACCCAATATGTAATAGACAAGACCTACTCCTTGCTCAGTGAACTGGACTCAACACCGCCTATTCACCGCACAAGAATATATGTGACTAGTAAGAATCTTAAAACCTATGTATAGATATCTGTCTGGAAGTGAGTCAACTGGGTGTAAAGCCGCATAAACACAGCCGTGAAAAGCAGATAAACCCCATTATAAAAATAAATTACTTTTAAAAACCCGTAAAACAAAGACAGTGAAAGAGAGAGAAATTCTTACAAAATTCGTTCAGAGGCTGTGATGCAACCTGGATTGACCATATCTAGACCCACAGCTGGATGAGACATAAGGGTGGACACTCTTGGGGCTGAAAGTTTGGGTGAGGTTGGGTGAGCAAACGCAGACCCTTTAAAGTAATACTGCCTGGTACCCATCCCATGGGTCCCAAATCTCCAGGTTCAAGGGAATCTTCCTACATCGAAAACATGCATGAAAAACCCAGAAGATGGTACACCGTGTGATTTTGAAAGGTTTCTAATATGCACCTCATTTCTCATCTCCTTGTGCTCGGGTTCGCCTTTCCAGCTACTTTACTAGCAATCTCCCTACTTTGAGAATCAGCACCTTTAAACTCCTGTTCCCTACAGGTTGCAATTTGTCCTGAGGATGAACGGGAAGAGGGGCAACCAATGAGAGACTAGATCTAGGTGTTGGGACAGGCACAGGTCACTCTATTTTCCCATCGGGAAGAAGAATTAACCACAGGCTCAGCCTGCCGCCCAGAAGCGGAATAGGGCCTGAGGCAATCCCGCGCTTTTGCGGCCAGCTCCCAAAAAAGCCAGTTGAAAAATGGAGCTCAGGGACACTGCAATTCACAAACCCGCAGAGCTATAAATAATAACTCTCATCCACAGATATATTGAGGGAAGGCAACGAAGAGGATTTGAAAGCAAGGCAGAATTGCAGGAAACAGGTTTCAGGAGGTAGATTCGAATCGCCTTTAAAGCACATGAAAAGCGGCAAAACTTCGACAATGATGCCCTTGGCCAAACAGGGCGTATGCGTTTTTTCCTGAATATATTCAGGAAAAAACGCAAACGCCCTGTTTGGCCAACCAAGCAACCTGGAAAGGCAAATCAGCGCTACAAAGTAGTCTCGCTTCCCATCGGTCAAAAGGGTCATGCTGCAAAAAGTGTCTAAACCAGAAATGCAGGACAGGCCATGGAGAAATGGCAGCCTTGCTACGCTGACGGGCGGGATGTAAATTGCCAACAGCCACTCTGGAGAAGTGTACGGTGTGTCCTGAAACATCGAAAAAACACAGCTTAGGGAGCATAGGGCACGTCCACTCATGGGCGTATAAATTGGGAAAACTAAAAATCAGCAAGACACAGGCACTCCAAAGTTTAGGGCTGCTCTGTTGAGAAGAACCTCCACTTCATGACACCTTAAATATCCCAAGAAAGAAAAAAATGGATAAAGAAGTTGTGGTCCATATGTACAATGGAATATCACTCAGACATGAAATCAAGGCCATAAGGCTAGTAGAAGCAAGATGAGTGGATTTAGGTACGATGATTCTAAGTGAAATAAGTCACACAGAAAAAGACACTTATCATTAGCTATCACTTATAGAGGGAATGTAAAAACCGCTACACTTGAACTGAATTACAAAACAGAACAGAGTCACACGTTTAGAAAACACACTATGGCTGCTTAACGGGAAAGGTGAGGAGGGGTGAGGCATAAAACAAGGGTTTCAAATTCGCTCAGATACCGTTCCATACACCCAATATGTAATAGACAAGACCTACTCCTTGCTCAGTGAACTGGACTCAACACCCCCTATTCACCGCACAAGAATATATGTGACTAGTAAGAATCTTAAAACCTATGTATTGATATGTGTCTGGAAGTGAGTCAAGTGGGTGTAAAGCCGCATAAACACAGCCGTGAAAAGCAGCTAGACCCCATTATAAAAATAAATTACTTTTAAAAACCCGTAAAACAAAGACAGTGAAAGAGAGAGAAATTCTTACAAAATTCGTTCAGAGGCTGTGATGCAACCTGGATTGACCTTATCTAGACCCACAGCTGGATGAGACATAAGGGTGGACACTCTTGGGGCTGAAAGGTTGGGTGAGGTTGGGTGAGCAAGCACAGACCCTTTAAAGTACTACTGCCTGGTACCCACCCCATGGGTCCCAAATCTCCAGGTTCAAGGGCATCTTCCTACATCGAAAACATGCATGAGGAACCCAGAAGATAGTACACCGTGTGATTTTGAAAGGTTTCTAATACGCACCTCATTTCTCATCTCCTTGTGCTCGGGTTCGCCTTTCCAGCTACTTTACTAGCAATCTCCCTACTTGGAGAATCAGCACCTTTAAGCTCCTGTTCCCTACAGGTTGCAATTTGTCCTGAGGATGAACGGGAAGAGGGGCAACCAATGAGAGACTAGATCTAGGTGTTAGGACAGGCAGAGTTCACTCTATTTTCCCATTGGGAAGAAGAATTAACCACAGGCTCAGCCTGCCGCCCAGAAGCAGAATAGGGCCTGAGGCAATCCCGCGCTTTTGCGGCCAGCTCCCAAAAAAGCCAGTTGAAAAATGGAGCTCAGGGACACTGCAATTCACAAACCCGCAGAGCTATAAACGATAAATCTCATCCACAGATATATTGAGGGAAGGCAACGAAGAGGATTTGAAAGCAAGGCAGAATTGCAGGAAACATATTTCAGGAGGTAGATTCGAATCGCCTTTAAAGCACATGAAAAGTGGCAAAACATCGACAATGATGCCCTTGGCCAAACAGGGCGTATGCGTTTTTTCCTGAATATATTCAGGAAAAAACTCATACGCCCTGTTTGGCCAACCAAGCAACCTGGAAAGGCTAATCAGCGCTAAAAAGAAGTCTCGCTTCCCATCGGTCAAAAGGGCCATGCTGCAAAAAGTGTCAAAACCAGAAATGCAGGACAGGCCATGGAGAAATGGCAGCCTTGCTACGCTGATGTGCGGGATGTAAAATGCCAACAGCCACTCTGGAGAAGTGTACGGTGTGTCCTAAAACATCGAAAAAACACAGCTTAGGGAGCATAGGGCACGTCCACTCATGGGCGTATAAATTGGGAAAACTAAAAATCAGCAAGACACAGGCACCCCAAAGTTTAGGGCTGCTCTGTTGACAAGAACCTCCACTTCATGACACCTTAAATATCCCAGGAAAGAGAAAAATGGATAAAGAAGTTGTGGTCCTTATGTACAATGGAATATCACTCAGACATGAAATCAATGTCATAAGGCTAGTAGAAGCAAGATGAGTGGATTTAGGTACGATGATTCTACGTGAAATAAGTCACACAGAAAAAGACACTTATCATAAGCTATCACTTATAGAGGGAACGTAAAAACCGCTACACTTGAACTGAATTACAAAACAGAACAGAGTCACACGTTTAGAAAACACACTATGGCTGCTTAATGGGAAAGGTGAGGTGGGGTGATGCATAAAACAAGGGTTTCAAATTCGCTGAGATACCGTTCCATACACCCAATATGTAATAAACAAGACCTACTCCTTGCTCAGTGAACTGGACTCAACACCCCCTATTCACTGCACAAGAATATATGTGACTAGTAAGAATCTTAAAACCTATGTATTGATATCTGTCTGGAAGTGAGTCAAGTGGGTGTAAAGCCGCATAAACACAGCCGTGAAAAGCAGCTGAACCCCATTATAAAAATAAATTTCTTTTAAGAACCCGTAAAACAAAGAGAGTGAAAGAGAGAGAAATTCTTACAGAATTCGTTCAGAGGCTGTGATGCAACCTGGATTGACCATATCTAGACCCACAGCTGGATGAGACATAAGGGTGGACACTCTTGGGGCTGAAAGGTTGGGTGAGGTTGGGTGAGCAAACGCAGACCCTTTAAAGTAATACTGCCTGGTACCCATCCCATGGGTCCCAAATCTCCAGGTTCAAGGGCATCTTCCTACATCAAAAACATGCATGAGAAACCCAGAAGATGGTACACCGTGTGATATTGAAAGGTTTCTAATACGCACCTGAATTCTCATCTCCTTGTGATCGGGTTCGCCTTTCCAGCTACTTTACTAGCAATCTCCCTACTTGGAGAATCAGCACCTTTAAGCTCCTGTTCCCTACAGGTTGCAATTTGTCCTGAGGATGAACGGGAAGAGGGGCAACCAATGAGAGACTAGATCTAGGTGTTGGGACAGGCACAGGTCACTCTATTTTCCCATCAGGAAGAAGAATTAACCACAGGCTCAGCCTGCTGCCCAGAAGCAGAATAGGGCCTGAGGCAATCCCGCGTTTTTGCGGCCAGCTCCCAAAAAAGCCAGTTGAAAAATGGAGCTCAGGGACACTGCAATTCACAAACCCGCAGAGCTATAAATGATAACTCTCATCCACAGATATATTGAGGGAAGGCAACGAAGAGGATTTGAAAGCAAGGCAGAATTGCAGGAAACAGGTTTCAGGAGGTAGATTCGAATCGCCTTTAAAGCACATGAAAAGTGGCAAAACTTCGACAATGATGCCCTTGGCCAAAAAGGGCGTATGCGTTTTTTCCTGAATATATTCAGGAAAAAACTCATACGCCCTTTTTTGCCAATCAAGCAACCTGGAAAGGCAAATCAGCGCTACAAAGAAGTCTCGCTTCCCATCGGTCAAAAGGGCCATGCTGCAAAAAGTGTCAAAACCAGAAAAGCAGGACAGGCCATGGAGAAATGGCAGCCTTGCTACGCTGATGGGCGGGATGTAAATTGCCAACAGCCACTCTGGAGAAGTGTACGGTGTGTCCTGAAACATCGAAAAAACACAGCTTAGGGAGCATAGGGCACGTCCACTCATGGGCGTATAAATTGGGAAAACTAAAAATCAGCAAGACACAGGCACCCCAAAGTTTAGGGCTGCTCTGTTGACAAGAACCTCCACTTCATGACACCTTAAATATCCCAGGAAAGAGAAAAATGGATAAAGAAGTTGTGGTCCTTATGTACAATGGAATATCACTCAGACATGAAATCAAGGTCATAAGGCTAGTAGAAGCAAGATGAGTGGATTTAGGTACGATGATTCTAAGTGAAATAAGTCACACAGAAAAAGACACTTATCATTAGCTATCACTTATAGAGGGAATGTAAAAACCGCTACACTTGAACTGAATTACAAAACAGAACAGAATCACACGTTTAGAAAACACACTATGGCTGCTTAACGGGAAAGGTGAGGTGGGGTGAGGCATAAAACAAGGGTTTCAAATTCGCTCAGATACCGTTCCATACACCCAATATGTAATAGACAACACCTGCTCCTTGCTCAGTGAACTGGACTCAACACCCCCTATTCACCGCACAAGAATATATGTGACTAGTAAGAATCTTAAAACCTATGTATTGATATCTGTCTGGAAGTGAGTCAAGTGGGTGTAAAGCCGCATAAACACAGCCATGAAAAGCAGATAAACCCCATTATAAAAATAAATTACTTTTAAAAACCCGTAAAACAAAGACAGTGAAAGAGAGAGAAATTCTTACAAAATTCGTTCAGAGGCTGTGATGCAACCTGGATTGACCATATCTAGACCCACAGCTGGATGAGACATAAGGGTGGACACTCTTGGGGCTGAAAGGTTGGGTGAGGTTGGGTGAGCAAACGCAGAACCTTTAAAGTAACACTGCTTGGTAACCATCCCATGGGTCCCAAATATCCAGGTTCAAGGGCATCTTCCTACATCGAAAACATGCATGAGAAACCCAGAAGATGGTACACCGTGTGATTTTGAAAGGTTTCTAATACGCACCTCATTTCTCATCTCCTTGTGCTCGGGTTCGCCTTTCCAGCTACTTTACTAGCAATCTCCCTATTTGGAGAATCAGCACCTTTAAGCTTCTGTTCCCTACAGGTTGCAAATTGTCCTGAGGATGAACGGGAAGAGGGGCAACCAATGAGAGACTAGATCTAGGTGTTGGGACAGGCACAGGTCACTCTATTTTCCCATCAGGAAGAAGAATTAACCACAGGCTCAGCCTGCCGCCCAGAAGCAGAATAGGGCCTGAGGCAATCCCGCGCTTTTGCGGCGAGCTCGCAAAAAAGCCAGTTGAAAAATGGAGCTCAGGGACACTGCAATTCACAAACCCGCAGAGCTATAAATGATAACTCTCATCCACAGATATATTGAGGGAAGGCAACGAAGAGGATTTGAAAGCAAGGCAGAATTGCAGGAAACAGGTTTCAGGAGGTAGATTCGAATCGCCTTTAAAGCACATGAAAAGTGGCAAAACGTCGACAATGATGCCCTTGGCCAAACAGGGCGTATGCGTTTTTTCCTGAATATATTCAGGAAAAAACGCATACGCCCTGTTTGGCCAACCAAGCAACCTGGAAAGGCTAATCAGCGCTACAAAGAAGTCTCGCTTCCCATCGGTCAAAAGGGCCATGCTGCAAAAAGTGTCAAAACCAGAAATGCAGGACAGGCCATGGAGAAATGGCAGCCTTGCTACGTTGATGGGCGGGATGTAAATTGCCAACAGCCACTCTGGAGAAGTGTACGGTGTGTCCTGAAACATCGAAAAAACACAGCTTAGGGAGCATAGGGCACGTCCACTCATGGGCGTATAAATTGGGAAAACTAAAAATCAGCAAGACACAGGCACTCCAAAGTTTAGGGCTGCTCTGTTGACAAGAACCTCCACTTCATGACACCTTAAATATCCCAGGAAAGAGAAAAATGGATAAAGAAGTTGTGGTCCTTATGTACAATGGAATATCACTCAGACATGAAATCAAGGTCATAAGGCTAGTAGAAGCAAGATGAGTGGATTTAGGTACGATGATTCTAAGTGAAATAACTCACACAGAAAAAGACACTTATCATTAGCTATCACTTATAGAGGGAATGTAAAAACCGCTACACTTGAACTGAATTACAAAACAGAACAGAATCACACGTTTAGAAAACACACTATGGCTGCTTAACGGGAAAGGTGAGGAGGGGTGAGGCATAAAACAAGGGTTTCAAATTCGCTCAGATACCGTTCCATACACCCAATATGTAATAGACAAGACCTACTCCTTGCTCAGTGAACTGGACTCAACACCCCCTATTCACCGCACAAGAATATATGTGACTAGTAAGAATCTTAAAACCTATGCATTGATATCTGTCTGGAAGTGAGTCAAGTGGTGTAAAGCCGCATAAACACAGCCGTGAAAAGCAGCTAAACCCCATTATAAAAATAAATTACTTTTAAAAACCCGTAAAACAAAGACAGTGAAAGAGAGAGAAATTCTTACAAAATTCGTTCAGAGGCTGTGATGCAACCTGGATTGACCATATCTAGACCCACAGCTGGATGAGACATAAGGGTGGACAATCTTGGGGCTGAAAGGTTGGGTGAGGTTGGGTGAGCAGACGCAGACCCTTTAAAGTAATACTGCCTGGTACCCATCCCATGGGTCCAAAATCTCCAGGTTCAAGGGCATCTTCCTACATCGAAAACATGCATGAGAAACCCAGAAGATGGTACACCGTGTGATTTTGAAAGGTTTCTAATACGCACCTGATTTCTCATCTCCTTGTGCTAGGGTTCGCCTTTCCAGCTACTTTACTAGCAATCTCCCTACTTGAAGAATCAGCACCTTTAAGCTCCTGTTCCCTACAGGTTGCAATTTGTCCTGAGGATGAACGGGAAGAGGGACAACCAATGAGAGACTAGATCTAGGTGTTGGGACAGGCACAGGTCACTCTAATTTCCCATCAGGAAGAAGAATTAAACACAGGCTCAGCCTGCCGCCGGGAACCAGAATAGGGCCTGAGGCAATCCCGTGCTTTTGCGGCCAGCTCCCAAAAAAGACAGTTGAAAAATGGAGCTCAGGGGCACTGCAATTCACAAACCTGCAGAGTTATAAATGATAACTCTCGTCCACAAATATATTGAGGGAAGGCAACGAAGAGGATTTGAAAGCAAGGCAGAATTGCAGGAAACAGGTTTCAGGAGGTAGATTCGAATCACCTTTAAAGCACATAAAAAGTGGCAAAACATCGACAATGATGCCCTTGGCCAAAAAGGGCGTATGCGTTTATCCTGAATATATTCAGGAAAAAACGCATACGCCCTTTTTGGCCAACCAGGCAACCTGGAAAGGCAAATCAGCGCTACAAAGAAGTCTCGCTTCCCATCGGTGAAAAGGGCCATGCTGCAAAAAGTGTCAAAACGAGAAATGTAGGACAGGCCATGGAGAAATGGCAGCCTTGCTACACTGATGGGCGGGATGTAAATTGCCAACAGCCACTCTGGAGAAGTGTACGTTGTGTCCTGAAACATCGAAAAAACACAGCTTAGGGAGCATAGGGCACGTCCACTCATGGGCGTATAAATTGGGAAAACTAAAAATCAGCAAGACACAGGCACCCCAAAGTTTAGGGCTGCTCTGTTGACAAGAACCTCCACTTCATGACACCTTAAATATCCCAGGAAAGAGAAAAATGGATAAAGAAATTGTGGTCCTTATGTACAATGGAATATCACTCAGACATGAAATCAAGGTCATAAGGCTAGTAGAAGCAAGATGAGTGGATTTAGGTACGATGATTCTAAGTGAAATAAGTCACACAGAAAAAGACACTTATCATTAGCTATCACTTATAGAGGGAATGTAAAAACCGCTACACTTGAACTGAATTACAAAACAGAACAGAGTCACACGTTTAGAAAACACACTATGGCTGCTTAACGGGAAAGGTGAGGTGGGGTGAGGCATAAAACAAGGGTTTCAAATTCGCTCAGATACTGTTCCATACACCCAATATGTAATAGACAACACCTGCTCCTTGCTCAGTGAACTGGACTCAACACCCCCTATTCACCGCACAAGAATATATGTGACTAGTAAGAATCTTAAAACCTATGTATTGATATCTGTCTGGAAGTGAGTCAAGTGGGTGTAAAGCCGCATAAACACAGTCGTGAAAAGCAGCTAAACCCCATTATAAAAATAAATTACTTTTAAAAACCCGTAAAACAAAGACAGTGAAAGAGAGAGAAATTCTTACAAAATTCGTTCAGAGGCTGTGATGCAACCTGGATTGACCATATCTAGACCCACAGCTGGATGAGACATAAGGGTGGACACTCTTGGGGCTGAAAGGTTGGGTGAGGTTGGGTGAGCAAACGCAGAACCTTTAAAGTAACACTGCTTGGTACCCATCCCATGGGTCCCAAATCTCCAGGTTCAAGGGCATCTTCCTACATCGAAAACATGCATGAGAAACCCAGAAGATGGTACACCATGTGATTTTGAAAGGTTTCTAATACGCACCTCATTTCTCATCTCCTTGTGCTCGGGTTCGCCTTTCCAGCTACTTTACTAGCAATCTCCCTACTTGGAGAATCAGCACCTTTAAGCTTCTGTTCCCTGCAGGTTGCAAATTGTCCTGAGGATGAACGGGAAGAGGGGCAACCAATGAGAGACTAGATCTAGGTGTTGGGACAGGCACAGGTCACTCTATTTTCCCATCAGGAAGAAGAATTAACCACAGGCTCAGCCTGCCGCCCAGAAGCAGAATAGGGCCTGAGGCAATCCCGCGCTTTTGCGGCCAGCTCCCAAAAAAGCCAGTTGAAAAATGGAGCTCAGGGACACTGCAATTCACAAACCCGCAGAGCTATAAATGATAACTCTCATCCACAGATATATTGAGGGAAGGCAAGGAAGAGGATTTGAAAGCAAGGCAGAATTGCAGGAAACAGGTTTCACGATGTAGATTCGAATCGCCTTTAAAGCACATGAAAAGTGGCAAAACGTCGACAATGATGCCCTTGGCCAAACAGGGCGTATGCGTTTTTTCCTGAATATTTTAAGGAAAAAACGCATACGCCCTGTTTGGCCAACCAAGCAACCTGGAAAGGCTAATCAGCGCTACAAAGAAGTCTCGCTTCCCATCGGTCAAAAGGGCCATGCTGCAAAAAGTGTCAAAACCAGAAATGCAGGACAGGCCATGGAGAAATGGCAGCCTTGCTACGCTGATGGGCGGGATGTAAATTGCCAACAGCCACTCTGGAGAAGTGTACGGTGTGTCCTGAAACATCGAAAAAACACAGCTTAGGGAGCATAGGGCACGTCCACTCATGGGCGTATAAATTGGGAAAACTAAAAATCAGCAAGACACAGGCACCCCAAAGTTTAGGGCTGTTCTGTTGACAAGAACCTCCACTTCATGACACCTTAAATATCCCAGGAAAGAGAAAAATGGATAAAGAAGTTGTGGTCCTTATGTACAATGGAATATCACTCAGACATGAAATCAATGTCATAAGGCTAGTAGAAGCAAGATGAGTGGATTTAGGTACGACGATTCTAAGTGAAATAAGTCACACAGAAAAAGACACTTATCATAAGCTATCACTTATAGAGGGAATGTAAAAACCGCTACACTTGAACTGAATTACAAAACAGAACAGAGTCACACGTTTAGAAAACACACTATGGCTGCTTAACGGGAAAGGTGAGGTGGGGTGATGCATAAAACAAGGGTTTCAAATTCGCTCAGATACCGTTCCATACACCCAATATGTAATAGACAAGACCTACTCCTTGCTCAGTGAACTGGACTCAACACCCCCTATTCACCGCACAAGAATATATGTGACTAGTAAGAATCTTAAAACCTATGTATTGATATCTGTCTGGAAGTGAGTCAACTGGGTGTAAAGCCGCATAAACACAGCCGTGAAAAGCAGCTAAACCCCATTATAAAAATAAATTACTTTTAAAAACCCGTAAAACAAAGACAGTGAAAGAGATAGAAATTCTTACAAAATTCGTTCAGAGGCTGTGATGCAACCTGGATTGACCATATCTAGACCCACAGCTGGATGAGACATAAGGGTGGACAATCTTGGGGCTGAAAGTTTGGGTGAGGTTGGGTGAGCAGACACAGACCCTTTAAAGTAATACTGCCTGGTACCCATCCCATGGGTCCCAAATCTCCAGGTTCAAGGGCATCTTCCTACATCGAAAACATGCATGAGAAACCCAGAAGATGGTACACCGTGTGATTTTGAAAGGTTTCTAATACGCACCTGATTTCTCATCTCCTTGTGCTAGGGTTCGCCTTTCCAGCTACTTTACTAGCAATCTCCCTACTTGGAGAATCAGCACCTTTAACCTCCTGTTCCCTACAGGTTGCAATTTGTCCTGAGGATGAACGGGAAGAGGGGCAACCAATGAGAGACTAGATCTAGGTGTTGGGACAGGCACAGGTCACTCTATTTTCCCATCGGGAAGAAGAATTAACCACAGGCTCAGCCTGCCGCCCAGAAGAAGAATAGGGCCTGAGGCAATCCCGCGCTTTTGCGGCCAGCTCCCAAAAAAGCCAGTTGAAAAATGGAGCTCAGGGACACTGCAATTCACAAACCCGCAGAGCTATAAACGATAAATCTCATCCACAGATATATTGAGGGAAGGCAACGAAGAGGATTTGAAAGCAAGGCAGAATTGCAGGAAACATATTTCAGGAGGTAGATTCGAATCGCCTTTAAAGCACATGAAAAGTGGCAAAACATCGACAATGATGCCCTTGGCCAAACAGGGCGTATGCGTTTTTTCCTGAATATATTCAGGAAAAAACTCATACGCCCTGTTTGGCCAACCAAGCAACCTGGAAAGGCTAATCAGCGCTAAAAAGAAGTCTCGCTTCCCATCGGTCAAAAGGGCCATGCTGCAAAAAGTGTCAAAACCAGAAATGCAGGACAGGCCATGGAGAAATGGCAGCCTTGCTACGCTGATGTGCGGGATGTAAAATGCCAACAGCCACTCTGGAGAAGTGTACGGTGTGTCCTAAAACATCGAAAAAACACAGCTTAGGGAGCATAGGGCACGTCCACTCATGGGCGTATAAATTGGGAAAACTAAAAATCAGCAAGACACAGGCACCCCAAAGTTTAGGGCTGCTCTGTTGACAAGAACCTCCACTTCATGACACCTTAAATATCCCAGGAAAGAGAAAAATGGATAAAGAAGTTGTGGTCCTTATGTACAATGGAATATCACTCAGACATGAAATCAATGTCATAAGGCTAGTAGAAGCAAGATGAGTGGATTTAGGTACGATGATTCTACGTGAAATAAGTCACACAGAAAAAGACACTTATCATAAGCTATCACTTATAGAGGGAACGTAAAAACCGCTACACTTGAACTGAATTACAAAACAGAACAGAGTCACACGTTTAGAAAACACACTATGGCTGCTTAATGGGAAAGGTGAGGTGGGGTGATGCATAAAACAAGGGTTTCAAATTCGCTCAGATACCGTTCCATACACCCAATATGTAATAAACAAGACCTACTCCTTGCTCAGTGAACTGGACTCAACACCCCCTATTCACTGCACAAGAATATATGTGACTAGTAAGAATCTTAAAACCTATGTATTGATATCTGTCTGGAAGTGAGTCAAGTGGGTGTAAAGCCGCATAAACACAGCCGTGAAAAGCAGCTGAACCCCATTATAAAAATAAATTTCTTTTAAGAACCCGTAAAACAAAGAGAGTGAAAGAGAGAGAAATTCTTACAGAATTCGTTCAGAGGCTGTGATGCAACCTGGATTGACCATATCTAGACCCACAGCTGGATGAGACATAAGGGTGGACACTCTTGGGGCTGAAAGGTTGGGTGAGGTTGGGTGAGCAAACGCAGACCCTTTAAAGTAATACTGCCTGGTACCCATCCCATGGGTCCCAAATCTCCAGGTTCAAGGGCATCTTCCTACATCAAAAACATGCATGAGAAACCCAGAAGATGGTACACCGTGTGATATTGAAAGGTTTCTAATACGCACCTGAATTCTCATCTCCTTGTGATCGGGTTCGCCTTTCCAGCTACTTTACTAGCAATCTCCCTACTTGGAGAATCAGCACCTTTAAGCTCCTGTTCCCTACAGGTTGCAATTTGTCCTGAGGATGAACGGGAAGAGGGGCAACCAATGAGAGACTAGATCTAGGTGTTGGGACAGGCACAGGTCACTCTATTTTCCCATCAGGAAGAAGAATTAACCACAGGCTCAGCCTGCTGCCCAGAAGCAGAATAGGGCCTGAGGCAATCCCGCGTTTTTGCGGCCAGCTCCCAAAAAAGCCAGTTGAAAAATGGAGCTCAGGGACACTGCAATTCACAAACCCGCAGAGCTATAAATGATAACTCTCATCCACAGATATATTGAGGGAAGGCAACGAAGAGGATTTGAAAGCAAGGCAGAATTGCAGGAAACAGGTTTCAGGAGGTAGATTCGAATCGCCTTTAAAGCACATGAAAAGTGGCAAAACTTCGACAATGATGCCCTTGGCCAAAAAGGGCGTATGCGTTTTTTCCTGAATATATTCAGGAAAAAACTCATACGCCCTTTTTTGCCAATCAAGCAACCTGGAAAGGCAAATCAGCGCTACAAAGAAGTCTCGCTTCCCATCGGTCAAAAGGGCCATGCTGCAAAAAGTGTCAAAACCAGAAAAGCAGGACAGGCCATGGAGAAATGGCAGCCTTGCTACGCTGATGGGCGGGATGTAAATTGCCAACAGCCACTCTGGAGAAGTGTACGGTGTGTCCTGAAACATCGAAAAAACACAGCTTAGGGAGCATAGGGCACGTCCACTCATGGGCGTATAAATTGGGAAAACTAAAAATCAGCAAGACACAGGCACCCCAAAGTTTAGGGCTGCTCTGTTGACAAGAACCTCCACTTCATGACACCTTAAATATCCCAGGAAAGAGAAAAATGGATAAAGAAGTTGTGGTCCTTATGTACAATGGAATATCACTCAGACATGAAATCAAGGTCATAAGGCTAGTAGAAGCAAGATGAGTGGATTTAGGTACGATGATTCTAAGTGAAATAAGTCACACAGAAAAAGACACTTATCATTAGCTATCACTTATAGAGGGAATGTAAAAACCGCTACACTTGAACTGAATTACAAAACAGAACAGAATCACACGTTTAGAAAACACACTATGGCTGCTTAACGGGAAAGGTGAGGTGGGGTGAGGCATAAAACAAGGGTTTCAAATTCGCTCAGATACCGTTCCATACACCCAATATGTAATAGACAACACCTGCTCCTTGCTCAGTGAACTGGACTCAACACCCCCTATTCACCGCACAAGAATATATGTGACTAGTAAGAATCTTAAAACCTATGTATTGATATCTGTCTGGAAGTGAGTCAAGTGGGTGTAAAGCCGCATAAACACAGCCATGAAAAGCAGATAAACCCCATTATAAAAATAAATTACTTTTAAAAACCCGTAAAACAAAGACAGTGAAAGAGAGAGAAATTCTTACAAAATTCGTTCAGAGGCTGTGATGCAACCTGGATTGACCATATCTAGACCCACAGCTGGATGAGACATAAGGGTGGACACTCTTGGGGCTGAAAGGTTGGGTGAGGTTGGGTGAGCAAACGCAGAACCTTTAAAGTAACACTGCTTGGTAACCATCCCATGGGTCCCAAATATCCAGGTTCAAGGGCATCTTCCTACATCGAAAACATGCATGAGAAACCCAGAAGATGGTACACCGTGTGATTTTGAAAGGTTTCTAATACGCACCTCATTTCTCATCTCCTTGTGCTCGGGTTCGCCTTTCCAGCTACTTTACTAGCAATCTCCCTATTTGGAGAATCAGCACCTTTAAGCTTCTGTTCCCTACAGGTTGCAAATTGTCCTGAGGATGAACGGGAAGAGGGGCAACCAATGAGAGACTAGATCTAGGTGTTGGGACAGGCACAGGTCACTCTATTTTCCCATCAGGAAGAAGAATTAACCACAGGCTCAGCCTGCCGCCCAGAAGCAGAATAGGGCCTGAGGCAATCCCGCGCTTTTGCGGCGAGCTCGCAAAAAAGCCAGTTGAAAAATGGAGCTCAGGGACACTGCAATTCACAAACCCGCAGAGCTATAAATGATAACTCTCATCCACAGATATATTGAGGGAAGGCAACGAAGAGGATTTGAAAGCAAGGCAGAATTGCAGGAAACAGGTTTCAGGAGGTAGATTCGAATCGCCTTTAAAGCACATGAAAAGTGGCAAAACGTCGACAATGATGCCCTTGGCCAAACAGGGCGTATGCGTTTTTTCCTGAATATATTCAGGAAAAAACGCATACGCCCTGTTTGGCCAACCAAGCAACCTGGAAAGGCTAATCAGCGCTACAAAGAAGTCTCGCTTCCCATCGGTCAAAAGGGCCATGCTGCAAAAAGTGTCAAAACCAGAAATGCAGGACAGGCCATGGAGAAATGGCAGCCTTGCTACGTTGATGGGCGGGATGTAAATTGCCAACAGCCACTCTGGAGAAGTGTACGGTGTGTCCTGAAACATCGAAAAAACACAGCTTAGGGAGCATAGGGCACGTCCACTCATGGGCGTATAAATTGGGAAAACTAAAAATCAGCAAGACACAGGCACTCCAAAGTTTAGGGCTGCTCTGTTGACAAGAACCTCCACTTCATGACACCTTAAATATCCCAGGAAAGAGAAAAATGGATAAAGAAGTTGTGGTCCTTATGTACAATGGAATATCACTCAGACATGAAATCAAGGTCATAAGGCTAGTAGAAGCAAGATGAGTGGATTTAGGTACGATGATTCTAAGTGAAATAACTCACACAGAAAAAGACACTTATCATTAGCTATCACTTATAGAGGGAATGTAAAAACCGCTACACTTGAACTGAATTACAAAACAGAACAGAATCACACGTTTAGAAAACACACTATGGCTGCTTAACGGGAAAGGTGAGGAGGGGTGAGGCATAAAACAAGGGTTTCAAATTCGCTCAGATACCGTTCCATACACCCAATATGTAATAGACAAGACCTACTCCTTGCTCAGTGAACTGGACTCAACACCCCCTATTCACCGCACAAGAATATATGTGACTAGTAAGAATCTTAAAACCTATGCATTGATATCTGTCTGGAAGTGAGTCAAGTGGTGTAAAGCCGCATAAACACAGCCGTGAAAAGCAGCTAAACCCCATTATAAAAATAAATTACTTTTAAAAACCCGTAAAACAAAGACAGTGAAAGAGAGAGAAATTCTTACAAAATTCGTTCAGAGGCTGTGATGCAACCTGGATTGACCATATCTAGACCCACAGCTGGATGAGACATAAGGGTGGACAATCTTGGGGCTGAAAGGTTGGGTGAGGTTGGGTGAGCAGACGCAGACCCTTTAAAGTAATACTGCCTGGTACCCATCCCATGGGTCCAAAATCTCCAGGTTCAAGGGCATCTTCCTACATCGAAAACATGCATGAGAAACCCAGAAGATGGTACACCGTGTGATTTTGAAAGGTTTCTAATACGCACCTGATTTCTCATCTCCTTGTGCTAGGGTTCGCCTTTCCAGCTACTTTACTAGCAATCTCCCTACTTGAAGAATCAGCACCTTTAAGCTCCTGTTCCCTACAGGTTGCAATTTGTCCTGAGGATGAACGGGAAGAGGGACAACCAATGAGAGACTAGATCTAGGTGTTGGGACAGGCACAGGTCACTCTAATTTCCCATCAGGAAGAAGAATTAAACACAGGCTCAGCCTGCCGCCGGGAACCAGAATAGGGCCTGAGGCAATCCCGTGCTTTTGCGGCCAGCTCCCAAAAAAGACAGTTGAAAAATGGAGCTCAGGGGCACTGCAATTCACAAACCTGCAGAGTTATAAATGATAACTCTCGTCCACAAATATATTGAGGGAAGGCAACGAAGAGGATTTGAAAGCAAGGCAGAATTGCAGGAAACAGGTTTCAGGAGGTAGATTCGAATCACCTTTAAAGCACATGAAAAGTGGCAAAACATCGACAATGATGCCCTTGGCCAAAAAGGGCGTATGCGTTTATCCTGAATATATTCAGGAAAAAACGCATACGCCCTTTTTGGCCAACCAGGCAACCTGGAAAGGCAAATCAGCGCTACAAAGAAGTCTCGCTTCCCATCGGTGAAAAGGGCCATGCTGCAAAAAGTGTCAAAACGAGAAATGTAGGACAGGCCATGGAGAAATGGCAGCCTTGCTACACTGATGGGCGGGATGTAAATTGCCAACAGCCACTCTGGAGAAGTGTACGTTGTGTCCTGAAACATCGAAAAAACACAGCTTAGGGAGCATAGGGCACGTCCACTCATGGGCGTATAAATTGGGAAAACTAAAAATCAGCAAGACACAGGCACCCCAAAGTTTAGGGCTGCTCTGTTGACAAGAACCTCCACTTCATGACACCTTAAATATCCCAGGAAAGAGAAAAATGGATAAAGAAATTGTGGTCCTTATGTACAATGGAATATCACTCAGACATGAAATCAAGGTCATAAGGCTAGTAGAAGCAAGATGAGTGGATTTAGGTACGATGATTCTAAGTGAAATAAGTCACACAGAAAAAGACACTTATCATTAGCTATCACTTATAGAGGGAATGTAAAAACCGCTACACTTGAACTGAATTACAAAACAGAACAGAGTCACACGTTTAGAAAACACACTATGGCTGCTTAACGGGAAAGGTGAGGTGGGGTGAGGCATAAAACAAGGGTTTCAAATTCGCTCAGATACTGTTCCATACACCCAATATGTAATAGACAACACCTGCTCCTTGCTCAGTGAACTGGACTCAACACCCCCTATTCACCGCACAAGAATATATGTGACTAGTAAGAATCTTAAAACCTATGTATTGATATCTGTCTGGAAGTGAGTCAAGTGGGTGTAAAGCCGCATAAACACAGTCGTGAAAAGCAGCTAAACCCCATTATAAAAATAAATTACTTTTAAAAACCCGTAAAACAAAGACAGTGAAAGAGAGAGAAATTCTTACAAAATTCGTTCAGAGGCTGTGATGCAACCTGGATTGACCATATCTAGACCCACAGCTGGATGAGACATAAGGGTGGACACTCTTGGGGCTGAAAGGTTGGGTGAGGTTGGGTGAGCAAACGCAGAACCTTTAAAGTAACACTGCTTGGTACCCATCCCATGGGTCCCAAATCTCCAGGTTCAAGGGCATCTTCCTACATCGAAAACATGCATGAGAAACCCAGAAGATGGTACACCATGTGATTTTGAAAGGTTTCTAATACGCACCTCATTTCTCATCTCCTTGTGCTCGGGTTCGCCTTTCCAGCTACTTTACTAGCAATCTCCCTACTTGGAGAATCAGCACCTTTAAGCTTCTGTTCCCTGCAGGTTGCAAATTGTCCTGAGGATGAACGGGAAGAGGGGCAACCAATGAGAGACTAGATCTAGGTGTTGGGACAGGCACAGGTCACTCTATTTTCCCATCAGGAAGAAGAATTAACCACAGGCTCAGCCTGCCGCCCAGAAGCAGAATAGGGCCTGAGGCAATCCCGCGCTTTTGCGGCCAGCTCCCAAAAAAGCCAGTTGAAAAATGGAGCTCAGGGACACTGCAATTCACAAACCCGCAGAGCTATAAATGATAACTCTCATCCACAGATATATTGAGGGAAGGCAAGGAAGAGGATTTGAAAGCAAGGCAGAATTGCAGGAAACAGGTTTCACGATGTAGATTCGAATCGCCTTTAAAGCACATGAAAAGTGGCAAAACGTCGACAATGATGCCCTTGGCCAAACAGGGCGTATGCGTTTTTTCCTGAATATTTTAAGGAAAAAACGCATACGCCCTGTTTGGCCAACCAAGCAACCTGGAAAGGCTAATCAGCGCTACAAAGAAGTCTCGCTTCCCATCGGTCAAAAGGGCCATGCTGCAAAAAGTGTCAAAACCAGAAATGCAGGACAGGCCATGGAGAAATGGCAGCCTTGCTACGCTGATGGGCGGGATGTAAATTGCCAACAGCCACTCTGGAGAAGTGTACGGTGTGTCCTGAAACATCGAAAAAACACAGCTTAGGGAGCATAGGGCACGTCCACTCATGGGCGTATAAATTGGGAAAACTAAAAATCAGCAAGACACAGGCACCCCAAAGTTTAGGGCTGTTCTGTTGACAAGAACCTCCACTTCATGACACCTTAAATATCCCAGGAAAGAGAAAAATGGATAAAGAAGTTGTGGTCCTTATGTACAATGGAATATCACTCAGACATGAAATCAATGTCATAAGGCTAGTAGAAGCAAGATGAGTGGATTTAGGTACGACGATTCTAAGTGAAATAAGTCACACAGAAAAAGACACTTATCATAAGCTATCACTTATAGAGGGAATGTAAAAACCGCTACACTTGAACTGAATTACAAAACAGAACAGAGTCACACGTTTAGAAAACACACTATGGCTGCTTAACGGGAAAGGTGAGGTGGGGTGATGCATAAAACAAGGGTTTCAAATTCGCTCAGATACCGTTCCATACACCCAATATGTAATAGACAAGACCTACTCCTTGCTCAGTGAACTGGACTCAACACCCCCTATTCACCGCACAAGAATATATGTGACTAGTAAGAATCTTAAAACCTATGTATTGATATCTGTCTGGAAGTGAGTCAACTGGGTGTAAAGCCGCATAAACACAGCCGTGAAAAGCAGCTAAACCCCATTATAAAAATAAATTACTTTTAAAAACCCGTAAAACAAAGACAGTGAAAGAGATAGAAATTCTTACAAAATTCGTTCAGAGGCTGTGATGCAACCTGGATTGACCATATCTAGACCCACAGCTGGATGAGACATAAGGGTGGACAATCTTGGGGCTGAAAGTTTGGGTGAGGTTGGGTGAGCAGACACAGACCCTTTAAAGTAATACTGCCTGGTACCCATCCCATGGGTCCCAAATCTCCAGGTTCAAGGGCATCTTCCTACATCGAAAACATGCATGAGAAACCCAGAAGATGGTACACCGTGTGATTTTGAAAGGTTTCTAATACGCACCTGATTTCTCATCTCCTTGTGCTAGGGTTCGCCTTTCCAGCTACTTTACTAGCAATCTCCCTACTTGGAGAATCAGCACCTTTAACCTCCTGTTCCCTACAGGTTGCAATTTGTCCTGAGGATGAACGGGAAGAGGGGCAACCAATGAGAGACTAGATCTAGGTGTTGGGACAGGCACAGGTCACTCTATTTTCCCATCGGGAAGAAGAATTAACCACAGGCTCAGCCTGCCGCCCAGAAGCAGAATAGGGCCTGAGGCAATCCCGCGCTTTTGCGGCCAGCTCCCAAAAAAGCCAGTTGAAAAATGGAGCTCAGGGACACTGTGATTCACAAACCCGAAGAGCTATAAATGATAACTCTCATCCACAGATATATTGAGGGAAGGCAAGGAAGAGGATTTGAAAGCAAGGCAGATTTGCAGGAAACAGGTTTCAGGAGGTAGATTCGAATCGCCTTTAAAGCACATGAAAAGTGGCAAAACGTCGACAATGATGCCCTTGGCCAAACAGGGCGTATGCGTTTTTTCCTGAATATATTCAGGAAAAAACGCATACGCCCTTGTTGGCCAACCAAGCAACCTGGAAAGGCTAATCAGCGCTACAAAGAAGTCTCGCTTCCCATCGGTCAAAAGGGCCATGCTGCAAAAAGTGTCAAAACCAGAAATGCAGGACAGGCCATGGAGAAATGGCAGCCTTGCTACGCTGATGGGCGGGATGTAAATTGCCAACAGCCACTCTGGAGAAGTGTACGGTGTGTCCTGAAACATCGAAAAAACACAGCTTAGGGAGCATAGGGCACGTCCACTCATGGGCGTATAAATTGGGAAAACTAAAAATCAGCAAGACACAGGCACCCCAAAGTTTAGGGCTGCTCTGTTGACAAGAACCTCCACTTCATGACACCTTAAATATCCCAGGAAAGAGAAAAATGGATAAAGAAGTTGTGGTCCTTATGTACAATGGAATATCACTCAGACATGAAATCAATGTCATAAGGCTAGTAGAAGCAAGATGAGTGGATTTAGGTACGACGATTCTAAGTGAAATAAGTCACACAGAAAAAGACACTTATCATAAGCTATCACTTATAGAGGGAATGTAAAAACCGCTACACTTGAACTGAATTACAAAACAGAACAGAGTCACACGTTTAGAAAACACACTATGGCTGCTTAACGGGAAAGGTGAGGTGGGGTGAGGCATAAAACAAGGGTTTCAAATTCGCTCAGATACCGTTCCATACACCCAATATGTAATAGACAAGACCTACTCCTTGCTCAGTGAACTGGACTCAACACCCCCTATTCACCGCACAAGAATATATGTGACTAGTAAGAATCTTAAAACCTATGTATTGATATCTGTCTGGAAGTGAGTCAACTGGGTGTAAAGCCGCATAAACACAGCCGTGAAAAGCAGATAAACCCCATTATAAAAATAAATTACTTTTAAAAACCCGTAAAACAAAGACAGTGAAATAGAGAGAAATTCTTACAAAATTCGTTCAGAGGCTGTGATGCAACCTGGATTGACCATATCTAGACCCACAGCTGGATGAGACATAAGGGTGGACACTCTTGGGGCTGAAAGGTTGGGTGAGGTTGGGTGAGCAAACGCAGACCCTTTAAAGTAATACTGCCTGGTACCCATCCCATGGGTCCCAAATCTCCAGGTTCAAGGGCATCTTCCTACATCGAAAACATGCATGAGAAACCCAGAAGATGGTACACCGTGTGATTTTGAAAGGTTTCTAATACGCAACTTATTTCTCATCTCCTTGTGCTCGGGTTCGCCTTTCCAGCTACTTTACTAGCAATCTCCCTACTTGGAGAATCAGCACCTTTAAGCTCCTGTTCCCTACAGGTCGCAATTTGTCCTGAGGATGAACGGGAAGAGGGGCAACCAATGAGAGACTAGATCTAGGTGTTGGGACAGGCACAGGTCACTCTATTTTCCCATCGGGAAGAAGAATTAACCACAGGCTCAGCCTGCCGCCCGGAAGCGGAATAGGGCCTGAGGCAATCCCGTGCTTTTGCGGCCAGCTCCCAATAAAGCCAGTTGAAAAATGGAGCTCAGGGACACTGCAATTCACAAACCCGCAGAGCTATAAATAATAACTCTCATCCACAGATATATTGAGGGAAGGCAACGAAGAGGATTTGAAAGCAAGGCAGAATTGCAGGAAACAGGTTTCAGGAGGTAGATTCGAATCGCCTTTAAAGCACATGAAAAGCGGCAAAACTTCGACAATGATGCCCTTGGCCAAACAGGGCGTATGCGTTTTTTCCTGAATATATTCAGGAAAAAACGCAAATGCCCTTTTTGGCCAACCAAGCAACCTGGAAAGGCAAATCAGCGCTACAAAGAAGTCTCGCTTCCCATCGGTCAAAAGGGTCATGCTGCAAAAAGTGTCAAAACCACAAATGCAGGACAGGCCATGGAGAAATGGCAGCCTTGCTACGCTGATGGGCGGGATGTAAATTGCCATCAGCCACTCTGGAGAAGTGTACGTTGTGTCCTGAAACATCGAAAAAACACAGCTTAGGGAGCATAGGGCACGTCCACTCATGGGCGTATAATTTGGGAAAACTAAAAATCAGCAAGACACAGTCACCCCAAAGTTTAGGGCTGCTCTGTTGACAAGAACCTCCACTTCATGACACCTTAAATATCCCAGGAAAGAGAAAAATGGATTAAGAAGTTGTGGTCCTTATGTACAATGGAATATCACTCAGACATGAAATCAAGGTCATAAGGCTAGTAGAAGCAAGATGAGTGGATTTAGGTACGACGACTCTAAGTGAAATAAGTCACACAGAAAAAGACACTTATCATAAGCTATCACTTATACAGGGAATGTAAAAACCGCTACACTTGCACTGAATTACAAAACAGAACAGAGTCACACGTTTAGAAAACAAACTATGGCTGCTTAACGGGAAAGGTGAGGTGGGGTGATGCATAAAACAAGGGTTTCAAATTCGCTCAGATACCGTTCCATACACCCAATATGTAATAGACAAGACCTACTCCTTGCTCAGTGAACTGGACTCAACACCCCCTATTCACCGCACAAGAATATATGTGACTAGTAAGAATCTTAAAACCTATGTATTGATATCTGTCTGGCAGTGAGTCAAGTGGGTGTAAAGCCGCATAAACACAGTCGTGAAAAGCAGCTAAACCCCATTATAAACATAAATTACTTTTAAAAACCCGTAAAACAAAGACAGTGAAAGAGAGAGAAATTCTTACACAATTCGTTCAGAGGCTGTGATGCAACCTGGATTGACCATATCTAGACCCACAGCTGGATGAGACATAAGGGTGGACACTCTTGGGGCTGAAATGTTGGGTGAGGTTGGGTGAGCAGACACAGACCCTTTAAAGTAATACTGCCTGATACCCATCCCATGGGTCCCAAATCTCCAGGTTCAAGGGCATCTTCCTACATCAAAAACATGCATGAGAAACCCAGAAGATGGTACACCGAGTGATTTTGAAAGGTTTCTAATACGCACCTCATTTCTCATCTCCTTGTGCTTGGGTTCGCCTTTCCAGCTACTTTACTAGCAATCTCCCTACTTGGAGAATCAGCACCTTTAAGCTCCTGTTCCCTACAGGTTGCAATTTGTCCTGAGGATGAACGGGAAGAGGGGCAACCAATGAGACACTAGATCTAGGTGTTGGGACAGGCACAGGTCACTCTATTTTCCCATCAGGAAGAAGAATTAACCACAGGCTCAGCCTGCCGCCCAGAAGCAGAATAGGGCCTGAGGCAATCCCGCGCTTTTGCGGCCAGCTCGCAAAAAAGCCAGTTGAAAAATGGAGCTCAGGGACACTGCAATTCACAAACCCGCAGAGCTATAAATGATAACTCTCATCCACAGATATATTGAGGGAAGGCAACGAAGAGGATTTGAAAGCAAGGCAGAATTGCAGGAAACAGGTTTCAGGAGGTAGATTCGAATCGCCTTTAAAGCACATGAAAAGTGGCAAAACGTCGACAATGATGCCCTTGGCCAAACAGGGCGTATGCGTTTTTTCCTGAATATATTCAGGAAAAAACGCATACGCCCTGTTTGGCCAACCAAGCAACCTGGAAAGGCTAATCAGCGCTACAAAGAAGTCTCGCTTCCCATCGGTCAAAAGGGTCATGCTGCAAAAAGTGTCAAAACCACAAATGCAGGACAGGCCATGGAGAAATGGCA
This sequence comes from Eschrichtius robustus, assembly GCF_028021215.1. Classification (NCBI taxonomy): domain Eukaryota; kingdom Metazoa; phylum Chordata; class Mammalia; order Artiodactyla; family Eschrichtiidae; genus Eschrichtius; species Eschrichtius robustus. Next base: position 43,143 of record NW_027175160.1, on the reverse strand, counting down.
GCCTTGCTACGCTGATGGGCGGGATGTAAATTGCCATCAGCCACTCTGGAGAAGTGTACGTTGTGTCCTGAAACATCGAAAAAACACAGCTTAGGGAGCATAGGGCACGTCCACTCATGGGCGTATAATTTGGGAAAACTAAAAATCAGCAAGACACAGTCACCCCAAAGTTTAGGGCTGCTCTGTTGACAAGAACCTCCACTTCATGACACCTTAAATATCCCAGGAAAGAGAAAAATGGATTAAGAAGTTGTGGTCCTTATGTACAATGGAATATCACTCAGACATGAAATCAAGGTCATAAGGCTAGTAGAAGCAAGATGAGTGGATTTAGGTACGACGACTCTAAGTGAAATAAGTCACACAGAAAAAGACACTTATCATAAGCTATCACTTATAGAGGGAATGTAAAAACCGCTACACTTGCACTGAATTACAAAACAGAACAGAGTCACACGTTTAGAAAACAAACTATGGCTGCTTAACGGGAAAGGTGAGGTGGGGTGATGCATAAAACAAGGGTTTCAAATTCGCTCAGATACCGTTCCATACACCCAATATGTAATAGACAAGACCTACTCCTTGCTCAGTGAACTGGACTCAACACCCCCTATTCACCGCACAAGAATATATGTGACTAGTAAGAATCTTAAAACCTATGTATTGATATCTGTCTGGCAGTGAGTCAAGTGGGTGTAAAGCCGCATAAACACAGTCGTGAAAAGCAGCTAAACCCCATTATAAAAATAAATTACTTTTAAAAACCCGTAAAACAAAGACAGTGAAAGAGAGAGAAATTCTTACACAATTCGTTCAGAGGCTGTGATGCAACCTGGATTGACCATATCTAGACCCACAGCTGGATGAGACATAAGGGTGGACACTCTTGGGGCTGAAATGTTGGGTGAGGTTGGGTGAGCAGACACAGACCCTTTAAAGTAATACTGCCTGATACCCATCCCATGGGTCCCAAATCTCCAGGTTCAAGGGCATCTTCCTACATCAAAAACATGCATGAGAAACCCAGAAGATGGTACACCGAGTGATTTTGAAAGGTTTCTAATACGCACCTCATTTCTCATCTCCTTGTGCTTGGGTTCGCCTTTCCAGCTACTTTACTAGCAATCTCCCTACTTGGAGAATCAGCACCTTTAAGCTCCTGTTCCCTACAGGTTGCAATTTGTCCTGAGGATGAACGGGAAGAGGGGCAACCAATGAGACACTAGATCTAGGTGTTGGGACAGGCACAGGTCACTCTATTTTCCCATCAGGAAGAAGAATTAACCACAGGCTCAGCCTGCCGCCCAGAAGCAGAATAGGGCCTGAGGCAATCCCGCGCTTTTGCGGCCAGCTCGCAAAAAAGCCAGTTGAAAAATGGAGCTCAGGGACACTGCAATTCACAAACCCGCAGAGCTATAAATGATAACTCTCATCCACAGATATATTGAGGGAAGGCAACGAAGAGGATTTGAAAGCAAGGCAGAATTGCAGGAAACAGGTTTCAGGAGGTAGATTCGAATCGCCTTTAAAGCACATGAAAAGTGGCAAAACGTCGACAATGATGCCCTTGGCCAAACAGGGCGTATGCGTTTTTTCCTGAATATATTCAGGAAAAAACGCATACGCCCTGTTTGGCCAACCAAGCAACCTGGAAAGGCTAATCAGCGCTACAAAGAAGTCTCGCTTCCCATCGTTCAAAAGGGACATGCTGCAAAAAGTGTCAAAACCAGAAATGCAGGACAGGCCATGGAGAAATGGCAGCCTTGCTACGTTGATGGGCGGGATGTAAATTGCCAACAGCCACTCTGGAGAAGTGTACGGTGTGTCCTGAAACATCGAAAAAACACAGCTTAGGGAGCATAGGGCACGTCCACTCATGGGCGTATAAATTGGGAAAACTAAAAATCAGCAAGACACAGGCACTCCAAAGTTTAGGGCTGCTCTGTTGACAAGAACCTCCACTTCATGACACCTTAAATATCCCAGGAAAGAGAAAAATGGATAAAGAAGTTGTGGTCCTTATGTACAATGGAATATCACTCAGACATGAAATCAAGGTCATAAGGCTAGTAGAAGCAAGATGAGTGGATTTAGGTACGATGATTCTAAGTGAAATAAGTCACACAGAAAAAGACACTTATCATTAGCTATCACTTATAGAGGGAATGTAAAAACCGCTACACTTGAACTGAATTACAAAACAGAACAGAATCACACGTTTAGAAAACACACTATGGCTGCTTAACGGGAAAGGTGAGGTGGGGTGATGCATAAAACAAGGGTTTCAAATTCGCTCAGATACCGTTCCATACACCCAATATGTAATAGACAAGACCTACTCCTTGCTCAGTGAACTGGACTCAACACCCCCTATTCACCGCACAAGAATATATGTGACTAGTAAGAATCTTTAAACCTATGTATTTATATCTGTCTGGAAGTGAGTCAACTGGGTGTAAAGCCGCATAAACACAGCCGTGAAAAGCAGCTAAACCCCATTATAAAAATAAATTACTTTTAAAAACCCGTAAAACAAAGACAGTGAAAGAGAGAGAAATTCTTACAAAATTCGTTCAGAGGCTGTGATGCAACCTGGATTGACCATATCTAGACCCACAGCTGGATGAGACATAAGGGTGGACACTCTTGGGGCTGAAAGGTTGGGTGAGGTTGGGTGAGCAAACGCAGAACCTTTAAAGTAACACTGCTTGGTACCCATCCCATGGGTCCCAAATATCCAGGTTCAAGGGCATCTTCCTACATCGAAAACATGCATGAGAAACCCAGAAGATGGTACACCATGTGATTTTGAAAGGTTTCTAATACGCACCTGATTTCTCATCTCCTTGTGCTCGGGTTCGCCTTTCCAGCTACTTTACTAGCAATCTCCCTACTTGGAGAATCAGCACCTTTAAGCTCCTGTTCCCTACAGGTCGCAATTTGTCCTGAGGATGAACGGGAAGAGGGGCAACCAATGAGAGACTAGATCTAGGTGTTGGGACAGGCACAGGTCACTCTATTTTCCCATCGGGAAGAAGAATTAACCACAGGCTCAGCCTGCCACCCGGAAGCAGAATAGGGCCTGAGGCAATCCCGTGCTTTTGCGGCCAGCTCCCAAAAAAGCCAGTTGAAAAATGGAGCTCAGGGACACTGCAATTCACAAACCCGCAGAGCTATAAATAATAACTCTCATCCACAGATATATTGAGGGAAGGCAACGAAGAGGATTTGAAAGCAAGGCAGAATTGCAGGAAACAGGTTTCAGGAGGTAGATTCGAATCGCCTTTAAAGCACATGAAAAGCGGCAAAACTTCGACAATGATGCCCTTGGCCAAACAGGGCGTATGCGTTTTTTCCTGAATATATTCAGGAAAAAACGCAAATGCCCTTTTTGGCCAACCAAGCAACCTGGAAAGGCAAATCAGCGCTACAAAGAAGTCTCGCTTCCCATCGGTCAAAAGGGTCATGCTGCAAAAAGTGTCAAAACCACAAATGCAGGACAGGCCATGGAGAAATGGCAGCCTTGCTACGCTGATGGGCGGGATGTAAATTGCCATCAGCCACTCTGGAGAAGTGTACGTTGTGTCCTGAAACATCGAAAAAACACAGCTTAGGGAGCATAGGGCACGTCCACTCATGGGCGTATAATTTGGGAAAACTAAAAATCAGCAAGACACAGTCACCCCAAAGTTTAGGGATGCTCTGTTGACAAGAACCTCCACTTCATGACACCTTAAATATCCCAGGAAAGAGAAAAATGGATAAAGAAGTTGTGGTCCTTATGTACAATGGAATATCACTCAGACATGAAATCAATGTCATAAGGCTAGTAGAAGCAAGATGAGTGGATTTAGGTACGACGACTCTAAGTGAAATAAGTCACACAGAAAAAGACACTTATCATAAGCTATCACTTATAGAGGGAATGTAAAAACCGCTACACTTGAACTGAATTACAAAACAGAACAGAGTCACACGTTTAGAAAACACACTATGGCTGCTTAACGGGAAAGGTGAGGTGGGGTGAGGCATAAAACAAGGGTTTCAAATTCGCTCAGATACCGTTCCATACACCCAATATGTAATAGACAAGACCTACTCCATGCTCAGTGAACTGGACTCAACACCCCCTATTCACCGCACAAGAATATATGTGACTAGTAAGAATCTTAAAATCTATGTATTGATATCTGTCTGGAAGTGAGTCAAGTGGGTGTAAAGCCGCATAAACACAGCCGTGAAAAGCACATAAACCCCATTATAAAAATAAATTACTTTTAAAAACCCGTAAAACAAAGACAGTGAAAGAGAGAGAAATTCTTACACAATTCGTTCAGAGGCTGTGATGCAACCTGGATTGACCATATCTAGACCCACAGCTGGATGAGACATAAGGGTGGACACTCTTGGGGCTGAAAGGTTGGGTGAGGTTGGGTGAGCAGACGCAGACCCTTTAAAGTAATACTGCCTGATACCCATCCCATGGGTCCCAAATCTCCAGGTTCAAGGGCATCTTCCTACATCAAAAACATGCATGAGAAACCCAGAAGATGGTACACCGTGTGATTCTGAAAGGTTTCTAATACGCACCTCATTTCTCATCTCCTTGTGCTTGGGTTCGCCTTTCCAGCTACTTTACTAGCAATCTCCCTACTTGGAGAATCAGCACCTTTAAGCTCCTGTTCCCTACAGGTTGCAATTTGTCCTGAGGATGAACGGGAAGAGGGGCAACCAATGAGACACTAGATCTAGGTGTTGGGACAGGCACAGGTCACTCTATTTTCCCATCAGGAAGAAGAATTAACCACAGGCTCAGCCTGCCGCCCAGAAGCAGAATAGGGCCTGAGGCAATCCTGCGCTTTTGCGGCCAGGTCCCAAAAAAGCGAGTTGAAAAATGTAGCTCAGGGACACTGCAATTCACAAACCTGCAGAGCTATAAATGATAACTCTCATCCACAGATATATTGAGGGAAGGCAACGAAGAGGATTTGAAAGCAAGGCAGAATTGCAGGAAACAGGTTTCAGGAGGTAGATTCAAATCGCCTTTAAAGCACATGAAAAGTGGCAAAACGTCGACAATGATGCCCTTGGCCAAACAGGGCGTATGCGTTTTTTCCTGAATATATTCAGGAAAAAACGCATACGCCCTGTTTGGCCAACCAAGCAACCTGGAAAGGCTAATCAGCGCACAAAGAAGTCTCGCTTCCCATCGGTCAAAAGGGCCATGCTGCAAAAAGTGTCAAAACCAGAAATGCAGGACAGGCCATGGAGAAATGGCAGCCTTGCTACGCTGATGGGCGGGATGTAAATTGCCAACAGCCACTCTGGAGAAGTGTATGGTGTGTCCTGAAACATCGAAAAAACACAGCTTAGGGAGCATAGGGCACGTCCACTCATGGGCGTATAAATTGGGAAAACTAAAAATCAGCAAGACACAGGCACCCCAAAGTTTAGGGCTGCTCTGTTGACAAGAACCTCCACTTCATGACACCTTAAATATCCCAGGAAAGAGAAAAACGGATAAAGAAGTTGTGGTCCTTATGTACAATGGAATATCACTCAGACATGAAATCAATGTCATAAGGCTAGTAGAAGCAATATGAGTGGATTTAGGTAAGACGATTCTAAGTGAAATAAGTCACAAAGAAAAAGACACTTATCATAAGCTATCACTTATAGAGGGAATGTAAAAACCGCTACACTTGAACTGAATTACAAAACAGAACAGAGTCACACGTTTAGAAAACACACTATGGCTGCTTAACGGGAAAGGTGAGGTGGGGTGAGGCATAAAACAAGGGTTTCAAATTCGCTCAGATACCGTTCCATACACCCAATATGTAATAGACAACACCTGCTCCTTGCTCAGTGAACTGGACTCAACACCCCCTATTCACCGCACAAGAATATATGTGACTAGTAAGAATCTTAAAACCTATGTATTGATATCTGTCTGGAAGTGAGTCAAGTGGGTGTAAAGCCGCATAAACACAGCCGTGAAAAACAGCTAAACCCCATTATAAAAATAAATTACTTTTAAAAACCCGTAAAACAAAGACAGTGAAAGAGAGAGAAATTCTTACAAAATTCGTTCAGAGGCTGTGATGCAACCTGGATTGACCATATCTAGACCCACAGCTGGATGAGACATAAGGGTGGACACTCTTGGGGCTGAAAGGTTGGGTGAGGTTGGGTGAGCAAACGCAGACCCTTTAAAGTAACACTGCTTGGTACCCATCCCATGGGTCCCAAATCTCCAGGTTCAAGGGCATCTTCCTACATCGAAAACATGCATGAGAAACCCAGAAGATGGTACACCGTGTGATTCTGAAAGGTTTCTAATACGCACCTCATTTCTCATCTCCTTGTGCTCGGGTTCGCCTTTCCAGCTACTTTACTAGCAATCTCCCTACTTGGAGAATCAGCACCTTTAAGCTTCTGTTCCCTACAGGTTGCAATTTGTCCTGAGGATGAACGGGAAGAGGGGCAACCAATGAGAGACTAGATCTAGGTGTTGGGACAGGCACAGGTCACTCTATTTTCCCATCGGGAAGAAGAATTAACCACAGGCTCAGCCTGCCGCCCAGAAGCAGAATAGGGACTGAGGCAATCCCGCCCTTTTGCGGCCAGCTACCAAAAAAGCGAGTTGAAAAATGGAGCTCAGGGACACTGCAATTCACAAACCCGCAGAGTTATAAATGATAACTCTCATCCACAGATATATTGAGGGAAGGCAACGAAGAGGATTTGAAAGCAAGGCAGAATTGCAGGAAACAGGTTTCAGAAGGTAGATTCGAATCGCCTTTAAAACACATGAAAAGTGGCAAAACTTCGACAATGATGCCCTTGGACAAAAAGGGCGTATGCGTTTTTTCCTGAATATATTCAGGAAAAAACGCATACGCCCTTTTTTGCCAACCAAGCAACCTGGAAAGGCAAATCAGCGCTACAAAGAAGTCTCGCTTCCCATCGGTCAAAAGGGCCATGCTGCAAAAAGTGTCAAAACCAGAAATGCAGGACAGGCCATGGAGAAATGGCAGCCTTGCTACGCTGATGGGCGGGATGTAAATTGCCAACAGCCACTCTGGAGAAGTGTACGGTGTGTCCTGAAACATCGAAACAACACAGCTTAGGGAGCATAGGGCACGTCCACTCATGGGCGTATAAATTGGGAAAACTAAAAATCAGCAAGACACAGGCACCCCAAAGTTTAGGGCTGCTCTGTTGACAAGAACCTCCACTTCATGACACCTTAAATATCCCAGGAAAGAGAAAAATGGATAAAGAAGTTGTGGTCCTTATGTACAATGGAATATCACTCAGACATGAAATCAATGTCATAAGGCTAGTAGAAGCAAGATGAGTGGATTTAGGTACGACGATTCTAAGTGAAATAAGTCACACAGAAAAAGACACTTATCATAAGCTATCACTTATAGAGGGAATGTAAAAACCGCTACACTTGAACTGAATTATAAAACAGAACAGAGTCACACGTTTAGAAAACACACTATGGCTGCTTAACGGGAAAGGTGAGGTGGGGTGAGGCATAAAACAAGGGTTTCAAATTCGCTCAGATACCGTTCCATACACCCAATATGTAATAGACAAGACCTACTGCTTGCTCAGTGAACTGGACTCAACACCCACTATTCACTGCACAAGAATATATGGGACTAGTAAGAATCTTAAAACCTATGTATTGATATCTGTCTGGAAGTGAGTCAAGTGGGTGTAAAGCCGCATAAACACAGCCGTGAAAAGCAGCTAAACCCCATTATAAAAATAAATTACTTTTAAAAACCCGTAAAACAAAGACAGTGAAAGAGAGAGAAATTCTTACAAAATTCGTTCAGAGGCTGTGATGCAACCTGGATTGACCATATCTAGACCCACAGCTGGATGAGACATAAGGGTGGGCACTCTTGGGGCTGAAAGTTTGGGTGAGGTTGGGTGAGCAAACGCAGACCCTTTAAAGTAATACTGCCTGGTACCCATCCCATGGGTCCCAAATCTCCAGGTTCAAGGGCATCTTCCTACATCGAAAACATGCATGAGAAACCCAGAAGATGGTACACCGTGTGATTTTGAAAGGTTTCTAATACGCACCTGATTTCTCATCTCCTTGTGCTCGGGTTCGCCTTTCCAGCTACTTTACTAGCAATCTCCCTACTTGGAGAATCAGCACCTTTAAGCTCCTGTTCCATACAGGTTGCAATTTGTCCTGAGGATGAACGGGAAGAGGGGCAACCAATGAGAGACTAGATCTAGGTGTTGGGACAGGCACAGGTCACTCTATTTTCCCATTGGGAAGAAGAATTAACCACAGGCTCAGCCTGCCGCCCAGAAGCAGAATAGGGCCTGAGGCAATCCCGTGCTTTTGCGGCCAGCTCCCAAAAAAGCCAGTTGAAAAATGGAGATCAGGGACACTGCAATTCACAAACCCACAGATCTATAAATGATAACTCTCATCCACAGATATATTGAGGGAAGGCAACGAAGAGGATTTGAAAGCAAGGCAGAATTGCAGGAAACAGGTTTCAGGAGGTAGATTCGAATCGCCTTTAAAGCACATGAAAAGTGGCAAAACGTCGACAATGATGCCCTTGGCCAAACAGGGCGTATGCGTTTTTTCCTGAATATATTCAGGAAAAAACGCATACGCCCTGTTTGGCCAACCAAGCAACCTGGAAAGGTTAATCAGCGCTACAAAGAAGTCTCGCTTCCCATCGGTCAAAAGGGCCATGCTGCAAAAAGTGTCAAAACCAGAAATGCAGGACAGGCCATGGAGAAATGGCAGCCTTGCTACGCTGATGGGCGGGATGTAAATTGCCAACAGCCACTCTGGAGAAGTGTACGGTGTGTCCTGAAACATCGAAAAAGCACAGCTTAGGGAGCATAGGGCACGTCCACTCATGGGCGTATAAATTGGGAAAACTAAAAATCATCAAGACACAGGCACCCCAAAGTTTAGGGCTGCTCTGTTGACAAGAACCTCCACTTCATGACACCTTAAATATCCCAGGAAAGAGAAAAATGGATAAAGAAGTTGTGGTCCTTATGTACAATGGAATATCACTCAGACATGAAATCAGTGTCATAAGGCTAGTAGAAGCAATATGAGTGGATTTAGGTACGACGATTCTAAGTGAAATAAGTCACAAAGAAAAAGACACTTATCATAAGCTATCACTTATAGAGGGAATGTAAAAACCGCTACACTTGAACTGAATTACAAAACAGAACAGAGTCACACGTTTAGAAAACAAACTATGGCTGCTTAACGGGAAAGGTGAAGTGGGGTGAGGCATAAAACAAGGGTTTCAAAATCGCTCAGATACCGTTCCATACACCCAATATGTAATAGACAACACCTGCTCCTTGCTCAGTGAACTGGACTCAACACCCCCTATTCACCGCACAAGAATATATGTGACTAGTAAGAATCTTAAAACCTATGTATTGATATCTGTCTGGCAGTGAGTCAAGTGGGTGTAAAGCCGCATAAACACAGTCGTGAAAAGCAGCTAAACCCCATTATAAAAATAAATTACTTTTAAAAACCCGTAAAACAAAGACAGTGAAAGAGAGAGAAATTCTTACACAATTCGTTCAGAGGCTGTGATGCAACCTGGATTGACCATATCTAGACCCACAGCTGGATGAGACATAAGGGTGGACACTCTTGGGGCTGAAATGTTGGGTGAGGTTGGGTGAGCAGACACAGACCCTTTAAAGTAATACTGCCTGATACCCATCCCATGGGTCCCAAATCTCCAGGTTCAAGGGCATCTTCCTACATCAAAAACATGCATGAGAAACCCAGAAGATGGTACACCGAGTGATTTTGAAAGGTTTCTAATACGCACCTCATTTCTCATCTCCTTGTGCTTGGGTTCGCCTTTCCAGCTACTTTACTAGCAATCTCCCTACTTGGAGAATCAGCACCTTTAAGCTCCTGTTCCCTACAGGTTGCAATTTGTCCTGAGGATGAACGGGAAGAGGGGCAACCAATGAGACACTAGATCTAGGTGTTGGGACAGGCACAGGTCACTCTATTTTCCCATCAGGAAGAAGAATTAACCACAGGCTCAGCCTGCCGCCCAGAAGCAGAATAGGGCCTGAGGCAATCCCGCGCTTTTGCGGCCAGCTCGCAAAAAAGCCAGTTGAAAAATGGAGCTCAGGGACACTGCAATTCACAAACCCGCAGAGCTATAAATGATAACTCTCATCCACAGATATATTGAGGGAAGGCAACGAAGAGGATTTGAAAGCAAGGCAGAATTGCAGGAAACAGGTTTCAGGAGGTAGATTCGAATCGCCTTTAAAGCACATGAAAAGTGGCAAAACGTCGACAATGATGCCCTTGGCCAAACAGGGCGTATGCGTTTTTTCCTGAATATATTCAGGAAAAAACGCATACGCCCTGTTTGGCCAACCAAGCAACCTGGAAAGGCTAATCAGCGCTACAAAGAAGTCTCGCTTCCCATCGTTCAAAAGGGACATGCTGCAAAAAGTGTCAAAACCAGAAATGCAGGACAGGCCATGGAGAAATGGCAGCCTTGCTACGTTGATGGGCGGGATGTAAATTGCCAACAGCCACTCTGGAGAAGTGTACGGTGTGTCCTGAAACATCGAAAAAACACAGCTTAGGGAGCATAGGGCACGTCCACTCATGGGCGTATAAATTGGGAAAACTAAAAATCAGCAAGACACAGGCACTCCAAAGTTTAGGGCTGCTCTGTTGACAAGAACCTCCACTTCATGACACCTTAAATATCCCAGGAAAGAGAAAAATGGATAAAGAAGTTGTGGTCCTTATGTACAATGGAATATCACTCAGACATGAAATCAAGGTCATAAGGCTAGTAGAAGCAAGATGAGTGGATTTAGGTACGATGATTCTAAGTGAAATAAGTCACACAGAAAAAGACACTTATCATTAGCTATCACTTATAGAGGGAATGTAAAAACCGCTACACTTGAACTGAATTACAAAACAGAACAGAATCACACGTTTAGAAAACACACTATGGCTGCTTAACGGGAAAGGTGAGGTGGGGTGATGCATAAAACAAGGGTTTCAAATTCGCTCAGATACCGTTCCATACACCCAATATGTAATAGACAAGACCTACTCCTTGCTCAGTGAACTGGACTCAACACCCCCTATTCACCGCACAAGAATATATGTGACTAGAAAGAATCTTTAAACCTATGTATTTATATCTGTCTGGAAGTGAGTCAACTGGGTGTAAAGCCGCATAAACACAGCCGTGAAAAGCAGCTAAACCCCATTATAAAAATAAATTACTTTTAAAAACCCGTAAAACAAAGACAGTGAAAGAGAGAGAAATTCTTACAAAACTCGTTCAGAGGCTGTGATGCAACCTGGATTGACCATATCTAGACCCACAGCTGGATGAGACATAAGGGTGGACACTCTTGGGGCTGAAAGGTTGGGTGAGGTTGGGTGAGCAAACGCAGAACCTTTAAAGTAACACTGCTTGGTACCCATCCCATGGGTCCCAAATATCCAGGTTCAAGGGCATCTTCCTACATCGAAAACATGCATGAGAAACCCAGAAGATGGTACACCATGTGATTTTGAAAGGTTTCTAATACGCACCTGATTTCTCATCTCCTTGTGCTCGGGTTCGCCTTTCCAGCTACTTTACTAGCAATCTCCCTACTTGGAGAATCAGCACCTTTAAGCTCCTGTTCCCTACAGGTCGCAATTTGTCCTGAGGATGAACGGGAAGAGGGGCAACCAATGAGAGACTAGATCTAGGTGTTGGGACAGGCACAGGTCACTCTATTTTCCCATCGGGAAGAAGAATTAACCACAGGCTCAGCCTGCCACCCGGAAGCAGAATAGGGCCTGAGGCAATCCCGTGCTTTTGCGGCCAGCTCCCAAAAAAGCCAGTTGAAAAATGGAGCTCAGGGACACTGCAATTCACAAACCCGCAGAGCTATAAATAATAACTCTCATCCACAGATATATTGAGGGAAGGCAACGAAGAGGATTTGAAAGCAAGGCAGAATTGCAGGAAACAGGTTTCAGGAGGTAGATTCGAATCGCCTTTAAAGCACATGAAAAGCGGCAAAACTTCGACAATGATGCCCTTGGCCAAACAGGGCGTATGCGTTTTTTCCTGAATATATTCAGGAAAAAACGCAAATGCCCTTTTTGGCCAACCAAGCAACCTGGAAAGGCAAATCAGCGCTACAAAGAAGTCTCGCTTCCCATCGGTCAAAAGGGTCATGCTGCAAAAAGTGTCAAAACCACAAATGCAGGACAGGCAATGGAGAAATGGCAGCCTTGCTACGCTGATGGGCGGGATGTAAATTGCCATCAGCCACTCTGGAGAAGTGTACGTTGTGTCCTGAAACATCGAAAAAACACAGCTTAGGGAGCATAGGGCACGTCCACTCATGGGCGTATAATTTGGGAAAACTAAAAATCAGCAAGACACAGTCACCCCAAAGTTTAGGGCTGCTCTGTTGACAAGAACCTCCACTTCATGACACCTTAAATATCCCAGGAAAGAGAAAAATGGATAAAGAAGTTGTGGTCCTTATGTACAATGGAATATCACTCAGACATGAAATCAATGTCATAAGGCTAGTAGAAGCAAGATGAGTGGATTTAGGTACGACGACTCTAAGTGAAATAAGTCACACAGAAAAAGACACTTATCATAAGCTATCACTTATAGAGGGAATGTAAAAACCGCTACACTTGAACTGAATTACAAAACAGAACAGAGTCACACGTTTAGAAAACACACTATGGCTGCTTAACGGGAAAGGTGAGGTGGGGTGAGGCATAAAACAAGGGTTTCAAATTCGCTCAGATACCGTTCCATACACCCAATATGTAATAGACAAGACCTACTCCATGCTCAGTGAACTGGACTCAACACCCCCTATTCACCGCACAAGAATATATGTGACTAGTAAGAATCTTAAAATCTATGTATTGATATCTGTCTGGAAGTGAGTCAAGTGGGTGTAAAGCCGCATAAACACAGCCGTGAAAAGCACCTAAACCCCATTATAAAAATAAATTACTTTTAAAAACCCGTAAAACAAAGACAGTGAAAGAGAGAGAAATTCTTACACAATTCGTTCAGAGGCTGTGATGCAACCTGGATTGACCATATCTAGACCCACAGCTGGATGAGACATAAGGGTGGACACTCTTGGGGCTGAAAGGTTGGGTGAGGTTGGGTGAGCAGACGCAGACCCTTTAAAGTAATACTGCCTGATACCCATCCCATGGGTCCCAAATCTCCAGGTTCAAGGGCATCTTCCTACATCAAAAACATGCATGAGAAACCCAGAAGATGGTACACCGTGTGATTCTGAAAGGTTTCTAATACGCACCTCATTTCTCATCTCCTTGTGCTTGGGTTCGCCTTTCCAGCTACTTTACTAGCAATCTCCCTACTTGGAGAATCAGCACCTTTAAGCTCCTGTTCCCTACAGGTTGCAATTTGTCCTGAGGATGAACGGGAAGAGGGGCAACCAATGAGACACTAGATCTAGGTGTTGGGACAGGCACAGGTCACTCTATTTTCCCATCAGGAAGAAGAATTAACCACAGGCTCAGCCTGCCGCCCAGAAGCAGAATAGGGCCTGAGGCAATCCTGCGCTTTTGCGGCCAGGTCCCAAAAAAGCGAGTTGAAAAATGTAGCTCAGGGACACTGCAATTCACAAACCTGCAGAGCTATAAATGATAACTCTCATCCACAGATATATTGAGGGAAGGCAACGAAGAGGATTTGAAAGCAAGGCAGAATTGCAGGAAACAGGTTTCAGGAGGTAGATTCAAATCGCCTTTAAAGCACATGAAAAGTGGCAAAACGTCGACAATGATGCCCTTGGCCAAACAGGGCGTATGCGTTTTTTCCTGAATATATTCAGGAAAAAACGCATACGCCCTGTTTGGCCAACCAAGCAACCTGGAAAGGCTAATCAGCGCACAAAGAAGTCTCGCTTCCCATCGGTCAAAAGGGCCATGCTGCAAAAAGTGTCAAAACCAGAAATGCAGGACAGGCCATGGAGAAATGGCAGCCTTGCTACGCTGATGGGCGGGATGTAAATTGCCAACAGCCACTCTGGAGAAGTGTATGGTGTGTCCTGAAACATCGAAAAAACACAGCTTAGGGAGCATAGGGCACGTCCACTCATGGGCGTATAAATTGGGAAAACTAAAAATCAGCAAGACACAGGCACCCCAAAGTTTAGGGCTGCTCTGTTGACAAGAACCTCCACTTCATGACACCTTAAATATCCCAGGAAAGAGAAAAACGGATAAAGAAGTTGTGGTCCTTATGTACAATGGAATATCACTCAGACATGAAATCAATGTCATAAGGCTAGTAGAAGCAATATGAGTGGATTTAGGTAAGACGATTCTAAGTGAAATAAGTCACAAAGAAAAAGACACTTATCATAAGCTATCACTTATAGAGGGAATGTAAAAACCGCTACACTTGAACTGAATTACAAAACAGAACAGAGTCACACGTTTAGAAAACACACTATGGCTGCTTAACGGGAAAGGTGAGGTGGGGTGAGGCATAAAACAAGGGTTTCAAATTCGCTCAGATACCGTTCCATACACCCAATATGTAATAGACAACACCTGCTCCTTGCTCAGTGAACTGGACTCAACACCCCCTATTCACCGCACAAGAATATATGTGACTAGTAAGAATCTTAAAACCTATGTATTGATATCTGTCTGGAAGTGAGTCAAGTGGGTGTAAAGCCGCATAAACACAGCCGTGAAAAACAGCTAAACCCCATTATAAAAATAAATTACTTTTAAAAACCCGTAAAACAAAGACAGTGAAAGAGAGAGAAATTCTTACAAAATTCGTTCAGAGGCTGTGATGCAACCTGGATTGACCATATCTAGACCCACAGCTGGATGAGACATAAGGGTGGACACTCTTGGGGCTGAAAGGTTGGGTGAGGTTGGGTGAGCAAACGCAGACCCTTTAAAGTAACACTGCTTGGTACCCATCCCATGGGTCCCAAATCTCCAGGTTCAAGGGCATCTTCCTACATCGAAAACATGCATGAGAAACCCAGAAGATGGTACACCGTGTGATTCTGAAAGGTTTCTAATACGCACCTCATTTCTCATCTCCTTGTGCTCGGGTTCGCCTTTCCAGCTACTTTACTAGCAATCTCCCTACTTGGAGAATCAGCACCTTTAAGCTTCTGTTCCCTACAGGTTGCAATTTGTCCTGAGGATGAACGGGAAGAGGGGCAACCAATGAGAGACTAGATCTAGGTGTTGGGACAGGCACAGGTCACTCTATTTTCCCATCGGGAAGAAGAATTAACCACAGGCTCAGCCTGCCGCCCAGAAGCAGAATAGGGACTGAGGCAATCCCGCCCTTTTGCGGCCAGCTACCAAAAAAGCGAGTTGAAAAATGGAGCTCAGGGACACTGCAATTCACAAACCCGCAGAGTTATAAATGATAACTCTCATCCACAGATATATTGAGGGAAGGCAACGAAGAGGATTTGAAAGCAAGGCAGAATTGCAGGAAACAGGTTTCAGAAGGTAGATTCGAATCGCCTTTAAAACACATGAAAAGTGGCAAAACTTCGACAATGATGCCCTTGGACAAAAAGGGCGTATGCGTTTTTTCCTGAATATATTCAGGAAAAAACGCATACGCCCTTTTTTGCCAACCAAGCAACCTGGAAAGGCAAATCAGCGCTACAAAGAAGTCTCGCTTCCCATCGGTCAAAAGGGCCATGCTGCAAAAAGTGTCAAAACCAGAAATGCAGGACAGGCCATGGAGAAATGGCAGCCTTGCTACGCTGATGGGCGGGATGTAAATTGCCAACAGCCACTCTGGAGAAGTGTACGGTGTGTCCTGAAACATCGAAACAACACAGCTTAGGGAGCATAGGGCACGTCCACTCATGGGCGTATAAATTGGGAAAACTAAAAATCAGCAAGACACAGGCACCCCAAAGTTTAGGGCTGCTCTGTTGACAAGAACCTCCACTTCATGACACCTTAAATATCCCAGGAAAGAGAAAAATGGATAAAGAAGTTGTGGTCCTTATGTACAATGGAATATCACTCAGACATGAAATCAATGTCATAAGGCTAGTAGAAGCAAGATGAGTGGATTTAGGTACGACGATTCTAAGTGAAATAAGTCACACAGAAAAAGACACTTATCATAAGCTATCACTTATAGAGGGAATGTAAAAACCGCTACACTTGAACTGAATTATAAAACAGAACAGAGTCACACGTTTAGAAAACACACTATGGCTGCTTAACGGGAAAGGTGAGGTGGGGTGAGGCATAAAACAAGGGTTTCAAATTCGCTCAGATACCGTTCCATACACCCAATATGTAATAGACAAGACCTACTGCTTGCTCAGTGAACTGGACTCAACACCCACTATTCACTGCACAAGAATATATGGGACTAGTAAGAATCTTAAAACCTATGTATTGATATCTGTCTGGAAGTGAGTCAAGTGGGTGTAAAGCCGCATAAACACAGCCGTGAAAAGCAGCTAAACCCCATTATAAAAATAAATTACTTTTAAAAACCCGTAAAACAAAGACAGTTAAAGAGAGAGAAATTCTTACAAAATTCGTTCAGAGGCTGTGATGCAACCTGGATTGACCATATCTAGACCCACAGCTGGATGAGACATAAGGGTGGGCACTCTTGGGGCTGAAAGTTTGGGTGAGGTTGGGTGAGCAAACGCAGACCCTTTAAAGTAATACTGCCTGGTACCCATCCCATGGGTCCCAAATCTCCAGGTTCAAGGGCATCTTCCTACATCGAAAACATGCATGAGAAACCCAGAAGATGGTACACCGTGTGATTTTGAAAGGTTTCTAATACGCACCTGATTTCTCATCTCCTTGTGCTCGGGTTCGCCTTTCCAGCTACTTTACTAGCAATCTCCCTACTTGGAGAATCAGCACCTTTAAGCTCCTGTTCCATACAGGTTGCAATTTGTCCTGAGGATGAACGGGAAGAGGGGCAACCAATGAGAGACTAGATCTAGGTGTTGGGACAGGCACAGGTCACTCTATTTTCCCATTGGGAAGAAGAATTAACCACAGGCTCAGCCTGCCGCCCAGAAGCAGAATAGGGCCTGAGGCAATCCCGTGCTTTTGCGGCCAGCTCCCAAAAAAGCCAGTTGAAAAATGGAGATCAGGGACACTGCAATTCACAAACCCGCAGATCTATAAATGATAACTCTCATCCACAGATATATTGAGGGAAGGCAACGAAGAGGATTTGAAAGCAAGGCAGAATTGCAGGAAACAGGTTTCAGGAGGTAGATTCGAATCGCCTTTAAAGCACATGAAAAGTGGCAAAACGTCGACAATGATGCCCTTGGCCAAACAGGGCGTATGCGTTTTTTCCTGAATATATTCAGGAAAAAACGCATACGCCCTGTTTGGCCAACCAAGCAACCTGGAAAGGTTAAACAGCGCTACAAAGAAGTCTCGCTTCCCATCGGTCAAAAGGGCCATGCTGCAAAAAGTTTCAAAACCAGAAATGCAGGACAGGCCATGGAGAAATGGCAGCCTTGCTACGCTGATGGGCGGGATGTAAATTGCCAACAGCCACTCTGGAGAAGTGTACGGTGTGTCCCGAAACATCGAAAAAACACAGCTTAGGGAGCATAGGGCACGTCCACTCATGGGCGTATAAATTGGGAAAACTTAAAATCAGCAAGACACAGGCACTCCAAACTTTAGGGCTGCTCTGTTGAGAAGAACCTCCACTTCATGACACCTTAAATATCCCAGGAAAGAGAAAAATGGATAAAGAAGTTGTGGTCCTTATGTACAATGGAATATCACTCAGACATGAAATCAAGGCCATAAGGCTAGTAGAAGCAAGATGAGTGGATTTAGGTACGATGATTCTAAGTGAAATAAGTCACACAGAAAAAGACACTTATCATTAGCTATCACTTATAGAGGGAATGTAAAAACCGCTACACTTGAACTGAATTACAAAACAGAACAGAGTCACACGTTTAGGAAACACACTATGGCTGCTTAACGGGAAAGGTGAGGTGGGGTGAGGCATAAAACAAGGGATTCAAATTCGCTCAGATACCGTTCCATACACCCAATATGTAATAGACAAGACCTACTCCTTGCTCAGTGAACTGGACTCAACACCCCCTATTCACCGCACAAGAATATATGTGACTAGTAAGAATCTTAAAACCTATGTATTGATATGTGTCTGGAAGTGAGTCAAGTGGGTGTAAAGCCGCATAAACACAGCCGTGAAAAGCAGCTAAACCCCATTATAAAAATAAATTACTTTTAAAAACCCGTAAAACAAAGACAGTGAAAGAGAGAGAAATTCTTACACAATTCGTTCAGAGGCTGTGATGCAACCTGGATTGACCATATCTACACCCACAGCTGGATGAGACATAAGGGTGGACACTCTTGGGGCTGAAAGGTTGGGTGAGGTTGGGTGAGCAGACGCAGACCCTTTAAAGTAATACTGCCTGGTACCCATCCCATGGGTCCCAAATCTCCAGGTTCAAGGGCATCTTCCTACATCGAAAACATGCATGAGAAACCCAGAAGATGGTACACCGTGTGATTTTGAAAGGTTTCTAATACGCACCTGATTTCTCATCTCCTTGTGCTCGGGTTCGCCTTTCCAGCTACTTTACTAGCAATCTCTCTACTTGGAGAATCAGCACCTTTAAGCTCCTGTTCCCTACAGGTTGCAATTTGTCCTGAGGATGAACGGGAAGAGGGGCAACCAATGAGAGACTAGATCTAGGTGTTGGGACAGGCACAGGTCACTCTATTTTCCCATCGGGAAGAAGAATTAACCACAGGCTCAGCCTGCCGCCCAGGAGCAGAATAGGGCCTGAGGCAATCCCGCGCTTTTGAGGCCGGCTCCCAAAAAAGCCAGTTGAAAAATGGAGCTCAGGGACACTGCGATTCACAAACCCGCAGAGCTATAAATGATAACTCTCATCCACAGATATATTGAGGGAAGGCAACGAAGAGGATTTGAAAGCAAGGCAGAATTGCAGGAAACAGGTTTCAGGAGGTAGATTCGAATCGCCTTTAAAGCACATGAAAAGTGGCAAAACGTCGACAATGATGCCCTTGGCCAAACAGGGCGTATGCGTTTTTTCCTGAATATATTCATGAAAAAACGCATACGCCCTGTTTGGCCAACCAAGCAACCTGGAAAGGCTAATCAGCGCTACAAAGAAGTCTCGCTTCCCATCGGTCAAAAGGGCCATGCTGCAAAAAGTGTCAAAACCAGAAATGCAGGACAGGCCATGGAGAAATGGCAGCCTTGCTACGCTGATGGGCGGGATGTAAATTGCCAACAGCCACTCTGGAGAAGTGTACGGTGTGTCCTGAAACATCGAAACAACACAGCTTAGGGAGCATAGGGCACGTCCACTCATGGGCGTATAAATTGGGAAAACTAAAAATCAGCAAGACACAGGCACCCCAAAGTTTAGGGCTGCTCTGTTGACAAGAACCTCCACTTCATGACACCTTAAATATCCCAGGAAAGAGAAAAATGGATAAAGAAGTTGTGGTCCTTATGTACAATGGAATATCACTCAGACATGAAATCAATGTCATAAGGCTAGTAGAAGCAAGATGAGTGGATTTAGGTACGACGATTCTAAGTGAAATAAGTCACACAGAAAAAGACACTTATCATAAGCTATCACTTATAGAGGGAATGTAAAAACCGCTACACTTGAACTGAATTACAAAACAGAACAGAGTCACACGTTTAGAAAACACACTATGGCTGCTTAACGGGAAAGGTGAGGTGGGGTGAGGCATAAAACAAGGGTTTCAAATTTGCTCAGATAACGTTCCATACACCCAATATGTAATAGACAAGACCTACTCCTTGCTCAGTGAACTGGACTCAACACCCCCTATTCACCGCACAAGAGTATATGTGACTAGTAAAAATCTTAAAACCTATGTATTGATATCTGTCTGGAAGTGAGTCAAGTGGGTGTAAAGCTGCATAAACACAGCCATGAAAAGCAGCTAAACCCCATTATAAAAATAAATTACTTTTAAAAACCCGTAAAACAAAGACAGTGAAAGAGAGAGAAATTCTTACACAATTCGTTCAGAGGCTGTGATGCAACCTGGATTGACCATATCTAGACCCACAGCTGCATGAGACATAAGGGTGGACACTCTTGGGGCTGAAAGGTTGGGTGAGGTTGGGTGAGCAGACGCAGACCCTTTAAAGTAATACTGCCTGGTACCCATCCCATGGGTCCCAAATCTCCAGGTTCAAGGGCATCTTCCTACATCGAAAACATGCATGAGAAACCCAGAAGATGGTACACCGTGTTATTTTGAAAGGTTTCTAATACGCACCTCATTTCTCATCTCCTTGTGCTCGGGTTCGCCTTTCCAGCTACTTTACTAGCAATATGCCTACTTGGAGAATCAGCACCTTTAACCTCCTGTTCCCTAAAGGTTGCAATTTGTCCTGAGGATGAACGGGAAGAGGGGCAACCAATGAGAGACTAGATCTAGGTGTTGGGACAGGCACAGGTCACTCTATTTTCCCATCGGGAAGAAGAATTAACCACAGGCTCAGCCTGCCGCCCAGAAGCAGAATAGGGCCTGAGGCAATCCCGCGCTTTTGTGGCCAGCTCCCAAAAAAGCCAGTTGAAAAATGGAGCTCAGGGACACTGCAATTCACAAACCCGCAGAGCTATAAATGATAACTCTCATCCACAGATATATTCAGGGAAGGCAACGAAGAGGATTTGAAAGCAAGGCAGAATTGCAGGAAACAGGTTTCAGGAGGTAGATTCGAATCGCCTTTAAAGCACATGAAAAGCGGCAAAACGTCGACAATGATGCCCTTGTGCAAACAGGGCGTATGCGTTTTTTCCTGAATATATTCAGGAAAAAACGCATACGCCCTGTTTGGCCAACCAAGCAACCTTGAAAGGCTAATCAGCGCTACAAAGAAGTCTCGCTTCCCATCGGTCAAAAGGGCCATGCTGCAAAAAGTGTCAAAACCAGAAATGCAGGACAGGCCATGGAGAAATGGCAGCCTTGCTACACTGATGGACGGGATGTACATTGCCAACAGCCACTCTGGAGAAGTGTACGGTGTGTCCTGAAACATCGAAAAAACACAGCTTAGGGAGCATAGGGCACGTCCACTCATGGGCGTATAAATTGGGAAAACTAAAAATCAGCAAGACACAAGCACCCCAAAGTTTAGGGCTGCTCTGTTGACAAGAACCTCCACTTCATGACACCTTAAATATCCCAGGAAAGAGAAAAATGGATAAAGAAGTTGTGGTCCTTATGTACAATGGAATATCACTCAGACATGAAATCAATGTCATAAGGCTAGTAGAAGCAAGATGAGTGGATTTAGGTACGACGATTGTAAGTGAAATAAGTCACACAGAAAAAGACACTTATCATAAGCTATCACTTATAGAGGGAATGTAAAAACCGCTACACTTGAACTGAATTACAAAACAGAACAGAGTCACACGTTTAGAAAACACACTATGGCTGCTTAACGGGAAAGGTGAAATGGGGTGATGCACAAAACAAGGGTTTCAAATTCGCTCAGATACCGTTCCATACACCCAATATGTAATAGACAAGACCAACTCCTTGCTCAGTGAACTGGACTCAACAACCCCTATTCACCACACAAGAATATATGTGACTAGTAAGAATCTTAAAACCTATGTATTGATATCTGTCTGGAAGTGAGTCAAGTGGGTGTAAAGCCGCATAAACACAGCCGTGAAAAGCAGCTAAACCCGATTATAAAAATAAATTACTGTTGAAAACCCGTAAAAGAAAGACAGTGAAAGAGAGAGAAATTCTTACAAAATACTTTCAGAGGCTGTGATGCAACCTGGATTGACCATATCTAGACCCACAGCTGGATGAGACATAAGGGTGGACACTCTTGGGGCTGAAAGGTTGGGTGAGGTTGGGTGAGCAGACGCAGACCCTTTAAAGTAATACTGCCTGGCACCCATCCCATGGGCCCCAAATCTCCAGGTTCAAGGGCATCTTCCTACATCGAAAACATGCATGAGAAACCCAGAAGATGGTACACCGTGTGATTTTGAAAGGTTTCTAATACGCACCTCATTTCTCATCTCCTTGTGCTCGGGTTCGCCTTTCCAGCTACTTTACTAGCAATCTCCCTACTTGGAGAATCAGCACCTTTAAGCTCCTGTTCCCTACAGGTTGCAATTTGTCCTGAGGATGAACGGGAAGAGGGGCAACCAATGAGAGACTAGATCTAGGTGTTGGGACAGGCACAGGTCACTCTATTTTCCCATCGGGAAGAAGAATTAACCACAGGCTCAGCCTGCCGCCCAGAAGCAGAATAGGGACTGAGGCAATCCCGCCCTTTTGCGGCCAGCTCCCAAAAAAGCGAGTTGAAAAATGGAGCTCAGGGACACTGCAATTCACAAACCCACAGAGTTATAAATGATAACTCTCATCCACAGATATATTGAGGGAAGGCAACGAAGAGGATTTGAAAGCAAGGCAGAATTGCAGGAAACAGGTTTCAGAAGGTAGGTTCGAATCGCCTTTAAAACACATGAAAAGTGGCAAAACTTCGACAATGATGCCCTTGGACAAAAAGGGCGTATGCGTTTTTTCCTGAATATATTCAGGAAAAAACGCATACGCCCTTTTTTGCCAACCAAGCAACCTGGAAAGGCAAATCAGCGCTACAAAGAAGTCTCGCTTCCCATCGGTCAAAAGGGCCATGCTGCAAAAAGTGTCAAAACCAGAAATGCAGGACAGGCCATGGAGAAATGGCAGCCTTGCTACGCTGATGGGCGGGATGTTAATTGCCAACAGCCACTCTGGAGAAGTGTACGGTGTGTCCTGAAACATCGAAAAAACACAGCTTAGGGTGCATAGGGCACGTCCACTCATGGGCGTATAAATTGGGAAAACTAAAAATCAGCAAGACACAGGCACCCCAAAGTTTAGGGCTGCTCTGTTGACAAGAACCTCCACTTCATGACACCTTAAATATCCCAGGAAAGAGAAAAATGGATAAAGAAGTTGTGGTCCGTATGTACAATGGAATATCACTCAGACATGAAATCAATGTCATAAGGCTAGTAGAAGCAAGATGAGTGGATTTAGGTACGACGATTCTAAGTGAAATAAGTCACACAGAAAAAGACACTTATCATAAGCTATCACTTATAGAGGGAATGTAAAAACCGCTACACTTGAACTGAATTATAAAACAGAACAGAGTCACACGTTTAGAAAACACACTATGGCTGCTTAACGGGAAAGGTGAGGTGGGGTGAGGCATAAAACAAGGGTTTCAAATTCGCTCAGATACCGTTCCATACACCCAATATGTAATAGACAAGACCTACTGCTTGCTCAGTGAACTGGACTCAACACCCCCTATTCACTGCACAAGAATATATGGGACTAGTAAGAATCTTAAAACCTATGTATTGATATCTGTCTGGAAGTGAGTCAAGTGGGTGTAAAGCCGCATAAACACAGCCGTGAAAAGCAGCTAAACCCCATTATAAAAATAAATTACTTTTAAAAACCCGTAAAACAAAGACAGTGAAAGAGAGAGAAATTCTTACAAAATTCGTTCAGAGGCTGTGATGCAACCTGGATTGACCATATCTAGACCCACAGCTGGATGAGACATAAGGGTGGGCACTCTTGGGGCTGAAAGTTTGGGTGAGGTTGGGTGAGCAAACGCAGACCCTTTAAAGTAATACTGCCTGGTACCCATCCCATGGGTCCCAAATCTCCAGGTTCAAGGGCATCTTCCTACATCGAAAACATGCATGAGAAACCCAGAAGATGGTACACCGTGTGATTTTGAAAGGTTTCTAATACGCACCTGATTTCTCATCTCCTTGTGCTAGGGTTCGCCTTTCCAGCTACTTTACTAGCAATCTCCCTACTTGAAGAATCAGCACCTTTAAGCTCCTGTTCCATACAGGTTGCAATTTGTCCTGAGGATGAACGGGAAGAGGGGCAACCAATGAGAGACTAGATCTAGGTGTTGGGACAGGCACAGGTCACTCTATTTTCCCATCGGGAAGAAGAATTAACCACAGGCTCAGCCTGCCGCCCAGAAGCAGAATAGGGCCTGAGGCAATCCCGTGCTTTTGCGGCCAGCTCCCAAAAAAGCCAGTTGAAAAATGGAGATCAGGGACACTGCAATTCACAAACCCGCAGATCTATAAATGATAACTCTCATCCACAGATATATTGAGGGAAGGCAACGAAGAGGATTTGAAAGCAAGGCAGAATTGCAGGAAACAGGTTTCAGGAGGTAGATTCGAATCGCCTTTAAAGCACATGAAAAGTGGCAAAACGTCGACAATGATGCCCTTGGCCAAACAGGGCGTATGCGTTTTTTCCTGAATATATTCAGGAAAAAACGCATACGCCCTGTTTGGCCAACCAAGCAACCTGGAAAGGTTAAACAGCGCTACAAAGAAGTCTCGCTTCCCATCGGTCAAAAGGGCCATGCTGCAAAAAGTTTCAAAACCAGAAATGCAGGACAGGCCATGGAGAAATGGCAGCCTTGCTACGCTGATGGGCGGGATGTAAATTGCCAACAGCCACTCTGGAGAAGTGTACGGTGTGTCCCGAAACATCGAAAAAACACAGCTTAGGGAGCATAGGGCACGTCCACTCATGGGCGTATAAATTGGGAAAACTTAAAATCAGCAAGACACAGGCACTCCAAACTTTAGGGCTGCTCTGTTGAGAAGAACCTCCACTTCATGACACCTTAAATATCCCAGGAAAGAGAAAAATGGATAAAGAAGTTGTGGTCCTTATGTACAATGGAATATCACTCAGACATGAAATCAAGGCCATAAGGCTAGTAGAAGCAAGATGAGTGGATTTAGGTACGATGATTCTAAGTGAAATAAGTCACACAGAAAAAGACACTTATCATTAGCTATCACTTATAGAGGGAATGTAAAAACCGCTACACTTGAACTGAATTACAAAACAGAACAGAGTCACACGTTTAGGAAACACACTATGGCTGCTTAACGGGAAAGGTGAGGTGGGGTGAGGCATAAAACAAGGGATTCAAATTCGCTCAGATACCGTTCCATACACCCAATATGTAATAGACAAGACCTACTCCTTGCTCAGTGAACTGGACTCAACACCCCCTATTCACCGCACAAGAATATATGTGACTAGTAAGAATCTTAAAACCTATGTATTGATATGTGTCTGGAAGTGAGTCAAGTGGGTGTAAAGCCGCATAAACACAGCCGTGAAAAGCAGCTAAACCCCATTATAAAAATAAATTACTTTTAAAAACCCGTAAAACAAAGACAGTGAAAGAGAGAGAAATTCTTACAAAATTCGTTCAGAGGCTGTGATGCAACCTGGATTGACCATATCTAGACCCACAGCTGGATGAGACATAAGGGTGGACACTCTTGGGGCTGAAAGGTTGGGTGAGCAAACGCAGACCCTTTAAAGTAATACTGCCTGGTACCCATCCCATGGGTCCCAAATCTCCAGGTTCAAGGGCATCTTCCTACATCGAAAACATGCATGAGAAACCCAGAAGATGGTACACCGTGTGATTTTGAAAGGTTTCTAATACGCACCTGATTTCTCATCTCCTTGTGCTAGGGTTCGCCTTTCCAGCTACTTTACTAGCAATCTCCCTACTTGGAGAATCAGCACCTTTAAGCTCCTGTTCCCTACAGGTTGCAATTTGTCCTGAGGATGAACGGGAAGAGGGGCAACCAATGAGAGACTAGATCTAGGTGTTGGGACAGGCACAGGTCACTCTATTTTCCCATCGGGAAGAAGAATTAACCACAGGCTCAGCCTGCCGCCCAGAAGCAGAATAGGGCCTGAGGCAATCCCGCGCTTTTGCGGCCAGCTCCCAAAAAAGCCAGTTGAAAAATGGAGCTCAGGGACACTGTGATTCACAAACCCGCAGAGCTATAAATGATAACTCTCATCCACAGATATATTGAGGGAAGGCAAGGAAGAGGATTTGAAAGCAAGGAAGAATTGCAGGAAACAGGTTTCAGGAGGTAGATTCGAATCGCCTTTAAAGCACATGAAAAGTGGCAAAACGTCGACAATGATGCCCTTGGCCAAACAGGGCGTATGCGTTTTTTCC
This sequence comes from Eschrichtius robustus, assembly GCF_028021215.1. NCBI lineage: Eukaryota > Metazoa > Chordata > Mammalia > Artiodactyla > Eschrichtiidae > Eschrichtius > Eschrichtius robustus. The sequence continues at coordinate 16,918 of NW_027175160.1, read as the reverse complement.
TGAATATATTCAGGAAAAAACGCATACGCCCTGTTTGGCCAACCAAGCAACCTGGAAAGGCTAATCAGCGCTACAAAGAAGTCTCGCTTCCCATCGGTCAAAAGGGCCATGCTGCAAAAAGTGTCAAAACCAGAAATGCAGGACAGGCCATGGAGAAATGGCAGCCTTGCTACGCTGATGGGCGGGATGTAAATTGCCAACAGCCACTCTGGAGAAGTGTACGGTGTGTCCTGAAACATCGAAAAAACACAGCTTAGGGAGCATAGGGCACGTCCACTCATGGGCGTATAAATTGGGAAAACTAAAAATCAGCAAGACACAGGCACCCCAAACTTTAGGGCTGTTCTGTTGACAAGAACCTCCACTTCATGACACCTTAAATATCCCAGGAAAGAGAAAAATGGATAAAGAAGTTGTGGTCCTTATGTACAATGGAATATCACTCAGACATGAAATCAATGTCATAAGGCTAGTAGAAGCAAGATGAGTGGATTTAGGTACGACGATTCTAAGTGAAATAAGTCACACAGAAAAAGACACTTATCATAAGCTATCACTTATAGAGGGAATGTAAAAACCGCTACACTTGAACTGAATTACAAAACAGAACAGAGTCACACGTTTAGAAAACACACTATGGCTGCTTAACGGGAAAGGTGAGGTGGGGTGAGGCATAAAACAAGGGTTTCAAATTCGCTCAGATAACGTTCCATACACCCAATATGTAATAGACAAGACCTACTCCTTGCTCAGTGAACTGGACTCAACACCCCCTATTCACCGCACAAGAATATATGTGACTAGTAAGAATCTTAAAACCTATGTATAGATATCTGTCTGGAAGTGAGTCAAGTGGGTGTAAAGCCGCATAAACACAGCCGTGAAAAGCAGCTAAACCCCATTATAAAAATAAATTACTTTTAAAAACCCGTAAAACAAAGACAGTGAAAGAGAGAGAAATTCTTACACAATTCGTTCAGAGGCTGTGATGCAACCTGGATTGACCATATCTACACCCACAGCTGGATGAGACATAAGGGTGGACACTCTTGGGGCTGAAAGGTTGGGTGAGGTTGGGTGAGCAGACGCAGACCCTTTAAAGTAATACTGCCTGGTACCCATCCCATGGGTCCCAAATCTCCAGGTTCAAGGGCATCTTCCTACATCGAAAACATGCATGAGAAACCCAGAAGATGGTACACCGTGTGATTTTGAAAGGTTTCTAATACGCACCTGATTTCTCATCTCCTTGTGCTCGGGTTCGCCTTTCCAGCTACTTTACTAGCAATCTCTCTACTTGGAGAATCAGCACCTTTAAGCTCCTGTTCCCTACAGGTTGCAATTTGTCCTGAGGATGAACGGGAAGAGGGGCAACCAATGAGAGACTAGATCTAGGTGTTGGGACAGGCACAGGTCACTCTATTTTCCCATCGGGAAGAAGAATTAACCACAGGCTCAGCCTGCCGCCCAGGAGCAGAATAGGGCCTGAGGCAATCCCGTGCTTTTGAGGCCGGCTCCCAAAAAAGCCAGTTGAAAAATGGAGCTCAGGGACACTGCGATTCACAAACCCGCAGAGCTATAAATGATAACTCTCATCCACAGATATATTGAGGGAAGGCAACGAAGAGGATTTGAAAGCAAGGCAGAATTGCAGGAAACAGGTTTCAGGAGGTAGATTCGAATCGCCTTTAAAGCACATGAAAAGTGGCAAAACGTCGACAATGATGCCCTTGGCCAAACAGGGCGTATGCGTTTTTTCCTGAATATATTCATGAAAAAACGCATACGCCCTGTTTGGCCAACCAAGCAACCTGGAAAGGCTAATCAGCGCTACAAAGAAGTCTCGCTTCCCATCGGTCAAAAGGGCCATGCTGCAAAAAGTGTCAAAACCAGAAATGCAGGACAGGCCATGGAGAAATGGCAGCCTTGCTACGCTGATGGGCGGGATGTAAATTGCCAACAGCCACTCTGGAGAAGTGTACGGTGTGTCCTGAAACATCGAAAAAACACAGCTTAGGGAGCATAGGGCACGTCCACTCATGGGCGTATAAATTGGGAAAACTAAAAATCAGCAAGACACAGGCACCCCAAAGTTTAGGGCTGCTCTGTTGACAAGAACCTCCACTTCATGACACCTTAAATATCCCAGGAAAGAGAAAAATGGATAAAGAAGTTGTGGTCCTTATGTACAATGGAATATCACTCAGACATGAAATCAATGTCATAAGGCTAGTAGAAGCAAGATGAGTGGATTTAGGTACGACGATTCTAAGTGAAATAAGTCACACAGAAAAAGACACTTATCATAAGCTATCACTTATAGAGGGAATGTAAAAACCGCTACACTTGAACTGAATTACAAAACAGAACAGAGTCACACGTTTAGAAAACACACTATGGCTGCTTAACGGGAAAGGTGAGGTGGGGTGAGGCATAAAACAAGGGTTTCAAATTTGCTCAGATAACGTTCCATACACCCAATATGTAATAGACAAGACCTACTCCTTGCTCAGTGAACTGGACTCAACACCCCCTATTCACCGCACAAGAGTATATGTGACTAGTAAAAATCTTAAAACCTATGTATTGATATCTGTCTGGAAGTGAGTCAAGTGGGTGTAAAGCTGCATAAACACAGCCATGAAAAGCAGCTAAACCCCATTATAAAAATAAATTACTTTTAAAAACCCGTAAAACAAAGACAGTGAAAGAGAGAGAAATTCTTACACAATTCGTTCAGAGGCTGTGATGCAACCTGGATTGACCATATCTAGACCCACAGCTGCATGAGACATAAGGGTGGACACTCTTGGGGCTGAAAGGTTGGGTGAGGTTGGGTGAGCAGACGCAGACCCTTTAAAGTAATACTGCCTGGTACCCATCCCATGGGTCCCAAATCTCCAGGTTCAAGGGCATCTTCCTACATCGAAAACATGCATGAGAAACCCAGAAGATGGTACACCGTGTTATTTTGAAAGGTTTCTAATACGCACCTCATTTCTCATCTCCTTGTGCTCGGGTTCGCCTTTCCAGCTACTTTACTAGCAATATGCCTACTTGGAGAATCAGCACCTTTAACCTCCTGTTCCCTAAAGGTTGCAATTTGTCCTGAGGATGAACGGGAAGAGGGGCAACCAATGAGAGACTAGATCTAGGTGTTGGGACAGGCACAGGTCACTCTATTTTCCCATCGGGAAGAAGAATTAACCACAGGCTCAGCCTGCCGCCCAGAAGCAGAATAGGGCCTGAGGCAATCCCGCGCTTTTGCGGCCAGCTCCCAAAAAAGCCAGTTGAAAAATGGAGCTCAGGGACACTGCAATTCACAAACCCGCAGAGCTATAAATGATAACTCTCATCCACAGATATATTCAGGGAAGGCAACGAAGAGGATTTGAAAGCAAGGCAGAATTGCAGGAAACAGGTTTCAGGAGGTAGATTCGAATCGCCTTTAAAGCACATGAAAAGCGGCAAAACGTCGACAATGATGCCCTTGTGCAAACAGGGCGTATGCGTTTTTTCCTGAATATATTCAGGAAAAAACGCATACGCCCTGTTTGGCCAACCAAGCAACCTTGAAAGGCTAATCAGCGCTACAAAGAAGTCTCGCTTCCCATCGGTCAAAAGGGCCATGCTGCAAAAAGTGTCAAAACCAGAAATGCAGGACAGGCCATGGAGAAATGGCAGCCTTGCTACGCTGATGGACGGGATGTACATTGCCAACAGCCACTCTGGAGAAGTGTACGGTGTGTCCTGAAACATCGAAAAAACACAGCTTAGGGAGCATAGGGCACGTCCACTCATGGGCGTATAAATTGGGAAAACTAAAAATCAGCAAGACACAAGCACCCCAAAGTTTAGGGCTGCTCTGTTGACAAGAACCTCCACTTCATGACACCTTAAATATCCCAGGAAAGAGAAAAATGGATAAAGAAGTTGTGGTCCTTATGTACAATGGAATATCACTCAGACATGAAATCAATGTCATAAGGCTAGTAGAAGCAAGATGAGTGGATTTAGGTACGACGATTCTAAGTGAAATAAGTCACACAGAAAAAGACACTTATCATAAGCTATCACTTATAGAGGGAATGTAAAAACCGCTACACTTGAACTGAATTACAAAACAGAACAGAGTCACACGTTTAGAAAACACACTATGGCTGCTTAACGGGAAAGGTGAAATGGGGTGATGCACAAAACAAGGGTTTCAAATTCGCTCAGATACCGTTCCATACACCCAATATGTAATAGACAAGACCAACTCCTTGCTCAGTGAACTGGACTCAACAACCCCTATTCACCACACAAGAATATATGTGACTAGTAAGAATCTTAAAACCTATGTATTGATATCTGTCTGGAAGTGAGTCAAGTGGGTGTAAAGCCGCATAAACACAGCCGTGAAAAGCAGCTAAACCCGATTATAAAAATAAATTACTTTTGAAAACCCGTAAAAGAAAGACAGTGAAAGAGAGAGAAATTCTTACAAAATACTTTCAGAGGCTGTGATGCAACCTGGATTGACCATATCTAGACCCACAGCTGGATGAGACATAAGGGTGGACACTCTTGGGGCTGAAAGGTTGGGTGAGGTTGGGTGAGCAGACGCAGACCCTTTAAAGTAATACTGCCTGGCACCCATCCCATGGGCCCCAAATCTCCAGGTTCAAGGGCATCTTCCTACATCGAAAACATGCATGAGAAACCCAGAAGATGGTAAACCGTGTGATTTTGAAAGGTTTCTAATACGCACCTCATTTCTCATCTCCTTGTGCTCGGGTTCGCCTTTCCAGCTACTTTACTAGCAATCTCCCTACTTGGAGAATCAGCACCTTTAAGCTCCTGTTCCCTACAGGTTGCAATTTGTCCTGAGGATGAACGGGAAGAGGGGCAACCAATGAGAGACTAGATCTAGGTGTTGGGACAGGCACAGGTCACTCTATTTTCCCATCGGGAAGAAGAATTAACCACAGGCTCAGCCTGCCGCCCAGAAGCAGAATAGGGACTGAGGCAATCCCGCCCTTTTGCGGCCAGCTCCCAAAAAAGCGAGTTGAAAAATGGAGCTCAGGGACACTGCAATTCACAAACCCACAGAGTTATAAATGATAACTCTCATCCACAGATATATTGAGGGAAGGCAACGAAGAGGATTTGAAAGCAAGGCAGAATTGCAGGAAACAGGTTTCAGAAGGTAGATTCGAATCGCCTTTAAAACACATGAAAAGTGGCAAAACTTCGACAATGATGCCCTTGGACAAAAAGGGCGTATGCGTTTTTTCCTGAATATATTCAGGAAAAAACGCATACGCCCTTTTTTGCCAACCAAGCAACCTGGAAAGGCAAATCAGCGCTACAAAGAAGTCTCGCTTCCCATCGGTCAAAAGGGCCATGCTGCAAAAAGTGTCAAAACCAGAAATGCAGGACAGGCCATGGAGAAATGGCAGCCTTGCTACGCTGATGGGCGGGATGTTAATTGCCAACAGCCACTCTGGAGAAGTGTACGGTGTGTCCTGAAACATCGAAAAAACACAGCTTAGGGAGCATAGGGCATGTCCACTCATGGGCGTATAAATTGGGAAAACTAAAAATCAGCAAGACACAGGCACCCCAAAGTTTAGGGCTGCTCTGTTGACAAGAACCTCCACTTCATGACACCTTAAATATCCCAGGAAAGAGAAAAATGGATAAAGAAGTTGTGGTCCTTATGTACAATGGAATATCACTCAGACATGAAATCAATGTCATAAGGCTAGTAGAAGCAAGATGAGTGGATTTAGGTACGACGATTCTAAGTGAAATAAGTCACACAGAAAAAGACACTTATCATAAGCTATCACTTATAGAGGGAATGTAAAAACCGCTACACTTGAACTGAATTATAAAACAGAACAGAGTCACACGTTTAGAAAACACACTATGGCTGCTTAACGGGAAAGGTGAGGTGGGGTGAGGCATAAAACAAGGGTTTCAAATTCGCTCAGATACCGTTCCATACACCCAATATGTAATAGACAAGACCTACTGCTTGCTCAGTGAACTGGACTCAACACCCCCTATTCACTGCACAAGAATATATGGGACTAGTAAGAATCTTAAAACCTATGTATTGATATCTGTCTGGAAGTGAGTCAAGTGGGTGTAAAGCCGCATAAACACAGCCGTGAAAAGCAGCTAAACCCCATTATAAAAATAAATTACTTTTAAAAACCCGTAAAACAAAGACAGTGAAAGAGAGAGAAATTCTTACAAAATTCGTTCAGAGGCTGTGATGCAACCTGGATTGACCATATCTAGACCCACAGCTGGATGAGACATAAGGGTGGGCACTCTTGGGGCTGAAAGTTTGGGTGAGGTTGGGTGAGCAAACGCAGACCCTTTAAAGTAATACTGCCTGGTACCCATCCCATGGGTCCCAAATCTCCAGGTTCAAGGGCATCTTCCTACATCGAAAACATGCATGAGAAACCCAGAAGATGGTACACCGTGTGATTTTGAAAGGTTTCTAATACGCACCTGATTTCTCATCTCCTTGTGCTCGGGTTCGCCTTTCCAGCTACTTTACTAGCAATCTCCCTACTTGGAGAATCAGCACCTTTAAGCTCCTGTTCCATACAGGTTGCAATTTGTCCTGAGGATGAACGGGAAGAGGGGCAACCAATGAGAGACTAGATCTAGGTGTTGGGACAGGCACAGGTCACTCTATTTTCCCATTGGGAAGAAGAATTAACCACAGGCTCAGCCTGCCGCCCAGAAGCAGAATAGGGCCTGAGGCAATCCCGTGCTTTTGCGGCCAGCTCCCAAAAAAGCCAGTTGAAAAATGGAGATCAGGGACACTGCAATTCACAAACCCGCAGATCTATAAATGATAACTCTCATCCACAGATATATTGAGGGAAGGCAACGAAGAGGATTTGAAAGCAAGGCAGAATTGCAGGAAACAGGTTTCAGGAGGTAGATTCGAATCGCCTTTAAAGCACATGAAAAGTGGCAAAACGTCGACAATGATGCCCTTGGCCAAACAGGGCGTATGCGTTTTTTCCTGAATATATTCAGGAAAAAACGCATACGCCCTGTTTGGCCAACCAAGCAACCTGGAAAGGTTAAACAGCGCTACAAAGAAGTCTCGCTTCCCATCGGTCAAAAGGGCCATGCTGCAAAAAGTTTCAAAACCAGAAATGCAGGACAGGCCATGGAGAAATGGCAGCCTTGCTACGCTGATGGGCGGGATGTAAATTGCCAACAGCCACTCTGGAGAAGTGTACGGTGTGTCCCGAAACATCGAAAAAACACAGCTTAGGGAGCATAGGGCACGTCCACTCATGGGCGTATAAATTGGGAAAACTTAAAATCAGCAAGACACAGGCACTCCAAACTTTAGGGCTGCTCTGTTGAGAAGAACCTCCACTTCATGACACCTTAAATATCCCAGGAAAGAGAAAAATGGATAAAGAAGTTGTGGTCCTTATGTACAATGGAATATCACTCAGACATGAAATCAAGGCCATAAGGCTAGTAGAAGCAAGATGAGTGGATTTAGGTACGATGATTCTAAGTGAAATAAGTCACACAGAAAAAGACACTTATCATTAGCTATCACTTATAGAGGGAATGTAAAAACCGCTACACTTGAACTGAATTACAAAACAGAACAGAGTCACACGTTTAGGAAACACACTATGGCTGCTTAACGGGAAAGGTGAGGTGGGGTGAGGCATAAAACAAGGGATTCAAATTCGCTCAGATACCGTTCCATACACCCAATATGTAATAGACAAGACCTACTCCTTGCTCAGTGAACTGGACTCAACACCCCCTATTCACCGCACAAGAATATATGTGACTAGTAAGAATCTTAAAACCTATGTATAGATATCTGTCTGGAAGTGAGTCAAGTGGGTGTAAAGCCGCATAAACACAGCCGTGAAAAGCAGCTAAACCCCATTATAAAAATAAATTACTTTTAAAAACCCGTAAAACAAAGACAGTGAAAGAGAGAGAAATTCTTACACAATTCGTTCAGAGGCTGTGATGCAACCTGGATTGACCATATCTACACCCACAGCTGGATGAGACATAAGGGTGGACACTCTTGGGGCTGAAAGGTTGGGTGAGGTTGGGTGAGCAGACGCAGACCCTTTAATGTAATACTGCCTGGTACCCATCCCATGGGTCCCAAATCTCCAGGTTCAAGGGCATCTTCCTACATCGAAAACATGCATGAGAAACCCAGAAGATGGTACACCGTGTGATTTTGAAAGGTTTCTAATACGCACCTGATTTCTCATCTCCTTGTGCTCGGGTTCGCCTTTCCAGCTACTTTACTAGCAATCTGTCTACTTGGAGAATCAGCACCTTTAAGCTCCTGTTCCCTACAGGTTGCAATTTGTCCTGAGGATGAACGGGAAGAGGGGCAACCAATGAGAGACTAGATCTAGGTGTTGGGACAGGCACAGGTCACTCTATTTTCCCATCGGGAAGAAGAATTAACCACAGGCTCAGCCTGCCGCCCAGGAGCAGAATAGGGCCTGAGGCAATCCCGCGCTTTTGAGGCCGGCTCCCAAAAAAGCCAGTTGAAAAATGGAGCTCAGGGACACTGCGATTCACAAACCCGCAGAGCTATAAATGATAACTCTCATCCACAGATATATTGAGGGAAGGCAACGAAGAGGATTTGAAAGCAAGGCAGAATTGCAGGAAACAGGTTTCAGGAGGTAGATTCGAATCGCCTTTAAAGCACATGAAAAGTGGCAAAACGTCGACAATGATGCCCTTGGCCAAACAGGGCGTATGCGTTTTTTCCTGAATATATTCATGAAAAAACGCATACGCCCTGTTTGGCCAACCAAGCAACCTGGAAAGGCTAATCAGCGCTACAAAGAAGTCTCGCTTCCCATCGGTCAAAAGGGCCATGCTGCAAAAAGTGTCAAAACCAGAAATGCAGGACAGGCCATGGAGAAATGGCAGCCTTGCTACGCTGATGGGCGGGATGTAAATTGCCAACAGCCACTCTGGAGAAGTGTACGGTGTGTCCCGAAACATCGAAAAAACACAGCTTAGGGAGCATAGGGCACGTCCACTCATGGGCGTATAAATTGGGAAAACTTAAAATCAGCAAGACACAGGCACTCCAAACTTTAGGGCTGCTCTGTTGAGAAGAACCTCCACTTCATGACACCTTAAATATCCCAGGAAAGAGAAAAATGGATAAAGAAGTTGTGGTCCTTATGTACAATGGAATATCACTCAGACATGAAATCAAGGCCATAAGGCTAGTAGAAGCAAGATGAGTGGATTTAGGTACGATGATTCTAAGTGAAATAAGTCACACAGAAAAAGACACTTATCATTAGCTATCACTTATAGAGGGAATGTAAAAACCGCTACACTTGAACTGAATTACAAAACAGAACAGAGTCACACGTTTAGGAAACACACTATGGCTGCTTAACGGGAAAGGTGAGGTGGGGTGAGGCATAAAACAAGGGATTCAAATTCGCTCAGATACCGTTCCATACACCCAATATGTAATAGACAAGACCTACTCCTTGCTCAGTGAACTGGACTCAACACCCCCTATTCACCGCACAAGAATATATGTGACTAGTAAGAATCTTAAAACCTATGTATAGATATCTGTCTGGAAGTGAGTCAAGTGGGTGTAAAGCCGCATAAACACAGCCGTGAAAAGCAGCTAAACCCCATTATAAAAATAAATTACTTTTAAAAACCCGTAAAACAAAGACAGTGAAAGAGAGAGAAATTCTTACACAATTCGTTCAGAGGCTGTGATGCAACCTGGATTGACCATATCTACACCCACAGCTGGATGAGACATAAGGGTGGACACTCTTGGGGCTGAAAGGTTGGGTGAGGTTGGGTGAGCAGACGCAGACCCTTTAATGTAATACTGCCTGGTACCCATCCCATGGGTCCCAAATCTCCAGGTTCAAGGGCATCTTCCTACATCGAAAACATGCATGAGAAACCCAGAAGATGGTACACCGTGTGATTTTGAAAGGTTTCTAATACGCACCTGATTTCTCATCTCCTTGTGCTCGGGTTCGCCTTTCCAGCTACTTTACTAGCAATCTGTCTACTTGGAGAATCAGCACCTTTAAGCTCCTGTTCCCTACAGGTTGCAATTTGTCCTGAGGATGAACGGGAAGAGGGGCAACCAATGAGAGACTAGATCTAGGTGTTGGGACAGGCACAGGTCACTCTATTTTCCCATCGGGAAGAAGAATTAACCACAGGCTCAGCCTGCCGCCCAGGAGCAGAATAGGGCCTGAGGCAATCCCGCGCTTTTGAGGCCGGCTCCCAAAAAAGCCAGTTGAAAAATGGAGCTCAGGGACACTGCGATTCACAAACCCGCAGAGCTATAAATGATAACTCTCATCCACAGATATATTGAGGGAAGGCAACGAAGAGGATTTGAAAGCAAGGCAGAATTGCAGGAAACAGGTTTCAGGAGGTAGATTCGAATCGCCTTTAAAGCACATGAAAAGTGGCAAAACGTCGACAATGATGCCCTTGGCCAAACAGGGCGTATGCGTTTTTTCCTGAATATATTCATGAAAAAACGCATACGCCCTGTTTGGCCAACCAAGCAACCTGGAAAGGCTAATCAGCGCTACAAAGAAGTCTCGCTTCCCATCGGTCAAAAGGGCCATGCTGCAAAAAGTGTCAAAACCAGAAATGCAGGACAGGCCATGGAGAAATGGCAGCCTTGCTACGCTGATGGGCGGGATGTAAATTGCCAACAGCCACTCTGGAGAAGTGTACGGTGTGTCCTGAAACATCGAAAAAACACAGCTTAGGGAGCATAGGGCACGTCCACTCATGGGCGTATAAATTGGGAAAACTAAAAATCAGCAAGACACAGGCACCCCAAAGTTTAGGGCTGCTCTGTTGACAAGAACCTCCACTTCATGACACCTTAAATATCCCAGGAAAGAGAAAAATGGATAAAGAAGTTGTGGTCCTTATGTACAATGGAATATCACTCAGACATGAAATCAATGTCATAAGGCTAGTAGAAGCAAGATGAGTGGATTTAGGTACGACGATTCTAAGTGAAATAAGTCACACAGAAAAAGACACTTATCATAAGCTATCACTTATAGAGGGAATGTAAAAACCGCTACACTTGAACTGAATTACAAAACAGAACAGAGTCACACGTTTAGAAAACACACTATGGCTGCTTAACGGGAAAGGTGAGGTGGGGTGAGGCATAAAACAAGGGTTTCAAATTTGCTCAGATAACGTTCCATACACCCAATATGTAATAGACAAGACCTACTCCTTGCTCAGTGAACTGGACTCAACACCCCCTATTCACCGCACAAGAGTATATGTGACTAGTAAAAATCTTAAAACCTATGTATTGATATCTGTCTGGAAGTGAGTCAAGTGGGTGTAAAGCTGCATAAACACAGCCATGAAAAGCAGCTAAACCCCATTATAAAAATAAATTACTTTTAAAAACCCGTAAAACAAAGACAGTGAAAGAGAGAGAAATTCTTACACAATTCGTTCAGAGGCTGTGATGCAACCTGGATTGACCATATCTAGACCCACAGCTGCATGAGACATAAGGGTGGACACTCTTGGGGCTGAAAGGTTGGGTGAGGTTGGGTGAGCAGACGCAGACCCTTTAAAGTAATACTGCCTGGTACCCATCCCATGGGTCCCAAATCTCCAGGTTCAAGGGCATCTTCCTACATCGAAAACATGCATGAGAAACCCAGAAGATGGTACACCGTGTTATTTTGAAAGGTTTCTAATACGCACCTCATTTCTCATCTCCTTGTGCTCGGGTTCGCCTTTCCAGCTACTTTACTAGCAATATGCCTACTTGGAGAATCAGCACCTTTAACCTCCTGTTCCCTAAAGGTTGCAATTTGTCCTGAGGATGAACGGGAAGAGGGGCAACCAATGAGAGACTAGATCTAGGTGTTGGGACAGGCACAGGTCACTCTATTTTCCCATCGGGAAGAAGAATTAACCACAGGCTCAGCCTGCCGCCCAGAAGCAGAATAGGGCCTGAGGCAATCCCGCGCTTTTGCGGCCAGCTCCCAAAAAAGCCAGTTGAAAAATGGAGCTCAGGGACACTGCAATTCACAAACCCGCAGAGCTATAAATGATAACTCTCATCCACAGATATATTCAGGGAAGGCAACGAAGAGGATTTGAAAGCAAGGCAGAATTGCAGGAAACAGGTTTCAGGAGGTAGATTCGAATCGCCTTTAAAGCACATGAAAAGCGGCAAAACGTAGACAATGATGCCCTTGTGCAAACAGGGCGTATGCGTTTTTTCCTGAATATATTCAGGAAAAAACGCATACGCCCTGTTTGGCCAACCAAGCAACCTTGAAAGGCTAATCAGCGCTACAAAGAAGTCTCGCTTCCCATCGGTCAAAAGGGCCATGCTGCAAAAAGTGTCAAAAACAGAAATGCAGGACAGGCCATGGAGAAATGGCAGCCTTGCTACGCTGATGGACGGGATGTACATTGCCAACAGCCACTCTGGAGAAGTGTACGGTGTGTCCTGAAACATCGAAAAAACACAGCTTAGGGAGCATAGGGCACGTCCACTCATGGGCGTATAAATTGGGAAAACTAAAAATCAGCAAGACACAAGCACCCCAAAGTTTAGGGCTGCTCTGTTGACAAGAACCTCCACTTCATGACACCTTAAATATCCCAGGAAAGAGAAAAATGGATAAAGAAGTTGTGGTCCTTATGTACAATGGAATATCACTCAGACATGAAATCAATGTCATAAGGCTAGTAGAAGCAAGATGAGTGGATTTAGGTACGACGATTCTAAGTGAAATAAGTCACACAGAAAAAGACACTTATCATAAGCTATCACTTATAGAGGGAATGTAAAAACCGCTACACTTGAACTGAATTACAAAACAGAACAGAGTCACACGTTTAGAAAACACACTATGGCTGCTTAACGGGAAAGGTGAAATGGGGTGATGCACAAAACAAGGGTTTCAAATTCGCTCAGATACCGTTCCATACACCCAATATGTAATAGACAAGACCAACTCCTTGCTCAGTGAACTGGACTCAACAACCCCTATTCACCACACAAGAATATATGTGACTAGTAAGAATCTTAAAACCTATGTATTGATATCTGTCTGGAAGTGAGTCAAGTGGGTGTAAAGCCGCATAAACACAGCCGTGAAAAGCAGCTAAACCCGATTATAAAAATAAATTACTTTTGAAAACCCGTAAAAGAAAGACAGTGAAAGAGAGAGAAATTCTTACAAAATACTTTCAGAGGCTGTGATGCAACCTGGATTGACCATATCTAGACCCACAGCTGGATGAGACATAAGGGTGGACACTCTTGGGGCTGAAAGGTTGGGTGAGGTTGGGTGAGCAGACGCAGACCCTTTAAAGTAATACTGCCTGGCACCCATCCCATGGGCCCCAAATCTCCAGGTTCAAGGGCATCTTCCTACATCGAAAACATGCATGAGAAACCCAGAAGATGGTACACCGTGTGATTTTGAAAGGTTTCTAATACGCACCTCATTTCTCATCTCCTTGTGCTCGGGTTCGCCTTTCCAGCTACTTTACTAGCAATCTCCCTACTTGGAGAATCAGCACCTTTAAGCTCCTGTTCCCTACAGGTTGCAATTTGTCCTGAGGATGAACGGGAAGAGGGGCAACCAATGAGAGACTAGATCTAGGTGTTGGGACAGGCACAGGTCACTCTATTTTCCCATCAGGAAGAAGAGTTAACCACAGGCTCAGCCTGCCGCCCAGAAGCAGAATAAGGCCTGAGGCAATCCCGCGCTTTTGCGGCCAGCTCCCAAATAAGCGAGTTGAAAAATGGACCTCAGGGACACTGCAATTCACAAACCCGCAGAGTTATAAATGATAACTCTCATCCACAGATATATTGAGGGAAGGCAACGAAGAGGATTTGAAAGCAAGGCAGAATTTTAGGAAACAGATTTCAGGAGGTAGATTCGAATCAACTTTAAAGCACATGAAAAGTGACAAAACTTCGACAATGATGCCCTTGGCCAAAAAGGGCGTATGCGTTTTTTCCTGAATATATTCAGGAAAAAACGCATACGCCCTTTTTGGCCAACCAAGCAACCTGGAAAGGCAAATCAGCGCTACAAAGAAGTCTCGCTTCCCATCGGTCAAAAGGGTCATGCTGCAAAATGTGTCAAAACCAGAAATGCAGGACAGGCCATGGAGAAATGGCAGCCTTGCTACGCTGATGGGCGGGATGTTAATTGCCAACAGCCACTCTGGAGAAGTGTACGGTGTGTCCTGAAACATCGAAAAAACACAGCTTAGGGAGCATAGGGCACGTCCACTCATGGGCGTATAAATTGGGAAAACTAAAAATCAGCAAGACACAGGCACCCCAAAGTTTAGGGCTGCTTTGTTGACAAGAACCTCCACTTCATGACAACTTAAATATCCCAGGAAAGAGAAAAATGGATAAAGAAGTTGTGGTCCTTATGTACAATGGAATATCACTCAGACATGAAATCAATGTCATAAGGCTAGTAGAAGCAAGATGAGTGGATTTAGGAACGACGATTGTAAGTGAAATAAGTCACACAGAAAAAGACACTTATCATAAGCTATCACTTATAGAGGGAATGTAAAAGCCGCTACACTTGAACTGAATTACAGAACAGAACAGAGTCACACGTTTAGAAAACACACTATGGCTGCTTAACGGGAAAGGTGAGGTGGGGTGATGCATAAAACAAGGGGTTCAAATTCGCTCAGATACCGTTCCATACACCCAATATGTAATAGACAAGACCTACTCCTTGCTCAGTGAACTGGACTCAACACCCCCTATTCACCGCACAAGAATATATGTGACTAGTAAGAATCTTAAAACCTATGTATTGATATCTGTCTGGAAGTGAGTCAAGTGGGTGTAAAGCCGCATAAACACAGCCGTGAAAAGCAGCTAAACCCGATTATAAAAATAAATTACTTTTGAAAACCCGTAAAAGAAAGACAGTGAAAGAGAGAGAAATTCTTACAAAATTCGTTCAGAGGCTGTGATGCAACCTGGATTGACCATATCTAGACCCACAGCTGGATGAGACATAAGGGTGGACACTCTTGGGGCTGAAAGGTTGGGTGAGGTTGGGTGAGCAAACGCAGACCCTTTAAAGTAAAACTGCCTGGCACCCATCCCATGGGCCCCAAATGTCCAGGTTCAAGGGCATCTTCCTACATCGAAAACATGCATGAGAAACCCAGAAGATGGTACACCGTGTGATTTTGAAAGGTTTCTAATACGCACCTCATTTCTCATCTCCTTGTGCTCGGGTTCGCCTTTCCAGCTACTTTACTAGCAATCTCCCTACTTGGAGAATCAGCACCTTTAAGCTCCTGTTCCCTACAGGTTGCAATTTGTCCTGAGGATGAACGGGAAGAGGGGCAACCAATGAGAGACTAGATCTAGGTGTTGGGACAGGCACAGGTCACTCTATTTTCCCATCAGGAAGAAGAGTTAACCACAGGCTCAGCCTGCCGCCCAGAAGCAGAATAGGGCCTGAGGCAATCCCGTGCTTTAGCGGCCAGCTCCCAAAAAAGACAGTTGAAAAATGGAGCTCAGGGGCACTGCCATTCACAAACCTGCTGAGTTATAAATGATAACTCTCATCCACAGATATATTGAGGGAAGGCAACGAAGAGGATTTGAAAGCAAGGCAGAATTGCAGGAAACAGGTTTCAGGAGGTAGATACGAATCGCCTTTAAAGCACATGAAAAGTGGCAAAACGTCGACAATGATGCCCTTGGCCAAAAAGGGCGTATGCGTTTTTTCCTGAATATATTCAGGAAAAAACGCATACGCCCTTTTTGGCCAACCAAGCAACCTGGAAAGGCAAATCAGCGCTACAAAGAAGTCTCGCTTCCCATCGGTCAAAAGGGCCATGCTGCAAAAAGTTTCAAAACCAGAAATGCAGGACAGGCCATGGAGAAATGGCAGCCTTGCTACGCTGATGGGCGGGATGTAAATTGCCAACAGCCACTCTGGAGAAGTGTATGGTGTGTCCTGAAACATCGAAAAAACACAGCTTAGGGAGCATAGGGCACGTCCACTCATGGGCGTATAAATTGGGAAAACTAAAAATCAGCAAGACACAGGCACCCCAAAGTTTAGGGCTTCTCTGTTGACAAGAACCTGCACTTCATGACACCTTAAATATCCCAGGAAAGAGAAAAATGGATAAAGAAGTTGTGGTCCTTATGTACAATGGAATATCACTCAGACATGAAATCAATGTCATAAGGCTAGTAGAAGCAAGATGAGTGGATTTAGGTACGACGATTCTAAGTGAAATAAGTCACACAGAAAAAGACACTTATCATAAGCTATCACTTATAGAGGGAATGTAAAAACCGCTACACTTGAACTGAATTACAAAACAGAACAGAGTCTCACGTTTAGAAAACACACTATGGCTGCTTAACGGGAAAGGTGAGGTGGGGAGATGCATAAAACAAATTTTTCAAATTCGCTCAGATACCGTTCCATACACCCAATATGTAATAGACAAGACCTACTCCTTGCTCAGTGAACTGGACTCAAAACCCCCTATTCAACGCAGAAGAATATATGTGACTAGTAAGAATCTTAAAACCTATGTATTGATATCTGTCTGGAAGTGAGTCCAGTGGGTGTAAAGCCGCATAAACACAGCCGTGAAAATCAGCTAAACCCCATTATAAAAATAAATTTCTTTTAAAAACCCGTAAAACTAAGACAGTGAAACAGAGAGAAATTCTTACAAAATTCTTTCAGGGGCTGTGATGCAACCTGGATTGACCATATCTAGACCCACAGCTGGATGAGACATAAGGGTGGACACTCTTGGGGCTGAGAGGTTGGGTGAGGTTGGG